>NW_017728906.1:35548538-35565422 GCF_001723895.1 Crocodylus porosus
GTGAAGTGAAAGGCTACCTGCGGCCCTGCCTTGTGCAGCTCCTCCCTCAAGTGTCTGACTACTTCTGTGTTGTGTATGTGTGTGTAATTAATAATATTAATATCTCTTCTTCTCTGTGTATGTGTGTGAGTGTGCATAATATATGTGCTTTCCTGCACAGTGATGGATTACATTGCCAGGGAAAACGCATCTTTCTTTTTAAAAAGTGTGGGGGCAACAAAACCAAGAACAAATAAGAGGTTTTGGGGAAAAGAATAAGTTGAAAGAAATGGATTGGATAGGAATAAGTAGAAGGATTCTAGTTAGTAAGCTGTATCCAATCCTTTCCAAGAACAGAAACTAGCAGGAGACTGACTAGGAAGTCAAGCCAGTCCAGTACGTTTCAGATGCTGTTGCTCAGGCACAAACAGCTAACAAAAGAGACAGAAAGGCTGCAGACAGAGGCTTGTATGCTCTTTCTACATCCCTGCCCCAGAGCACTGTGATTGGAAGGGGACTCAGGGAAAGATCAGTCACTGGCCAGCTACAGACATCAGTCTTCCCCCCCCACCCCGGGTCCCCTTCCCTCTTCTCAGTTTCTGTTCCCCTAAAAGACTGCCTTACAAATCTTTTTCCAAATCTTTTGTGAACTGATTAGGAGGCATTGGGTTTTTTTCTCCCAATACAATTTGGATCCATCGTAGAAGGATTTATCCTCCTTTTCAGCAGCAGGAACCCAGATGTGGAACACTACTGGGGGGAGATCAGAATTAGTGTGACTGGCTCCCTGAGCCTATTTGGATCGGAATGCAAGAGCTCTCACTTTGACTGGTGTGATCCACATAAGGCTGGTCCTGTCTTTGAGCACAGGGTTGGACTAGATGACCTCCTGAGGTCGTTTCCAGCCCGAAATTTCTGTGTTTCTGTGATAAGACATTCCCCCAAGTAACGGCATTTGGTTGGTATCATCCCACATGGGGGAATTTGAAGGAGAGGAAATGAAGGCATGGGAGAAGTAAGAGAAAAGCATTTGAACATATCTTGTAGGGGCAAACACTTCCATCTCAGCCACATTCAGTGTTGGCTTTGTTATAGTTTCATAGTTTCTAGGGTCGGAAGGGACCTGAGTAGATCATCTAGTCCGACCCCCTGCCATGGCAGGAAAGAGTACTGGGGTCAAACAACCCCAGCAAGGTGTACATCTAGCCTCCAAGGTGTACATCTAGCCTCTTATAGTGTTTTGATACGAGTGGGATCCACCTTATAAAAACAGGTATCTGAACCCTTTCTCACTGATAATAATGGAAAACATTTGATACAGAAAGGTAACATTTCCAGTTTTTTTTTTCATCCAGAAGACGACTGGTGCAATCTGGAAGGCAAGATGACCAGTTTATATGTGGTACAGAACAGAAGTAATATCACCTACAATAAATTAATAAGAACTCTTTATTCTCATAGAAAGTTGCACCATTTTTCTAACTAATATATGTCTTCATTCCCAGTGTACATTGGCATTCTGGCTACTACTTCATACAGCTGGCCTGGTAAGAATGTTTACTTTATTTCAAACAAAATCCCTGAAGGTAAGAACAGATATCATCTGAATTCTCGTTTGTGCCACCTTAAAACTTTTTAAGGTGGTACAAATGTGGAGGAAATAGACATCCTTACTCATTGTTGCACCACATGACAGGAAAATCAGTGACGCAAAAAAGTAGCAATAGACTGCCACTTCATTGCAGCAGATATCTTTTACCCTGTGGTGCTTTCCTTGCTCAGCCAGCCCCGTAGGTCTGGGGCAGCAAGGGACACTAGATGTTCCCCTGATTAACCAGCCACATGGGGCTGGATGAGCAGGGAAACACTTTTCCCCACTGGCTCAGACCCATTGTGTGGGTCCAGGAAAGTGGGGAGATCATGTTGTCCCTGTCCTGTACCATCAAGAGCAGGACAAAAGTGCAATGTGTGTTTCACTGAATGAAGTGAATCAACTGTGCCATGACATATCATGGTACAGCTGAATTGCTGCATTCAGCAACATCTGTTTCTAGGCTGAAATAGTTCAAAAGAGCTGTATGCTTGTGTCAGGTATCCTTTCCTATTGTCCTGGTTCACTGTGCATGTTAAAGAAAGAAAACTGTGGGTTATCTCTAACAGAACAGCCACAAGGATTTGTGCCTCCTGTGCAATGAACCGTGTGAATTCAAATTGTTCTTTCTTCAACTTCCTTGACTTATGGCTGGAAGCTTGCATTTGCTTTCCTTCTCCATGGCTTTTTAACTTTAGTAACTTCCTTTTTCTGTTAGAAGCATCTATGATAAACCCACAGTTCAACGTGAAGATGACATCTCAGAATTTCCAGCACATTTTATCATGGAAAGCTGGAAATAATACAACAGTGCCAACATACTATCAAGTGAAGTACTCAAGTTTCAGGTTTGTTTCCTTTCCTATAGTATGCAGAACCTTTTGTTTTTTTATAGTCAGAATATTCTGCCTGTTTTCTTGTCCAAATACATCTTATGAAATTTGCATTCATAAGATCCATAGTAAAGAAGAAGTGGGTTTTGGGATATGATTTGCTGTTTGAACATACTTGTACAAGTACACTTTAATTCCTGGAACAAATTTATGCATGAGGAGAAAAAGCAAACCTTTATTTACGCAAAGAGGATTTATATGATCATAAAGAAGCTTGACCACATCAGCTGAAATAAAGAAGTGGGGACACAATGTCTTGAGAGGGCCTAGCATCAAAAGATCCTGGAGCCAAAGGGCCTACTTTACCTTGTTTTTAACCTTCAGGAAGAATGGCGTAGCTGTGTGAGACAGATAAGTAATTATATGCAAACCTTATAATTGATCTTTCCTCCGCACCACTTTTGTATTATTTATTCCTTCATCATTTTTTGTTTTGTTTTGTCAGAAGTGGAGAATTTCAGATTGCTGAAGAATGTTCAAATATCACACATCTATTTTGTGATCTATCAGAGTATTTTACTGATGAGCATGAGAACTATAAAGCAATGGTGCAGGGTTTCACAGGATCCAAAGTATTTAATTCATCTACATGTTGTCTTATTCCATACTTGGACAGTAAGTTCTTTTCCTACTACAAGGTGTCTGCATAGTATTGTTTTTCTGTTTTTATTCTCAACTATTTATGGCAAGCGGTATATTAATTTTACCATATGGAACTCCAAAATAATGTCGTTTGTGATTTGCTAACTTAATTAGAAGTAAGATGGCGTATCATCTAAATGTATTTAATACCTTACAGTTGATGAAAAGATAGCTATACAAAATACAAGGGCTTAAATACTTCTTACAAATTGAAACAAACAACAATTTTCAAAGGAAAAGTAATGTTGGAAAGGGCAGAAGTAGCATGTACTTGCACCTTATGGCACATTTACACATGCAATTAATATAGCCAAATAAATTCCGGCACAGTTCACCCCAGAGTTTATTGTTCCCAGGTGCTGTTTTTGCATGTGCACCCAGGACCACAGCACACTGAGCTGGAATGGAGTAGCCTGACTAGCAGGGAGCCCTGAGAGTCAAACTGCCAGCCTGGGGCTGCTCTGACCCAGTTTAGCATGCTGTGGAGGTGCTGGCTGGGGCACGAGGGTGCTACAATGCAGGGCTGGCCGGCAAGCAGCCGTGCACTGAAGCACCCTCATGCCCCAGCCAGCCCTGTCAGTGTCTACCTGTGCGTTGCAGTGGATTAAGTAACCTGCAGTAGGATAGTATTTGCATCTGGCAGTACTATCCTATGGCAGAGTTAATTCATTTACTTTGGCCCACCACGTATGTAGACAGTGACGTTTTACTCCAGAGCTAATTAGTCAGCTCCACAGTAAATGTCTTGTGTAGTCGCACCCACAGACTAAGCAGCAGCTTACGTAGGCCTTTCTTTGTTTCAGTTATGTACCTATTTTCTTTAATGTACTAATCACAAATTTCTATAAATGAGGCAGTTTTGGAGGCAAGTATTTAGGAGTACATAGTACAAAAACTCACTTTATGAATTGCATAACATGCTTTTCTGGTGGTAAAGTTACTTTAAAAATTGAACAGAGAAATGGTGAGAAATAACAGAATTCCAACTTCCGTTCTAAGTGTCATCTTAAGGGTTTTTTTGCACCACTTAAAAATGTTTATTAACAGTGATGATCTGGTATGTTAGAGGCTTCCTCTTCACAGAGTCGTACTTACAATATCTGCATTAAATTAATTTCTCTCTTGAAACAGAACCATTTATATTGGAGCCTTAGAAAATGATGTTGAGACTGCAGTAACTGAAGTCAGATATAAAGTTATAAAAATCGTATCAACTATACTCATACACTCTGAAATACTTTTATGGCCATACATATAAATGGGTTAAACCTTTCTGTGAGTAAAAGTAATGGATATAGGAGCAGGAAGATGTGCACTGGGGCGACCACTACTAGAGAACTGTCTGCAGTTATGTCAACAGTTCAAGAAGGCTGTTGATAAATTTGAGAAGAGCCACAAGTATAGTGTAAGCACTAAAAAGCACCTCTCACTGAAAGACTTCAGGAGCTTGGTGTATTTTGTTTAACAAAAAGAAGAAGAGTGACTTGATTAGTCTAAGTGTGAAACAAAAACTTGATAAGAAGGCTCTTTCTTCAGTCTTCAGATTAAGTGGATTCTCCATCATTGACAAATTTTTAAATTAAGATTGAATGTTTTCCTGTAAGGTGCCATAGTTCAAACAGGAGTTAACACAGGCCACAAGGAATACCTGAATTAAGCAGGAAATCAGGCTGGAGGATTACTAGAATCGCTCTTCTGGCTTTATAATCTAAAAATAGGAGTGAAGGGCTGTTCTTGGACATTAGCCTAATGGATTTAATATTTTCCTAGCCATGAGAGAAGGAGAAGTAAAGCCTCTCTCTCCTTGGCAGGTGAATTTAAGCAAACGACGGAGGGTTCTTACAATAAAAAGCCCTAGGAGTACTGCCAGCTCTAGATGTGGTAAAACTTAAGCTAATGTTTATCATGGCTTTGTTTTTACATAAACAATAGGCAGACCACATGATGCAAATAGCCTTTGGATCATATCAAAGATGTACAGGCTCCTCATTGAAGCTATGTGATAACACTGCCTTTTAAAATACTAAAATAACCTAATTAATAGAGCCTTCTTCCCTTTCTTTCCTAATCCTTCAGTAATAAGAATAGTTAGAAATATGTAGTGCTTTTTGGATTTATCCAAGCAATTAAACTAAAAACTCATGTAAAGTGTGCAGCTTTGACTTTCAGGCATTCACAATTTTACTGTATTGTAGAGCAAGGAAATGACTGCGTAGTTTTCAAAAACAAGGGCTCATGGCTGTCCCCAACTTATGAATATTCTATGAAATTGGATCTTGGGGTATCAGTTTTCTTTCTCAACAGTCTTAATTAAGTTGTTATCTGTTTTTATTTCTTCTGCTGGAAAAAAAATCTCAGGAAATGATATGAAATTGAACCCACTGTACATCGATTATATTCTAGGTAAATTGTTAACTATCACTTGCACAGGAATCTAGTTGATGAAAATGAATTATCTAACTGATAGCCAATGTAACTGAGTAACAATGTAGTACTTATATTTTTATTTTTTCAACAGCATACTTGGGTCCACCAGCGGTTAACATTACTCCATATCCAAGCTCCATAAATATAACAACAAAACTTCCAGCCTCACACTTAAAAAGAGAAGGAAAAGTGTTGTCTTTAACTGACATATATGACGAACTTAATTATGTTATAACTATGAGAACATCTGATGCACAGGTAAGCAGTGTGTCATTCTGTTGATGACTAAAGGAACAATTTTAAGTATACTTTGGCCTAAACCATAAAAAAAGCCTGCAGAAGATGAGCTCTGATATAGTTGTTGTAGCTGTATAGATTAAACGGAATAGAATTATCAGTTTCAAATATATAAAATCATTTATATTTTCCTCAAGGCATTAGCTGAGTAACCTTTGGAAACTTAAGGTGTTTTTTTCATTCAGAGTGATACACTATTGCACCAGTAGGTGCAGTATAAGGCAAATGCAGTTCAGTCTTTTGAAGCATCTGACATTGGCTACTGCTAGAGACAAGCTACCTCACTAGATAGCCTGGTATATTGGTTTATTCTGGTATGTCTGGTATTGCACATTACTGATAAAAGAATTCAACTCAGCCCTGGAATATTTTAAAAGTGCCTCTTTTTTTAGCTTTTTTGAAGATAGTCTTTAAGCATAATATGGAAGGTGTTTAAATGCTAGAATGGATAGGCTAGGATACATAGAACAATGGGTAAAAACAACCATTGGACTAGTAAGACAAAAAAGCCCTGAGCCTTAAATGATTTTTTTGGACAGAGGTGCAGCTTCAGAGTGCACATGCTCAGAGCAATTATAGTAACTGCTTTTCTTCCACTCGTGTTTTTAAAACAAAAAACAAAAAAAACCCACCCCCCCCACAAAAAACCCCAGTGACATGCTCTTTCCCCATAGAATCACTTATCTTTAAATGAGTTTTTTGTTCAGAGCAGAACAAAACCAAAAACACTTTAAATTATGCATGACTAAAGTGCTTTCTGGACCCAGCATCAGCTCAATGAAATTAATCTCTGTTTCCCTCAGTGTGAAAGAATGTCAGCTTTATGCTCAACAAACCAAGGTTTTCCAACTTTGGTTCTTTGAAAAACTTTCCTCCTTGGTTGTATTTACCAGTGTTCAAGGGGGGAGGGTTCCTGGCATAGCTATTAAATACGTTTTCATCAGGGCATTACGACCCTTTTAGGCAACTAGCTATAACCCAGTTTGCATTATTTTATAGGTGATGACTCTTAAGAATACAACCACTAAAGAACATTTTGCTACTGTTGTTGAAGGCTTGTATCCAAATGCAAATTACTGTGTTTCTGTTGCTGTGACTGCACATATAAATGATAAATCCATCCCATCAGCCTTGAAATGTGTAATTACTGGCTCCATCGATCAACAAGGTAGGTGTAATGATGTGTAATTGGGTTGTCTGATTTTTCTTTAATAGTGTTTTCATTCTCCCACATGGAGAGAGAATATTGTTTAAATCAGGGGCATCAAACATGGGGTTTTGTAGGCCAGATGTGGCTTATGGAGACCCTCTGGCTGGCCTGCCAAGTTATGGGCAGGCTACCAGAAGTTGGGGCCACGATCAAGGAGGAGCTTGGCCTGCTTCATTGCTTATGGCCCCTGGGCCTTGCTGGACATGGCTATTGGGGCAGGAGGACAACCAAGGGCTTGCCCTGCAGCCACTTGGCCCACCAGCCTTGAACCTCTGCCACCGCCTCCAGATCTACACTGCTGCTGCTGCTAGACCTGAAGCAGCTGCTGACCCCACAGATCCAGACAGAGAAGAGCCCCATGGGTTGGATCTGGCTCAACGTGAGTTCCCAGATGGTGGGGAACATAAAAGAAGGATAAGCCATCTTGTAACTTTACCTAATCATATAAATGAGATTTTGTCTTAAACTTTTTTTTTTTAATTGCATATTAAATTTTAAATTTAAAGTTCTGTACATGTAATGGAAACTTAGGATACATTGGATAGTTCTCCTGTATTATTGGGCTTTACATGCTCTGTTTTCCCTTTGTAGGTTATCCTGCAGCATCAATCATAGGTGGAGTGCTTGTTGCAGTGGTAGTGTGCATGATCCTTTACATCTTGCACAGAGGAGGTTTTATCAGATTAAAAACTAAAAAATGGCCCAGCGTTTTGGTAGGTACTGTTTTTCATATGTAACGTATCTAGTGTGAATGCCTTATTGTGCTTATGCAGCAAGAAGGACTTCTGACACTGACACTGTGCCTTACAGAAAAAATAAATAACGCTTTTCAAAAAGTAAATTGCATAATAAATGAAAATCTGATCTTCCTTTCCTTTTTCATGTCCTTGTGATATTTAGCGAAATTCACATATTTACTGGAATCTGACATGGCCATGCCATGAGCACTTCTTCTGTGGCCTTGGGCTTGCAACTTCTGGGCTATCAACTATGCACTTTGGTGCCCACACCACCCTGGCCCCTGTCTGTTCCCCGACCTTATTACAGACTGCCAAATGCCTAAGGGGTAGAGATGAGATGGAAAAAGTACATTGCCAAAAAACTCTTTATGCCTTTTTGGTTTTTTTTCCTTTTTCTACTTGTAGGAGTTGTGAAATTGACACTCTAATCAATCCGTTGTTTCTCTATACACCTTAAAAGGATTGGGGAAATCTGTAGATTCCATGGATCCCCCACTGGGCCAGCCATTGGGAGGAAAAGTACCTGAGGGAAAGTCAAGTGTTGCGTGGGTTCATTTGTTTTTTCCTGAAATATTTTCCATGCTGTGGAATTTTAATTTTATTTTCTGGTTAAAAACAAAAAACACAAAAAAACACAAACCACCACACACAGGCATTTTAGCGCTCCTTGGTGAGGTCTAACCTCCAGAAGGCTTCTAAAAAATGTTGTGGTGTAACCAGGACGGTGGATTCTAGAGCACTGTGAGAATTGAAAGGGAAAAATAGAGACTTGTAACCAGTGCTGTGTTACATACCACCAAAAACCTATATGTGGGTATATTAGGAGCCTGTTGCACTAAATGTTGATGATTTAATTTGCAATTACTTCTACATCTGCAGATGAGCAATTTTTGTACTTTAAGTGGTGTACATACTGTAAGTTCATCAAAACAAGTTTGTGTTGTCTTAGAAGTAGGACAGAGTCTTCTGTATACTCTGAAGACTGCAGTATAGGGCCCTGTATAGATACGTAAGCTAGCTTTAAACAAGCCAATTTGGATACCAGATGCAACCCAGTCACAGGAGCATGATGTGTAATGTGGGACATACGTGATGGGGAAGGAGCTAGGACAGACTCCCTGGGTGTGAGGCAGGGAAGTGGGAGTGAGTAGGGAAGAAGTATGGGAATATTTTTATTTTCTTTTAAGGTAGTGAGTGGAATCTGGGAAGTGAGGTTGGGTTCAGCAGGGAGGATGCTGTCCTAGGTAAGAGGTAGGAGAATGGGAATGGATATGGTAGGATAGATTAGTTTGAATTTAGGGTATTTGGTAGGGGAAATTTGTTTTGTGTTGCTCCTTATTTAAATATTTTATTTTGTTTTTCATACATAGACTACTTTGTCTTTTGTCATGAGTCTTTTTTGAGAAGGACAGCATTATATCAAATAAGTAGTATGCAATTAACCCTGCCTTTCCCTTTCAGAAGGGGAGATTTAGCCAACACAGTTCCCTGCTTCTGTGACTTCTGCTTCTGGTATCTAACCAAGTTTGTTTAAAGCCAGCTCTAGTGTTAATGCACTATAGAGTAGGGCTGCTCAGTAGACGTACCCATTCAGGTATCTTGAGACTACCTAATTATACAGTATATTAGTATGCATTGCAGTATCTGCCAGTTACTGGAATCTCACTTAATAAAATCAGCTGCATATTAGAATCAAAACTCCAAAACCAGATCCCAAAAGCACTGTAACTATGTATGTTTTCTCCTCCTTATAAACATCTTACTTCAGAGAAACAGTTGTATATAAGTCTAACCATGGCCTGTGCCTACAAGCCATTCTTCCCCCCACAAGGTATTAGAATCAATGAGCAAAATACACTGAAGGACCAAACTTTTTCAGAGTTTCATTACAGGACTCTACACAGGCTTTTTACTCTGCTCATTTTTACTTTGCAATTGTTTATTAGACTTACTGGTTATTAGAATCAAGTGTGAAGACGTTTTCCAATTACAGTGTGCCAAGCAGCTTCAGGTGCTGTGGATGCTTTAAATTCCCTTAGCTTGATGTTTCCCCTTACAAACTTACAGCATTTATGGCTTTAAGCATTGTGTAATGGTCCAACTCCATTACAGTTCAATGAGTCTTTTCATTCTCTCTATTGAGAGTTGGATCATGCTCAAAACTAGAGCTTTGAGTATAATTTAGCACTCAAGGGGTGCATCTACATATCCATTTTATCACAGAGCTGACTAATTAGCTCTGCAGTAAAGCATCACCATCTACTCGTGCACCCATATTAGGGCACAGTGGATTAACTCTGCTGTAGGATAGTACTGTCCAGGACGAGTACTATCCTACGGCGAAGTAGTTACATGTGCCAAAACACATGTGTAGATGGTAACCAGGGCTGACTGGGGCACAAGGGTGCTACAGTGTGAGGGCTACCTGCCAGCGAGCCCCATACTGGCACCCTTGTGCCCCAGCCAGCTCTCCAGACCTGTGCCTGACAATAAGCATTGTTGGGGAGAAGGATCAGAAGCTGCGGGGGGCAGGCTGAAGGCTAGCAGGTAACTGCAATGACTCTGACTCTGACCTGTGCTCCCCCCCCACCATTCTTGTACCCGAGTCCAAGACAAGGGGCTTTTGCCCCCATGCTGAATGGGGGGGGGACCTCATCTTGGATTTGAGTAAATACAGTATTTGAGTGACTATAATTATAAATAAACATTGTGAGGTGTTGCAACAAAATCCATTAGAAACTCTTCAAGGGAGAAAATCCCACAAAAAGTACATTTTCTGAAGATCATGGAAATTCATAATGTCTTCCTTCCTGGGTTTGGCCAGAAACTTGGCCCCAGCTAAGGTCAGAGAGGACTAATACATGTTGCCATGAGATTCTCCAGCTCTGTGTATGTGTGCTTGCAGTTTTAGAGAAGGATGTCGGGCATTAGCAAATGGAAAGCAGGACTAATTCTGTACTATTGAAATTTTGCTGGGAATACTAGAATATTGACGTCAAGTGGGGCATTAACTTTTCTAGAGGATTGCTGGGGGGGTTTTAGTATAAGTCAAGGGTAGTGAGAAAACAGCTCTTGAGCAGTTTAAATGAGGCTTTAATGAGGAGGAAAAAAAGTAGTTGTGGATTGCTGTTGGCAGATCATGGACTCTGGGACATGCACATGTCAGAAGCTTTTTCTGAGCTCTCAGCTGTGTCAAGGTTTTGGTTTACAGCCAGAAGGCTTAGAAAGTTTGGCAAGAACATACAAGTGCATAGCGATGAAGGAATTCATAATGTAGAAAAATGGTTGTTTTGTCATAATTCATTTGAATTTTTTTCTCTTAGAAAACCACAAGGAATTTGGGTTACTCAACGTGTGAACCTGAACCTGAAAATGTAAGTCCTGTGCAAGTAGTTTTTCAAGACGTTAAAAAGAAGGTGTGGGATTACAATTATGGTGATGATGATGATGATGATGATGATGACGACGATGACACTGGAAACAACGGTGCCTATACTATGCATGGTATCATTCACAGAGATTCAGGTGATCATGCAGAGCAAAACATTTCAGTGAAACATTCTATGGACTGTATCTCTACAGAGAGCAGCAGTCAGTCAAATGAACTTTTGGCCACTGATGTAGAAAACTCTGGGGAACAACAAATTAGCATTAAGAAAAATGAAGACACAAGTTCTAAAGAGTCCCATCATCCTTCATTAGAAGAAAACTGTTCTATGGCTTCCATGTCAAGGAATAGTACTTGCTTTAACATAAATTTAAATACTGTGATGTTGGGAGACTTGGAAAAGCCCTGGGATGATACTTCAGCCCTAATCTCCCACCAGGAGGATGCAGATGATCTGCCAGAATGTGGTGATTCTGATGCACTTGAATCAAAACTTTTCACAGATGTAGTAGGTGTGCAGAAACTGGACTGTCACAACATCTCACATGAATGGCAAAAATCTAGTTTCTCAGATGAAAGTGATTTGTCAGATTCAGGTACAGACCAGGTGACTGAATACATAGGAAGATGAGTGAATAGAAACAAGCGCTATTTTACAAAAGCATGGTCTCATATTTCAAAATGTATCTAATTTGGAGCTGAGACTACACTTTCCAAATAAACTAGACATGTATGTTGTCAGACATTCAAGAATCATGTTAATTACAGCCTGTATTAGTCACATAAATACAAATAACTACTCTGAAGATAAATAAATATATGTAGCAACTACGCAGGCCAGTTAGTCAGTTTTGCAAAATCTCAAAAGACTTATCCATGGATCGCAACACTTAAGTGTTAAACAGTAGATGTTTACCAAACATTCCAAACAGAAAGAAGTGTTGTTACCAGGTGGTCTTTAACAAAATCTTCATTGTTAGAAATACATGAACAGGAAAGTATTCCGTGTAGTCAATCTTTGGAAGGTCTGTTCCTTTCTTACTACTCTGCAGTGAGTTTTACCTAGTGTGACAATAGAGTAATTAATGTTGCATTCCTGTGAATCAGTTGAGTCTCATGATGAAGTTCTACTGATCAGGTGAAAGCCACAGAAAAAGCTGCTGAAAAAATTGTCAACTTGTGTTCTTAGGTAGAAACAGAAGTAGATATCTTTTTTTGTCTATTTGTATTACCAGTTTTGTATCCTTTTTTTTAATGGTTTTAATTATCAACTGCCACAATTTTGAGATCCCATAAAGGTATTTTAAAACCAAACGTTTGGAAATTGTTGTTCTTGTAACCTTAATGGTATTGCGTGGGTGCTCCATATGAGCTTGTGAATAGGTTTATGCCTGCAGACGCAATAAATGCCCCAGGTTCTCTGTCCATCCTGGCTCCTTTATATCATCGAAAAGCAGTCAGAACTCAGCTGTAGAGAAGTCCTCACAGAGGTTCATTTTTAGTAGTGCAGAACCAAGCTGATCAGAGCACAGAGACTTTGGAGGAGCCATGGCTAGTATGTACTGTGTCAGCAGGTTCCAGGTGAGATGCAATCCCTTGGCAATGAGTGTTAAACCATGTAAATTAAAGCAGCTTCTAATATGCTGTAAACTACATTGGGACTGTATGAATCTGCCTTTGGAATGAGTGTGTTATCCAAGAGCTTGGATTGTGAAAAGTGGATTCTTTGCAGATATGTACATCAGTTGAACTGATAACTAAATTTCACTTTGACGGAACCAACTGTTGAACTGCATTGTCTTCAAGTTACGTATCTACATACATCTGAAGTCAATCCTGCTGCTTAGTGGTCCTGAGGACTAGCAGGACTTTGAGGATATGACTGAAGGCAGAATTTGACCCTCTTGAACGTTCTGTTACTGAAGATAATACATTAAACCAGAAAGAATGCAGTAGTCCTACCCCGATAAAGGAGTGGCTCTCCTAGTGAAAGAAATAGTGCACGTTTACTCGGGGTAAGGCAGGGTGGCACCTTAGAGAGAAACTGGTTCAGAGAAGTACAAGCTTTCCTAGGCAACAGCCTACTTAATCGATGCTATGAATGGACCAACAGAAAGAAAGGGTTTTTAAAGAAGAGAAAGGGACAGGAGGAGGGACACAGCTTACCTTCTGCTGAAACAGGTAAAAAGTCAGTTGATTGGATTGAGAAGAACAAGGCAATTAACGCTTTAATATTCCCTTCGTTAAAATTCCTTTCCTTAAGAAGGAACTGCAGGTAGACTTTAGGGTTTGTCTAGATTTATTAATTCCATTTTACACTGGTGAGATGCTCCTGGTTATGGTGATGGGAGCCAGCTGATACTGTAAGTAGACATCTTGTTTGAGCCTGTCCTGATTATTTGACCCAAATCAAAAGAGAGGTGGCTTAGTCATCTGACATCACCCTTCCAAGTCTCATACCTGTTCCTGTGCCAGAGAGAAGCATATGGCCTGGTTGGCTTGTCCTAGAAAAAGGTTCAGTAACCTTACAGATGCGTGCAGCCACATCCTGGGGAAAATCTTTAGCACATTTTCTCCTGCATACTTAAGAAGGACTTGAAGCAGGGCCCTGGACTTGTAGGTTTGTAGGATCTAGGGCTGCCAACCCTTCAGGATTGTCCTGGAGTCTCCAGGAATTAGATAAAAATCTCCAAGAGACTGCTGAGAGTCACCAAGGAGACAAATGATAGGGCATTCATTAAAATTAATATTAAAAGTTGAATCCAATTTATACAGTAGTCCAGTGGGTTTTTTAAATGTAATAGTAACGTGTGTTTGCTTTCCAGATATAACACACTGTAATCCGTAACTGATATACATAAGCATGCAGGCATGTTCACGTTGTGTGTCATGGGCACACTGGTGTTTCAGAAACCACCTGGAATAGATTCAAACAGAATTAGCAACCCAACTAGGATCCCAGGTCAAAAGGATCCTCAGCTGGCAGAGAAACAGTGCCACTGCTTTGATCAGAGAGGAAAAAGGGCTTCTGCCATGGCACAACTGCTGCCAAGTTTACACCCCAAGGAATTATGCACAGAAAAAATTCAAAATGATGTGCAGAAAAGCTCAAAATTATGCTAAATTAATTACTTTTTTTTCTTTTTTCCCCTTTTTTTTACAAATTAAATTAAATATAACACTTTGAACCTTCTTTAGAAATATATGCAGATACTTTGCATGGTTGGGGGTGGCTGTGGGGGGTGATTTGTGAATATGTGGGCAGGTATGGGTGTGGGGGGGGGTTGTGAGCAGGTATGAAGAGTTGTGGGTGTGTTGTGAAGGGGTGTAGGGTTTGTGGATGGGTGTGAGGGAGTTGTGAAAGGGTGTGGGGGGGTCTGGTAGGTGGGTGTAGGCACCTCACACATACACACACTGCCCTCCCCATGATGCACAGCCCCCACTGCCAGGCACCACGAGGCTGAATGGGCTCTGTGCCTCTACGTGGGGCTTCCAGCACTCCAACAGGAAGCCACATGTGGAGGCAAGCAGGGCAAGCCCCACCTGTCCCAATGTTGCATGACTCCGTGCCTCCTTGTGTGCCTTCCCACCTGGCCTGATGGTGCACAGCCCAGTGCTTCACATGCCATCAGACTGGGGTGGCCCTCCACATGGGGCTTCCAGCACTCCAGAAGGAAGCTGCACATGGAGGCATGGAGTCACACTCCATCAGGCTGGGCAGGCTCCATGGATCCACACGTGGCTTCCTGCTGGAGTGCTGGAAGCCCCACATGGAGACATTGAGCCAGTCGGCCCAGCCAGATGGTGCGCAGCCCATACCCTCCAGCAAACCCCACGCCCATGCCTCCCTCCTGCAGGCAGAAGCTCCTCTCCCCACTCACCCAGCTGTCCAGCCGGGCAGCTCTGTGCTTCCACGTCGTGGAGGTGGAGGCATGGAGCCGCCCTGCTTAAACTATGCAATTCCACGCAATCCTGCCTCTTATGTGCAAAAATGCGCGGGCGCATGACTGTGTAATTCCCCTGGGAAAACAAGGTGCAGCCGGGGGGGGGGTTTCAGTTGGATATTAAAAAAAGCTGGCTCTCTTGGAGGGCGGTGAAGCACTGGAACAAGTTGGTTTCTGGCGGAGGGGAAGGAATCTGCATCCTTGGAGGTTCCCGCGGCCCGACTACACAAAGCCCTGGGCTGATCTAGCTGGGGCTGGTCCTACTGTGAGCCGGGGTGGCCCTAGATGGTCTCTTCCACCCCTCATCAGCTCGGATTTCTACCCAGGCCGCTCCCGGGCTTTCCCGGGACGAACAAACCCGAGCCTTTGCTCAGGAACTGCCAGCTCCGGCCTGCTCCCCCTCCAGGAAGAAACCTGGCCGCGCGTGGGTGGCTGGCAGGGAGCCGCAGGGCCCTGCCGCGATGGCTCCGCCCGGCTCAGGCGGAGGGCGGGGGTGTCTCGCGTGGCGCCCAGGTGCCTGCCCCGGCCGAGCCCGCCCAGCCCCGCCCAGCCCCGGGTGCAGCGGCGCTGCCGGCCCAGGTCGGCGCAGGGGAGGGCGCGGCCCGACTGGAGCCCGCAGCCATGGCCCGGCTGCTGCTGCTGCTGCTGCCCGGGCTGCTGTGCGGTGAGTCCCGCAGCGCTGGAGGCGGGAGGCCAGCTCAGCCCGGGCCTTTCCGCAGCCCACGGGGGAAGGGGCTGGAGTGAGGGAAGCCCCCAGCTGCAGCAGGGAGGCTTAGGTTGGGTAGGAGGGGAAACTTCCTCGCTGGGAGGGCGGTGGAGCGTCGGAGCGGGCTCCCCAGGGAGGCGGTGATGGGGGCTGTCCGTCCTGAAGGCCCCAGGAGATCAAGCCCGGCTGGGATGATGTAGCTGGGGCTCATCCTGCTTGGAGCAGGGGGTTGCGCCCGGTGCCCTGCTGAGCTCCCTTGCAGCCCGGGTGTAGGGCGGCCAGCCTTCCAGGATCACCCTGGAGTCCCCAGGAATTGGAGACAAATGTCCAGGAGACAGTGGAGAGTCACCTGGGAGATACATGATAGAGCAGGTGTTAAAATAAACTTGATCTGAGCCTTCAGGAGGCCAAGAAGTAATGTTGAATCTGATTTATACAGTTGTCCAGTGGGTTTTTAAAAAGTAATAGTGATGTGCATTTATTTGCCTTCCTGACACAAAGTCATTCATGTCTTTGCATCACGTGATGAAACTTCCCAGAAAGAGGGAAAGAGGGTGGGTAACCGTAGGCCGGGGTGATGTCATTGAGATTAATCCTGCCTGGCACTGGGAGCGGCACTAGGTGCCCCTTCCAGCCCTCATGTCCTGAGGTTCTGTCTGATCCCAAGTTTGGGTCTGTGGTTCAGTCCCAGGGATACAGGTTGTAGCTGTGGTGGACTGCAGGCAAAAGTAATTAGAACTCTTGGGGAGGTACTGTCTTTTATTAGACCAACTAGATAGCTGGAAAAAAAATCTTTAAAGACATTTTTTTGTAACTATCTAACTGGTCTAATAAAAAATTCTAATAAAAGTCTAATAAAAATGTCTTTAAATATATATATATATTTGCAACTATCTAGTTGGTCTAATAAAAGATATCGCCTTCCCAAAAGTTCTGATTATTTAAAGGAAAGCCTACAAAGGATGGAGGATGGGATGGGATTCACCTCCAAGGAGGATTACTCCGCGCTGGTCCGGTCCTGTAGGGAGCAAACCAGGAAAGCCAAGGCTGCAACTGAACTCCAACTA
>NW_017728906.1:35565522-35580055 GCF_001723895.1 Crocodylus porosus
CACCTTCAAGAGTAAATTGGATGCTTATCTTGCTGGGATCCTATGACCCCAGCTGACTTCCTGCCCTTTGGGCAGGGAGCTGGACTCGATGATCTCCCGAGGTCCCTTCCAGCCCTAATGTTTATGTCTATGAAATCTATGAACTCCCAACATTCCCAGCTGCCTTGACAGTGAAGAGGAGGTGAGCAACCGCACATCTTGTCTGGTCCAAATGGGACAGGCAGCGGGGGTTTTGTGCCTCCCTCTCTCACTGGGCTCTTCCCCAGAATATCTTGAGCATATATTGCCAATGTTTCATAGAAGAAGGCCTTTTAATATGCCCTACTGTGGTGTGGCTCTACCTGGTTGACCCACAAGTCCCCCTTGGTGATGGGGGGGCACCGATTGTTTGGGAAAATAAGAAAACAGAACAGGGAGGAGCGAGGGTCATCCATTCGTAATGAGTGCACCAAGGGGGGACACCGAGTGAACTATGCTGGACAGTGCCCCCCCCACTTCCCCCGGTCCTCAACCAAGTCCAAGGAGCCAGTGGACGCTGCCCAGTAAATCTTTGCCTGGAGATGTGTACAGGAGACAAGAGACAGCAAAACAGCCCTTCAGTCCCTGGGGGTCCTCCCAGCCAGAGCCTCCTTCTTGGTTAGATAGATTACTAGCTTGGCTAGGGCCAGGAGAAGGTTGACCAGGAGGTCCTGGGACTTGGTAGGGCCACAGATGGAGACTGCATAAATGAAGAGGTTTCACAGAAGCCGGATGTTGGCTGCCATGGATCCCCCACTTGACCTGGGACAGGTGAGGGTGTTAGATCTGTGCTGTGTCAATCTTATATAGAGTTTAGATGATGCATGGTATCAGATGGTTTGGATAGGGATGGTCCTGCCTCAGGAGGGGGCTTTTGACTAGATGATCTCTGGAGCTTCCTTCCAGCCTGACATCTCTAGGATTCTATAAGTGCAAATAACTAACTTATAGTGGGGTGAGGGGGACTAGCAAAGGATTTTTGTAAATGGGACCAAGCTGGGAACATGTAAGACAGCATGGACACTGGGGTTTGGTTTGGTTTCCAATGCAAATAAGGTGTTTTCATTTTCCAAATAAAGGATGTGTCGAGTTCTGTTGTGCCAGAGGACTTGCGTGTAAATGAAAACATTGGGTGAAAGAGTGTTCACCAGGGATCCCAGTCAAATAGTAACAAGAAATGAAAAGTTTAAGTAGCCCGACTAAAAATTCCTTCCTTCTGAATGGTTCCTTGGCATCTCTACTTTAGCTGGGCTAGGATTTCACACATGGTAACCTATGTTTCCTGGTAAGCTAATATGAATAACCAGAATTGACCTCCTTTGGTCAACATTGTTTCATTTCTTTGGGTTTTTTTCCAGTCAAGTAGACAAGATCTAATTTTAAAATATGTAAAGGGAAAAAAGGCCTAGTGAAACTTAAAAAAAAATCTCCTAGGTTTCTTGATGCATCATAAAAAAAGAAAAGGGCATAAATCCACTTTTTTTTACATGTAACCTGTATTTATGATGTAATGGTGAGTGTACGTGTTATTTAGTCCTGCTCAGCAAACTAAGGTTCAGTGAAATTCTCTTCCGCCAGTCAGATTGTTTCAGCAATGCTTCATCACATGACCTGCAATCAGTTATTTTGCAAGATTGTGTATACTAGGAAATTCGTTGCCTGTTTTTTTCAGTTACAGATAATATAAGGTCAATGTTAGAGCTCCTGTACTTTGTAAACACTAGCATAGCTATGTTATTGCTGAAATTCGGCACTAGGAAATCACTAACCAGCACAGCCCAAGTATCTGTGGACACATAGACTGGATGTTACTTCTGATGCCAGTCAGTGCTATTCTTGACTATTGTGGTGGTCAAAGAGGTGGTAGAGCATGGGGCAGTCTATACCTTCATATCTCTAGGGGCTGAGCACAAGACAGCTTGTACAACACAGCTAGCTGGAGACAAAGCGCAGTAGTTATGAACTCTGGTTACCCATTAACTTACCAGGAAACAGGTGACCCTGGGTGAAATCCTAGCCCCTCTAAAATCAATGGGACTTTTGCCTGTTTGGTAAAGAGGAAAGTCACCATTCCAAGTTCAAATTGGGTACATATCCTGAATAGTAATGGGATACTTTCAGTGTGGTAATGTTAGAGTGATGTTGCAGTTGCGATGGTCCAGGAAATACGTAAGGGCAAGGATATTTCTGAGGACAGAGAAGAGGGTGATACTTTTTATTGGACCAACTGCATGGTTGGGAGAGATTTTAGATGGGCTTTCAAGCACAGAGTGCTCTTCCTCAGGCCTGAAAAAGAGGTAGATGCAGCCTGAGCATCTGAATTGTTTACTGCCAAGATAAAAAATGCCCTTTATACCCAGAAGCAATCCAGAGTTTTAATCTGCTCCTTGGGTGTTTTCATCCTGGTACCTAAAGAGAAAACACAGCGGGTAGTAATTTTAAGTCTTTCAAAGATGGGCCCCCTGGTTTTCTTTCTTTCATCACACACAGATCTTCCAAGTAATCTAAGGCACAACAGTGCTTCCCCAAACTAAGGCAATCCATGTGCCACTGTGATTTCCCAGTCATCTCAACCCACTTCAGGTTATTTAGCAATCATTTTAACAGGATGATCAGGAAATTCAAACCGACTCAGGATTCCAGATCTGACTGTGCCTTCCCTCAGGAACCTCCCCTTCAGTCACAAATTGCTCCATAGTACTATGGACCAGTGAATCTTAGATGGTATGCTTAGTTGGAAGCATTTGTCTATTTCTTCTTCTTGCCTACTTGTATCCTCCTTTCTTCTTTCTGCTTCAGGGACCCTTCTCCCAAGGTCCTTTTACCTCTTTTAATGGTGATGAGTGAAATAGCCATCAGTATTGGAAAGAGGGTTCTTCTATGGTTATTTTATAATCTTGGAAGAGGGCAGAAGGCAGGGCAGTTTGGCACCTTAGAGACTAACTCATTCAGAAGCATAAGCATTCGTAGATGACGCTACGAATGGACTTGCTGAGAGTAGGGACATGCTGCTGAGCAGGGAAGGGAAGTGGGGGGGAGGGGTGATTCTTACCTGAAACAGGAACTTAAAAAAAAAAAGTCCCCGGCTGTTGTTCCTATGATCTGAAAGGAGGGTGCAACTGTGACATTGCATCCACTCTGGATTTCCTCCTGCATGATCCACAAGATAAATCCAGAGATTTTATAGGATCATAGAAACAGGAATCCATAGTGTCAAAGCAGTCTAACCTGGTGTGGCCTTTCTGAGTTCTTTGCAACAAAAGAATTGCTCTATTATTTTTCTATAGTAAAAAAAGAGTGAAAGCTGAGAACAGGCATTTTCTGAGGGGTTCCTTGAGTCTAAAAAGGTTGAGAAACACAGATATAGACAATTACTGGAAGGAGAAAGAGCCATTACTTACCTTACAGTAAATGGGACTTTAAGATGTGTTGTCTACATGCACAATCTGCTCTCCCTCTCTTCTTTCTGGGAGAATACCTGGGATTCTGTAGCTGAAAGGAAACTGAGTTGTGTAGTAGGCATGTTTCACCTTTTATACCCTGAACACCATAGAGAAAGGAAAGCAATATGCATGGAGATCACATGGGTACTGTAAGGGATAATGTTTCTGAGCTTGGGGCACAAAAGCACTCACAGTAGGATATGTAGGTGGAAAGGGATCTCAAAGAGCTCCAGTTAAGGCAAGGGAAGTAACTTCTCTTTCATGCTGAGTTTGGTTTCGTAGATTTCGTAGACATTTGGGCTGGAAGGGACCTCGGAGGATCATCGAGTCCAGCCCCCCACCCCAGGGGCAGGAAGTCAGCTGGGGTCATAGGATCCCAGCAAGATAAGCATCCAAATGTGTATTAAAGGCATTCAAAGTGGGCGCTGACCTTGGGGGCTCAGACAGTGAAGAAGTTCTTTCTTATGTCCAGCCTGAACTGGTCACAGTGGAGTTTGTGACCGTTCGATCTTGTCATCCCTTGGGGCGCTCTGGTGAACAGTCGTTCCCCCAGATCCTGATGAGCACCCCGATAAGCTTATAGGTGGCCACACAAGCCCCTGAGCCTGCGCTTTTGCAGGTTGAATAGCCCCATTGCTCTCAGCCTCTCATCATAAGGTCTGTTTTCCTGCCCTCTGATCACGTGTGTGGCTCTCCTCTGCACCCTCTCAAGCTTCTCCACATCCTTTTTGAATTGTGGAGCCCAAAACTGGACCCAATACTCCAGCTGCGGCCTCACCAAGGCCGAATACTAGGGGAGAATGACATTCTAATGCATTCTAATTGAGACTTGATGGGTACAGGAAGAGGTCACATTTAAAGGAAACGATTCTGTAAACTCTGTACACTCAGATTTCCTGTTTTCAGATTTAGACTCTGTCTTGTGCAGGTGCACTAGGAGTGTACATATTACACACAAGGTTCACATGTTCAAACTCCAAAAACATTCATGTGCCACTTACAATCCCAGGATAGTTTTAGGAATTGACTACCTTGCATAGGTTCAAAAAGAAGATAGGCATTAAGAAGTTGATTGAACTGTTGGGTTGCATTCTGTGAAAATTTAACTTTTGATGGGGATTGTTTAAATGCATCAAGTTAGTGTAAAACAATTTGAGGAACACATGCTAACCTGTTTGTCTGTTTGTACAGCATTTGCGATGGTGCCAGAACTAAAAAATGTAAGAATTAATTCGGTTAACTTTCATAGCAAGTTGAAGTGGGATCCACCTACTTTTCACAAAGGAAATATAACATATACAGTCCAGCATAAAAGGTAGGCCTGGCAGCTTCGTTCATTTATTCTTGAAAGATTTCTCAGATAAACCTACAATGTATAGCTTTGTGTTCTTGTGACTTTTATTGGAAGAAGCTTCCTTTCTGTTGGCTTTTAGATACTGCTTTTGTAGACATTTCAGTTGTTCTTACTTGGAGCCAGTAAAACATTGTAATATTAACAATGATCAATTGCTTACATATAAATTTACTTTCTCTGTCATGGGAGTCTACTTCAACACAAATGGTATACTGCTGAAATTTTCTACCTTTTTCTAGACTCTCCTGGAGGTAAAAGGTCCCTCTTTGTTTTCCCCTTTGTATTGTGTGTGTGTTGATGCCCTCTGCAGATATGGTTCATGAATTCCAGTGAGATTACTCCTTATTTAGTTGCCTCTGTCCTCAACAACCAAGGTTTTATCAGCAGCACTTTGTAAGATCTCCTTTTATCAGGGCATTTTCCCCTCCTCCAGACTGGGTGCCTGCTGGGATGGAGAGGGTTTTATGAGAAGCGCAGAATGAAGTGTGAGATTTCCCTAATTCAGCAGTAGAAAAAGGAGGACATTAGGCAGGGAAAATACCAGGTTGCAAGGTACCTTTGCTGAGGAGAAGCCTCCAAACTGATGATGTAGAGCAGGGCTGCCCCACTTCTGAGCAGCCAAGGGCCATACACTGCACGGCTCCTGGGCCCTGGCTGCACACTGTATGGGGCATATGTCATTGGGTCTCCCCAGGACCCCAGCACATGACCACCACAACTCCTCTGACATTTGGGGAGTGCAAGCCCCTATTCCCCCTGTTGGACTCCAGTGGCAGCAGACTAAACAGGCCATCTCCCACTGTGCTGTTCTGCCCCTCACCACTGCAGCAGCAGGAGCAATGGTGGAAGTGGCAGCTGGACAGGAATCTACAAACCATGTGTTAATTCCTCGCAGGCTAGAGGCTGCCCACAAGCCACCAGCTGACACACAACACTCAGAGGGAGGGAGGTATTAGGGCCATAGGAGACACCCAAACTGCTCTTGGGGTGAGCTCTTATTGCTAGCTGTACAGCTGGGTGTGCCCTAAGGAGGAAATTGAAGGAACATTCCTCTTCCATTAAATTCCTAGGCCTCAAATGACAGAGAAGGAAATAGCAAGGGAATAGTTGATCTACACTTGGCAGAGCATAGGAATTAGACTGACTCAGGCTGTGGTTTGAAGCATTCTGTTTTGCTGAATTGTGTTTTGCTGGCACCACAATAAAAAGCAGTAGGACACTTTCTGAATGGGAACTTTAGTTTCTACATTTATTCCAAAGCAATAATAAACCATTTTAATAGAAGTCCATATTAATAGAAGTATGGAAAGTAACACAAGCCTGTGTATACTTACTGCAAATCATTGTTTGCCTACTATTCAGCTAATAATTTTTTCCTCTTTGTCGCAACTACCCTTGTTAATAAATTAGCATTGCTATTTACTTCACTGTTATGAAGGATATTTTCTAATTTGTAAATCATAATTCAGATGCAGTTCTTTTGTCTTCTGTGCCTTAGCTTCTATAAGAACACATTTGAAAACCTGTGCACAAGCATTGATACTACAGAGTGTGACATCTCCTTTCTTTCCATATATGGAAACTTCACCATTCGAGTCATGGCGGAGTCAGAGAATGAACTGTTGGGCTTGGCTGACATCATCTTCAACCCAATGGAGGACAGTAAGCCTCCCCTTCCTTACTTCCCATCCCTATTGGATATATTTTGTCCACTGTTGGTGAACTCTGATAGCAATCAAATAAAAATATAATTCAACTGAAAAAACACATTATTTTAAGTAAATTATGAAACATTTGTGTGCTAGTTGGAATAAATATTTGGTGGAAAGAAATGGCCATCAAAACACAGTAGGAAGGCAGGATAGATTTGTACCTTAGAGTAACTAAATCAGAGAGATATAGCATAAGATTTCATGAGCCCAAGCTCACTTCATCAGATGCTGTGATTTAGTTACTTTATAAGGTGCAAATCTACTATGCCTTCTGCTTGACCTTACACCAGTGGTGCACAACCATTTTTCCCTGGCATGAGTAGTGCCTGCTCCTCCATGGGCTGGATCCAGCCAGTGGCCCTGATCCTGCAATGGGGCTGGCACTACAGGCCCCATTCAGCCATGTGAAGGAGGCAGGGGGCCACCTGACTCCGATTCAGCTATGCAGGAGAAGGGGGCTTGGCCTTGCCCCAATCCAGCCACATGGCGAAAAGGAGTGTGGCCCAGCCCATTTCAGTTCCAGTCTAGCTGTGTGGGGAGGAAGCATGGGAATTCGGCAGTGGGGGAGGGTGGTGGTTTTAATCCCCTACTGCCAAACTTCCTAAGCCACAGGGAACTCCACAGGTCAGATGTAATAGCTCTGTGGGCCTCATTTGTCCCACAGGCTGGAGGTTGAGTGTCCCGCTTTTACATAGCTAACTACCTCTCTCTGCTCAGGGATGACAAAATATAGTTAGACTACTGTTCTGTCTAGCTCAGGATTGACTCCATTCTTTTACTTTGATACCAATTTTAAGATATTTTTAACCAGGATGCTTCCTTCCCCTGAACAAATACAATTTATAAATATCAAAGGAAGAGGACTTTCCTCCAAACATTGTTACTTAAGAGATTAAAGATTAAATCAGCTCAGTTACTTATTGTTGTCTGGCAAAAAAAACTAATATAGAAAAGCATCAACAACTTTTGGGGAGGGTGAAACTTTTTTTTTTTAAATAATTTTGAATGTATGCTGTCTTCACTAATTAAGTGAGCTTTGCACTTTCATAGGAAGCATGGTGTGAATCATGGCATCGACAGATGATGACAGAGTACAATTCAGTACAATGACAGAGATATTGACCTACTTGTCAACTGAGTTTGGAGGGGAGAGATCTTGTCAATAACTCTCTTTCACTTTGTGCATCCTTACTCATATTCATCCATTAGCAAGCATCAGTTATTCCAGACCAAGGAGCTGTTCCTCTGCATAGCTGCCAGTGAAAAACCACCTCCTTAATTTCTCTGGTCTTAGAGTTAGTTCTGAGTTTTCCATTCTTCTCTGATTTGGCTTGCTTTCACTTACTTACTTAGAGTCAGAGTGTAAAGGCCCTGCTACATGTTCAGATTAAAGCTGGATAGAAACCAGCCATAGAATTGTTACACATTTTCAAGTACTAACTTTGTAGCTGATTGGCTCTTTTTTAGCTCGACAGTCACTTTTATGATGTGATAATTACACGCCTTGTAACTCTCTGTCTTAAACTGGTTGAGGAGCTGATATGCCGCTGTCATCAGCGCATGTGCCCTGACTCTTGACGCTGCTGATGAAACCAAGGAGGAATCCTGTGCCATCCTTGACCAAGTCCTTTCTGACATTCTGGAGGGAGATGTACTTATTCTTTTTGGCAATTTCAGTGTTAGTCAGAAGGGACTGGGGCAGCCTGTGCCACACTTTCACCGGGCTTGGCCAGCATACACAGCTTCCCAAAAGGGCTACTGCTGCCCAGGTACTGCTTGGCTCCCTCTGCCTCCAGCAGCTTCTCCTCCTGCCCCTGCTCTGCTGCTCTGGGCATCAGTTAGCGTGGAGAAGGGTGGTGGGTGGGGCCCACAGTGCTCCACATGGGGCCAAACCCTGCCTGCTTCCACCTGGACAACTACTGCAGCACACTTACCGGTGGACTGCACCAAAAGGGGGAGGCAGGACCAGTTCAGGAATGAACCAAAGGGGCACACTCACAGACTGCTACTCCTTAGGGGGAACATTGATCCATGGTATGTTCAGTTTTTTCAATACCACCAAAGCCATCTACAGTCACTTGGGGATGAACCCCCTTGAGACCAAAGAATGAAGGAGTCCTAATCAAGGAAAGGGAAGCCATCAACACCAGTTGGAAGATCTCTATGTCCTTGGTGACCTCATGAAAGCTGAGGTCCTTTTTGACCTCACAGCACTTCTTAGTTTGACTCTTGTCAGTTAAGAAGTACAGTGGAGGATCCTTTTGAAGTACGGATGGTGATGAATTTTGGTGCACATTCTTTGCCTGTTCTATGGCAGTATGCAAGCAGTGGTTCTCAGATCTGTCACAGATCTGCTTGAGGTTAATACGGGAGGTAAGCAAGACTGTGTCATCGCTCCCACACTCTTAATATTCCTTACTGGGATACTACATCTGACCGCTAATAAGCTTCCAGTTGGAGTGGAGCTAAACTTCCAGATGGTCAGTAAGCTATTTAATCTCAGCCGACTCCAAGGCCACCCCAACCTCAGTCACTGAGCTTCAGTACACTGATGATACTGTAGTCCATGCTCATGTGGAAGTAGGCTTTCAGGCAGTCATCGACTTTATTGAGGCATGCAAGAAAATGGGACTGATGCTTAACATTCAGAAGACTAACGTCCTCCATCAACAAGCTCTTAATGAGCAGTCCCCAGCTCCAGTAATTCAGATACATGGTGATACTCTGGAGAATGTTGAGTATTTCCTGTACCTCAGAAGCCATATCTCGCAGAAGGCTGACATCAACAAAGAAATCAACATTGCCTCAGATGTGCAAGTGCAGCCTTTGGACACCTGAGGAAATGGGTGTTCTAAGATCCCAACATCAGATCCGAAACCGAGCTCATGGCTTATCAAGCAGTTGTGATCCCCACCTTACCATACAGAGCTGAGACATGGACAACGTACAGGAGACACAATAGGTCATTCAAGAAATACCATCAACACTGCTGACAGAAGATCCTTCAAATCCAGTTGTGGGATAGTTGCATCAACATTAGCATCCTCTCACAAGCAAACACTACAAGCATTAAGGCAATGATCAGACATCAGCTTTGCTGGGCTGGCCATGTCATCCAGATATCTGATTCCAGACTCCCAGAGCAAGTCTTATGCTCCCAGCTCAATCAAGGCATACATTCGATGAGGGCAGAGAAAACATTTCAAGGACATCCTCAAAGCCAAATGCAACATTGATGTCAACTCATGGGAGACTATCACCCAGGACTGCCCCAAATGGAAGAAGAGTCTGCTGCAAGGATCTCAGTACTTTGAAACCTTATAATGACAACAGGAGATGGAAAAGTGGAAGTGGCAAAAACAGTGTGTTGCGGACCAAATCAAGAATCTAGAGCCACTCACCCTACACAGAAACACTTTCTTGAGTTGCAGCAGAGTCTGTCAGTCCCAGATCAGCCTCATCAGCCATCTTTGAATGGATAAGACATGGATAAGACAATTATGGAAAACAATCATGATGGACTGCCAAAGAAATGTAGTTGATTGACTCTCTTTGTAGCTTGATAATCATTTTTATGGTGTGATAATTACTTTGCATGTGTAGCTGGTCTAAATTTATTGTGCAGTTAACCAGTTGATTTTGTGGTAATTACTTTGCATTTTTGGCCTGTCTTACTTTGCACATGTGACCAATCTAAATCTACTGCATGATTAACTACTCAGTTGTGTAACTTTTGTAACATGTAGCAGGTATCTAAGTTTACAACTTCCAGCTGCCATTCTCCAGTGCATTTGTGATTTTTTTCAGGATCATGTTGACATAATTTTTCTATATTAAATTCCAAACGTGCAGATTTTTCTCTTCCTTCAGCTCCCCTGCACATCTCTGTAGTTCTCTCCCACGCCCACACTAACTCTTGAAGTACTTAAGAAGGGAATAATGAAGTTAAAGAATTCATCGAAAAAAATTCTCATTGCAAGACAAAAGACATGTGGCCAGTTACCGTGAGAAACTCTGAAAGTGAATACTGGTGTTAGGGGAAACTTTATAGCTGTGTACATTTTTGCAAAGCTAATAGTTAAGGTAGTTGGGTAGCAGGGAAGAAAACACTAGAGAACCAGGAAATGTCTTTTTTCCAATATTCAAATTCAAGCAGCTTTAAACAGGCTAGAACAAGCAGCTGAACTACAATGAAAACATTTAACAAATTCTACAGGAGTGTAGTCAAGCCAATAATAACACTAGCACTTAGTGTGAACCTCCACATCCTGGAATGAACCTGCAAACGATTGATAAGAGTTGTATAAAGGATTATGTTGGGAAAAGGACTTTGATGTACATTTAAAGGAAAGAATTGGCTTGTAACCAAGACCGACCTGCCAAAATCAGCTTACATTTGAACTGATACATCCCTGTATAAAACTATTTGACAAGGAAGACCTGTGAGCACTGCAGAATCCTTTTGTAGATACAGCTCCAGGATTTTTACCACTGTGTCTACAGCAGCACTGAGCAAAACTAAATGGTACAGCAGTCTCATCTATTCTACAGCTTCCATCACTGCTACCATCATCAGAACAGCAGTTGTTAGGGAATTACAAACCCTAAAGGGGTAGGTGAACCCTAAGAGCATCAGAGTCACTATGGCCTCCTCTACAATATGAAATGTTTTTTAAAGCATTGCATCTACTTAAAGCCGGCAGGAGCCATAGTGTAGATGAGGATCCAACAGCCAGAACTTTTCAGCTTCTTTACATATGCTGTGAGGCGGATGTGAGGGGAATGTTTTAATTAGAATGGCTCTCAGGAGTCGCTGTAATTAAAGTGCCTGCAGCATCTCATGTATTCACCATCCGCACTTAAAAATGATGGCAGGGTTTAGTTACAGCACCCCCCGCTGCTATTTTGAAGCACAGAGACACTGAATACATGTGACACAGGCTGCTGAAGTGCGCTGATCTGCACACTCCAACAGACTCAGTTAAATAAGTCTGTTCCAAGGGTGTGCTAATTAGCATGTGTCAGAGCATTTCAGGAAAAGTGCAGAGCCCTGTATTCTTTAAGCTCTTTCTTACTAAATATCTTCTGCTGTTACTGTAGTTGTAGCATAGCTTTACTTAAGGAAGCAATGATAGGAATGCTGCTATAGATTGTCCTCAGCTTCTTTACAACCTGAGAAATTATTTATATGAGAAGCTGGTAAAAGCACTGGCTTGTGGTATACAATAATGCTATTATTAATGCTAGCTAGTTCATTATAGGCACAGTCTAGTTGAGGAATAAATACTCAGTAAAAGAGTTTACATAGTGGCACAGCATGTAGTCAAAATAGCCAGTTTCAAAATGTAGAACTTTAATAGTATTCTACATAAAAATAATAATTAAGAACCAATTCAAATGCTATAGTTTCTATAAGCCATCATAACAATGAGGACAACTGACACGCTTTACCAGAAAGCATCCTTGGAAAAGTTGGATGTCACAAAGGGTTTAGTTTAGAAGAAGAAACACTGCCAATAAATAGACTAATATTGTAGAAATACGTGTTTTAATATTGCCATGACTCCCGATGCTGACAACATCAGGCTGGATAAATGTTGATTGACTTCAGTGAATGGAGGATGCACAGGAAGCAAACATGTCTTTTATATTAAAGCAAAAGGAAATTTGTTTAATGACAGATCTAAACATGAAAACTTTATTTATCCCTGATTATTTGAGAGAAAATAGTTTTCTTCAAATCTGTAGTAATGATTACATATAGTGCTGTAGGATATGTAAAAATGTCAGAACAGTGCATGTGACGGATTCATTTTTTTTGTCCTTTTTATCCCCTCTCCTCTTCTAATATTTAGCAATCATTGGACCACCTGATGTAGAAGTGAGATCTGAATCTGGATATTTGACTGTAGATTTCACAGGCCCTGCTTCTGAAAATAGTCATGAAAACTGGACCTTACAGCAGTATTATGGCTCTTGGTTTTACAGGGTGCAATACTGGAAGAAAGGCAATGCCCAAAAGGTAATATTTATAAATATCATGTTTATATAGAAACCTTCTATCAGTAACTTTGAATTTGCCTTTCTAAGTACAGTGCTGTTGATGGTGTTCTGAAATGTAGCATTGCTGCAGCATTACAACAAAAATAAGATCTCTAAATATTGTAGAATCGGTAACTTCTTGTTGTCACAACTTCCATTCACTAGCAAACTGGCAAGGAGAATGAGTAATTAAGAATACAAATTCTGTTTTGACAACTTTTATTTTAACTTGAAACTTTTAACTTTCAGGAATTAGCCTTCTTTTTGATACTTTTTATAAACCTAATAGCATAAATACAAATGCTGAAAATCAGGCCAGTAGATGTAGTGTCATTTGTAAACTAGTAATCGAGCATGTCAATCATTGGAACAATGCCTCTGAAGTTTTTTGTTTTCTTTTGTTATATTAGATGATAACTGTGAATTCTACACATAACTCAGTATCATTATTAGACTTGGACCCTTGGACAGTATATTGTCTTCAAGTTCAAGCAGTTGTCCCTGAATGGAATAAAGTAGGAGAATTTAGTCAAGTGTCGTGTGAAAAGACAACTGAAAATGGTAATATATGCTGTATATGTACATTATAAACATCCTAATCAGATATGAAACATGTTAATATTCTCTTACAACATCTACTTCTTTAACTGTTTTGTAGCAGAATATTGTTGGAGTAACATTCATAAAACAGGATAGAGTTCTGTTGTGCTTGCTTTTCCTTTCATCACATTTACGATCATTATGTTATGTTAAGCCAGGCAAGAAGATCCATTTTGTTAATGTTTTCAAGCAGGATATAAGCGACTGCTGTATTTATATGTATATATCTTTTCTGAAACTAGTAGTAAACATCCATCATCTGGAGTTATCCAGTTTACCATCTTCTATGCCTAAGCAAGGCTGGCAGACAAGGTTCTTTGGTTAAATCCAGTATCTTTTATTAGACCAACTAAAGCAGGACTTCAGCCTTTTAAGTTTTGTAGCTGTAAGCTCGTAATGTATATTCAGATAGTTGCTCCAAATTCCAGCCATGCCACCTTGAAAGCTCCCTATGACATGGCTATAGCTGCGGTCACAGACAGGCACGCTTGTCTGAACAGGGAGCATTGTATTTTTGTTTAGAAAGGAAGACTGTATCCCTAGACTGATTAATAAACAGGTGTGACGCAACTGTAGGTTGCTTTAAAATAGAAGTGTCAAACTCACCCAGGCCCTTAGTCTGGATTCAGTTGTGGCAGCAGCAGGGAATCATGGGGTTAGCACAGCCATCAATCACTTCCTGCCTGACACACCAGCACTGGCATGCATCCCTAATGGAGCGCCATACCCCAGATTTTCATGGTGGGCCCCACCCCTGAATTCCTAGCCCCTCCAAAAGCCTAAAGACATGGCTCCATGGGCCGGATCTAGCCTACAGGCCTTATTTTTAACACCTCTGCTTTAAAACATTTAGTGAAATCTTGATCAGTCTTTAGTTCTGGCACATTTTGTGAAGTCCCAATGCATGAAATGAGTCTCTGAAAGACTCGCATAATCCAGAAGTTTAGGAATTTATAATCACTGCTACTTCCCAATTAGTTGCCATTTTTTAACCAATATTCCTTTAGAAAGAAACAGATGTGATCTTGTAGTCATATTTAGCATTGATGTTAAAACATAGTGTCTCCTGAAAGACTGAACCTCCCTGGAAGTGCCCTGGAATATGTGTACAGATCTTTATTTGTCATCGCTCTTTTTTTCCCCCTAACAATTCACTGTTTTGCTTGCTTTAAATGTGTCAGTACAGTGATTGTAGGCCAGAGGTAGACAAAATCCAGTTTGTGGGCCACATCTGGCCCACCAGACCATTCTATCCAGTCTGCGGAACCACTGAAAAATGTAGTAAATGTATATTTATTTGCCCTGGCTCCATGTTGAAGCTGGCCTGAGCAGGGACAGTAGGACCCAGAGGGAGCCCTAAGCAG
>NW_017728906.1:35580431-35644429 GCF_001723895.1 Crocodylus porosus
AGTGTGTGTGTGTGTGTGTAGGCACGGGGCAGTGTGTGTGTGTGTGTGTATCTGCAGGCACAGGGGCAGCATATGTGTCTGCAGGCACAGGGGCAGAGTGTGTGTATGTGTTCATAGGATGAGTCCCACATGCACACCCCTCCATACACATGCACCTATGCCTCCCCATGCACTGCCATACACAAACCCCAGCCACTGTCCCCCCCATGCCCACATATCCACTGCCCCCACAAACCTATATCCACCCCCCAACAATATACAAGAATAAGTCTTCATTATAAGCTATCGTGCAGTCACCACTGTGTACACTACTCAAAGACATGTAAATCAGGACAAAAATATTTTTTGAAATCAAATTAGTGAATGTTGTAGATGATCACTTTATAGAATTTAATTTGGTATTTTTCTGGTTCTTAGATGGCAAAACCCCTTGCTGAAAGGAGTACTGGGGGCAAAGTTCAGAGGTTAGAGGGTGGGATTTCTGGTCACAAGATACCAGCCAGGGGGCAGGGCACCTGTCAAGGGGCAGGGCTACCCATGTGGCCCTTGACAGCTTGCCAAAGCTCAGTAAGTGGTCCTCCACCTAAAATAATTGCCCGCCCTGGTGTAGGCTCACTCTAGAACAGGGGCAGGCAATTATTTTGGGCTGAGGGCCATTTACCCAGATTTGGCAGGCTGTTGAGGGTTGCATGGGTAGCCCCGCCTCTTGACTCCCTGATCAGCATCTTGGGACCAATATCCCAATGTCTCAGGGCCAGCACTGGTGGGGCCCATAGTGGGGCACAGGCTGGCAGGGGTCTGTGGAGCCAGGTTGGACTCCACCAGCAGGGAGAGGGGGGAGCTGGTCTGGCTCCATAGAGCCCCTGCCAGCTGGGACCTGTACTCCTGCTGCTCTGCTCTGGGCCCTGCTGGCGCTGGCCCTGGGACACCAGTGTGGGCCCCGTGCACCCACTCACTCGCAGTGCCCCCCAGCCCCGCAGTACAAGCAGGGGGCAGCTTGCACCTCTGACAACCTGCTCCCTCCCTGGCAGGGAGTGAGCTGGTGCTGAGCATGGGGAAAAAGCAGCCCCTCCCCTCCCTTGGCTGGTGCTCCCTGCTGCAGCTGCTCACAGCCTGTGCAGGGCTGTCCTGAGCAGGTACAAGCAGCCCCAGACAGACTGCGAGTGGCTGCAATGCAGGGCACTGGCCACAGGGCAGGCAAGGGGCTGCTTTTCCCTGCGCTCAGCACCAGCTTGTAACCCACCCCCACAGCCAGCCTGGGCTTTGCACTGGTTTTGGGCTCACTCATCAGGGCTGCACCGTGGCGGCAGCAGCTGCGGCCCCCCCCCACTTCCTGCGGCAGGCAGTGTTTGCCACCACCGCCTCCAGGCTGCCCAGTGCGTGAACTCCAGACGGGCAGCAGCAGCAAACGCTGCTCGGCTTAGGCTGTGAGTGGCTGCAGCAGGGAGCACTGGCCACGGGGTGGGGGAGGGGCCACTTTTCCCTAGGCCCCTTCCCTGCCTGTGGTCCTCCCTAGCCCTTCCCCCACTCCCTTACCTGAGTTTCCAGTGCGGTGCAGCCACATGGTCTGAGGCCAGAAGCCCTGGCAGAGGCTTCCGGCTGGGGAGCGGGGCCAGGCGGGTCCTGCTGTTGTAGGAGCCCGCTGGGCTTCCCGTGGGTCCTACTGGGTCCATTTTTGACTGGAACCAAAGACAGATAAATATTAATTGTCTAAATTTTTTAGGGGCCCCGGGGGCCAGTTAAAATGGCCTCGTGGGCTGTATCTTGCCCACCCATGCTCCAGGAAGTAAGAGCCTTCTGACTTGATTCAAAGAAAAACTTCAAAATTGAGACTTTTTCCATTTGGGAATAAAATACTTTATTTCCTCATGCACCAAAGGTGTTGTAAATATGACAGATGAAGGTTAGGAATATCCTTTACTCAGTAATGAGAATGAAATTTTGAAAGCTGTATATTCAAAACTGAATTATCAAGTATTGAAGAATTTATGTTCTTGTCTCTTGCAGGTATAACACCAGTGTGGATGGTTGTTGCTATTCTTCTGATATCCATGTTGGTTGTTCTAGTATCTGTTCCTGCTTGTTTCTTTTCCTCTTTATGTATATATCGACAGACCAGATACATCTTCTATCCTTCCTATTCTTTCCCGCAACATTTGAAAGAGGTTTGTCCATTGTCATTCTATATAAAATACTAAATATAAAAAATGAGCTTTTCAAGAGTCTTTTGCCTGTCAAAGACCCCAGAAACCTTTGCAGGTTTTCTACTTAACTTAATGAACTTTCTCACTCTTACTCATGTACCTGGACTAAGTGTTAAGCCTAATGAATGATATTGGCATATGTGATCCTGGAAATTATTAGGCACACAAGCTAAAAAAATATAAGTCTATTATATATGTTGCAAAATAATAGGTGACTCTTAGCTGTTGTGTCAGTCAGCTTTAGCTCACTTGTGATAAACTGCTTGTGGGCATGGTTGCCACTCCACAACAGCAAACATTTACAGTAATGATGAGTGTATTCTGCTGCTAAAGACTAAATAGAACAGCAATTTAATTGGTTTGTGTAGTGATTCAGTTGGATGTAAATGGTCAGTTCAGTCTTCTTTATCTAGTATGTCCTGAGCAAACTGCTGTATGAATCATCCAGGTGTTTGGTAGTTTATTAGGCCTTGGGCATGTTACATGTGTAGCACTATGAGTGTTACAAAAAGTGAGTGTCCACACCTGCAAACCACCTGTAGCACCACAGAAATAGTGGATCCACCACAAATTTTCCTCTTTCAAAACAGATCTTCTCTATAGTGCCATGTTTTGTAGCATTACATGGAACATGTGGACAGGTGCATGTAGTGCTATGGTCTCCCAGACCACCTGCACCCAAAGGGGAGGGAAGGAGAATGACTGCCTCCCTGACACTCGCCCAGCCACAGCAAGTTGTCACAGAACCCTGCTGGGACCCTGCTGCCACCACCATAAGAAGAGTGCTTGACCACCAATGCCCTGAGAGTAGGTGGTAGGGCCTGTGCGCCAGGAGAGCAGCTTTTCTCATGACCCCAGAGGTGACTGGTGGCGGGGGGAGATGGTAAGGGAAGTTGTTGTCCTTGCCCTGCTCACTTCCACCTCTGCTCACTTCCACCTCTGCACCATCCAAGCAGGTGGCAGGGCAGGGGGAAGGAGGGCTGTCTTTGGCAGATGCTGTTCTAGGTGGCAGTTACTAACTGATCACTGATAGGCAGCAGGGGAGATGGCAGGATGCCAGTGATCCAGCTCACTGATAGCTGCCCAGGGCCAAGGGGAGAAAAGGAATAACTTCCTCTCCCTTCCCCCATTTTTTCCTGTCTAGAGAGTGTGCCTTTGAGTCCAATATAATGCTCTAACTAGGGGACTGTGCATGTTCACATGCTCCAACTGTGCTTTGTTTTTTCTAGTGTTACAAAGTGTCTCTGTACTTTGTAGCCCTGCAAATGGACGTGTATTCAAAGCCTTTGCACACGCAGCTATGGTTTAACACGTAAAACAAATTTTATCTGTTTGGCTTAGAAAGTGGATGTTTTTGTTTTGTGTTCTGCCCACTGCTAATGAAATTAAAGTGAAGACTGTTAAACAGAGTACAAAATAGAAGCCATGTCTGACATTTAAATTTTATCCTGAATATGTCCTTTAGTGGTTAGTTTGGTATTATAGCCAAGGAAAAATCAAAGTCTCTCCATACTAGAACAGAAAAATATGTACAATTAATACTTAACTAAGACTGGTTTAAAAGAGTTTGTGATCGTATGTTGTCTTTATTTTCTGCTCAGGAAAAACTTATTTACCCCTTTTTGGACCTGTGTTTCAAAAGCAGATTCCCCTGGCATATGTTTTTCAGTGTGAAGGCAGGGTTCCATCCCTTGGCAGATTGAAAATGCTCATGCTCAGTGCAATCACTGTGTATAGAACCTATATAAATACTTAGAAGAAATACCTGAATCCCATTTTAGGTGATCTTTTCTCTCCTCAATACATATACAATGTCCTGTAAAATCAAAGGAAGTTACATAAACATTCTATGGAGAGAAGATGCATTAGATGTTTAATATTCTTTCCTACAGAATTCCAGCATAACAGAAAGCATTCTAAAACTGGGAGAATGCAGGGTGGTATCACACAACCCCATTTTAAAAAAAATTGTTCCCAGTTCGGGGAGCAAATAATGCTGCTACCCCTCCCCTGCCACCAAAGTTCTGGACCTGTAGGGTGTCATGTGGGCTGAATGACATGGCTCTATGGGCCAAACGCAGCCCACAAGTTGGAGGTATGAGTAGTGGTGCTCAAGAAGGTATTTATTCTAAAAAGCTGATCAAGCAACAATTGGAGAGGCCAATAAAGCAAGATAAGTAAAAGTCAGGTGAACTTATGCTTGAAAATCCAGCAACGCTTCTTATAGGGACAAAAAGCTTTTGTTTTCTTAACCTTCAGTGTCATTTTTTAGTTCTCCCAAATGTAAAAAACAGCACAAAGGAAACTCTTTCATAGAATTCCTTACTAATTCTAATACAGTAAAAGCTCTGTTATCTGACATGCCCCAGGAATGGGGGATGCTGGTTAATCAAATATTCCAGTTAATCAAATGTGCACTGTCTGGTGCACTCCCCAACATCAGTGTGCCAGGGGACGGGGAGGGGGGCCCTGCGCAGACTGCTTTTTCCCGCACAGGCTGCTTTGCCCTGGGCTGTGGGCCAAAAACATGGCAAAGAGAAACTCAGCTCGCAGCAGCAAAACAGGAAGTCCCCAGAAGTGGTACTTCCAGTTTCACTTTTGCCGCATCGCTCGGAAGCCAATTAATAGAGTCTTCTGCCTAATGAAGTGCCAGTTAACACAGCTTTTACTGTAATTTAGAATAACTATTTCTTTTACAAATGATTTCCTTTGCAAAAGAATTTAGAACTAGGTCATCTTACAAGCAGTAATAATTATTTTATACTTGTTAATATTGAAATACTATTTTGTAAATGCATTAGACTTTCCATGGTTTCTAGGGTGAGCATTTTTGAGTACAAATCACAAGATTAAAAAAGGTCTGATTAGGCTATGTTGAAGGCCTGATTGTTTGATATGTGTTGAATAACATATTAAAGTAAATGTGTTCAAACTACATCTAAAGTAGTTGCAGGGAGTCACCAACCTGTGATCTTTCAAACCATAGTAGGCACCTGTCTGCCTCACAAGACAATAGATTTATCATAGAGTTCAAGAAAACCAATTGATGCTTGGAACGTGTAGGAGGGATAGGTATAGCTTGGTTCTTATTTCTTGCTTCTTCTTTTTGCTGCAGTTTTTGAGCAAGCCTTCCTACAGTTCACAGTTCTGTGCACCACAACTTCCAGAAGAGGATCACTCTTACGACAAGTTAACTGTCATTTCAGAAGAATCTGAGAACTACAGTGGAGAGACTGAGAATCAGTCTAGCAACACAACAGAGCAGGGTCAGAGCTCCCAGCAAGAGATTTCTGATTCAGAAGTTCCAGCTTTGAAAGAGGATCAAGTACAAACCTCATACCTCATTCAGGCAATTAAATAAATAAACTATTGGTCCCTTCAGACCCTAGAAACTATGAAACTAAATAAGTATGCAGCAATAAGCACTCAGTGAAATTTCATATTTAAAATTTATGAAGAGCCTTTTATCAGAATTGTACTTATTGTTCAATTTTTAGAACCTGGATTATAATAAAGGTGCATAATTTTTAGCCACTAATTTTAATGGCTTATTTTAAAAATGTAGCATTCATTATATAGCACCATAATATGGTATTGCTTACAAAGCAACATTAATCATCTGCTTAATATCAGTTATTTTAATTTTGATGTACTATTTATTTTTAAAGTTAAGCTGGATTGTGAACTGTAAATGATTATTTTTTTAAAAAGTTTCTTTTTTCAAGAATACTTTCATATTTTACTGTTTTTTATATGAGAACTTCTGTATTTTCTTTCAGTGTTTGCTTAAAATCATATTTGTAGCAAATAGATTAATATTGTTATTTTCTTCAATATGACACTAATTTATTAAATTATGTTTGACTGCTTACATACAGCGTTAATAAAACATTAAAAACTTGATCTGTTCTTGTATGGGAGAAGAATGTTATGTTATATACAGCTGTACAGATTTTTTGACTTCCTGATTCAGATCCTTTTCTTTGACTTTTTTTCTTCAATAGGGTGATGGCAATTTACACCCATTGATCTGGGATTAAATATTAGAATCACATCATAAATATGCTGGACCTTATCAATTAATATTCAGTTCAAAACTGATTAGAAGCTAGATGAGATGAACGACCAGAAAAAAAAAGATAGTGGGTTTGCAAAGATTATATGGGGCATATAATGTGATCTTAGTATAGTGTAGCTCAGTGCTGTCTGCCTGGCAGCCCATGGGCTACATGTGGCCCCTGGCCTCCTGATCCAGGCACTATCCCCGCTCCATCCCTCACATTGCTTTCCTACTGCTGCTGCCAGAGCCTTCCTCCTCCAGCTTCTGCTGCCTGCCTCCACCCCTTGGGAGTAAGGAAGCATGGCCTGGGGGACTGAGGGATGCTGTAGCTGAGGAGATCCCCAGCACTGACAGCAGGACAATGCAGCAGGATGATGCCCACATGGGTTGGTCCCTCAAGAGGTCCACAGAGGGTAATCATCTCCTTTAAAGGCATGGAGGGGAAGCCCAGCTTGTTATTAGATGCGAGTCAGGCTCACTGTACTACACTACAATGAGCTGACACCTACAGACAAGTTTGCAGTTGCCTCCACTACTAATGCAATGCTCAACCCTTCATGACCTGAAAAGTTCCCCTACTGCCCCAGCTTCCTGAGAAGAGTACTGCCACATGCTGCCCTTGGCTTTCTGTCGCCAGCCTTTGCTTTGAATAGACTTGAAGGATGTGGGGGTCGGTGTGGTGGTTGTTTTACTTTCAAAGGTTGGGGTGAGGGGACCTGCTGGCCAGGACTGGGATGGAGCTGCAAGTGCAGGAGGGGGGTGGGAGTTGCTTTGATGGGTTGGTACAGTGACTGCCTGCATTATGAGACTCTTAAGTTACCTGTCTCCACCAGATTTTCCCCTGGAATTGGATCGGATGGTGGGGGGGGAAGAGGGGTGGAATGCCCTAGTGCCACCTGCAAGCATCCACAGATGTACAACTCAGAAGTCACCCTGGCAGCACAACCAGATCAGCTGTGATTATACTTCCCACGCGGGACTCCTGCCATCACATCAGTGCCTTTCCTGGGTAGAGAGGGAAGCTGTTTGGCTAAGGGAAATTTGTTTCTCCTGCCGTACTGCAACTCCAGCAGCTGGTATACAAGACAGCTGTGTGTTTTCTCATAGCCCTGACCTCACTGCTCTATCTGCCATCCAGGCCCATGACTCTGCCAAGCAAGGCAAGCTGCAGAGCTCTGACTCTTGTTCCTGTTCTTTACATTTTGCCTGCAGAGCTCAATAAATGCTTTCAGGGTTTTTCCATGACTCCAAGGCAGGGGGGAGTGCTGGTTCCACACCAGTGCTCAAGGTGGCTGAGAGGTGGTCAGCCCCTCCCAATAGCTGAGCATGGCCCAGAGAGATAAGGAGGGTGGTATGAGAGAGTTCCGGCAGTCTGGGAGATGGTCTAAGTGCCCAAGGCCAAGGTGGGGCTTTGTGTCTCAGCTCTGCTCTGGAGGAAGAAGGAAGGGAGGAGAGTGGGGGAATGGTCTTCCCAGTACTGAAAGAAAGAATCCCCTCAAGCAATTAGCAGCCTAGGGCCCCATGTTTTGAGCGGTCAGGGCAGGGATGTTTCACCAGCCCCCCACTCCTCTCTATCCATACACCAAGACCCACTTCTGAGATTCCCTGTCACAACAGCTTGGTAGCAGGTTATATGACCATGGGGATGGCTTGTTGAGACCACTAGTCCCCTGGGGGTGGGGCGTTGTGGGCAAGAAGCTGGTTAGATCTGGGGCCTGCCTTCTGGAAACAGGCTTGCACAGTGGGTGTTGGTCTAGTAGGGTGTCATCATCCTGCTACCTCCCTGCTCTGCTGGCCATGGGCATGGCCCACCCAGTTCCATCAACCCTTCCCCCATAAGGGCTTTGTATTTCCCCCAGCACCTGGGTCCCTGTCACAGCTGCATGCAGCAAGGTAGAGCCATACCTGCCAAGGCAGCAGGCTGGGATCACTTGTTGCCACACAGAATTGATGGGAGGGCTGGGCATGGGTGCTGTGGCAGCTGCCACTATGCTGGAAGTTAGGGGACTGGGGGGGTGCTTTGGACATCTGGGCTGGGAGAACAGAAGAGATGTCAGAGGAGTGGGAGTGGAACACCTGTGGGACCGACATTGGATACAGTGACCCTGGAGCCACGTGTTTAGCCGTGGTCAGTGGAGTTGAGGACTGGTAGGGGGCTGAGCACCCACAAGGTGGAGGGTGTAGGATCAGGGTCCAGGTCCTGGATCATGAAAACTGTGCTATCAGAGCAGTCCCCCAGGTCCATATCCTCAACTGTGACCAAGAAGCAGTCAAAGGAGCTAAAGTCCAGCTCCAGGTGCACTTATAGCCCTAGTTCCTCCAGCATACTAGCAACTTTGACGTACATTAACGGCATGTGGCCCCAGCGGCTGGGGGGGGCACAGCTGCAGGGGGAGTGCAGTGGTGGCAAGCAGGGAACTCCTGCAGGTGCTATCGGCACTGACGGTGGCGGTGGGAGGGAGGGGTGGCAAGTGCTGACCAGGGGTCGGCAACCACCCACAGGTGCTCCCGCCAGTGGTGGTGGTGGCCAGGGGTGCTCATGGACCACCCTCAGGCGCTGCTGACAGTGTTGACAGCACCTTTTTGCAGAAGGTGCACCACTATGCACAGGGGGTGCACGTGCACCCCCTACGCATCACCTCTCCTGATGTAGGGTCCTTAAGGACCACCAACAGCACATCTTGTGCCCCACATCTGCTGGGAACTTGCTCCAAGTTATTTCTTTTCCTGGGCACTTCCTGCAGGGGTGCTCTGCTGCTGACTCCTCCCCCCCACCCAACACCATGGTCCTATAGGTGTAGGGGGTGGTGATGGCCCTGTTGCTGGCGAGGAAGTGAAACAGCTCCTTGTAGAAGGGCTTGCTTCCTTCTCACAGGCTTCTTTTTAGCATCCCAGATGCGTCCGTACTGTACTTTCATCCACTTGGTAGTAGTATATAGGCTCACTGCCCTTCAATGCAAATGTGACAGGTAGGCAGGACCGGAAGCAAGCAGGGGTAGATATGGATTCTTTCACAATGCTGTAGGCCCTCTCATCACAACCCCAAGACAGCCACATAGAAAGCATTACCATAGAAATAGTTTTGAGGAAGAGGAGGTCAGGCCCCTAGCCCAAAGACTCTTTAAGACTCCTGACCCTGAATAAACAGGTGAATGGAGGAGGCCCAGGCCCCCAAAGCAGACACTGAGAATTTGGAAGATGGTATCTTTGTGTCAGAACCTGCATGCGAAGTAGAGTTCACTGCAGAAGAGAGGTCAGTAAGAGACTTGGAGCATAGTTGTGGGGCAGGGTTGGGGGGGCACTTAGATTTTGATGGTAGTGATGTGGGTTCACTTCATAGCGCATGTGTGTTTGGAAGTAGCTAAGGACTGATTAAACAGCAGCTAACTAAGGCATTTATTTGAACTCCTTTGCAGTTAGATGAAGGCTTTTTAATGCCTCCAGAAAGCGTACTCACCAGTATACCTGTACAGATGACACCAGAAGGAAGCGTATGCTTCTGCAGAGAACAGAGACCAGATGAGGCTGAAGAGTTCAGAAGACAATTAGGCATTGAATCATTAGGGTCTGTTTCACACTGCCAGGGGCACAGGATTGGGAAGAGGGAGAGCCTCGTCCAGAGGCAAAACCCCAACCAGGGAAAAGAAAGAAAGTAATAACCTACCTGTTCCAGGAGCCAGGAGGAGCGAGGAAGCTCAGGGCGGGAAACCACCCGAGCGGTTTGTGAGTCACGCCCATATACAGCTGAGGCCGGGTGACATCATGAGGAGACGTCACCTGGCGGAGATTAGAGGGAGCTGTGAAAGCGCAGGAAGTCTGTGGAGGGCTGGGGAATTGGGAGGGATCCACCAGCCAGGAGGGGACCAGCCACAGCAGACAGCTATGGCTACGGCCACCGTGACCACAGCCGCTATGCAAGTGGCAGGGAATCCCCAATCCGGGAGAGACCGGTGGGGGCTAAGGACGCCAGCGGAGAGGCCAGCAGAGGCAGCAGCAGTGGCTACCACAGCAGGAGCAGTGTGAGCGGTGGGAGATCCCCAAGCTGAGGATCAGTGGTGACTAAAAAAGCCGGCAAGGAAGCCAGCAGGAAAACTGGCTGTGGTAGCTGCAATGGCAGTGGCAGCAGGGAACCCCAAGCCGGAGAAGTCTGGCGAAACCAGAGGAGCCGGCAGAGGAGCCCCTGATGACCCTGGGGAGAACTGGCAGACAAGCTTAATTATAGGCAACAGGGGCCATAGTCCCATGTGGGGGTGGGGCCCATAGAAGGAGGGAGGGACCCCAGCTGGGACAAAGGCATGGAGCCCAACCCTTAGGGTGCCCAGTGCTTGGGGCATGGAGGGTGCTAAGGAGCATGGAGCCTGCAGTGAGGCTTGAAGCTAGTTGGAGTTCAGTTGCAGCCTTGGCTTTCCTGGTTTGCTCCCTGCAGGACTGGACCAGCGCAGAATAATCAGTTGAGAAAAATAGGGAGAGCCTCTAGTAATGGTGCTTTAGAAGGCCCCTCAAACGCTTCCCCTCCTCCCAGGCCTGACCCTCCACCAGGACCCACGAAGCCAGAGAGAGGGGGTGGAGAATATGATTCAGGAAGCCCTTTAGAGGGCCCCTCAAACACTCCCCATCCTCCCAGGCCTGACCCACCACCAAGACCTGAAGAGTCAGAGAGTTGGGATAGCAAATCTGGTGTAGAAGGCACTTTAGAGGACCCCTCAAGCGCCCCCCATAATATCTCCCGAGTCAGCAGAGGATGTTTTACCAGACGTACGTACATATGGTGCAGGTGAGAAGGCAAGAGTGGTCTGTAGCCAGGTTTGGGGGCATGAGGTACATATAGGAGTTCCATTTTGTGAATCTGGAGTGTGTGCCATTACACAAGGCATACGAAGCTATAAGCAGAAGGGCAGAAGAAATTGTAGCAGAACCAGAGATTCACAGGCAATGACTATGCCCAGTTACGTTCAGGCTATTCATGCAGATAGCACAGTAAACTCTTTAAACACTTAATCTATTAATTAATCCAAATGACCCCAGAGCTGTTTTTAGAGTGGATAAGTAACCTGTTACAAAGCCAGAGTGAAATAGTTTCATAGTTTCATAGATGTTAGGGTTGGAAGGGACCTGAGCAGATCATCAAATCTGACCCCCTGCCATGGGCAGGAAAGGATGCTGGGGTCAAATGATTGCTTGATTCAACGTTTTGGCTGGTGGTGGTCATTGTGAGAGGCATTATAAGCTCTATCCCCTATTCCCAGATCATTGCTAAAAAGAGGAAGTATTTCAACTTGAATACCTATGATACTAACCTGTGCTTTGCAGGCAGTCTATTGGCTGTTACAAAACAGAGGGGCCAGAGATACCAAACTGCTAGATGGTGCCAAAGAACTGCACAGGAAATTAGGCATGTCTATATATCAAAAGGTTATGCTCCATCAAGTACCTTTGTTTGAAGACCTTGAACAAGTTAACATTCTCACAGTGACGCATAAGGAAGAAAATGGGTGGAGTTTATTTAAAACACAGAACACACCCAGATACTCTGGCACCTGTTTTCTTCTGCTGCATGATGAACATTATTATGGTATTTTGGATGTGAAAAAGGTGTTTGGCATGAGAAGATATTGCAGTATTTGTCAGATGTTGTACAGCCATAGCCACGCATGCAGATTTCAATGTTGTCTTTGCCTGAGCCCCAACTGTGCTGACAACGTGGGCAAGACACAGAGGTGCCCTAATTGTAAGCTGTTCTGTTGTTCCAAAGAGTGCTTAGAAAGGCACATGGCCCTGGACTCTGAAAAACAGATCAAACATCTGACTAAAACTCTGTGTGGTGAGTGTAAATCTTACTTGACGAAAAATCACGAGTGCAAAGGGAAGCAGTGCATACAGTGTTATGGGAAAATCACAGACATAAGTAAGCACTAGTGCTTTATGCACCAGATTAAAGAGCCGGAAGAAGGCGAGGAGTACATTTTTTATGATTTTGAATGTGTACAGGAGATGGGGGATGCATGTGCCCAACTATATTTTTGCAATGGAGCTAAAGACAGGGGGGGGGAAAACCTCCAAAAGCTGCAGGCAAAAATCCCAAAAAGTCTTGTAAACTAAGCCCAAAAAAACAGAAAGCACTCGGGAGTTTAAGGGTGAAGAGTGTCTGTCTGATTTTATTAAGGTCTTTATAGATAAAAAGTTCAAGGACTACACCTTCATAGCTCACAACACCAAAGGCTATGATGGTTACTTCATTGTTAGCCAGTTATTGGAGGAAAAAATGGGCATGAAATTAATCACCTAGGGTGGTAAACTCATGTGCATTGAAGTGACCAGGCTAGGCATCCGTTTCATGGATTCTTTAAATTTTTTGCCACCGAAACTTAGCAGGCTTCCACAGGTGATGGGGTTTGAAGGATGCAAAGGTTATTTTCCTCATTTTTTTAACACGGCAGAAAATCAAAATTATGTGAGGCCTCTCCCACGCTCAGTGTGGGAGGCCTCACACTCTACAGCATTGAAAATATGATGTTCAGTGAGAAAGAACAGTTTTTAAAATGGTATCAGGATAACCATGATAAAACCTTTGACATGCAGAAGGAGCTGACCTATTATCGTCAGCAGCACGTCAAAATTTTGAAAGAGGCCGGCTGCCTCTACAGGGATGAGATTATGAAAATGACATGGCGGGTAGACCAAGTGAAAATAGATGGTGAACTCCAAAACGTAGAATGCTGCATAGATCCTTTCCAATACATCACACTGGCCTCCATCTGCATGGCCACGTACAAGTTTATGTTTTTGGAACTGCAAACCATAGCGCTTCTCCACCCAGACAACTATCACAGACAGAAGAAGAGGTTTTCAACCCCATCTATCCTGTGGCTAATGTACATTTCGCAGAAAGAAAATATTAACATTCCTTACAGGGTGGGGAATTTCAGGTAGGCCCCTACTTTTTAGACGGCTATGCCAACATTGATGGGGAACCTATGGCGTTTGAATTTAACGGATGTTTTTTCCACAGTTGTGTCACTTGCTACAATGAGAAAGACCAGAACCCATTGATGGGGACCACCTACAGTTTTCTGAATTACCAGGCATTGCACAAGACCTATTTATCTCAAGAGAGAGGGGTTTACAGTTAGGACCACTTGAAAGCACAAGTGGAAGGCTCTGTTAGAAATGGATGGGGAGCTGGTAGATTTTTTAAGCAGAACCCCGCTGCCTTCTCCACTGGTGCCTGGAGATGCTCTTTTTGGAGGGAGATCTAATACCATCTGTCTATATTACCAAACTAAACAAATATACTATTACGATTTTACCAGTCTTTAACCCTTCATAAACAAAATGAAGGAATACCCAGTCAGACACCCTGAAATCATTCATGACAATTTCCAACCCCCATTGAGCTATTTTGGAACAGCCAGGGTGAAACTACCCACCGCAAAACCTTGGTACATAAAAATGTACATAAAAATACACCTCCGACAGAAGCAGGAAGCCTCAGGCTACCCCACCTCGTGTACCAACCAAGAAAAACAAGAAAGTTTACGTGGCCAATTTCTTCCAGAAAGAAGGCACGACCTTATGTCCAGAGCATAGCAAACCCAACCCTGCAAAGTGCCAAATACCAAAATTGTTTCTAAGTTCTTTGTGGCGTAAATTTAGTCACAGAAACAACTTGTCCAACACCAGCACCGTGAGAGACCCCGAAGAACTCTTTGGCTACCTCTTTTCTCCTGCTTATGAAATTTCTTCTTGCAACTTTATTGATGATGAGCCTGCATGTCTTGGAAGCACGCCAAAGAGTGTTACATGCTCTCAGGTAACACAAACATCTTTATGGCCTGTTTCACCACTGCTTATGCACACTTAGAGTTGTACAAGCTGTTAGACAGCTTGCAAGACCAGGCTTTGTACCACAACACAGATTCCGTGGTATTTGTGAGCCACGAGGGAGACTGAAACTCCCCGTTAGGTGATTATTTAGGTGAGCTCACCAGTAAAATCCCACCAGATGAACACATAACAGAGTTTGTGTTGGCTGGTCTGAAAACCTACGGGTACAAGTTGTCCAAGGGAAAGGTTTGCTTGAAGGTCAAAGGAATTACCCTGAATGTGGCCAACTGTGAAAACGTCAACTTTGAAACCTTGAGAAATCTTGTTCTAGATTAGGGGACACCCCTAAAACAATCGTGATACAACAGCACTCTATCGTCAGGAACAAAAGCAAGTGGACGATAGAAACCAAAGCCTTGAGAAAAACGCAGAAAGTTGTTGATGACAGAAAACTTTAACAGTCTCCCCTATGGTTTTTAAACATGGATACGTGCTGGAAGCACCCCATTTCTGTGATTTTGGCAGGCCCTGGCAACTGTGGTAAAAGTTACTTTATAAAAAACCTTTGGGATCAGGCTGATAGAATGTTGTCTGTTATGCCTGAGAATATCGTGTGGTGCTATAGTGTTGGCAGCCTTTGTATAAAGAAGTGTTTTGTAAATATCCTTTTATCAAGTTTGTGGAGGGTCTCCCAGACAAGCTCAATGCCAACTGTTTATTTCCTCCTAATAAAATAAATATGGTTGTGGTAGATGATTTGATGGACTCTGCTTATGACAGCAGCAAAATCGAGAAAGCCTTTCCCAAGTATGTGTATCATTGGAATATTAGCATTATGTATATAGTTGAAAATGTTTTCTGGCAAGGGAAAAGGAGCTGCACCATTACCCTTAATACAAAATACATGGTTTTGTTTAAAAACCCCAGGGATAAGCTACAAATAGTGTCCCTGGTGCAGCAAATGTACCCGGGTAAGGCCCAATTCTTTCTAGAAGCTTTTGAAGATGCCTCTAAAACACTTTACGGGTATCTGGTGGTTGATTTAAATGCTTCTACCCCGGACACTTTTAGATTAAGAACAGGGCTTTTTCCACCTGACCAACCTGCTGCTTACACTTTTAAAAAAACAGCGGGTGGGAATAAAAAGAGATGATGTAGCAGCAGCCCCTTTTTAGCTCTCAAGATGGTGGAAGGAGAAGATTCCTAACCATGTAAAAAAAAATTGGCTGTCTTAAAACTGCTGCTTAAATCCTCCCCACAGCAGAGAAAAGCTATACTTGTTCGGCCTCTGACGATTTAGTAGCGGCCATTTCAGAAATTGCTCTGAACACCTTAAAAAGAAACATCCCTCTGACACTGCTTCAAATTCACGTGCTGAAAAAGAGATGTGGGATCATAAAAAACCTAAGTAACAAAAGATTGCCTCTTAAAAAAAAGAAACAGCTGGTGAAAGTCTGGGGGATTTATTGGCCCTCTGTTAAGTTTTGATGTCCCTCTGATTACGGGGCTTTTGACTAGCCAGTGATGGCGCACACAGAAAAAATGTACCTGGTGCCCAAACATGAGCTGGAAAAATTAAGGGCTCCCCCACCACCTCAGGAAAATATTAGAACCAAGGCAACCCACTTCTTGGATGCTGAAATGAAGGATATTCTCCAAAGGCCGGGTTTAGCAGAATATAATAAAGCTAAACTGTATGCCACTGTGCTTCAGAAATACCTGACCTACGTAAAACAGGGTGATCTGGACACAGGGAAATTAACCCTGTTTCTGCCAGAACAGACCCCCCCTAGAAGCCAGAAACCCCCTAGAAACCCCAGTGAACCCTGACCCTGTCGTTCAGGAAGCATTGGATAATGTGCATGCCCAATACAGGAAAAATGCTAAAGTGTTGCTCACTAAGCTGAGCCAGCACAAGGATATTTCTTCTTGGGATGATCAAGGGGGTTTTGTTGACAAAGGAACGCTCGTCAAGGGTTCTAACGTGCTTGACTTGGTCTGGGGAACCCTTCAGACTCACGCTGGGTCTAGTAAATGTCTGCCTAAAGCACGGGCAGGCAATTATTTTGGGCGGAGGGCCGCTTGATGAGTTTTGGCGAGCTGTCAAGGGCCCCACCCCTTCAGTTGCTCCACCTCCTGGTCACCCTCTTGGGACCAGAAGTCCTGCTCCATAACCCCTGACTTTTGCCACTGGACGTCCCTCCCCTTACCCCTGAAAGTACTCCTTTTGGAGAGGTGGCCTTGGAACCTGACCCCTCCCACAAGCAAGGACCCAGCCCACCCCATCAGGCCCCAGGCATCAAAAGCTGGCCAACCCCCCCAACCATCACTGGTGCCAGCATGACCTGGTCTTGACCCAGCCCAGCCTGCCCCCCACCCTTCCCCTGCAGCACAGCAGAAGCCAGCCCAGGCCCAGGTCTCCTTACCAGCACAGAACACTCCAGTGCTGTGGGACCCCTCCCATCCCGAGCTACAGGGGGCTCAGCCACAGCTTTCCCTCCCCGATGGCTTCCCCACATGCTGCTGCACTTTCCCCCTACCTGTATCAGCTGGTCCCAAAAGGGAGGCGGCTCCACCGCCACTTCTGCTGGCCACTGCTGACCCAGACGGGCATTCCCAGCAGCAGTGGAAAGCCAGCTTCGGCCACATGCTGCTTTGGATGGGACAGGCCCAGCTGGGTCAGCACTGGCCAGAAAAATTGGCATGCAGCTGAAGCCAGCTTCCCATGTGCTACTGGGGACAGGAGGAGCCTAGCTGGGTCAGCACCGGCCAGCAGAAGCAGCGGTGGAACTGTGTGCTGCTCAGGACTGAGTGGTGCAAGTAGGGGGAAAATAGAGCTGAACCTCTGCCAGGCTCGTCCCATCCCAAGCGGCACACGGCTCTGTCACTGCTTCTGCTGGCCCATGCCAACGTGGCCAGGCTCCTCTCATCCCCAGCAGCATGTGGGAAACCAGCTTCAGCTGCATGTCATTTTTCCTGGCTGGTGCCAACCCGGCTGGGTTCATCCCATCTGGAGTAGCCTGTGGCTGAAGTCGGCTTCCCACGTGCTGCTGGGGACGCGGTGAGCCTAGCCGGGTCTGCACTGGCCAGCAGAAGCAGCAGCGGAGCTGTGCGCCACTTGGGATGGGACAAGCCCAGCTAGAGCAGCAGGAGATCAGCTGTATTTTCTCCCTACCTGCACCGACCGGCTCTGCCGCCACCTCTTCTTTCTGGTGCTGACTGGGCCAGAGCTGCGGCCCAGCTGCTGCTTCCCCTCCCCAGTGCAGGCCCAGCCTGACCCCACACAGCCCAAGCGGCACGGCATGACATGGGGAAAGCCTGCCCAGCAGCCGCTTTCCTGGGCTTACCTGCAGGCCAGGGCCCTTTCCAGTCCAGCAGAGCAAAGCAGAAACTGGCCCAGACACTCTTTCCCCTCACCAGCGCCACAGGTTCTGGCCCAGCACCCCCCCTGCCCCTCTCAAGCTGCAAACAGCCCTGAGCCAGGGGTTAGGTGAGGCCAGCTGGGTCAGGCTGAGATCAGCGTTGGTTGCCTTACAACCAGAATCCAAGGAAACAGCCTGAGGTGCTACAGCTGGCAGCTGGTGCCACTGGCTGCCGCTGGAGGCTTTTAGAGAGGCAGCCACCATTTACCTGGGTTTTGAAGGGGCTCTGCAGGCTGGAGGGAAGTGCTTGGCAGGCCAGATCTGGCCTGCAGGCTGTATTTTGCCCACCTCTAGCCTAAAGGCTGGGACATCTTTATGAAAGCCATGGCCAAGCCAAATGTACCATCTTTTGTTATGGGCAACACCATGAATAGTGATCATCTGGAATGCCTGAAAGCATCTGCCTCAGACAAGAAACACCAACAGCGCCACCTAGGAAGTGAAAAGCTGTCCCTAAAAGCCATTGGCTCTTCACGCAAAGTTTTATGCTTTGAATTACACTGTTCTATACTGCTATAAAGTTTTTGTCTACAGAGGATTTTTTTAAATGAAAGCGCACACACATTTAAACAGCAATAGCTTTATTTACACAGCATCAGCTGAGTGTTTTATTTAGACAAAGTGTTTGGGAAAAGTCATAGCAAGAAACACATGTCTGGGCATGTTGAAACATGTTTTGAGCAGACTGAGGAGAACATTGAACTCTAATTGCCCACAGCCTGGCCCAATGTTTTAAGCATGGGCCTACTGTATAAAAGAGGGAAAGTAGCACTACCACCAGTCATATTTGCAAATGAGCTACAACCACTATTCTGTGTGAACTATATACTCCACTGGATGCATGCTAGAGAAAACACCTACCAGAAAAATCCCCTGCCAGGAAATAGCCAGGGGAACTCAATTCAGTGATTCTAAATGTGCCAAGCTGATCAACTGTGCCAAGGCATCATCAAAGCTGGCTAGGCACAGCAGCAGAGATTCAGGCACCTCAGGAACTTTACTGATAAAGACTTAGGCACCTAAGGGGCTGGGCAGGGGTTTTGAAGGTGTGCCCTCTTCCATGTGAGCACCTCTATACCACATAGATCTTTAAGACTGGAACAGGTTACTCAGAGAGGTGGTGGAAGCTCCATCCTTGGAGGTTTTCAAAACCTGGCTCGACAAAGCTTTAGCTGGGATGATCTAGTTGGGGATGGCCCTGCTTTGAGCAGGGGATTGGACTAAATGTAACCTCCTGACGTCCCTTCCAACCCTCATTTTCGAGGATTCTATTATTCTAAGACCTTTGTAAATTAGCCTGCCAGGCTCACTCATGTAGGAGGGTGTTTTTCAAAAGAATTCAGCAGCAGCTTCCAGCTGAGGACCATGATTCAGCCAGCTGCTTTTGATATCTCTGGCTGGAAACCCCATGCCAAGCAAAGAGGAATGCCTCCCAGTCATGCTAGCCTGCTCAGGGTAGGCAGCATTCCTTGATGTTTTGTACCATGTGCTCCTAGCAAGTTGAATACCATGACCACTAAGGTGGTTTTCCTAGATGCAGGGGAAAACCACTTTCTTGGCAGGGGCCAGTACTCTGACTGAGGTAATTACAGTTAGCCTCCCTTTCACTTCCAGTGGATAGATCTTGGCTATACCCTGACTCTATGGAATTGGGAGACTTCTCCCTTGCTTGCTCCCATGGCCATGTGGTTAAAAGGAAGCAAAACTTGGGGGCATCCAAACCCCAAGTCTCCCCATTTGGGCCTGCACATAGGATGCCTGCCAAATGATTTGGAAGCATCTGAAGCCCCAGGCCAGGCAGGGCCACATATGGTTCTTGAATGACTCATAGATTTGGAATTGATTTGGCTGATTTGACCTAAAAAAATCCTTTAACCCCCCTCAAAAAAACTTTCAAGTTGAAGCCCAACTCTCCCCTCCCCAGTACTAACAGTCACGAAGGATGTACACAGGCCTAGAAAGAGGCTCAGAAAGGGCATGGGCATGGGGCTGCTAGGGGCTCCAATGCCCAGAGCCTCCAGGGTAACCCAGGCATCCTGGTTCTCTCATTTTTTTAAAAAAATCCCCCATTTTGGGTTTAAAAAAGTACCCCAAATCCACGTTTTTTCCATGATTAAAATGAAACACCACTATATATCTGTGTATTGTGGTGTTTCATTTAAATCACGGGAAAATGCGGATTCAGGGTTACTTTTTTTTTAACCCAAAATTCGGGATCTTTTTAGAGAGAAATCCAGGATTCCTGGCCTCTCCCGGAAAACCACGCAGAAGGCTCCTGAGCCCCACTACCCCAGGCCATGCCTGGCACCCTGGGCTCGCGCTCTGCGCAGCCTCCCCTCACAGAACCGCACAACCCCACCCCCTGCGTCGCGAGTACGGTAGCGGGGAATTACTAACGGTCGCTTCCCCGAAGCAGCGACGGTTAAGCAGGGCCAAGCCGCTCATGAGCAGAGGTATTCCCCCAGTTAGGCCCCGCCCGCTGCGTCACGAGCGCGATAAGTGATGGGGGGAACTAGTGATCGCTTCCCCGAAGCGGCGGAGGTTGGGCGGGGTCGGGCATACGCAGAGCTAGCCCCTAGTTAGGCTCCGCCCCTTGCGCCGCTGATCGTTTCCCCGAAGCTGCGGCGGTTGGGGGGGGGCCGGGTTGGGTTATGCATGCGCAGAGCGTGAGGCCGGCGGGGGCGGGTTGTTCGGTGGGATGGCGGCTGCTGGGTTTCTGCGCGGCGACTGTGCGCTGGCGCTGGTGGCGTTGAGCCTCCTGGCGGCACTGGGCTCCGGTCGCTGCGCAGGTGAGCGGGGCTGGAGCTGAGGGCACGCGTGGGCACTGCAGCCGTGGCCTGAGGGCGGAGGGGGGCTGGGCTTGTATTGCCTGGGGGGGCCACCAGGTCCTTTGGGCGTGCAGTGGGTGAGTGCAGGCTCCCGACTGATTTCCACACCCCACCCCCCCACCTGCCTGGTCCCCGCTACTCGCAGCATAAACGGAGAGCGGCTGCCCCTGCAAAGTGGTTGCCACCAGATCAGGACTAGACAGCTCTCATGAGAGCCATAAAGCTCAGGGCTGGAGGACGTGTGGCTCCGGAAAACATGGGACGGCTGCGGAGCCAATGGATCTGGGTTGGACGGCGTGTCGTGGGGGGCAGCACCACTCCCCGAAGTGAGGATCCGGGCTGGTTGAGACCTGCTGCTCGTCCCGGGTCTCGCTCCCTCTCTGCGGCCACTCTTGGCTACCGTGCGAGGCAGGGCAGTTTGATTCATGTGGGGAACGTGGGGTGAGCCTAGGGAGAAATTCATCCTCTTCACTTGCCTCTTCTTTTAACCCTTGTCTTCCCACTGGAAGTCTGTCTTGATCTCTTTACATCTACTACTTACCTTCCTGTTTTGTTTAGCAGCTGTCTCACAGCAGTGTCGTGTGAGGTTTTCTGTTGAACAGGGTGATATGATTTAAGTCACTGATGTTAAACATTAGTTGGTAAACATTCAAACATGTTTATAAATATAGTCTTTATACTCATTTTGAAACTCCTTGGCGCACAGTCCGGATACCATCTAATCTTTTTATGTTTACATAAACAGTTATGTCCTGTGGCATATATTCAGTTAGGTTCTTCTTTATTACATTTTTTTATTTCATTAAAATGGTGATCTATACCTCTTTTAGTACATGATAAATTAGTTTTGTATGACTTGTGTCAAGTTCTGCTTTAGACGGAAACTTGGAATTCAGTTAAAAAGCTATTCTCATGCATTTTTAAAATATTTTAACTAGTTAAATACAATTATTTTAATGTAATATAAAATGTAATTAAGAAAAAAGTGTAAGTTTTTATCTTAACATACTTTGCATTTAACATTAATGTATTGATCTAGTAACCAAAGACTTATCTGTTGTGAGGCAATAGAACTAAAACTCTCTGGTTACCATATCCTGTAGCATGTTTAGGACCAGCAATTGGGGTAAGAGGTCAGGCAGCAGTTTCTGTAATGTTACATCTTTAAAGCCTGATTTTAAAAGAAAAATAAAAGCTTCCTGTGGTGTAGTACCATATCACATCTGAAAATTATTCTTCCTATTTCTGTTTCATTTTTTTCCTCCCCAAACATAAGGCCTGCAAGCCAGATCCAACCTGCCAGAAATTGAGCAGTGAGGCAAGTTATGGAAGGGTTAATGCCCATGATTACCAGAGCTGCTCCCTAAGTGGGCCAGTGCCCAGAGGGTTAAGCTGCTACCTGCTTACTGCTGGAAGTCAGGCTTCTGACCTGCAAGAAACCGCAGGGTCCAGATCTTGCCCCTGGAGCTAAATGAGTTTGATGCTCTTGCTTTAAATGTTTCGATGTAAGTTCATTTGAAGTAATTTATGTGCTTAAAGCTAAGTCTAAGTGTTTGAATGATTGAGTCCTTGATTGTTCCCTTAGCCAAATTAATCCTTTTTTCTTCTCTCTTTTTAACACTTAAATAAACTGTGATGTGATCTTTCTAAAAAAAAAAAAAAAAAAATCAGTTGTTGTTGACGTGCTCTTTAAAGTAATCATTTAAAAATGCAAGATGACAGTGTTCCATTAAAATCATATGGGTTATTAAACCTAAAACTTAAAGCATTTTTTTTTAAGTTTTCATCCTTCATTTTATCATGAGAAGACAGAAAGTTCTTTAAAATAAGAAAAACCTTCCCAGTAATAGAAAATGAGCACTGATTTTTAAAAAAGTCCAAATTCGGAGGAGTTCCAACCAAATCCGCAGCAGCTCTCATGGTTCTGTTGTCCAGCCCTGAAAATTTTTACTTACTCTGAAAGTATTCTCTTTTTTTTCCACCATTACTTGTCCTTGTAAGTTGGCCTGTAGCTGAACTCTATCTGTCATGTTCGCAGACATTTTATCTAACAAGCTACTTCCTCTTATTTCTTTTCTGGTGATCTAACAGCAGAATTTAAAGTTCTAGTAGAACCCATTCTGTTAACTAAAGAATTTTGCTCAACTTGTGTGGCTTACTACCCTCTCTATCCTGTCTTTTGACAGAGATACTCTTTTCATCACCTGATTAGATAAAGAAATTTCTTAAAATGGGGGCTGACATGAAAAATAAGCACCAAATATTCCTTTTGGTGGAAAAAAACTGCTCGTGATTGTCTGAAGCTGTTTTCCATGATGTTGTAACTATGTTCTCATAACTTACTGGGAAGCTATCAATTTATGATGGATGTGTCCTATTATAGTTGACAAATGTGTTTGCTAACGTAAAACTTTGCTAGGAAGAATACAGTTGTGAAGTGGGAAATAAGGAGCATATAAATAGACTTCCAAGTTAAAAGGGTACAATCTGGATATTTGTGGTTTGCTTTTGTTTATTAAAGTTAAGTTTTTACTAATAACAAATGTAGTTTTAGTTTTAAGAATGACTTTGTATAGAGAAATTCCTAATTTTTACTGTTTCAGCGACTTTCCAGCTCAGATTTGCTCAGTTTTCAGATATTTTACTACTTAAACTTTGGCACCATATGCCTCTTTCCGTTGCATCTATGCAACAGCCTGATGAAATAATGAAGTTGCATCTCTACTACAATAATTTTTCAGTTGGGGTTGAATAACTTAAAGATAAGGTGTTGCAGAGATTGTCAAACATATTCCATTTACATGGCAATCTAAGTGCAATAGTCAAAAAACATTTTTTATTATTTCAGAGCAATTTTAGTTTTGCCTAGCAGGCGTTAGTAAAAAGTAGGAAATTATTCTACTTCATCACAGGATTCTGCATAAACAAAGAAGACATTTGGTGAGCAAAAGGGGAGCCTTTTTATCCCCTTAGTTTTGAAATTATCACCACTTTAAAGGTGAAGTCTCACTTCAATTCAGAGCTTGTCTTTATAGTACAATTTTTAATCTGTCACTTTTGAAATGAAGACAGCTTTACTGGAAAAGGTTTACTTCCTGTGTTTAGTAGTGTAGGGGCAATATACTTACTTGTGCTGTGTTCTACAAAGTACAACTAGAAAGCAGTCTTTCTGTTTGTTTTCTAAAGGACTATCCAGATTCGGACTGTTATTGTTTCTGGAGAATGATAGTGTTTAAGAAAGTTATTGAAGTTCCTTTTTGTCTCCTTTTTTCCCCCCCTGCACTTCTGGCTGCACACCCTCTTGCCTGCCATCACTTTTTTTTGTTCCAAATTAGCAAGTATTTGTTTTAAACCACAGTCTACTTCCTTACTCTTAATCTCCTGAAATAAGATGCAGAGCACTACTAGTCCAGGAAAAACTTGGGGTATTACTGCATAGCAAAGGCAACCTAATGACAGATGATGAGGAAAAGGCTGAAGTACTCGATGCCTTTTTTTACCTCAGTCTTCACAGGCAAGGTCAGCTGCCAGACTACTGCACCTGGCAGCTCAGTTTGGGGAGGAGGTGAGCAAACGACAGTGGTGGATGAACAGGCTAGGCCTATTTAGAAAAGCTGGATGTGTATGAGTCCATGGGGCTGGAAGTGCTGAGGGAGTTAGCTGATGTGATTGCAGAGCCACTGGCCATTCTCTTTGAAAACTAGTGGTGATTGGGAGAGGTCCCGAACCATTAGAGAAGGACAAATATAGTGGCCATCTTTAAGAAAGGCAAGAAGGAGGATCCAGGAAACTACAGATTGGTCAGCCTCACCTTAGTCCCTGAAAAAATCAGAGCAGGATCTCAAGGAATTCATTTCTAAGTACCTGGAGGATAAGAAGGTGGTGAATCCCTGATGGCTGTTCCTAATCAAGGGCAAGTCATGCCTGACTAATCTGATTGCCTTCTGACAAAGTGACGTACTCTACGGATGTGGGGACAGCAGTGGATGTGGTATGCCTCGATGTTAGCAAGGCTTTTGGTGCAGTCTTGCACAATATTCTTGCAGGCAAGCTAAGGGAGTACAGGTTGGATGAATAGACTGTAAGGTAGATAGAAGACTGACTGGATCATCAAGCTCAATGGGTAGTAAACAGTGGCTCAATGTCTAGTGGGCAGCTGGTCTCAAGTGGAGTGCCCCAGGGGTCGGTCCTAGAGCCAGTTTTGTTCAGTATCTTCATCAGCAGTTTGGAAGATGGGGTGGAGTGCACTCTCAGCAAGTTTGCAGCTGACACCAAGCTGGGTGGAGATGAGTAGTGGATATGCTGAAGGGTAGAGCTAGGATTCAGAGAGACCTAGACAAATTGGAGGATTGGAACAAAAGGAATCTCATGAAGTTCAGTAAGGACAAGTGAAAATCCTGCACTTAGGATGGAACAGTCCCATGCACTGACAGACTGGGACTGACTGGCTAAGCCATAGCTCTGCAGAAAAGGACCTGAGGGTTGCAGTGGACAGTAAGCTGAATATGAGCCAGCAGTGTTCCCCTGTTACGAAGAAAGCTAACGACATACTGGGGCTGCATTCATAGAAGCATTACCAGCAGATTGAGGGAAGGGTTTATTCCCTTCTATTCGACACTGGTGAGGCCACAACTGGAATTTTGGGCCCCGCCCTGCAGGAAGGATGTGGACAAATTGGAGAGAGTCCAGCAGAGGGTAACAAAAATGGTTAGGGGGCTGGGGCACATGACTTCTGAGGAGAGGCTGGGGGAGCTGGGCTTATTTAGTCTGCAGAAGACTGAAAGGGGATTTAATAGCAGCCTTCAGTTAGCTGAAGTGGGGTTTGAAAGAAGATGGAGCTGGGCAGTTCTTAGTGGTGGCAGATGCTAGAACAAGGAACTATAGTGGTCTCAAGTTGCAGCAAGGGAAGTTTAGGTTGCATATTAGGAAAAGCTTTCTCAAGAGGAGGGAAGTAAAGCACTGGAACAGGTTACCCACAGAGGTTGTAAAATCTCCATCTGTGGAGGTTTTTAAGACCCGAGTAGACAAATCCTTGCCTGGACTGATCTAGTTGGGGATGGTCCTGCATTGAGCAGGGGGTTGAACTATATAACCTCCAAAGGTACCTTCCACGCTGACTTATCTATGATTCTGAGCCCTTTTGGAGAAGACATACACAGTGTATCCTAGTCTTAGACTGTATTGCGGCCCCATGGAGTGGATGACAGGGAGAAAGTTTACTAGGGGTACCACCATTCCTTTGAAGGGTGCAGCAAGGTATGAAGAGATAGAAACAGGGTCAGACTTGTCTCTGTCTGGCTGATCCCCCACCCAGACTGCCTGGCTCCTCTGCAAGGAGGTAAGCACTGTAAAATATATATATTTGTTTTTGAAATTGGGTACCACTCTCTTCATAAAAGTTATGGAGGGTGCCTTGAGTCCAGTGAAGGGTGCCTTGAGTCCAGAAAAGATTGAAAGCCACTGCCTTATCTTCTTCCCACCTTCCCAATTTTTTTTTTAATTGTAGGCCAGATGAATTTAATGATCCCTCAGAATGTTCAAGTCCATATTATAAACACAAACATCACGCTAAAATGGGACTGGAATAGTTGGAACAACTTCAGTGTGACATTCTCACCTCAATATCAGTGGTAAGTTCACTACTTTACTGTGGACCTAAAATTGTTTGATATCTGTTTCTATAAAGATGGGAGGGGAGTTTTATTTTTGTATTGTCTTAATGCAATTTAAAAAAACAACTTGTTGAAACAAGAACAGGAACACATTGGTAATCCGAGAAAGTGTGGTGCTTTACAAACAGTACGTAGCTATCATTTTATTGCTTTGTGTAGTTTGAACATATTTTCCAAATGAAAATAAAAGCTAATGTACCTAGAATAGTTTGAATTTTTTAAAAAGTTAATTGTCATTGTGGTAGTAACCTTTTATTATTCAAGTCACTTTGGGAATTTTGGGCTTTCTAGCATTGCGCTTTGAGACAAATCCAAAAAGTGAACAGCCAGTTCTAGGAATCTATATGTTCTTCAGGGAAGTGACAATGATTGTCCCTTTAACCTACTAAAAATGTAAATTACTTAACAAGTACAGTAAATTTGTGCTACTAGTTATACTATAGTTCTGGTGATGTAAGTGGATAATTTTGGTGTGGTTTTATTTGTGGAGTAGACAGGACCAAACTCAGATTTTTGTGATGTGGTGGATTTTATACAATCATACCACAAATTATGAAGCCACCAGGAAGCCTTACTGACTCTTTTTGAAATTGAATGAATGGCCTGCATATTTTTTAATATGGGTGAATAGAACTTGGAGTTTGTTTAGCTATAGATGAAAACCAATTTTGTATGTTACTGACAACAAGATTTACTTAGCATCCACTTCTAGAAACAACATGTAGAATATTTTGGGCAAGTGGACATAAGGTATGTATAGATTAGACATATGGATAGCATCATTGCTTTGTGTCCAAAGTGTATTAATGTTGTGCCAGAATAAATGTAGTAAATAAATAAGGCAGTAATGATCTTTATTTAGATTTCTGTCATAATGGAGTTCCTACATGTTGACAGGGTCCCTTTTGGTAAAGTATAAAGGAGCAAACATTTAATTTTCTCAAAGGATGCCTGATCAAAACATGTATTTGTGTGGGTTTAATTATAAAAAAAAAAATATCAAAATATATTCTTTCCCAAATGGGTAAGGGGCAGATTAGGATAACTCAAAAGAAGAACTGCAGGGTTTTTTTTCTGATGATTGGATTTGGTTCATGTAGGATAACTACTTTATGGGAAGTATCAAAACCTAGTTTATGTCACTTGAGCTAGTCACTCTGAAACTGATTTAAATTATAAGCCTTTGCATAGGATATAGCTATACTTCTGTCTTGTAAGAAAACAGCACTGAGAAACTTCTGAATGCAGCAAGAGAAGAAAGCACAGAATTCTCATAATCCTGTGCTGAATTTAGGTCTCTCAAGATGCAATGTATAGCAAAAGCTGTGTTATCTGACACTTTACCAACCGGAAAGCTCCACTAACCAGCATCTGTCAATACAAATCTTCCTTCCGAGGGACGCAGCAAAAGCGAAACCCGAAGTCCCACTTCTGGTTTCGCTGCTGCAAGCTGAGTTCTTCACTTCTTCCTTGTGGACCACAGCGCAGGACAAAGCAGCCTGCTCAGAGCTCCCCTCCCTGTCCCCCAGCACACTGATGCCAAGGAGTGAAAGCCTGGTGCACTGGATGCAGCATATTTGATTAACTGGTATCCCTCATTCCCAAGGGATGCCGGATAACAGAGCGTTTACTGTAATTGTCTAAACTAAGATTATGTATGTATATGTGAAGGGTTCCCTACTCTCCATTTGATCAGGATATTTGTTTCTTTCATATGGTGCCACTTCATGCAGTCAGCTGTAGTTGTCAGGTTGAGAAGGGCTATTTCTAGTAGGATAAAACAACTCAGTTCTTTTTCTGTGTTGTATCATATTGTTTTATCTCTTCCCCCTCCTTTATTTCTGATACCTTGTGCTGTTTCTTCCTTTTCTCTCTTTCCTCACATTTTTTTTCTTCCTCACCTTTTTTGTTTCTTTATTTTTACGCCTCCCTGATCTGCCGCTATTGTTTTCATTACAGTCCCATGCACCAGTACAGGCTGGGGGCTGAGTGGCTGGGCAGCAGCTCTGCAGTAAAGGACCTGGGGGTTACAGTGGACAATAAGAGGAATATGAGCCAGCAGTGTGCCCTTGTTGCCAAGAAGGCTAACGGCATACTGGGCTGCATTAGGAGGAGTGTTGCCAGTAGGTCAAGGGAAGTCATTATTCCTCTCTTCAGCACTGATGAGGCTCCATCTGGTGTATTGTGTTCAGTTTTGGGTCCCCCACTACAGAAAGGATGTGGACAAATCGGAGAGAGTCCAGGGGAGAGCAACAACAGTGGTTCGGGGGCTGGGGCACATGACTTATAAGGAAAGACTGAGGGACCTGGACTTATTTAGTCTAGAGAAGAAAAAGACTAAGGGGGGATTTAATAGCAGCTTTCAACTACCTGAAGTGGCGTTTGAAAGAGGATGGAGCTAGACTTCTCAGTGGTGGCAGATGACAGAAAACGGAGCAATGTTTACCTAAAGAGGTGGTAGAAACTCCATCCTTGGAGGTTTTCAGAACCCAGCTAGATAAAGTTTTGGCTGGGATGTTCTAGTTGGGGATGGTCCTGAGGTCCTTTCCAACCCTAACTTTGTGATTCTATGATTAGTTTTCCTCCTTTCATTATTGCACGTTCTGGCTTTCTTCCCAGATCCTGAAATGTTCCTTCTATTTTTTTCATGCTGTTAGGAGTAGACTAGCAAGGAAATTCCATCCAGAATTTGCTGAATTCTATTTGCATGTCCTTATTTAATATAATTTGATATAATTTAGTTTAAATAGACTATCTCTTGTAATCTAGAATAGTTGATAGAAGGCGTTCAATAAACTAAATGAACTTTGGCATGTTGGTTTTGTCACCAGAAGAAATCTAACTGTACTCTGCCTTTGCAAAAGGTTGGAGGATTATGAGGAAGATGGAACAAATTGGACAGAGTTACCTGGGTGTGAAAATATCACTGTCACCAAATGTGACATTTCCTCAGCAGTGACGGATTATTTGTGCAACTATTCTGTGCGTGTAAGAGCTGAAAGAGGAGAAGAAAAATCTCCATGGTCGGAACCTTTCATATTTGTTCCAAATATAATAGGTATGGATTACATGTACTGTGTTACTTTTTTGCAACTGTATTTCAACTTACATAACAGTACAACATAAAATATATAGTATACATTTATATTCCATAGTGTGTGGTCTTGCATAAATCAGTTGCCAATTGCCTTTTATTAAACTATTTTTGTGCCATTTATTTAGGCTTATGAAATGATTTAGTAAATAGTTGAACAGTAACTTTTCTGAGACCTTGTGCAGCAGGTAAAACAGTCCAATACTACCTTCCTCTCAGTGGCACAGTTATCACAGCATAAATGGCTTATCCCAATATAGAATTGTATGGAAAGTGGAAGAACTTAATAGTGGTGTAAATCACATTTATACTGTTGTGAATACGTAACACATAACAGAGTTATTCTGCTTAAACTATCCCAATGGGAAATGCCCCCCATCAAAATAGCTAACTCACTATGAAAATTATTTAGGCTGGGCTTAATTCTTGCTAATATCTCTTCCCCTGCTTTCAGTGGCATTGAGCTTTTCCTATCTGACTTCCCCTGTTCCCAAAGTATTTTAAACATCTTTGGTTGGGGTGAAAAGAACTTTGATACAATCTGTTGGATTGGGTTTGAATACAAAATAAGAGACTTTTGAAGGCACAAATGGAATATGCAATCTAAATGTCATTTGTGCTTTTGAAAATCTCACCTGTTATGATTTTCCAACCTTATTGCCTTAGCGTGATATATATAATGTAGATTTATAGTATCAAATAATAAACTATTTACATTTAATCTAACTGCTAATAAAGTTTTCTTTTTGAGAAACTTAAATGACTCATAAATTTGAATAGACAAAGATTGGATTAGTACAGCTTTAATGTAGCTATTATATAACCAGACATAGGTAATTGCAGTAGAAAACGTGTGATTGCCTATCACTCACAAATAGTGTGTCCTAACTGGTTGTCCTCACTTTGGAGTGAGATATGGCTCATTGTTCATGTCATGGAGTGCTGTGGTGGCTTTCTCCACCTTGCATCCAGTCTATTGCATTTGCATTTCTCACATTTGAAAACACTGGAGTGGTTGGGGGCCAGAGGGAGGGGGGGGACGCAGCCGGCTGCCTGACAACCATTGCCATCCAGGGAAGTTGGCATGCAGCCCTTTCTCCATTGCTACTAGATGCCAATAGGGACAGGACAGCTGTGGCAGCAACAGAGGCTGACTAGTGGGGTTTCTGCAGCTTGGTAGCAACAGGAACAGGGCTGTTGCAGCAGCAGCAGGGGCCAAGTGGAGGCAAAGCCTTCCAACCGAGCACTGTGTGACCTTGTCACCCCCAGATGTCTTACAAACAGCCCTGGTCTTGGAGTGCCAATGTACCCTTTAAAGTCCTGGGGGCAGATGGAGCCAAGGAGCAGTTCCCCTGTCGCCCCCTGCCTGAATAGCCTGCTTTTGTCATTCTCCAGCCAGGGGGATGCTTTTAACACATAGCTGTCCATCGCTCTTTTTTGCAGTGCTACAAATCTAGGGATAAATCTTGTAGCACTAAAAAAATAATGTCTAGACAGAGCCTGAGTGGCATATCTTGCATATGTCACCATGTTCCTGCCAGTGAAGCAAAATACACGGTCAGGGTTAACAGTAGCTTCACAAAGAGTTTAGAGCATGCATTGTATAGGATGGTTTGGATAGGGATAATTCTACCTCATGCAGGGGGTTGGACTAGATCACTTCACTTCTCAAGGTCCCTTCCAGCCCTTCTTCTCTGTGATTTCTGTCTATAGGCGATTCAAGGTCTTTTGACTTTAATCATGAACTGGAACCTACATACCGGTAGACTCTTCCCTTAATATTGAATTAGCTCTTTTGGACTGAGCTGCTGTCTATATTCATTTCTGGAAGTACATTGCATAAATTACATAACTTTTCAGAGTCTTAGAATCAGTAAAATTCTGTGCTGCTTCTAAAGGATATTATGACAGCTTTTTTCAGTCTTGAATAAACCTTGGAGTTTGCTTATTTAATTTTCACCTAAGAAGAATTTTGACTTGCATACTTTAGGTATCTTCTTTGTAGTTTATTTGTTAAAGCATATTGTTTTGTCTCTTCAAAATTATTATACTCACGGGTTTGTTTGTTTTTTTGTTTTTATTCTACAGCTGAAATTGGTCCTCCAGGAGTGCAGCTGGAATCTGTAAATGGAATGGTGAAAGTCAACATTTCCCCTCCAGAGGCAAATTCCAAGGAAAAAATGTGGACACAGCACAGTTTTAGCTATAATGCTATTATCTGGAAAAAGTCATCAAATGCAGAGGTGTTTGACTTTCAGTCAATAACACAATAACTATTCTTGGAATTTTACTTAAGGCAGTGACTCCCTAAAACTAAATATTGGGGTTTTTAAAATTTTTATTTATGAATTATCTGAATTTCTTACCTGCATCTTGCTATATGAATTTAACAAACATAATTTGAAATGATCACATAAGATTTTTAGTATATGTCAAATATATTGATAGTAAATATAAATGCTACAGTCCCTGGTAATGCAGGAAAAAAAAAAATGTTTATTCCTGACAAGGTTAGCATTGACAAAGTATGAATATTTCCAGTCATGTAAAAGTAGCTCAGGGATCTTCTCCTTATTTCTCAATCTCTGGCATTCTACAAAGCATCACAACTCCTTGTGAGGCATTTAGAATGGAAATTGTAGGCTGGTTTACTAACGTTCACTAGATTGTTTGTGTTTCCTAAACATCCAGTGTAGGAAATACCTGTCTCCCACTTCATACAGTAGTGTTAGTATAAATGCCAAACGAGTGGGGATACACATGGTGAGAAATTCGGTTTTGTAAGCCATTTTTAAAGGAAAAAAATTCTAAGAACCTACCAAGCATATTCTGAATTTATATTAAAAAAATAAAAGTGTGAAAAAACTTGGATTACATTTATTTAGTTTGGCCGTTTTAAATCAACTTTTATAGATTTCAGAAGATATTAATGAGCTTGAGTATACATAAAAACTTGGGTGTGTTGTGGCTTAAACTAGAGGAAAATCAGTCTCTACAAATTAATGTTCAAAATATGTTAAGAATGTCAATCATGCATTATAATGCAGTGCTCCCTGAATGTACCTGAACATGTCTGATGTGCTGGGTCAGGGGTTTTCAGTGTTTTTTAGTCTGTGTACCCCTGGTGGCATGCAGCAGTGGAAAATAAAAGCGCCAGCAGCACACGACATGTGGCGGCACAAGCAGTGCAAAGTGCTGGCGGCCCTGCCCCCTGCTTCTCTGCACTGCTGCCATGTATCCCCTGTGGCTTTCCCAAGTACCCTCAGGGGTACATGTACCCCTGGTTGACAACCCCTGTGCTAGGTGATTCTTTAGAATGGTCACACTTCTTGTTAAAGATTGAATTGATTTAGGAAGGAACAGTTCCTTTAATATGATGTTTTGTAATTGTCTCTTACAGCCAAAAAATAGAGCTATTTATCCTAGAGATATAATTCATGATCTTGAACCAGAGACTACTTACTGTCTGAAAGTTCAAGCACGCCTTAACTCTGAAGCAAAAAGAGGTTATTTCAGCCCAGAACAATGCATAAACACAACTAGAGGTAAGGAGCTAAATCCTTTAAATTTAAGCAATTAGCCTTAGAATTAGCAAACAGGTTTGTAAATACATTACTCCAAAGTACTTGAACTGTACAAAATAATCAAGTTTCCCACAAGTTTCAATGAAAATTGGATTCAGGGTGAATTTTCATGTTCTGTTCCTGAAAGGGTGTGTATGGTGGGAATTAAGGGAAAATATATCCTTCTGGTAAAATCAAGAATCTGTATGGGCTTGAACCAAGTTAGAACAAAACCAAACTATTTCTAAGCCTAACCATGCCTTCTTTTAATCGTCATAAGCTGCTCAGTGTGGTCTTGAGGGTGTTTGCTTGAAGTATGTGAATTACATAGCACATTTTTTTGCAGTCTCATCTTATGTTCCAATATCTTTTCAATAGATGTTGGAAAGACTTTGGACTTTATTCCTAGGTACATGGATATATAGAAATTGTAGTACTGGATCAGATAAGTAGTACAAGTCCTGTGTCTTGTCACTGTGGCTGTCCTTCTGCATGTAAGGCAGTGCTGTTCTGAGACGTGCAGTGCCTATTCAGTCCCGTAGCTTCTGAATTGGAAATAGTATAGCCATATTTGTACAGTGCTGTTTGCATATCAATATGATCTGTGACGCAGTAACACGCTAACATTTTCACATTACTTCTGGTTCAAGATGTAGCAGCACTAGGTGTCTTGGTAATACCCTAATAGCAATCTGATACTTCAGAGCAGCTATAAGAAACCCCTTAGAGTACTTATGAAACTGTGTGAGAAACAGGAAAAAAAAAATCAAAAAGTGCCATGAAGCATCTCAGGAGTTACTAATGTTTTTCTGTAAAACCTATAGTGAGAGAGTTACTTACCCCAAGTTTAAAGTAATGTGCATTTACTCCTAAAACACCAGCTTAAGAAGATTTTAATGTTCTCCTCAAACAGCTCTTTTAAATTTACTGTACCCATTCCTTAATATGAAAAAAATATTGTCCATACTTGTTGATGACTGTTGGTGGGTATTTTTTTTCCTTTTGTATTTAAGCATCGAATGGGCTTCCTTGTCCAACAAATGTCACAGTTCATGCTTTGAACATGAAATTTCTTCTCAGTTGGGATAATCACTACAATAACAGTGTGAGCTTCAACGTACAATATCTCAGGTAAGTTTTAATTACTCTTAAATTCAGTTAATCTTATCCAAATCTGTGCTGCACATACAAGACTTGTATCTTACCATTTAAATTGTCCTGGATTAGACATTGGAAGCTCAGCATTTATAGAAACTCTGAAAAGTGCCTACAGGCCGTTTTTGAGGCAAATAACCCTTCATTTAGTTGCCTGTTTGGTTGTTAAAAGAATTACAAAAATGTCTTGATTCTTAGGAATTCAAAGCACTTAGTTTCTCTATACACTGCTAAGGAATAAGTTCCCAAATATGACTAAAAATGTTAATATATTATGGTATACCTACATTAAGAAAAACTATGAAATATAAGGAAACCAGCTGAGTTGATGTTGAGAGTATAAACTTGAAAGTAAAGGCAAATGTCAAGGGCTTCAGATATTAATATTTCTACATTATACATGTTCTAAGCTTTTCAGCAATTTGATATTAAGACACAGGCTTAGATGCCTAACCATTTATACATGCAGTATGAGCACACAAATTGCTGTCAGTCTCAAATATTTTAATTTCTTAATTGGTATTTAGATTTTCAGTGAAAGGTTACACTATGCACATCCCTCATCTTTTATTAAAAAGAATGACCATACCATAGAAAGATGGCATTTTCCTGAAGTTGTTTGAGCATATCAACAAACAAACAAAAAAAACTGCTGAGAACTGAAGAAAATCCTTATTTGGACTTCCAAGAAGTATTTTGAATAAATGTAACAAATGTACATTTTTTGCCTGAGAAATAATAAAAATATAAAGCAAAATGGGGAATAGATGTAGGCTTTAGTGTTTCAACTGTAAATGGAAGCTGTTGTCATCTTGATTTAACGTAAGAGCTTCATACTCATGTAGAATGTTTCTTCTAGTGGTTTTTATAAGCAATTTAATGAAGATTACTCAAATAAGTGGTATGTTGTACCTGGATGTGAAAACATCTCTCATACACAATGCGACTTCTCTGACATCGGTGCTAGTGGAAATTACTACATCCGTGTAAATGCTACGAATGGATATAATAGATCATGTTCCTCAAAAGAAATAAAAGTGGATCCTTGTGTAGTAAGTAAGTAGATGTATATTTTTTATCTATATTTTTTCACTTGTTTTTACTTTGTTTGTATTCATTTTTCACCTCTCTGTTTCAATCTTTTCATATCGTATCTCTATTCTGATATTTGTCTTGGACAGGGGGCTTTGTTCTGATGTGACTGAGAAACAGGAAAATTGGAAAATCAGTCAATTGTGAAATGCTGTAATTGGGGCAGAACAGACTTCCTACTCTCTCATGTACACATACAACCTAGTTTATACACTGAAGCAGGGGTTTTCAACCTTTTTGGATCAGTGTACTCCTGGCAGCCAGACACAGCAGGTTTGAGAGTGGCATGTGGCTGCATGTGGAGCAGCGGCAGCTGCTGCATGCAAGCTTCCCCGACCCCTCACATCCGGCTGGGACGGCAGCGTCAGCACAGGAGGGTGTATGGCGGTGCTCTGTCCCTGCTCACCTGTGTGTACCCCAGTAAGGCCTTCTCAAGTACCCCTGAGGGTACACATACTTCTGGTTGACAACCCCTGCACTAAAGCATTATTTCTCAATTAGTGGGCTGTAACTCTAAGACAAGGTTCATGTGAGGAACTGAAAGCTTATTACAGATTAGAACAAACCCTTGCTTCTCCTTATTCTTCAAGAAAGTGGTGTCAGTCTCATGAAATACAGATTCTGTAATCTCTTTTTCGTCCATTCCATTTTATTTTACTGTCATAGTAAATGTGTGGAGTTATAAAAGATGAGAGGTCCCAAGCTGTAGAAGTTGAAAAACCATTAAGAATGGTGTACTTTACTGAATCAATACTTACTCCACATTTCAGACTCTTCTTTGTCAGTATGTAAATCTAATAAATGGAGTCCACTGTAGTTCAGTGGTAGTAGAATTATTGTCTGCTACACAGGGGACCCAGGTTTGTTTCCTGGAAGCTTATACAGCTACAGCTGTATACAGCACCAAATGTCTGGACTAGACTCAGTCTGGCCTTTGAATTGTGCCTCAGTGGCTTAAAGGGGGGATGGAAGGTCTGGACAGCCTCCACCCCTCCAGACTCCTCTAGGCATATGCATTGAAGGTCTGGTTGATCTTCGACACATAATCCGAAAGGGTTGATACTTCTCAGGGGAAAAAAATCTAATAAATAATTTCTTTTGGAAATTGGGCATTGCTTTGCTAGAATATACAAACAGTTGTCTAGGCTGGTTGTTATGGATGGAAGCAAAAAATTAATAATGCTTCTGACCATTTAGAAGTATAAATACCATTGTAGCCTTTGTTATTGTACATCTGCTGAACTAATAGCAGATATTGATGGATTTCAGGTTGGCTTCCTATTAGAGAAGAAATGTATTACATGGATGGGTGTTTTGTGGTTTGTTTGGGTTTTTGACTCAGATATGCCGCTTCTTGAACACAGATGGTCACAGATGTAGGTAATCCCTTCTTTCAGCCCAAAAGCCAATTGTTAGGTGGTCTACCAAAGTCAAGGCAGCTACCAGCCAATTTTGCAGGCAAACTACAGGCCAGGCAGCCATTTTTACAGGCAGGGTGCAGTGGGTCTCCCATGCCTCTAATTAGCCCCAGTGGCCCCACCTCTCACTGCTGATTGTCTGCAAGGGCTGTTCATCATATGACCCCCATCACTCACTGCTGATTGGCTGCAAAGATAGTCTGTCATGCAGCCCTGCCCCTCACTGCTCATTTGGTGGTGAGGGGTGGCCCCATATAATGTACAGCCCTCATAGCCAATCAGCAGGGGCGAGGGCAGTCATCTTGCTGTGCTGGCAACCCCCTTTCCTCCCCCTACCGGTGGGCTGCACAGTTGGCCACAGGAACCTGCTGGGAGCTAGCATTTTATTTTTGGTGAGGTGGTTGTTGTTTTTTGTTTTTGTTTTGTTGTTTTTCAGGGAGCACACCAAAAGTGTGGACCCTGTGCTTTTTCGCAGTCTGCCCAAAATTGTGGTTTCTGCAAAAAATGTGAAATAACAATTTTGGTAGGTTCTTACCAATCGTCTGTTCCTATGAAGCAGTTCTACTAAGAATTGACTCTAGTTAGAGAAAGTAAGGCAGACAGCATGCACTTTTGCTGTTGTAGCGGTTCCTGAAAAATGAAATTGCATCCCAGAAGCAACAATATTATTTGGGGTCCCCTTCCCCCATAAGAATAGACCAGGCTTACAGACTTACAAGGCTATATATCTGACAGCACCCTTAGGTGACTCTCTTAGCAACACGTATCTAGCTAGTAAAAATGAAGATGTTCTGTTTCTTGTTTTCATACTAGTTTTCCATATTCAACTAGATTATTGACCAAATACACATTTTTTAAATGTAGTAGCTCTGTTTTATGACTAGAACTCTATCATAACTTTAATATATTACTTAGTGTTACTAACCAATTAAAAATAATGAATCATTACTTTTAAATATTTATAATTTTACTGCTTTTCCATGTTCCCATTTTGTAAAAGTAAAAGTCAGATTTTGGCTATTTCAAATAAAATTTTTGCTGTTACAGGGTCACATAGCCTTTGTCTAACTGTTTTGTTTTAAACTCTTCTCTACAATGCTTTAAGATGAAATTGGCCCTCCCAGCGTAAAAGTGAACTCCGGTCCCAAATTACTCCGTATCCAGATCACTTGTCCAGGAGAGGAAAATAAGTCCATGAGTGAATGTTATGAATTGTCTTACAGAATTCAGTACTGGGAAAATTCATCAAAACCTGAGGTGGGAAAACCTTTTTCAAAATCCTTTTTAAAAGTATGGGCAACCCCTGCTTAACGCTCTTAATTGGTTCTGGGAAAACAAACATTAAGCAGAACCATGCTAAGCAAAACCCATTTCCCCATAGGCATTAATGTAAATAGAAATATTTGGGTACTGCCGCTTCTTGCTGTAGCTTCTCACCATCACTGCTGCCTCTCCCCACCCCTCTGCCGGTCTGCTGGCCACTCCAGCCCCACGTGCTCCTACTGGCTCTGGCACCACGGGGCCCTGCACTCACTGCTTCTCACTGCCACCACTTCTCCCCACTCCCCTGTCTGCTTCAGCACCATGTGCCAGCCTGGGCCTCTGGCTCCTGCTGGCCCTGGCCCAGCAGCACCAGTATCAGTTACTGCCAAGACCTGATAACAAGCTAGCAGGAGGAATAAAATGTGTTGCAGGCCAGATAGGACAAAAATGGTTTGTAGGAATTTGGAGTTGTTTAGTTGGTGTGTCTCTGTACAGGATGAAATGTAATTTTTTTAAATTGTTAAGCAAGACAAAATACAAGAAAGCACACGTTTGTGCAGGGCAGCATATGAGTAGGATTAAAACTGGAGTCCCATGCAAAACTGTAGACTAGATGGATGATTTTGGCGTATATCAGTGGTGTCAAAGATAACACCTGTTGGCCAGATACAGCCTGTGGGGCCCTATCATCCAGCCTGTGGTGCTACCTAGGGGTCTCAGAGTTGCCATATGGCCCCACATGTGGCACCTGCTCCAGTTCGCATCCTGGAGTGGCTATAGCAGCCCCAGACCAGCCCCATAACATCCTGCCAGGCCAGGTCATGTGGCAGCCATGCTGTACTTGGTGCCCAGTCTGGCTTCTCCAGGACATGTGCTAGATCTGGAATGTAAAGCTGGTCCATAGATCTGTCTAGCCCATAAACTAAGTTCTGTGCTGCTCATCTAGCCAGCAAAACTAAATGAGTTTGACATCTGTGACCTTATATGAAGTGTCTTGCACATTTTAGTTGTCATTTTGATTTGACTTTAGTAGTTAAAAATTCTTTTTTTTTTTTTTTTACAAAAATACAATATCTAGGTGATGTGGCTGTCTTTATACAATAACTAAATATGTGAAACGTGCAAAAAAACTCGTTACATGCGCAGCACAGAAAAGGAATATTGCCAACACCTTTTCAAAATGGTAAAAATTGTTTGTGCTTGCCGACTAGCACTTGCTGAAGTAGTTTTGCAAAGTTTTTACTTGAAAATGTGCAAAATGCTGTCAAACTAAATTTCCATAAACAAATGTATAATTTAGCAGTGCCCAAAATTTTAATCCATTTGAATAACTCTTATAATAACCAGCATCTTTTCTTTTTGCAGGTATCAAATGACGTGGCACAAAAGTCATTCCACACAATCTCAAACTTGATGCCCTCAAGAGCATACTGCTTGAAAATACAAGCATTTGCACAAGTATATAATAAGAGTGGTCAATTCAGCAATGTGATATGCACTGAAACACTTAGTGGTATGAAAAGTTTATAATGTCTGGTATATACTATCCCTGTTTCATGCAGCAGTTGTTATAACAACTCTTCAGCATTTTTTGTAACCTACTCTAAAGTACAGTGTTGCCACTGTAAAGACATGCTCCATATGCTATAAATGTGAACTAGTTACTAAACTTGGCAATTTATAGTGATATTTTTAAAAATGAGCAAAATTTTTAATGCACGTTTGTTACATGGGCTATTACATAGATAGAATATACTAAATGTAAGTCGAGATTAAATTTGAGCATGAAATACATGACATGTATTTCCACATTTTCAAGATAGGAAGGTAATGAACAGGGTGGGAGCATCCTTACACTTCCTGTTTAAGTTGTGTCCCAGTACAAAACATAAGACTCATGAAGCCAGAAAGAGAACAAAAAGGAAGGAGCATGACTGCATCCTCCACTCGGTTGTACATTTTACAGTGTTTAGATCTTTTGGGGGGGGTTTTTGGGGGGGGGGGGTAGTTTAAAATAAAAAAACATTTTGAAAATGGTTCAAGCATGTCCTAGGGTTTATTTTTAAAGAGTATATATGTTCTTCTAAATCTAGAAAGTGTAGTTTATCAAACAACTTTTATCTAAACCAATGATCTTTCATTTATTTTTAGATCACATGTCACCTCTAGTAGTTTTGACAACCTTTTTAATTGCTGTGGTAGTTGTCCTTGTTTTGGCAGTGGTCATCATCTTGGCTATATATCTTTCATATAAAAAGATCAAATATGTATTCTTTCCATCATGCAAGCCTCCTTCTAACATAGAGGTAAGGTCATTTTTTTTATCTTTAAAAAATGTAATTGTTCAAAGATAAAAGATGTAACCATTGCTATATGTATATCTTATCCATCCTTATGAAGGACTAGCAAATTGCCCATAAAGAATGACAGGGGGCAGGAGGGGACAAAGCTCCATGCATCGTGTGTGTCCACCTGGCCCATGTCCGCCTCCCTCCCTCCCTGCCTGCTGTTCTGGAGGGCATCAGGGCCAGGCGTCATGGGGGAGCTGCCACCACTGTGATTCCTCACCCCCACCCCCTCTTCACCCTCAGGTAGGGAGGCATGGGAAAGCCACACCGCTTGGCAGCCAGGGCATATTTGCCATCGCCACAAACTTCCCCCAGCAGTGGCTCAAACCTGGGCCCGCACACCATGGGCTGCACAGCTAGTCTCTGCCCACCCTCTTGAGGGCACGCGCGCAATTGCCCAAAAGTGTTATGGACATACAGACAAAGCCTTTTATTATATTATATATATCGGGCTAGCATCTTTTGATACTTACCATTTTTTATAAAATCTGATAAGCAGATAGTCTAATTGGTATGTAGGAAATGGGTGAGAAATGTGAAAACTATTACAAACTTTTACTTTCCTCCTTGTCAAACTCATTTGAAGATGAGTCATAGAAATTAAGGGTTTTAAGGGACCTCGAAAGATCATTGAGTCCAACCCCTCTGCTCCGGACAGGAATACTGCTGAGATCAAATGATCCCAGCAAGGTGTCTGCCTAGTCTCCTCTTGAAGACTTCCAAGGTTGGGGACTGCACCACCTCTTGAGAAGTCTGTTCCAGATTCTAGTCACCCTTACCATAAAGAAGTTCTTCCTTGCATCCAACCTGAAACTGTCCTGAAACACCTTATGGCCATTGCTCTTTGCCCTCCCCTGGAGTGCCCTAGTGAACAGTTTTTCTCCCAATTCCTGATATTCACCCCTTACATACTTATAGACAGCTACCAAGTCCCCCCTCAGTCTTCTCTTCCTCAGGCTGAACAGTCCCAGATCCCTTTAGTCTTTCCTCATAAGGTTTGTCCTTCAGGCCCTTGATCATTCTTGTGGCCTTTCTCTGAACCCTTTCAAAATTCTCCACATCTCTTTTGAAGTGTGGCATCCAGAACTGGACACAGTACTCCAGCTGGGGTCTCACCAGCACCGAGTAGAGAGGAAGTATCACTTCCTTAGCCCTGCTCACAACACATCAGCTAACACATCTCACTATGCCATTAGCTCTATTGACTGCAGCGTAGCACTGGTGGTTCGTGTTCGTCCTGTGGTCAACCATAACCCTGAGGTCCTTTCAGCCATTGTGCTGGCCAGACTATCTCCTAACCTGTACTCATGTCACTGGTTACTTCTCCCCAGATGAAGCACTCTGTGTTTATCCTTACTGAACTGCATCTGGTTCTACTCCACCCACCTTTCCAGCTTATCCAGGTCTCCTTAGATCAGCATCCTCTCACCTAGTGTGACCACTTTTCTCCAGAACTTAGTATTGTCTGCAGACTTGGCCAGCATGCTCTCCACATCCTCATTTAAATTGTTGATAAAGGTGTTGAACAGCACGGGTCCAAGAACCGAACCATGTGGAACACCCTTGGCTGCCACCTGCCAAGACTATACAGGTCCATCCACTAACACTCTGAGTTCGACCTCTTAGCCGGTTCCTAACCCACCTGACCATGGACTCTGCCAGCCAACAATCCCCCAGGTTTTTTAAAAGCTTCGTGGAAGGATATATTGAAGGCCTTTTTAAAATCCAAGTATATGATGGGGGGGAAAAAGCTACTGTCAAATTTTCCTTTCAAATAAAGTGAAATAATTGCTGTATTTACTCAGATACAAGATGAGGTCCCACCCCGCCTGCTCCCTTGATCAGCATGGGTTTGCGGGGGAGGCCTCTTGTTTCTTATTTGCGTACAGGAAAACCTTATTAAATACATTGTCTCTCATTAAACTTCTGCCAGAAACAGCATGTACCCAGTCATGGAAACTAACTATGAAATTGATTGACTGCAGCCCACTCTGAACACGCATGTAAAACTCATGGTCTATATTGGGCAAACATACTGATGGGAACCTACCAAGGCTAGATTAATACAGGCCATCTGAATAAGATACAGTGCCTACTGGATTCAGTCCTCCTCTGCCAGCTTTTTTTGAAGTCATAGTCAGCCAATGCACTGAATACATTTTGTGTTCCTCTTCACTCCTACAGCCGAGCAGCACCTTTTCTTTCCTGTTTCCAATGATTCCCTTTTTTTCACCAGCCTTAAATGTCTGGCAAACCATTATCAAATATCTATGTAGATGAAAGGCTCTATTGCCCCTCTCTCAGCCCATTGCATGTGACCAGTGTTGCCCCCGCTCCATAGGGTGGCACCTGACCAGGCAACCCCGCGCATCATCTCCATACACATTTTGGAGGGTTCCAAGACATGTGAAAAGAACACCCAGTTCCAGTTGCAAGTGGGAGACTAATTACCATGTAGATCCTTTGTGGGGGGGTATCTGAAGTACACGCACATACTGAGCAGTGCTGAGTTCACACTGTTGACTCCGCTGGATCCCAGCCCTATGAGTTATATGGTAAATCATGAGCCTTTTGGCTTTGGACTAATATCATGCATAGTTTGTACTGTGTATAAGTCCATACAAAAAGTGCTTCTCAGAACTGTGTTTATGGAGTAAATTTATGCTGAAACTTGCAAGAAGGTAAAATGTGTCAATTCTGATGAGCTAAATCTGAGTGTACCTATAGTAATTTGCATATATGCAAATTGAAGTGGGCATTTTTTTGGTCTCTTGCATTTCAAATTAACTGTTTTCCTGTACAAAGCAAAAGTGGGGGTAAGAGGCTGCTGTGGCTTTGACTCTGGCCCTGAGTCTGGGTTAGATGCAAAGCAGCCCTTGCCCCTCACTTGCAGCTTCTGCCCCTCCCCGCCACCCCCTTGCTGTCACACACAGCTCACTTCCATGTGCCGTGCTCAGGGAGGAAAGGGAACTCAAGCAATGTCGGAAAGTAAGGTAGGGAGGAAGAGGCAGTGACTGCAGGGACGGAAGGGGCATGGAGCGGGGGATGCTGGTGGCAGGAGGGCAGGAAGACTATGAGGAGAAGAAGTAGAGGAGGAAGAAGACAAGGGGGCTACCTGACACCAACTTCCCCCCCAGCCACTATTTTCTCTGTAGCAGTGGGAGGGGGACAAATTCAAGATAAACCTCCAATAATTAGATTCTATACCTTTATAAATTTGTAATAATGTAAATGTGAAAATTATAGAATTAATTATTGGGTGGGTCATCTTAAATTCAGGGTCATCTTAGATTTGAATAAATATAGTAAAACAGATCTTCATGTTTTCCTTAAACTATTTCTGTAAGACATTAATTAATTGATGCTTTTGGGTAACAAGTTTTAATGGAGTAAATAAGAATCAAGAAAGTTCTTTTAAACTAACTTGCATCTTCTTCCATAGCTTTCAGGATGCATATATTTTTTGATAGAAGATAGAGAAGTGGCTTAGTTTAATAGCTCTGGTAGAGATCTCTATTTTCCATATTCAGCTCTTTATTCAATATAGGTCAGTTCATTAGCTCAACTCTTGTGTTTTCTTCAACTTCTGGTTACTTTTTTTTTTTTTTTTTAAAAAGGTAAAAATTAACTTCTTGAAGGAGTTTGTTTTCCCCTACTTAGCAACAGCTGTTCCATTTAAGATGAGCCTCATTTTATGTTCACCCCCAGTCCAGCAACTTTAAACATTACCTCCAAAAGTAGTGTAAGACTAGCTCTGTCTCTTCACCTTTCACTAAAGGTACCATTTTCCACTTTCTCCCACTTGAACAAAAAACCTGCAGTTATTGAAACTGCGGTAGCTGAAACCAGGGCAGGTCAGGCTTAAGACTGTAAATGCCTAATGGATAGGGATATGAGGGATTAAGATAAATTCCGTCTTAGTCTCTGAGTTGCTCTGACCATTATAAAGTAGGGTCTTGTAAATTATCTTCAGTCTGTACATATTCAGATAATGATTTTTGTGGTAAATACTACTTGAAATTTATTTTGTTTGAGCAACAATACTTGAGTTTAAATTATACCTATTTCTGCTGCTTGTTCTCTTTTCTTCACAGAAGGGCTTTTATTATCTGGTTCCCACAACTCCAGTGTCACAATCAGCAATGGTTAACCAACCGCAGGTTGAAATAATACAGCTTGGGTCTGAGGCAGACTGGTGCTTCCAATTTAGCTTTTGCTGCTACTTTTATGTGCTGTGCAGCTGTCACGTGGGTAAAGCCTCCTGCTGCCAGAATTCTGCTAGAGCACTCAGTATTGTAAACTAGATCCAGCCTGCAGGCTGTAGTGTACAAGGACAGTCTGAGACTGGCACCAATAATAAAGAAGCTGAACAGCTACAGTGGATGTCATAGCTGGTGATATGGCTATGACCCTGTTCTATCAGATCTGAGCCACACTGAGTAAAAAGCAGGATACTAGCTTAAGAGGAACTTGAATCAATATTCACAGTGTTCTCTGAAAACATTATGCTGTAGGCAGCATGTAAATTGATCAGAGTTTAACATAAAAAAAATAGTTTTAGTTGAATCATAATTTTAAAGAGAATACCACAGTTAACATCAAAGTGTCATCAATAATCTAAGTTATAAGGCAAAATTCAGGGTTTTTGGGTTCAGTAGAAGGCTAGCAACACATTTCATGTAATCTTTCATCTTTTTTTTCCAAATGATATTTTTTGGGGGGGTTCTTAAATAAATGATCCCTGCAAAAGATTGGATGTTAAATGTATCCAGAATTCAGTTAAGTACTGGAGCTTCTTAAACCTGGAGAGCTCCCTATACTACCAATCAAATACTTTTACTTCTTATCCCAGTACACTCAGTGCTTCTCTGTGTAGTTTCTTTTTTGTATAATTCTTCAGCACTTCTTTGATCACCTCCGTACAAAGAGTATAAATGGTGCCTGTCGATTAAAAAGTAGGCTTTGATATTTTTACCACCACTTTCCTGCTCTTTGAAAATATTCTGAATTGGAATCTTCCTCCACGCCTTTGTGCTCATGTGATGATGTATCAGCTCTCGGTTCAGTAGGTTAGGTGTCTCTGTACAGTGCTTGGGATGTTGTAAGTTCCTAAATACTAACGCAGTAAGTGGTTAGGGAAACAGGTTAAGACTCATATCTATATTTTGTGTAAATACATATTATTTATATATAGTATACACACACACGTATGCATGTGCGTATATGTCTGTATATAAAAAGTATAGTTCTTTCCCACGGTTGCACACCAGTGTTTATAGCTAATGTATACTTTATAACTTATTCTTTTGAGAAGGTAGTATTTTAGGTGGAGAATATGATTATGATGTGTAGAATACAATGAAAATGTGATTGTAAGCAGCTTTATTAGCTAGCATCATTTAAGAGTTTCTTTGTTCGCTAGTTTTAAGATGAATAATCTTTGCTTTCCTTCCTTATTTTTTCCTATTTACCCCCTTACCTGTAGCCCTTTGGCGGACAACTCTTCAGTAATCTATATATATCGACTTCAGAGGAACCAGCAGAAAAGTGTTGTATAATTGAGAATACCATTCAAGAAGACGCAAACCCAACTAACTTTAAAAACTACAGTAACTCTAAACAAAGCAGTCGAGATTCAGGAAATTACTCCAATGATGATGATACCTCAGGAAGTAAAGTGTCAGAAGAAACCCTGGAACTAAGAAAGCATCTCAAACATGACTGGGAACATAACTAGCACTTTTGGTGTAGAACAAAGACTTCACCTAGTGAAGAAAGGCTGACTTTGGGCGGCTGTTTAAGTTTTTTTTTGTTTTGTATTTTTCCACATAAAAGGAAAAAGAAAATATGGAGAACCAGTATTATAACACTGTTCCTTTGCTAGAAATACCCTAAGGAACTGTTTGGTTTTGGGTACCTTGTACCATGTTGATTAGTACTTTGTTCTCATCTGTTTACAGTAAAAATATTTGTTCATCTGAACACGCACAGGCTGATCAGGACACCATGGAGATCTTGCCAACATCATTTAAAGGTGCACTAATACAGGGGTAGACAACTTCCCGGCACAGGTGCCAGAGCATGGCACATGAAGGCATTTTGCTTGGCATGTGTTCCTCAGGGCAGACAGTGGGGAAGGGACCAAAGCAGCACTGCCACAACAAGGATCAGGCCCCTTGTGGCACCCCCGCCATCCACCCCTGGTATGCCAACATGCATTTCAAGGTTGCAGGTGTTTTAGGCAGTCGGCAACATTTTTGGGCAGACCCACGTACTAATATATTCAAGGAAAGATAATACTGGCTTGTCTGTTGCTTGTGGTAGGTGTTGGTATGTTTACTGTAGTGTGAAGAACTCCATTAAGCATTTCATCTTCCATTGTTTTCCAGAGGCAGAAGAGAACTGATGTTCTGATTAAAAAGTTCAGTCCAAAACATTGGCTGGGATCAACATACAAACAGCCTGAAATGGTAGAATATAGTTTTGTTGATTCACATAGCTGTGGGATGCAAGACAGCAGAACACTCTTTCAGTGATGGTTGAAGTAGATGCCAAAGGGGGAATAAAGCCAAGTGAACGTTACCTGGAGCAGTTAAGGGAAAGTAGCAGAAACTGGTTTTAAAGACAGCTCTGAACACCTTGTCTTCATCACTGTGCCCAACTGAGTACTGTCAGCAGAATAATAATAATAAAAAAAGAACTTCCAAATCAGATGCAAGTAAAAAGCAAAATCCCCATCTTGCACAAGCAGAGTATGTTCTATTCATTTTAATACAAACCCAAATTAGGGACCTTCTACTTCAGGGGCGGGCAGTTATTTCAGGCGGAGGACTGCTTACTGAGTTTTGACAAGCCATTGAGGGCCGCATGACAGGCAGCCAGGGGCAGATAAATACAAACTTTCTAAATTTTTTAGGGGCCCCACAGGCTGGATAGAATGGCCTGGTGGGCTGCATCTGGCCCACAGGCTGCATTTTGCCCACCCCTGTTCTACTTTGATTGCTGTTACCTGGCTATGAAGTAGACTAAAATGCTAACTTGCAATTGTATTGCAGTCAGATACCTGAAATTCCGCCTACCTTTGAAAAGAACAAAAATCAAATTTTATTCCTAAGTATTAGTAGAACTATATCCCAACCGACTAGTCTAATTGAAGGCAGAAGCAAATGTTAAAACACCATAACGATCAACCCTGTAAAATAGGATTGTCTAATTTGTTTCGCTATAGACCAAAAACATTACTACAACTGTGATAACTAAACTTGAATTCTGGTTTCTTATAATATTGTAAGGTATAGCTCTAGATGCTGGTATTATTGTAACATTTTTTTATTTTTTTTTTACTTAAATTGGGGCATCAAAGATGCAGTCTTGGGGCTGGATCTGGCTTTTGGAGCCCCATTATCCATCCCCCAGTGCTGCCCCTGTGTCCAGTGTTGATCCATATGACATGTGCTAGACTGGCCTCTTGCACAGGGCCTGGGCTGTATGCCATACTTGGCCTGTTCTGGTTGGCTCAGGACCCACATTTCAGGTAGTACCTAGCTCAGCCAGTTCAGAGTGTGCTCTTCATGTGGCACCACCTTCCTCTTCCCTCATCAGCTGCTCCAGGGCGAGTACTGCTTGCAGTCTGGGTCCCACAGTGGACCCATATTGCACGCAGGTGTCATTTGTGGCGCACACCCCGGAGTGTGCATTGCAGGCACTGGATTTAGAATGGGAAGGGTTGTGGGGAGCGTCTGTGGACCTCATCTGGCCTACAGGGCTGGCAGTACCATTCATCCAGCCCATGGACTGGTCTTACACTACTCGACTACCCACAGGTCCAAAGGAGTTTGACATCCCTGATTTAAATAATTCCTCCAGTGTGCTATAATTATTTTCCTGAATTACCAGGGTAAGTATTCTGAGACATCCCACTGGGAAGAATTACTAGTTTGATTTTATAATGTCTCTTGATATGATGGCAAGAATATTCATTTAATAGCTTCTCCAGCTCATTTTTTATCTTCTCAATAGATCATCTTCATACAAAATATGAAGCTATGTGCTACACCAATAGGTTTCCAATTTTATTTCTCATGAATAATTTTTCCTCATACTCACCTGTAACTTTAAACATCACTTTCCTTTTTCACAGAAAAACTGTCAGAGAACTCTTTCAGGCTTTTTGTAGGCATTTATTGCTGTCAGAAGGAATTGTTGGTTTCTGTCAGTATTTTAAAAATATTTTAATCTCCAAGACATGGAAAATTTCTCCCAACACTTTATATCCTGACTGCTTATTGAACAGGGTAGTTGGCTTTTTATGCCAGTTCATTCCCTTGCACCCCCCCCCCCACACACACACAGTTTTTCCTAATCTTGCAATAGTGATTTATAGAATTTTTATTCTGTTTGAAAAGTCCAGATACCCAGCAAGTTTTACAATGGCTTAGTTTATTAAGATGATGTTCTTAATGCAGTACTCTGTGGGGTATACTATTGCTTTTTTTTCTACCAGGCAATAAGAGAAGGGAGGCATCTTAGAAAGTAACTGGTTCAGAAAGGTATGAGTTCTGAGAGAATTAATTAACCATTCCTCTTAGTACTTTATACAGTAGTTGTGTGCTTTGAGGGCTGTATTTGATTTCTGAACAGCTGCTTTGAAATTAGCAAGGGTGTTTGAGTTTCATTGTTGCATGCTTTTTCCATGACTGAAAAACTTCCTGTGGAACTTGGTCTATAGTGTCAGGTTATACTTGAAGTCATAGCGTATAGCAGAACTGTCCAAATGGTGGCCCATGAGCAGTTGACATGCAGCCTATGGACCAAGGCAGCCTCTTTTAGAGTCTGGGGTCTGTGCAGTGAGGTTCTGGGTACTTTGTATACACAGTCCACACAGTGAGGGGCTGGATCAGGCCTGTACACTGATAATGCTGCAACCTGCACAGCAAGGGGAGCTATATACAGGCTACAAGTACCACATACAATCCTGAGCTGTGCTAAAGTTGGGTATCCCTGACCTAAAGTATAGAGTACCAAGCTGGGGCTAAGGAGACCTGGGTCTAATCCAAGTTCTGCCACTGGCCTTCTAGGTGAGCTTTGGTAAGATTATTTCCCTTTTTCGTGTCAGTTTCCCCACGTGCAAAATGGGAATAACGATATTTTGTAAACTGTTTTGAGATCTACTGAGGAAAACTGCTATATAAGAGTACAACAAGACCAATGTCTAGTAGCACTGTAGCGCCCACTGGTGGGCATGTGGTTCCTGTCCCACTCTGGTTCTTTGGAGTGCCCTTTTCTATTGCTCACCTGCCATGCCTTAAGGACCCAAAAGGGGTTGCAGGGCTGTCCCAGAGAGTTCAGAATGAGTCTACTCCACTGTTGACCTGCTGTCAATCAAGCCTCTGTGGCCCTTTGGTGCCCTAAAACACCTGGTGCTTTAAGGGCTATAATTGGGGCCTCTATCTGCCTCATAACCATGCCCATGCTTCTCAGATATTGCCAGTTATAACAAGGCAATGTTTTTGCAATGTTTTTGACCGGAGTGCTGAATAAACTACAATGACTACCTTGTAAGGCGCTAGTACGTGGCATGCTAGAAAAACAAAACCGGGGTGGGGGGTATGTGGCAGAACACACTGCATATTAATATGGTTAATAATCATGTCGGTGGTATTTTGTGTTTTTGTTTTTTTAAATACAGTAAATACCAGGTTTTCTGAAAATTCTAAACCTGGTGACAATAAATAAAACTTCATATACCACCTTTGTTGTTGTGTATTCTTTTTTGTTAAGCATGTTGTGTTGAGATAAAGGGAAGAGAGACAACGAAAGGAGAGAGAGAAGGAAAGAAAAAAGGGAGTGGAAAAATAAAGAAATAGGAAAAAAGGGGAGAAAAGAGAAGAGAGAAGCACTAACCACCTGGTGATAGTGGGACAGGGGGCAGAGTTGGGCCCTTGGTCACAGGGTTCTACCTCCCCTACTCCAGTCTCCTCTTAATTCACTCACCACACCTTGACCTTTATAAATGGTAGGTAGAATAGAGAGAGACGGGTTGGCATCTGATTGTCCTTAACCTTTACAGCGAGGCTTGGAAGATCACATCTTGGGTCTTTGCGTGGCTCCTCCACCCATACACCACATCCACACTTTTCCGAAGAGCTGTTATCATGGAAGATGTTGGTTGTTTAATTCCTTAAAATAGATGCTCTGTCTTCATTGCCATAAATGAGTAAAAAAGATGTCTAGGCCCTGCTTCTGACAGCTGAGTTTTTAGCGGTTAGGCTGGTAGCTGGTTGTCATCAGTTGCAAACAAAATCCAAATTGTCAGTTGTCAGATGGTTTCTCATAAGACTGAATGTAACAGGGCAAGGAACATCCCAGTTCCTTCGGTGCTACAAAGTTGTGAGTGTGGGGGAGAGTCAGGTCAGAGACGGGGCAAGGATAATTACTTAGTAGGCACAGTTGCGGAGAGGGATTGCACAAGGGGTGAATGTTGCTTGATTAAGAGCCAGCAGCTATTAAGGTCCATGGCAGGGCACAGTGTCCCTGGGGCACAGTGTGAGGAGAGTCAGTAGAAAAAGCCAGGAATGGCAAACCCAGCACTGGAATGGATCACTGATAAGACTGGCTGGCCTGGTGAAGGTAATGGCTACTGGTGAAGCAAAGAGGTGAGAGAGAGAGAGAGAGAGAGAGGGGATACTTACCAGATTGGGACTTTCTCTCCCCCTGAGGATCACAGAGGAAGAATCCGCTGACATCTATGAGAGAAGGAAAGAGAGTGAGCCTGGAGGCAATCTGACAGGCTCAGGGGAGTGGGTTGCACGGTAGTGGAGGGTGAAGGAAGACTGTATGCTATGAGAACAGCAGGGGTTATCCACAGCCTGCTGGGAATTCACTAATAAACCAATTTATTTTTATCCTGCTTCTGGGGTGATTTACTACACCCTGTCTCATTGGGGAATTAACTTATTAGTCTTCCATCACATCAAGGCATGGCAAGCAAGCCCCAGGGAGAGAGATTTTGTTAGTTACCCCCAGATGGCCACACTGAGTAATTTGTGAAAACGTGTTCACAGTGATAAGTAGATCCAAAGACAGACAACAAGGCAAAAGCTACTTTTTTCATGCACACATACTTTTCAGGAAGGGAAGACCAATATGCTGTAATCTTGAGTTACCAGTCCCTTTCATTCACAAGTTCACCTCATACTGATTTGAACTTCAACACCCAGATGCATGAGCTTTGAAAGTCAATTGGTTCCGATTCAAATCCTTCAATGTTCATCCACTGACAGTGATGCAGTATTATATCGCTTTTCCTAGTACTGTCAGGGCTCACACAAAACAAAAACATGGGTCCTCTGTTGCAAAAATCTTGGGATTGTCTTGTGAACTCATCTTCCATCTGTTCTATGTAGTTACATAGATCCCTATTGTTCAATTGATGCATTTTCAGACTGGGGAAGTAACAGAAGACAGACATTTCGATATCTCAGCTGGAAAGAGAAAACTTATTACAGAAAGCTTTCCAGTCTTCGTACAGCTTGCAGGATGGTTTTCTGTGTTCCTTGCAATCTAGTATTTAAATTGTTTAAATGTGAGGAGATAGCTGTCAAAAATATCAGTTTTGTTAGCTATCTCATCAGTAAGGTCTGTAGATTGCTGACCACTTTCCTCAAGAAACAACTCGATGGAATTGAGACAAGCAACAAATCACTTGAGCATGTTATCTCGACTCAACGAGCATACATTACTGTGCAGCACTGAATCTCTATATGCAGAATCCATACCATTTAAAAGTTCACAGAATCTCTTGTGTGTCAAAGAGGAGTGGGCAATCAAAAAGTTGACAATTTTCACAACCATTGTCATGATTTCCTTTACATTAGAAGATGAGATCTTAGTGACAAATTTTAGGAAGGCCTTCGTCACAGTTTCGCATCCTATTCTCATAGGGAAGCTAGCAGGCTGTGGAGTGGATGCCTACACAATCAGGTGGGTGGCAGTCTGGCTTAGGGATCACACCCAGAGAGTGGTGGTGGATGGGTTGTTCTCAGCCTGGAAGGAGGTGGGCAGTGGAGTCCCGCAGGGTTCGGTCCTTGGACAGGTATTATTTAATATCTTCATCAGTGATTTGAATGAGGGTGTGGAAAGCACCCTCTTCAAGTTCACAGATGATACCAAGTTATGGGGCAAAGTTAACACATCGGAGGGCAAGGAGCAGATACAGGCTAACCTAAACAGGTTGGATCAATGGGTGGAACGAAATAGGATGCAATTCAACAAAGATAACTGCAAGGTACTCCACCTACGAAGGAGGAATCCCCAGCACACCTATAGGTTGGGGGATGACTCCTTAGCAGCTCAGAGGCTGAGAGAGATCTTGGAGTCATAGTTGACTCCAAGATGAATGTGACCTGGCAGTGTAATGAGGCCATCAACAAGGCCAACTGCACCTTGTCGTGTATTAGCAGATGCATAACCAACAGATCAAGGGAGGTAATACTTCCCCTCTATGCGGCACTGGTCAGGCCACAGCTGGAGTACTGCGTCCAGTTCTGGGCACCGCACTTCAAGAGGGACACGGAGAATCTGGAGACGCTTCAGAGGAGGGCCACTCGCATGATTAGTGGCCTCCATGAAAGATCCTACAAGGGGACCTTGAGGGATCTGGATCTCTTCAGCCTTCACAAGAGACATCTGAAGGGAGACATTGTAGCTGCCTATAAGTTTATCAAGGGAGGGCGACAGGGAATTGGTGATGCGCTATTTACCTGAGCACCCCAGGAAGTAACTAGGAATAATGGGTGCAAACTAGTGGAGAGTAGATTTAGGTTAGACTTTAGGAAGAAGTTGTTTACAGTAAAGGTAGCCAGAATCTGGAATGGGCTTCCAAGAGAGGTACTATCACCTAACTTGGAGGTCTTTAAGAGGAGGCTTGATAGTCACCTGGCTGGGGTCATCTGACCTCGGCCCTCTTTCCTACCAGGGGCAGGGAGTCAGACACAATGATCCATTGTGGTACGTTCTGACTCTACAATCTATGAATCTAACTTGTCCCTAATGCAGTGTTTGGTCTATCGGGTCTCAAAGCCTTCATTGGGACTTTCACCTTTCCAGCTTTGGCCCCTTTTCTCTAGCTGGGCCCCTTAGCCCAAGGTCCACTGTCCTGCACTCCAGCTTCTGGGCCCCAGCCCTGGTCTCTTCCCAGGCTCTTGCCCTCAAGGCCTCAGGCCATCTCTGCGTTGCTTTCCTCTCCTGGTCCAGGCTTTTGCCTTCTTGGCTTCCACCTGTTTGTCTTGTGCCTGGCCCCTGGCAGGACTCAAAGCTTCCTGTAGCTTTTCTTCAACCCTTTTAGCCACACCTGGTTCACTGGCATAAGAACATGAAGACAAACAACTGCTTTATCAAAAACTTTCCTCCTCCTGAGTAAACAAATGAGCATCACTTATCTGGGGTTCTCACTTCTGCTTTCAGGATGCTTTAGCACCTCCCAAGGGGTTCTGGTGCAGCTGCTCTTCTTGGAGAGCTTGGCTCCATGCAAGGCACAGTCCTCCCTCTTTCCCACTCCCCAGATGTTCAGTCTATCTACCCTGGAGCACTGCCTTATCAGAGTCGGGTGGTTCACTAGCCTGCACAAGTGATCCCCTTTAGGTCTAATAAGCAGCTTGCTCTTCTCTTGCAGCTTAGGTTTGCTGTGTGCTGCCCCGCCTCAGCTGCCTGCCTGCCTACACAGCAGCCTAGCCTGCTGTCTTTTTCCCATCTTTAGTAACAGGAGCCTTTGGTTCCTATTACAAAGAGAAAAGTGTTGCTATTATTATTACTGGCCATTTGGTAGTGCATTCATTGCATTACTGACTTTGTCCACAGTTGTTTTGGTCAGAATCTGTTTGTTGGTTGATGCATGCTTGCTTTATCATTTTCAAGTTGAAACTGGAGAGTTATGCTATTTCCTATTGGTGAAAGAAATAGAAAGGCAGTATCTTCAGAGAACTGTCATTCTAGGGAATTTATCCGGGAGCATGAGGCAGAATTGCACTCTTTAGGTGATTTGCAATGGCATTCATGCAGTCTCTGAGGGTTCTGTGTTTAAGTGGGTTTTTTCTTTCTTTCTTGGGTCATAGCTCAATTGTAGCAAAATACTTATCCTTCTTACATGGATGGCCTATATTCCTTGATACTAGCATTGGCTTCAGCCCTGGTAATGTGCTGGTGTGCAAAGATAAGCTGGTATTTTCTAAGCTTAGTAAGCATAAGTGTATTTTTAATTGCATTTGGTCTTTCAGTAGTCCTGAAGTTCTGCCATCACTTAACTCTTTCTCCCAGGATTCACCTATAACATTTTGAAACTAAAAGGCTGATTTTTCTTGGCACCCTGTGAACCATATGGATTTCCTCTGGCTTCTGAGCTGGTTATCTGTATTTGCCTGAAGTCAAGCAAGCAAATAAAGCAGGGAGGCTTCTTAGAAAGTAGCTGGTTCAGAGAGAGGCATGATACTTTAATGTTATCTGATGAGGTAGGGTGTTGCCTATCCTAGCTCACACCTCTCTGAACTAGTTACTTTCTAAGGTACCACCCTGCCCTACTTTCTGCCCGCCTTCATTCTGCATTGATATTTCCTTGAACATTTGTGGACTATTTTGCATTTGCATTTATGGCTTTGTCATCCTTTTCTAATATTAGTTCATAATAGATTACTATTTTTCTTCTTTTTTTGCGGGGGGAGGGGTGCATTGTGCAGATTTAAAAGAAAAAAGTCCAGGTTCATGAAACCATTATTTCTTTATTTCTGGACAAAATGGCAGTGCTTTCACTTAATGTAGACTTTTCAAATTGAATTACAATATGTCAGCATTTTAGGGAATGATGTTCACAGTCTTCTTGGAAAATGGTTTTCCTGGCTCAGTTTTGACTTTGAAAATTAAAGTAATCCAATCCAGTTTACTTGAGACCACCAAAAATGAAATGGCTTGTTTTTGTTGCTAAAATATTTTAAAATCCCCAAATGCAATGAAGCTAACTACACTGCCTACACTGTAGTATTTTTAGTGTTCAGAAAATATCTCTGTGTGAAAAGAGCTGTGGGGAAAGAGTGCATGCAAGCTGAAGGGCAGCAAGTGGGGAAATTTCCTGTCATGGGAGTCATTAGTTGAAAGGGAACTAAATTCTAGCTATGATCTAGCTGTAGCCCAGATCATATGATCTGTAACATTCCCAGGGGTTCTGATATTTGTTTGCTATTCATTTCAGTATCTCGTGTCTGATGCTGAAACCTGCATGAACATGTAGCTTGACCTAAAGAATTCAGTTAATAACTAAAGTCTTTCTACAATGCTGAAGACTTCTTTTTAATTATATTTTTTTCTAATTGGTATTCTCCCAGGTGGTGTCATTAAGACTTAATTCTTTTCCTGGTAACTAAAGAGCCTCATGTTTATGATGGGTTATTTACACTAAAGGTTCCCTTAAAACTAAAAACAAAGAGAGAGACTGCAGCACTGCAAACTTATTTTCACTTTCACTCTTTATTATGAGCTGCTTGGACATCCCAGAAGTGGGGAATGACATTAGATGGCTTCTTCTCTACCTTGTTCATTCACATCATGTGCTCATTGCAATGGAAGCAGTATACTTTTTGAGTGCCTGCAGAGCTGTGTATTTAGATGTCTTTTTTTAATAATGTCAGTGATCTGAAGAACCTACTCTCTTCTTTTGTTGAATGTTCCAGTTGAAGAAACTTAAGATAACAAACTGAGCCTGTAATTACACAGAGGCAGCAAGCCATGGTGCTCTGCATTTGTTCGACCCTCGCCCACCTGTTTCTACCTCTTATTCAGGGCTGATATTAGTGGTGTGATTTTGTGAAATTTCCAAACAGAGCCAGGCTGTAATTGTAGATGAGGGCTCTTTGGTTTCTTGGAAGTTGTTACACTTAAGATGGGATTGACCTGTTAATCTCACTTTAAATAGTAATCTGGCTACATGCTGAAGTCAGTTTATGGTGTGATAATACAGTAAATGGGTCACAGTTATTCCACACATAAAATGTAACATCTCTGGGGCTCATTTGTATCTTGCCTTAAGTTGAATGTGTGGCAGGTTGGGGCTGACCCATGACACGTCCTGATGCTCATCTGAATGTCAGGATTCAGCATGGGACAGTCCTGTGGCCTGGGGCACAGCCTTCCCCTACCCACTTGAGCTGGGGACACAACTAGTTCCTGGACCTGGTGTACTCCCATATCTATCCCCAAAGGCAGCTGGGGGAGTGCCTTGAGCCTAACAACAGGGAGCATCTCTCCCATGTGACGGCCAGAACCAGAGAGATTAATAAGCAATACATATGTGCTTCTTAGAGGCATTTGGTATTTTGCCTAAAGAGGTAATATTAGTTAATATAAAGCTTGTAAGTTTGTAAACTGCAAATGTAACTTGTCTGTCATAAGTTTAACCAAAATGATAAAATTAACTGTTCATGGAACTGACTGGGTCCCATAGGCAAAGCTGTAGCTGTAAGATTAGGAGACCTAACAGGTTTTTGCTCTGGGTTCAGCCTTGATGATAAAACTGGATCTAACCGCCTGGCACACCCAACACATTCCAGGAAAGCACATCCCAAGAAAGCATATTCAAAGAAAACCTAAAAGGGTTTGGGGCTTAGGCGGAGCAATGTCAATTTCAAACCTAAAGGTGCTGCATTGTAATTTGCTTATTGGATAAACCCGAGTCTAGGTAGTAACATTTTATGATAATTTTTAACACTTTTCAATCCCATAGGGTAACACCTATAGGACAAGATCATGAGTAGCTCTAAAGCCAACAGATTAGCATAAGACTAGATATAAAAGGCACGTGCATCAGGTGACCAGCAGGAAGGAGGGAACAGAATGGTCATTTCTGTTCCACGCTTGGACCCTGGACTCCCGGTGTGAGTGAGGATCAGATCCTTATCAAGGGACCTTCCCCAGTAATCCCTCTAACAGCGTTGATCAGGTATGCCTGACTTCACTGGAATCACTTAACGTGTACCTGGCATCGAGGGACTATCGATAGGTTGCCAACCCATGTCTGTCTATCTGTTGTTTTGAACAGCCCAGTGGCTAATACCTTCACAGTGCCCAGTTGGCCTGTGACAGAATTGACATATCTATCTGTTGTTATTATCTGTTATTATTATTTACTATTAGCTCTTTAATACTGCATTATCTGCTTATCGCGTTTATCTTTCTGTTAACTGTTGTGTGTGTGTAAGCTTTAAAAAATTTGCCTTTACTTCACTCCCAACTTTGCCTCCTCGATTCAAAACTGAACCTAACAGCCCAGTTGGCCTGTGATAGAATTGATACACTCACAGTGCCCAGCTGGCCTGTGACACCCCCGTCTGACGCTTTAAAAAGCCTCAAGACCTTTAAAAGCTGCACTAGTGGTTTTTAAAGGTCCCAGTTGAATGGGACCCTGGGATCAGGGAAAGGTTCCTTGATCCCAGTACCCTGGTCTGCTGAGACATGTAAAAACTCTGTGCATAGTGGGGCTGCAGACAAGGTTTTTCCCCATCATAGTGTATAGAGACCTTGGGATCAAGGAGCCTCTCCCCAATACCAAGGTACTATGGGATTTGACGTTCCCAGGAGGGGATATTGTTCGGCTGTCCCCCAGGAGCCTCTGATCCACTGCACCTGGCAAACAGAATGGAGCTGGAAAGCATGGCATTTTGACAGCGAGCCAGCTGTCAGCCCAGTGGGGACTGCATAGGGGCTGGGTTGAGACCTTGGTGTGGCCCCCGGAACCAGCTGACAATCAGCTGATTGTTGGCCTGGCGGGGATTACACTAAGACCAGTTCAAGACCCTGATGTAGTCTCTGAACCCAGCAAAGAACCAGCTGCTTTTTGTCCTGGCAGGGACCATACTGGGGCCAGTTCTGGGCCCTGGTGTAAACCCCAACCCAGTCTGACAATCACCTTCTTATTAAGCACTTGGCTTTCGAATTGCTGGTGCAAGGGAAGCCCAGGATTACATCTCCCTGAACTGGCTGGTAGAACATGATTGGAAATGGATCCCAAAACTGTACCATCTGCTGTGCATGATTAGCATGGCAGGAGGCATGATCGTTGGGACTGGGGATTAGATTCCATCACATCTTCAAATGAATGCCTGTGAGAGGCTTCTTATTTATCTTTACAATTGGCAAAGTAATTGTCTCTAAGCTAAAGGAAAAACAGACAGGGCATAGTCTTGCTAACAAAATCGGTTAGCAAAAGTGGTTGCTGATACACTTGCTCAGGAGTTGTGGGGGTTAATTAGAGCAGTGCCCGGAGAGCCACTCTAATTAAAACACGACAGCATCACATGTATTAAGCCCCTTCATGTTTAAAAATGGCTGCAGGATGCTTTAATGTTCATTCAATTAAAGCGCCCCAGTGGCCATTTTTAAACCCACAGGAGCTTACACATGTGACACTGCAGCTATGCTAGAGCATTCTAATTAGAACCCATTGTCGCATGTGTATAAGCACTCTCAAAGTTCCATGTGGGCTTAACACTGTTCCACTGGACAGCTCCCATCTGATAAATCAGTAGCAAGATGCCTTGAGACATCTATAGTTAACCTGGAGAATATGAATGGAGATGATATTTAAGTGCCAGCCACCTGATAATTGTCAAAATAAAAACAAATTCTATTACCAACCCACATCATAGTTGCACTTTTTTTTCAACCCCAAAAATACCGTCTCCCAGCAAGGAATTTGGAGAGCAATGGTAGGTTTTAACAACTACCAAATGTCAGAAGTGCCTCTGTTTTGACCAACGGAGAGTGCAAATATACGTAACTATGGTATTCTATTAAATTATACTTGGTGTAAAAAGGTCTAGTTTAACTACTATGGCTCTCTGCTGCTTTAGCAATGTGGCTATGTGCTGCTGTAGCAGTATAAATGCAGCAAGGCTATTGTTACTTTAACTGTGTTTCATACAGGGTTGAAATTCCAGTAGTTTGGTTCACTTAACTGTTGTCTGTCTGCTTCTTTAATAGTATATGTTGGATCAGCAAATATGAGCCCTGGAGCAAGAAGTCTTGCTCCATTTAAAATGGTTTAAAGTTGCATCACTGCACAGCTTGATTTGGCTGTGTTCGTAAAGGGTCACAGAAAGTATTTTAGGTTACTGTTTACTGTTTCTAGGTCTTGCTTTTTTATTATTCAGACAAATTCCTAAATGAGAGGCGCAGTAAGTATCAACAAGCCAGTCTCATAGTTATTTCAGCACAAAGTAGAGTTATGATGTGTAAAGTGACCTTTTCCTGTTGCCAATTTCCCCTTTGACCTGTGGCTGTCTGGATTTTAGTGTGGTAGGTACAATATGCCTAGACATAAAGTAAATCAATAAAACTGTATTAACTCACATAGATATATCTTCCTCTTTAAAACTGTCCTTAAAATAAATAAACTTTTTCAGCTTGAACTTAGTCAAAAATAAGAAATTATAGAAAATTTTATAAAATCAATACAGTCAGTTTTGAATACAGCCTCTGCGGATACAAAACTTTATACCAAACTGAAATTATATTATGAAAAAGTGCTTTGATTTCAGGGAAAAAAACCCCACACAAACCCTACATCAACATATGGTGAACAGTTAGCTTTCCTGTTGCATGTACGTGGGAGAAAGTAAGTACAATGATATCCTGGGTGTTCTTCCTGGATGGATACAGTTTTTCAACAGCATAACTGAGTATGGTTAAGTGACACGATGATGAATTGTAATTGGATGAATTGCTTAGTTCTTTGGAATAGTTTTAATAGTGAAAGCTATCTAATCACGTATATCCCTAGATTTGACCTAATTCAATATGATAGGGAATCATACAAGGCCCCAAAGGATTTTGTCTCTGTCGCTTGCTGGAAGTAGTCATCAAGGCTTCATTCATATAACTAAAATGCTATTTTTATATGCAACTTGCCTCTTTCCTTCTACATGGTCTCCAACATTCCTAGTTTAAATATAGCTAACAGTGATCTGTACTCCTCGATTATGACATCTGTGGATTTGTTTTGCTACCTCACCTATGTACAAAGTACCTTCTAGAAAGAAGAGAGAGATTCTAGCGGCAGTGGTAGCTTTTCTTGCCTTTTATTTGCCATTTGACCTTTTCTTTATCAGTGCTCAGTCACTCTAGTTCTATCAATGTCCATCGCTCACACATCTGTAAGTGCTCTCCTGCCACACTGGTATCCTGTTCTCACCCAGTAATCCGTCAGTGTTCTGACCCCCCTTGGAAGCTACAAGGTCACTAATAGGAGCAATGCCACAAGTTCAATACTCACCATCAGCCACAGCAAGGAATCTGCCAGTCTTATAATACCAAAGTATTTGGGACACATTGGGGAAAAAAACAGAAATGTAAGGTTAAATCCATATTACCCTCACAGGATGATTAGTGTGTGTTTCCTTTGTGGGCAAGGGAGGGTCAAAGATGATGGTTTATCCCACTCGCTTTTTCAGGGACCAACAACAAGCCTAGTTTGTTGACCTCCTTTGCTGACATTACAGTAGGAAAAAAACATATGTATACACATCCAAAGTCCAAAATTATGATGGAGAGGGCAGGTCCAAATGGCATGGCAAAAGGAAACACTTCTATTTCAGAGCCATTAAATAAACTCAGTTTAAACAGGGAAACAAAATGCTTAGGGAAGTTTTGTTAACCCTAAAAAGGATTGAAAGTTCAAATCAAAATACCTAAACCTAACATTCAGATGACCTATGTCATCTTTTTTCACTCTGCATAGCTAAATTCTGTTGTATGTTTGCTTACACTTGTATCTTGCTCACGTATGTAAAGTGTGTATCATACCATTCTATAATAGTGACTTTGAAAAAATAAGGTTCTTTACATTAATATTTAATCTTAAAATTTCCTTGGAGAGGCAAATTCACAAACCACAACCTGAAACAGGGTAGACATGTTAACAAATAAGGCAAATGTGTATACACAATGCATGAGCTGTGTTTGCATATAACACTTAAGTAACTAATCACGTTCCCCCAACCCTTAAAAAAAACCGAAAAAAACCCCTCTATAATTTACTGCTTTTTAATTTGTTCATAATACCAGTTGCTCCTGGGAGGCTACTTGGAAGGTAATGCCAGTTGCTCCTGGGAGGTTATGTAATCTTCAAGGAAAGCCCAACAACTGTTGCTGATTCTGCATATTAAAACTGTTACTGTTTCTGACTTAATTGCAACCTCAACTAAGGGCACTCTTGAAATCATGCCACTTAAGTTTCAGACCTCTTGCCTGAACTTTTCTTGAGACTGAGTCCTGCAATCTACTCCCTACAACACTGGATCTTATAACACAGGGCACAGACAGAAGTTATTTGTTGCATGATCAGCCCCCTAAAAGTACTCGACATGTACAAGGCTGCAGAATGTTTTAAACATGACCAAACACGCAACAATTTAACCCTTATCTAATGAGGGATCAGATGAAGGTGCTCTACTTTGGAGAATTTATGTTCCCTAGGGTCAATCTGTCAGCGTGATAGGGGTTGGGGTGATGCAGACCAGCCGCACCCTCAGTGCTATCTGCAGAAATGGAGGGGGAGTTGCAAGCTGGAGTTTGCCCAACCTGGGCTGGAGAGGGGATCAGGTGAATTGGAGCCCACCCCCAGCCTTGCGACCACCTCTTCTCCTTCCTTTAGTCCAGGATGGGCAAACCCCAGCCCACAGCTCCCTCTCCTCCATCCCCCCTCCCTTCCTGCAGTCCTGATTATGAGATAGGCAATCAGGCTCAATTCCCCTCCCCACTTCAACACAACAGGCAAACACCTGTTGTGTCGGGGGAGGAGTCCTTTTAACTCACGGTGCTTTATGTAAAGTGCCATGAGTTAAAGCGGGGAACTTCATGTCTGTCAGCACCCACAGACTAATAGTCCTGTTCTCTCAGGGGCAGTAACAAAGTTATCCAATGACCAGCCCGCTCTCTTAAAGCAAGGTATTATCCAATCATAACAAACATATTTTGGTTAAAATACATCTTAACAAATAAACAGCTTTTATTTGTGTATATAATGTGCATATGTGTGTGCATACACACATATAGACAGATGCTTATTTTAGCAGGTGGTTACTGATCTTCTACCTAGTGTTCCTAGCAAGCCTTAAAGTACTACAAGTGACTGCGGCCCCTTTATTCCTCTCTTGGCCCCAGTTGCCTGTCTGTCAGTTTCCAGAAAACATGTCAGTTTCCTGGCTTAGGGCTGGGTTTTTCCCTTATGTTTTCAAGTTGTCTATATTTGACTTTTTAATCAGATCAAAATTATCTATGGGGTTCTTCGCTAGAGGACAAAATAAAAAACAAAGCTTCAGTAATGAGGATTTGCACTACTTTACTCCAATTGGCTTTAACCTCTGCAGAATTTTTCCATATTTTAAACACTGATGCAGGAATTGCAGTCTCTGGCAAGGCCATAATAGTAGTCATCTGTCTGTCTCATGGGACAATAGCATTATCCCAGTGAGACATCAGCTTGCTGAAAGTAATCCTTGCTTGAAAGATAAAGCAAAGGTGGAGTGACCTCTCCAGGGTGCAAAAGCCTGGGCAGTGTATAAGGAGACACTGAGTTACCCACACACTAGTGTCCTTCTCTAAGGCTTGCTGGTTTAATTCAAAGGAAAGGCAGGTGTCGGTACATTTGCAACCAGTGTGGCCTCAGGAGCTGCTGGAGCAAAGGAGATCATCCTTTGTCCATCTAACAGGGCTCCACTCTTAGACTAACTGCCGACCAGGGCTAAAGAACCTAGTCCAAACTATCATAGACAAATAAAAGGATTTCTTTATTAAGCAAGTTCAAGATCCTATATGTTTGAATTAAACAGAGCACATACAATACTGGAAAAGGCAGAGATGTACAATAGTTATTAACATTCAAAGGTACAAATACTGTAATTGGTTAAAACTTAAAGAACTGTTATGCTGTGTATGTCACAAATCCATTGCTTTTAATCATTTATCCAATTAACTAATGAGTTTAATAAAAATAAATAAAAATGTAGACTATCTTGTTTTCTAACCAGTCAGAATCTCATTAACAGCTCAATTGAAATTCTACATGTGCTCTCAAAACTCTCTTTTGTACACCTGGCATAATTCACCACTGCTGTATTTGTTAACAAATTTTAATCCTTAAACAAAATAGTTTATTCAAAATATCTTGCAATGGTATTTTAATGTATAAAACAGTCTCGTTACAACGCTAAATAAAACTGAGGTCTCCAAGAAAGGCAACAGAAATATTTAGATAACATTTTACAGGATAAAACCACAAAAAGGTACTTCTTTTTAATAAAGTGTATTGTTTCTATTAATTTAACTCTGAAACTCTTAGAAATATATTAAGATGCACATTCAGTGTCTCATCATTATGGACCCTTTTAATTACAATTCTAATTAACATTGCCTTGCTGAAGACCTACATTTTTATGCTTTTAAGAGAAGCCTTAACGCTAAAAGTGGGTTCCTGTAATAATTCAGAGACTTTAAATAACTTTTTCAAGCTATGAAGTTCTTGCCAGTACAGGAACATATTCAGAACTGGACTATAACAGTATATATAAGCATTAATACAACTGGTTCTGAATATTTCATAATATCTCTTACAGAAACTTAACAAAATACCAGACTGACTGTGTATCCCACAATAATTATTGAGCCTACAAGCACCTTCCATTTGGAATCAACATAATCCTCCTTTAGGACATACGCAAATAAGTGTTAGATGGCTGTCTGTGCATAGGTGCAATCCTATGGATCGTCCCTAAGTCCAAATACATTCAATATGTATATGCTAACACATCTTCCAAGGTTCCTATTTTATATATTGGCATGTATACCTCATAAGAAATATGTTTGTCTACCTCCCAACTATTGAACTGAGAAATATGTACAGATTTTGTGATTTCAGTAAAAAAAAAAAAATTCTTAAACCAGTGCCAGGCCACACTTATTGGTGTTTTTGTGTTTCCATATTCTCTCTCTCTCTCTCTCTCTCTCTCTCTCTCTCTCT
>NW_017728906.1:35644529-35659300 GCF_001723895.1 Crocodylus porosus
CACACACACACACACACAGCAAAAGCTGTGTTAAACAGTACTTTATTAGCTGGATAAACCAGCATCCAAGGGACATGGCAAAAGTGAAACTGGAAGTACATTTGATTAACTGTAATATTTGATTAATTGGCATTCCCCATTCCCCAGGGATGCCGGATAACAGAGCTTTTACTGTATATACCGTGTGTGTGTGTGTGTGTGTGTGTATACTTCATATACATGAGAGAATTGGCTTTCAAGAAAAACTGTTTAATGCTTTTACTATTTTAATTCAATTTACTATTTTAGTGCAAATCAATAACATCTTTGCATCTTTGTTTGAACCTCCTAAGGGGACTAACTGTTCCTTCTAGATTAAAATTGCATGTGTAAAAACTTTTATGAAGTTGGGATTGACAGGAAGAGTGCTTCCAGCATGTTAACAGGTTTCCAACAGACAATGAAAGACAGATATCATAAGCTATCATTTTCCTGTTCTGATTTTGAATCTTTTTGTTTGTTTTTATCAGCATTTCAGGCAAAGCACCAAGGTAAGTTAACTTTGCTAGATGCACAGCTGGATGCTTTCTATTAAAGAAAAATGACTCCAGAAAGATTGTGAAGTGGTTGTAAATGTACTTCCAAAAGGCAAAGAAGAAAAAGGTGAAAGTTTTATAGCCTACTAAATTAATGTAGCTCTCACATGTACTCATTAGCCCTTTTTCCCCCAACTTCTATTGGTATGTGTTTTTCACTTGCCAAGGATGATGCTGTGGATGGTTCATCACACTGGAGATGGTTCTCTAAGTGTCAAAGTAGCTTAGTAATGCAGCCAGTTACCTCAAAACACAATCTAAGGGTTAGTTAAATGGTACATAACAGTGTTATAAGTGCTGAATGTGCTGTTCAAATAATGTCACGGCTTCTTGCTAACAGTTGGCTTGCTCCAATGGATCAAAAACTGCCCAGGAGAGCAAACATCTGATTTCTGCTGTGCTGGTAAAGTGCTGTATAAGTGTGGACACTTTATGCTGCTTAAGTGTGGACATTTCACTGTTTTGTGCTTCAGTTTATCTGTAAAATGAAGATGACTGTCTTTCAGAGAAAGCACTCATAGATCTAGCTATTATGTAAAGTTCATATGTAGACTTAAATCTTAGAGCTCCTATAGACATGTAGCAAGGCTGCTCCGGCATGCTGTAAATCCAACACATTGGAGCAGATTCAATTATTCGAGTCTGCTGGAGCACAGAAATTAATACATTCCAGCAGCCTCCAGAGTTGCATGTATCAATGTCCCTCCATTGAAAAAAGATAGCAGGGCACTTTAAACTAAAGCTTGTTTGAGCAGCTTAGTTCAAAGTGCCCCACTGCCATTTTTCAAGTTTTTATGAAATTAGTTTTACCTAAAAATTAAGAGGCTGTGAGCTGTTTCACTTATATAAACCATTGGGCCTAAGTTTTCAACTTTGTGATACTAAAATGTTTTTCTTTTCCCTTAATGAACACCTATAATGTTGTAATATGATTTTGATTAGAAAAATGTCCAAACCCTGATTCTAGAATGATTATAAGGTAACTGTAGCAAGTATCTTCCCAGGGATGGTCGCCATGCCCCCTGGTGGCTGTTCAGCCCTTGGGGCCCTCTCCCCTTTACTTGTCTGCCACACCTCAATGTTATTAATTTCTGATGAAAGGGAAGCTGCCCAAGGGCTTCCCAAGCCTGGTCTTACTATTAGTACCATAGGTGCTTGTGGTCATTGCCTTAAATATTACTTCTGTGGGCTCCATCCTCCCCGATACCCACTCCCATGCCTCACAGGTGATCTGCTAACACAACTCTGCCCTCTGGCAGGCCCCAAGCACTGGAGCTTCCCTCAATGCACCCTTATCTCCCCCCTCCCCTTCCCCCAGCACCAGACCTTCTCCCAAGTACCTAGTCCTTCCTGGGCTCAAGTTCTCTCCCTCTGTGGGCCTCAGACCCACTCTGGCCCCACACTCTCCCCCTCGATGGGCTCAGGAACTCGCTATCTAGGCCCCAGGCCCTCTATTCTTCTGCCCCCCTCTGTCTCACTGGGCCAGTTGGGACCTCCATACTTCCCCTTCAGTCTCTTCCACAACCACCAGTTGTCATTCACCACCAGCCCTCTCAGGCCATTGCTCTTGTCCCCAAGCCATCTGTCCCAAGGCTTGCCTTGCCCCTCTTGGGTGCTGCCCTACTCACTAGCTGGGGCCTTGGGCACCCTGGCCCCCCCACTCTCTGTCACCCTTCCCCAGGCTATGGGCTCTGCTCCTGTTCCCAGGCCTATCTCCTGGCCTGTTTCTGGGCTACGTGCTGCTTACACCTAGCTCAGGAGAACTTGTACTCACAGCTTGACACCATCCTCTCAAATATCCCAAGGGAAGATAAGATCATCTGTCTCAGAGATTTTAATGCCAGAATGGAAAGAGACTCAAAACTTTGGAATGGTACTATTGGAAAAGAAGGTGTTGGAAATTCAAATGTTAATGGGATCCTTCTCCTGACGAAGTCCACAGAACACAGACTTGCCATCACAAATACCCTGTTCCGTCAAAGGAACAAGTTCAAGACATCCTCAAAACACTGGTATTTGATTGACTACATAATTGTTTGGACTTGCGATCAACAGGATGTCCAGAGAGCCATGACTAGTGCTGATGACTGTTGGACTGACCACCATCTCATCCATGCCTGCATGTCAGAATTGCTCCTAAATGAAGAATGCAAAGGAAGCAGATCAGGCACAAGTTAAACATCAAGTGCTTGAAGGACCCACTCAACCAGAGAGAATTCCAGTGACTCCTGAATGAGACACTGCCAACAGAGCACCCAGAAGGAGTTGAGGAGCACTGGACAGGGCTCAAGACAGCTGTTCTTTTATCCTGTGGAAATATCATAGGATACTAGACCAGGAAACATCAGGACTGATTTGAGGAAAATGGCCTCATCAACAGGAAACAGAAAGCTTTCTGTGCCTGGCAGAATGACATCAACTCTCCCATCAAGAAAAATGCACACCAACAAGCAAAATCAGAGGTGCAGAGGAGAACACAAGAAGTGAAGAATGAGTGGTGGATTCAGCAATCAAAAGAAATCCAACATTTGGCTGACATCTATGACACTCGTGGATTCTTCAGTGCTATCAAAGCTGTCTGACCAACCTGATTGCCTCCTATGATGAGATGATTGGCTCTGTGGATGCGAGGAAAGCAGTGGATGTAATATACCTTGACTTTAGCAAGGCTTTTTGTTGCTGTAGAAATTTGGGCCTGTGTCTGAGACAGAGAGAGAGAGAGAGAGAGAGAGAGATCATGGTACCCAGCCTGACTCTGTAAATAGGTCACAGTGAATTGCAGTTGACCTTCCCCCCTGTTAAAATTGTCAGCCACCTGAAAGTAGTGTCATGTGCACATTTTAGTCCTGAGTGCAGAACTAGAGGATGCCATGTGCACGTTCTGTATAAAAAGGTATGTGTGGGTGGAGCTCGGGGGGGTGGGGTTTAAGAATGAGTGAGGCACGTGTGTGGGACTGCCTGGTGTGGGTTTGATGTGTGCATGACTGAGAGTGTGGTGGAGATTAACTGATGTTGTCCAATTGATAGTGAGAGAGTGTGAGGAGTCAGCATGGGCCTGAGTGCCTAAGTCAGTCAAAGGTGAAGAGTAGGAAGGAGTGTGTGGTGCTCTGGGGAAGTGTGCCGTCTAACACTCCCGTGACTCGAGGGTTTCCAGCATCTTACTCCCTTCCAGTGGACACCACAGCAGAGGCCATTAGGGTTGGCTACCCAGAACCTTTCTCCCTCTGGGTGTGTTTTACACTTGTAGCAGCCCTTTGCCCCCTTGTCATAAGTATCACCCTGCTCTGCCTCCCTCCTCTCCATCTGTTCTGTATTAATATAAGTGACCCCTGTTTAATAAGTGGAAGGTAAGCCACTGCCAGCTCGGAGTGGACTTGTGAGATGGACAGCCCTCAGGATCTCAGAGGCTGCAGCAGCGGCTGGAGTTTAATAAAGATCTTCCTTCCCTTTCTTAATAAAGTTTATGCCACTCTGTACCTTGATAATAATAGCGTAAGGAGTAGACAGATAGTTATAGATAGATGTATTATACTTAGATAGATATAGATAGTGTAGTACTGTTAGGTGTAAAGGGTATTATTGATAAGGGTGTGTGAGCACTGTGTTTAGTGTCAATATTACTTACCTGTTGTTTGCTATTTGTGTATTTAATAAACCGTTATCATTTGTTTAATTGATTATCCATGTATGAGTCCTAATTAATCAACTCCCAGACTAATTGCCAGGTGGGCTGGAGGTAACAGATATGTCGTGTCCCATTCGTTAATGGGTCCAGGGCCAAAAGACCACCCCCTATTGCAAGTCAGACTGAGGAGTCAGCCACTTAATGAGCAACCCTAATTAGGCATTATTTGTTTCCCCTTGCAACATTTTGATACTATCTGCCACAACATTCTTGCAAGCAAGCTGAGAAAGTATGGATTGGATGAATGGACTGTAAAGGGGATAGAAAGTTGCTTGGATTATTGGGCTCAGTGGGTAGTAACCAATGGCTCAAAGTCTAGCTGGTAGCTAGTATCAAGTGGAGTGTCCCAGGGGTTGGTCCTAGGGCTGGTTTCCTTCAATTTCTTCATTAATGATCTGGAAGATGGGGTGGATTGCACCCTTAGCAAGTTCGTAGATGACACCAAGCTGGGGGGTTGTAGTAGACACACTGGAGTGTAGGGCTAGGATTCAGAGAGACTTAGACAAATTGGAGGACTGGGCCAAAAGAAATCTAATGAGGTTCAACAAGGACAAGTGCAAAGTCCTGCACTTAGGGAGGAAGAATCCCAGGCATCGCTACAGCCTGCGTACTGACAGGCTAAGCAGTAGCTCTGCAGAAAAAGATCTGGCGGTTACAGTAGACAATAAGATGGATATGAGTCAGCAGTGTGCCCTTGTTGTCAAGAAGGCTAACACCATACTGGGCTGTATTAGTAGAATTGTAGCCAGCAGATCCAGGGAAGTGACTATTTCACTCTATTCTGCACTGGTGAAGCCATAGCTGGAGTACTGTGTCCCCATAACAGGAAGGAAGTGGACAAGAGGGAAAGAGTCCAGCAGAGAACAACAAAAATAGTTTGGAGACTATTGTGACTTCTGAGGAGAGGCTGTGAGGGAACTGGGTTTATTTAGCTTGCAGAAGAGAAGACTGAGAGGGGATTTAATAGCAGCCTTTAACTACCAGAAGAGTGGTTCCAAAGTGGATGGAACTAGACTGCTCTCAGTGGTGGCAGATGACAGAACAAGGAGCAACGGTCTCAAGTTGCAGCAAAGAACATTTAAGTTGGATATTAGGAAAAACTTTCTCACTATGAGGGTAGTGAAGCACTGGAACAGGTCACCTAGAGAGGTGATGGAATCTCCATCCTTGGATGTTTTTAAGACCCGGCTTGACAAAGCCTTGGCTGGAATGATTTATTTGGGTACAGTCCTGCTGTGAGCAGGGGTTTGGAATAGATGACTTCCTGAGGTCCCTTCCAACCCTAATTTTGTACAATTCTATGTTCCTTTTGTACCCTTCAGGAGAACATGAAGGAGAACTGATCCGTCTGTTGGTAGTTACCAACACGGTGCTCTGCTTCCCACGCATCCAGTATTCTAAAGTGGTCCCTCCATGATTCATTCCCAATTCTACTGTCCAGGTCCTAGACCCTGCCTTACATATAAATGCGCCTTTTTAAAGATAGCCATGAAAGCACACTGTTTGCCTTCTCCTGGCTTGACACCCAGGCAATGTGGTTTTCATTCACCCACTTGCTGCACCACCTATACCTGAAAAAGAAGTCCATCCAGGAAATGAATGGAAGTGAGTGGAAGTCATGGACCTTCTCCCTATCCAGACTGAAGAGAGCACCCAGGTGTCCCTGAGGAAGAGTCATCAAAACCAAGGTGTGTACAGGTTGATTGCAGCAAAGATGGCAGCTCACACCCACAGCCACAACCAAAATGGGTGCAAGTGTTGGGTCAAGCTGAAAGTCCCAAAGACACAGTAAAAAAGAGCCTGCAATGCCAACCAAGTTTCAGGTGCCCGGTGGGTGACTTGCCCCAACTACACAGAGCTGTCAGTTGTGGTGAAGACTCCATCAAACTATACTACATTGCTGAATCTGAGTTAAACCAAAGCCTAAAGGACCTATGAAGAGGCTCCAACCAAGCTTTGGTTCAAGTATAGCGCCAGGAGGGACAGGTAGACCTGGAGGACCATTGTTCAAGAGATTCACCAACCCTTGGAATGGGACAGCACTGATGGCCTCCTTAGGGAGGTCAGTCATCTCACCGTCGTAACTAGTTGTTCTGCTACCAATCCACCACATCCTTCTGCCATTGTTCCACACCTTTGTCCTGCCACCCTTTTTCCTAACCAATTTGTCTCATCTTCTCTATGCCCAGACCCCAGCAATCTAAAAGGGATGCCTGCATGGCTGGATGCTGACCCCATTGGTGAATAATGGTACACATACCATAGCAACATCACTTGTTTTTCCCCCTGCAAAAATTTAAAAAAGCAGAAGCACCCCAAGGCCTGCTTTGAGCAAGGCCCAGGACACGGCTGGGTTCACAAGTGTCAACTTCAGGTCCCTTGCATCTAGTTAGGCAAAGGTTTGTGAAGGGGAGTCCTGGTACTGGCCCCCATAAAGAGGCAGGTTGGTTGCCACATGCAGGGAAGGGACCTTGTGAGTAGAGGGTTACTATCTCTGGGGTGATGAGAACTGCAGAGTAATAGCCAAACCTAATGTGTTTGAAGACAAGTGTTGATTCCTAGAAAACCTTATGTAAAATATTTTTTTCTATAGAAGGGATCTCAGATAAAATACTAAATAGCTGTTGGAAACAAGAATTTATTCAAGGCTGGTCTAATAAATTAAAGTAAAAGCCTTCTGCTCTCTACTGCTCCATCAAATTTCTCTTATTTTTCAGCTCAGACTGCAGGTTGCACCAATATTTGATCAATACATAGCACTACCCACAGACACAAAGAAAAATTAAAATGACGTAGTTTCATGTGAAAGGTTGTACATGTCTTTCCCATATCTTCTTTCCTCCCTCCACAGGCATGTATGCTTGAAGATATCTGTCGCAGAGCACACAGGTGCCCTGCCCTGAAAGCAGAAATGGCTCGGGAGAGACCCCTAGTGGCGAGAAGGGGGAGGCTCAACTGCCAGTCACCTGGGCAGCACAGGTGTTGGTTGCTAGGGCAACCAATGGAACTAGCTGACAGGAAGGGGCAGGGCTTGGCCTTTCTTAAGCCCAGGCATGAGGCCAGGAGGGTAGTTCCCTTCTGGCGGCCAAGGAGGGGAGAACTCAGCCAGTGCAGAGAGAGAGGAGAAGATTGACTGCATGAGCATCCCCTGGTTGCTGCTATGGGTTGGAGTATTTTCCCAGTAGGAATTAAATGTTGTTTTGACCAGATGGTTTAGTTTTAAGTTATAACCCAGGGGCTTTGTGTTTTTGAGTTTACTGTTTTAACCAGAGGACTGGGTGAGGCTATTAGGGGTTGGAGGAGGCCTCATAGGGACTCCACAGTAGTGTGGGAATCCTGGCACCAGAGAGGGTGCAACATTTGGGGTGCATTGGCCCCAGCCCCAGAGCAAGGGGGCTGGCGAGAAGCCTGGAGAGAGGGCTGCAGCCAGCGAGGAGCCCCAGAACAGGGGGCCAGCGAGGAGCCCCAGAGTCAGAGAGAAGGCAAGGACCACATTAGTACCATCTGCGAGGCTCGGGCTGTGGTGTAGGGGTGGAAAAAGGAGCCACAGATGGCGCCCCCTGGCACCAGGGCGTGTAAACTGGGCAGCCTCCCGCTAATTACATCAGTCAATTAATCAATTAAGATCAAGGCATGGCAAGCAGTTAGCCCAGAACAGGAGGGCGAAGCCACCAATTGAAAGGCTCCAGTAGAGATACTACTGTCACAATATCCTATACAGATTTTCTGGAACCAGCACTTGGACATGCTATAGTGATCCTATTGTCTATCTGAAATACTCCAATACACTTTTATTGAGTCCTTGATGCTAATATTAGGCAGCTAGAGATAAGATAGCATAGACTTTCTTGTAATCAATTTCTGCATTCCAGAAAAGTAAAATGATTCTCTTTAGCAGAATATAATAGACGATGGTAGTTTTACTGTCTGTGTAATGACAAGTATTTAGTCCTGTTAGCTACATACTGATCTGTTATTTAATTCTTTACAGATGCTTTGGCAGCTTAGCAATGCCAGCTACTGTGAGTCAACAGAACTTAATGTCAGCAAAACTTCTTCATGTAGACAAGACCAAAGGTGTTGGGGCCAGCATCTGATCTCTCTCAAACTGAACAGTCTAATTGACCCCATTTGTCACAAATGAATATATCTGCCAACATCTAGGCTGCAGCTGGAGTACTGCGTCCAGTTTTGGGCTCCACAATTCAAAAAGGATGTGGAGAAGCTTGAGAGAGTCCACAGGAGAGCCACATGCATGATCAGAGGTCAAGAAACAAGTCTTATAAGGAGAAGCTGAGAGGCATGGGAGTCTTCAGCCTGCAGAAGCGAGGGCTCAGGGTTGACTTAGTGGCAGCCTATAAATATATAAGTCGTGTGTACTGGAAACTGGAAGAACGTTTGTTTGCCGAGAGAAAACAAAGTCTAACAGTCACAAACTGCTGGAAGACCATTTTAGACTTAACTGGACATAAGGAGAAATTTCTTTACTATCCAAGTCTCCAGAGTCTGGAATAGACTCCCCGCAGAAGTGGTGCAAGCAGCTACACTGGATACCTTTAAGAAATGCCTGGATGTTTATCTTGCCGGGGTGATCTTGCCAGCTAACTTCCTGACCCTTGAGAAGGGGGCTGGACCCAATGATCTCACAAGTCCCTTCCAGCCCTCATATCTATGAAATCTAGAGACCAAAGGGCCTTTTAACTTTGCATAAAGTTGGCAGATTTTGCAGGAAGTATTGATGGTACACGTGCTTCCAATTTTTGCATCACCTCCATTTCCGTACCAGTCTACTCTCTCCCATTTACAGCCAATTCTGCCATATATTTCACTCAGATTCATCTTATCAGCTTTGGAAGGAAAGTTACCAGAAATGTATTCAGCTATATCTTCCTTTCTGCATATGACAAAGATCACTTATGGGCACACAGTTCAGCCTTGTCTCTTTGTGCCGAATTAGAGAACTAAAATAGAGTCATAATTTGAAAGTGCAAAATCTGAAAGACATAAGTATGCTATGTTTTCCCATTCTAGGATAATAGTACCTTGAAACTGAATATTTCTTGGAGTGGGGGTGTCAAGGATGATTTCCATCAGGTTTCTTGCTAGGTTGAAAGCTAATGGGAATTTGGGTGTCTAATATCTTTACACTACTCAGAATATTTGCATTTACAGGCCCAGTTTCTGGAAACTGTAATGTGTATATAGTTAGACAGCATTAGAGGAAATGAGGCTGCATAAAAGTCCCAGGGGCTGTCTGCATGGACCAGGGTGCCAGGTTGGAGCCCAGCTCCTTAACTTGTGCTAATATTGCAAACATTAGTGCCCAAATGGGGGTGTAATCTTAAATCTGTGTACTGGCAGGAAATCCTAGCTGTTCAAATAGATTAGTTATGTCCAAACAGAAAAGACAACATTAGCTTTAAGCTCAATATTATCATTGATTTATTTTTCCTAAGTCTCTTTGCAGCAGTTATAATTATTTGGAAATACTGTGGAACACCAGTAAGATTCATGCTCTATAGGTCACTTTACTGTGAAAGATGCTTTCTTTAGTGGTTCAGGAGGTATAACAGCTGTGGGGTGATGGACATGGTAGCACAAATTGCTGTACTTATTTTGTAATGTTGGAAGGATTTTTCAGTCCACTCGCAGAAATGGTTTAGTTAGTTACCAGTGTGGTCAGGCTCTGTGTTTAGTCTACAAAAGTAATTACAGCACTACCAAGCCAAGTATGGACATCAAACAAGTTTCTGTGGTAGTTACAAGCCAAATAAAGGCTGCTTCTACCAGTAGTGTACCTAAGTGGGGGTGACAGAGACACCAGTCTTAGGCACAGGGTTATGGAGGATTGCAAAACACCAATCACTTCATTGCCAGCCCAGCCATTGGCATGGCCTTGTGCATCACTGCCACCCAGGGCACAGAAGTGCCCAGGACCACCTTCAATTTCAGTGGTTTAAAAATATTTTTGAACTTGGAACTTAGGAAATTTGCAAGGCAGTGTTACAGCCTTCCGTGTCATTAGAATATGCCGGTCTCTGCACAGGTCTGTATTTAAGAATAACATTTTTATCATAGGCTCTGTACAGAAAAGAGCATTTCTTCTGAAGAAATGTTCCTTCTTAAATGAGTAGGCAGTTATAGGATGGAGGTTTCTTTCTCTCTTTTGCTTGCCAGCATCATTCATTAGTATGTTTTCTTGATTCATCTCCAAGCCACCAATCAAGTGGTATTTGTTTTTGGAGCTGTGGTAGGGGGCAAACAGACTGTTGTTACTGCCATGGTTCCCAAAGCAATCACAGTTTCCACTAAAGTTAAGAAGTAGAGAGTAGAAATTCGTGATAGCACTGCTTTATAGCATTTCTCCAACAAGACTTGTTGATTTAGAAGAGAAGCCGAATTAGGAGCTGGCTTTCTGGGATGGTAACTCAAACTGCTGTACTGTGGTTTTTCCTCCAAGTATTTCCTTCCAGGCTCAGAAATTATTCTTACAGGTACTTGAACTTAATTATCCAACCAATGCTGGGGGGCATTCTCCTCAATTAAAGTTAAGTTTCAAAGTTCAGATGACTTTTTCCTTTAAAACTTGATCCTTTGAACAATTGCACATTTGGCTAAGTTTCAGCATCTGATTAATTTTGTTTTCTATGTCAGACATGTTTTGCTGACTTACTTATGTTCATGGATCCTGTTTTTCTCTGATAAACAAAATCCCCAATTTTTGGATTAAAAAAAGTAACCCAAAATCTGCATTTTTCTGTGATCAAAGTGAAACACCACTGGTATTAGTGGAATTTCATTTTAATCGCAGAAAAATGTGGATTTTGGGTTACTGTGAGGGAGACAGAGAGGAAGAAAGAGATGGCTAGCATCCCAAACTCACCGTGATGTTGAGCAGCTCCAGGAGCAGCATGCCAGAAAAGCTGCGGCACTTCCAGAGCAGCTTGAAGCTCTGGATTGGTGGGGGGAGCATCCAGAACAGTACTTCTGGCCTGGGAGAGGGGCACAGCAATGACAGCGATGAGCAGATGGAGTAGCAGGCTGAATTGCCTCCAGGCAAGGGACAGCTGGATGCGGCCAAGCAGTTCGCCCAATCAGAGCAGCAGGGTGCTCAGAGGAGTACCATCGTACAACCAGGACAATTGGCAGAAGCGGAGCCAGGCACTAGCACTTGCAGCCAACCCAGAGACATAAGGACCAATTGCAGGTCAGAGGGACCCTGGGTGGAGGAAGACTGAACAGAAGGTCGGAGTGCTGAGCCCGAACAGACCGCTTAGACAGCATTTTTGGACTCAGGGGTAAGGGGGGAGTTCGGGATCTCTGTACTTTCCCAAGCCCCGAGCTCTGTACTAGAGCATGGGCTACAGGAGACCTCGGAGTTTATGACTGGATCCTTGGAATAAGGGCTGGTGGGCAATAAAGGCCTACACAACTGCCACAGGGACTTTGCACAACACAAGCCCAGGGCAGTAAAACGCATGACTCAGAATCTCAAAATTGAGAAGAAGTTTAGAATGGATGCCAGCGTGGTAAGCTGACATCGGCCCTTCCCCACAGCTTATCGTTTGACTTTGGAGCCTTTGGGCTGAGGACTGGGCTGAGTCATCTAACTGGCAACAGCTGAGATTCAACAGGAACCAGACCATAACTGGACTAAGAATAACCAAGAAAATGGCTGCTATCACGATGGCTATAGAGAATACTGACCGTTGGAGTCAGCAGAGGCTCCAGGCAATATCCGTCTCCACTGGAGTCTGGATGTGGTTAGGGTGATATAAACAGGAGGTTTGGAGCCCCACAAAGAGAACAGAGGAAGAACCTGGGAAGTTGCATATGGGGAACTGCCTCCCGTAACTTGGATCAAAGTCAAGCAAGAAATATAACATCATGTGGCAGGCGGGGAATATAACATCACATAGGCAGACCAAGCAACCTAGACCAGGCTCCTCCCTGTCACCACCAGTAAGGCAGAGATCCCTGGGTCAGGGTCTCAAACCATATAATACCTACAGCCAACACAGTTACTTTTTTAAATCTGAAAATCAGGGAATTTTTGTAATCAGAGAAAACCAAGAGCCTAGCCAGTGTTTCTAAAAGACTACTTCTATCTAGGAATACACCACTACCATGGTATTTCAGCACCTTAAAATTAATAGATTGATTGTTGTGCAGAAGGTTAATTTAGAAGCAGCAAGGAAAAATAAATTCATCTCTAATGTACAGTTTGACTATCTAATTTCCTTAAATCTCTGTATTTTTTCTGTGTTTCAAAAGCTTCTGCTTTACTAAACAAGTGTGACTAATTGATAATACTTCCTCTCCACTTCTGGGAGGTCTGTTTCATCATATACTGTAAATGAAAAACTAGAACTCTGTTTTTTTTTTCATTTCAGAGCCAGAATGAATAATCCTCCAAATCTGATGTATATCTTCCTCTAGAAAAACCAACACCACTTGTCATCCACTTGTATGACAGTTGGATGAAAACAGGCTCAGTAGTATTCTAGCTCAGCATGTGTCTGTAGACAAAGCAAAGAAAAGTGGAGAAAAATGGAGTGAGAAGATAGGGAGTCTAGCTCTTTTCCCTAGGTGGGACCTATTTATGCAAGCAGTTGAATTCAAGTGTGCTGTAAATGAATCATCACTTACACTTGCTGGGGAGGGGAGGGGAGAGAGGCATACAAGGTGGGAGAGAGCTTTGAAGGAGGCAAAATAAGTGAGGGTTTTCTGGGCTTGGCCCTAATAGTAAGAGAGAGAGAGAGAGGGAGGGAGGGGTTTTTTTGTTTTTGTTTTTTAATATTGTTCCTGAGTTCTATAGCTCAGTTCAGAGAATACAGCTGTTGTTTCCTTGGATGACAGTTGCGCTCTGGGGCTTTCTGCCAGGGAACTTAATAAAACTCCCCACCTGAAGAAAAATTTCATAAATGGGTCTGCGGCCCTTATAAAAAGGTGCATTGTCAATTTTGTTTTTAAACTAGTGCAGCTGTTAAAACTAACTTGGCCTTTTGGGATGGAATTTTTTACAGAACAGCTCACAGAAACACACATTTTTCTTTGTTTTCCAGTGGGCTTTAAGAATTGATTTTCCCTCCTATGCATCGCTGCCAGCCAAGGAGCAGTTTCTCTCCCCCTGGCCACATGAGACAAAAGTTCTGTTCACTAAATGGCAAGACAGAAACAGTAATGTAAAATGTAAAAATCTACTTAGCGATTAAAAAGCCTTATTCTGCAAGATACTGAGACATATCAGGCTGCTTAGCTCATGCTCTCCCAAGGAAGTTGGGAAAAGAGTTTCATTAAGCAGATGGCTGTCCCATTGCCTTATGATATTTCCATTTCAATGAGAGTTATTCAGACTAGCAAAGCCCCAAACATCCATGTTCTGGGAGGGACACAATACCAGCTGGCTAACTCTATCAACTGAAGCATTCAAGGATACAACCGTCTCAGTGCTTGAATTGTCACTGGCATAGTGTATGAAGGGAGAAAATAATCCCCAAAAAAGAAAAAAAGAAGAAAATAGATACAGATTTTCTGTGGCATCCATCACCAGAGTTTCTGAGGCACTTAAATATTTATTTTCACATCACCTTTGTAAGCCTGGGCAATGTTATTTAACTCTTTGGTATCTAGGTGAATGAGAAGGAATTTTGTCTGGGGCTAGGGCCAGACTCACAATGATACAAGAATGATACAAGAAGCTTCAGCCCTGTGAATAATCTTGTCTGTGTTTAAGGACAAGCCCTCTTTGGTTGCTTCCTGTCTCACTTCTCTGCCTTCTGGGGTACAACAGTCTATCCTGACTTTTCAGGGAGCAAGCAGAACTCTCTCCTCTCCCTGCTCATCAGGCCAATACCATTTTCACAGGCTGGAAGAGGGAATGCAAAAGAAGACCAGCAATCCAGAACAGCTCCATTCCCTCCGCCCACCTCCTTATCAACAGATATGACCCCTCTGTTCTCTCTTCCCTGCCCTCTTCCCAACACTCACTTTTCTATGAAAGGTGCAAGGAGTAAGAACTCCAGGAGCTGCCACTAGCCTGGGGAAGGGAAAAGGGAACCCTGCTGCAGCTGCTCCCTCCTCAATGAGTCAAAGACCCCAGGAAAAGAAAAAGTGATGCTGAGAGACCAGAACTGATAGGGGGCTGGGTAGATGTGGGGGCATAACTAATGGAACACAGAAATGATGCAGGTACTGGGAGGGTATTGACTTCCAGGGTGGGTGCAAGCACATGCGGAGAGGAGAGCTCCTACAACAGGGTCCCAAAACACCTTAATTTTAGGAAAATAGAGCACATTACTTTTCTCACATGTACTTGGGAGCAGGCTGGTTAGAAATCAGGACACACTAAAAAACCATAGCATTGTTGCAAAAAATTGCGGTCCGTTTCTTGGAGGCCACTAAAATCACAGACACACACTCATTAGATGGCACAAAAGGTGTATTTGCAAATAGGGTCAGAGCAGAGTCAAAGACTCAGATTACTCTGAATCCACCAAGGAATTTTTGCA
>NW_017728906.1:35659440-35698511 GCF_001723895.1 Crocodylus porosus
GAAAGGCTAGGGGGAGGCTGGGGGAGAGTCTGCGATTTAAGAAAAACTGTGGCAAGGCTGGCCAAGGAAAAAAGTCCTTGGCAGTGTTTCTTTCTTATCAGGTGCGAGATGCAAGCTGTGCATTTCTAACAATACTCCATTTCTAACAGCATCATCTTTAACAAAAATCCCATAACTTGTGGGCCATTCTTGTGAGGCTTTTTGCTTTTAAACCTCTGAAGTTGGCAATACCAAATAGTAGTTTCCTCATTTTACAGATTAGGCACTGGAGCACAGAGAGATGAAGGGTTGTCTTTAAAGAGCTGCTTCCCATGTAAAGACACAACCTAATCAACAGGATCTGCAGAAATTCAGACCTTCATATCAAGGAGGTTTAATTATTTGGGGGTCTAAAGATGTAAAGAGGTACCTAAAGGGTACCTACATGGCTTGCTTGCTCAGTTGGATCTGCTACTTGAGGTACCTAACTGCCTTTAAAAATCTGTATAATTATCACAGGATCAGAACCTAAGTATTAACGAACCAAAACAGTGTTTTTTGAAGCTGCTTTTAGTGTATATAAAAATTGTGGCAAAGCTCAAATTTCATGCAGGTGCCAGGAAGTACCATAGTTTAAAAATAACCAAAAAACAGTCTGAAGAGACTGAATCAGAAGGAAGGAGAGGTGTTTCTATTCACAATCCTAATGTGTCAATATTAACTTTTTATTTAGAAGCTTAATTACCCCACCCCCAGCCTCCTGTTTTGTATTATCATTTTTCTTTCTCTCTCCTTGGACTTCCTGTTTCCAATAGATTTTGCAGGTATCCCTTTTTATTGATTCTTACTTACTGAAGAAATTCCTTGGAGGCTGTGGTTTCCAGAGTTTGTTATTTACTGCAGAAGAAAACCAGTAGTTTTATTTTCCATCCTTCAGCTGTCCCTTTAAAAGACAGGGCATTTGTTTGGGGGGGATTTTTGTTTTCTTTTTCCTTATCTGAACATAATTCAGATAAATATTTGGGCTTTCGATGTTCTGTCTCAGTGAGGGGGCACAGGTGACACTGCCCACCACCCCAGCTTCTCTCTGGGGTAGAGCCATGGCCTAAGAGGAGCAGCAGCAGTAGCCAGGCAATGATGGCAGGGTAGAGTCACAGCCCAGCTGCTGGGAGCATGGCTGGTGTGGGGGTTTTGGGGGCAATGGCAGCAATGAATCTCACTGCCCCACTCCACCCTACCATGCTGAGTCCTACCTGCTGGGCCACAGAGCTGGCTCTTGCCCATACCCATCCAGACAGGCTGCAGCCCTGTGCCAACTGAATGCACAAATCTGGGAGGGACATGTGCCCCCCTCCATGCCCCACATCCCCCCATACTCCACACACCCACCCCCTGCCCCATGTACTGGGGGGCTGGGGGGCAGTGGATCAGGAGTGAGGGGCTATAAGGGTGGAGGGCTGTGGGTTGGGAGTGGGGCAGGGTCAGCAGGCTATTTTCTACTTAAACTTTTTACTGGGTTGGGACTGGCTGTTGATGTTTACAAACGGCTCATGGTACAAAAAAAGTGGAGAACCAACAGAAGTACAATAAATTTGAAAGCGTAGTACATTTTCAGTATAATGTTTGGTGGAAAAATAACTGTGTAATTTATTAAGAAGTTTGGGGTTTTTTAAAGGTATTTACTATAATTGCTATTGTGGTGGGGAGAATAGTAGAGGACACCTTCCTTAAAAATTATTTTTGACTACTTCATTTAATCCTTAGCATGTCCTTTCGGCATATCATCTTTTAATGGATGGATAAAGCTCATTATCCCAGTCAATATGTTTTCTAGGTATGTTCCACCTATATAATTATTTAGTTTTTCAATGCTGCTGATACTTTCCTGGCCGTCCGTTTTTTTCACCATTTGCTCCAACTAAAAACAGTTTGAGTCTTCACCAATATAAAATACAAAATTGCTTCCTGATTGAAGGCAAATTTCCTTGTTTAAATGTAGGTTCAGAATTAGGCAACTATGACATTCATTTTGTCTGACAGGAGTTACCAGTGTGGTTAATGAGTCACTCTTCTGAGAAGAGTTCAAGAAAAGGTCAGCTAAAATCCCCTACGGAATGGCACAAAGGAAATCCTTCTGTTTGAAAGGTGCTTTGCATATAAAACTTACCTTACTCACAAAGGCATTCCCTAGTTTTTCACTCCTGAGATACTAGATCCTTGTCACAGGCTTTGCACTAGATCCCTAAACTCTGAAGCTGAAGTTGTGTTTGCAGATGTTGAGGATGAATTTGATCCTTTTACTTTTCATCGGGAAATCAGAGAAAACTGTGAGGAAATCATCTCCTGGGGCTATGGCACAATGTTAATTAAAGTTGGAGCAGCTATCATTCCCTTTTAATAAGTGCTCAAACACTGCTGTGATAACAGGTATCCAGGTTGTAGCTGTATTGGTCTAAAGGAAAAAACAATCAGGACTCATGGTAGAGTTGATACCTTCTATTAGACCAACTAGATTTTTGCAAAAAATAAAATAAAATAATTGCAAGTTTTCAGGCACAAATGCCATTTATCAGGCATCAAAGAAAAGATTGCAAAAGTTCTCCTGGGTAGAAATTAAAGTTCATATTTCATAGCAGAGTTGAAGGTGTGGTAAAAGTTCCCGATAACAGGTGTTTAAATGTCTGTATGAATAGACTTGTTTTCCAGCAAAACCTTGATTTGTTTTTCTCTTTTAAGGGAAGGAGGTCCATTAGCCTGTGTTACTCTGAGGGATATTGCTCCTCTACTGAAGAGAGACACCCTACAAATTTGACTCATCTGTATTATCACTGTATTTTACTGAAACTGATGAAGAATTGGCTGAAGTGAAAATTCAGGGAGTTAGGGTGCTAGAGAAAAATACAACCCTGCCAGTGATTGTGTCAGTAATTATTATACAATATGAATATAGCAGTTATCTGGAAGACTACTGACTTGTATCATTAACTACAAGCTGTATAAACTAACTATTGTGTATAATCAACATAAGCAGTGAAGGTGTGTGGTTAGACAAAAAAAAACCCCATGTGTCTGTAATGTGCTAGATATGGCTAGAGAAAGTTAAGTGATTTTTAACCACCCTGATGCAAAATTTTCTCACATAAACCACATGCCATAAATACATACGTAATACTTTTCCCTTTTAAGGAAGGCTCATACCACATACATGGGTGTAGACAGAAAATAAGTGCTTTTTTATTCATGTACCAAAAAAAAAAATACATTTTGGTTCTTTTCAACTTTTGACAAGGGACCAAACAAGAAATAACTCTTAGATTGCAACAAGGGAAACAGGGTGGATACTAGGAAGAACTTCCTACTGGCTAAATGCTGGAACAGATTATCTATCTTTGGATAGATGTTAAGAGCAGCCTAGACAAAGACGCTTTAAACAATTGCAGTTTGTTTGAATAATAGCTTTTCCTGGACCAACTATGGGGCCTTTTGGCTAGAAGAGGGGGGTTTAGACTAGGTCAGTGTTTCAACCCGTGGGTCACAAGAATATATGAAGGGGTTGCAAACAAACTTTAAAAATTGATCAACACATTTTAAAAATGAATTCTCCTTTAAAGGAGAAAAACAAGGGGAAACTCTGGCCTTTCCCTTGCAGGCTGGTAGAGCTCCAGTTTGTGAGGGGCTGCCTGGGGCCCCCACGTCCCACACACTGGGGGCAGGGGCCAGTGGGTCAGGAGTGAGAGACACCTGGCCATCGACATTTACAAATGGGTCCTGGTACAAAAAAAGTTGAGAACCGCTGGACTAGGTGACCTTACTGAGTTGACAACCAAACACATGGATGGCAGTGCAGACCTCTGCATAGGCAGCTTTCAGCCTGGGCCACCTGAACAAACCAGAAAACTGCATCCACCTAAGGCCCTGCAACTGGATTCAGCACAGCAGACAGATCAGAATTGAATCAGGACCTAAAACCTTCTTTTGCAGCGTTGCAGATCACCTTTTTTCATCCCTTCGTGGTTCTCCCTAGGCTATCACCTCACAGAAAGGCCGAGCGACCTGTATTTCGTCCTGATGCCTGTCAAGGTTTCTGGGCTGCTGGGTGTAGCCGTGTTGGCCTAAGTATGTAGGCAGACAAGATCCTGTGGGTAGATGCGATGTCTTTTACTGCAGCAACTAAGTTCAGGCCCCCCCACCCCTTTTGCTTTGTTTCTCCCTGAAAACCCCTCCTGGCTTGGCTTGCTTGGGAACATTTGCCTCAGCACTTGAGCCGAGTCTATTCCGGACTGCTGTTCCGACTGGCTCCAGCGAGGGGGATGTACAAGCCGGGCAGGCGCCGTGCGGATCTCCTACGGGCTGAAGCGGCCCTGCGTGAGGGCGGGCTGGGGAGCGCGCGACTCCGCCCCGCTGCGTGAAGGGCGGTGCCGGGCGCGCCTCTCTGCGGCCGGGGCCCTCCTTGGTGCCGCCGGGCTGGGCTCGCAAGGGAGGCCGGAGCCCGTAGGCGGGCGGGCAGCGCTGGCAGGCTACCCCCGGCGTCCGCGCCACGCCGGGCCATGCTGCCCCTGCTGCCGCCGCCGTTGCTGCTGCTGTCGTCCGTGCTGGTGCCGGTGGGCCTGGCCCGCGCGCCGTCTCCAGGTACGTGCCGCGCGGGGCAGTGGCCGCTGGGGCTGGGCTGGGCCGGCCCGGGCGGAAGAAGGGAGGCGGCTGCCTGCTTCAGCGACGGTGGTTGTGTAGGCATATGTTCATGTAGGCATGTGTGCGCGTGTGCATGTGCATGTGCATGTGTGTGTGGGCAGGCTTTGGTCCTTGTTTCCCAAAGTATGCCTAAAACCTGATTCCCTGGGGATTTCCCAGAGTCCCTGTGGAAAGAACAAAGTGAGCTCTGGTGCACTGTGATACATCACTGTGGGTTGCTGGCTGTGGTCCCTACTGTGGTTGAGAGAGAGTGGCTATGCCACAGGGAGGGGATGTACAGCAGTGCCCGGTGGGCAGACACAGGCACCTGCGTAGCACACGGCTCTCTCAGAGCCTTCTTAGGGGGAGAAAAGGGAAGGCCGTGTGCGCTAGCTGCTCCCTCAGCCGAGGGAAACTTTGGAGGGTGTTTCCATTCCTTCCCCTCAGCTTGTGGGAGAAACTGAGGCCCACCTCAGTACCTAGCTGTCTCAGCAGTAGGTTTTTTGTAATGTCCAAGCGAAGTCACAAATCCGTATTTATTTCTTGTCCCAGACAATTGACTGCTGTCTCCTTTATAACTAGCTTTCACATCTTGGAAAACAGCTATCGTATCCTCTTGCCCCAACTGTCCTTCTAGAAACATGAAAAACAAACCCATGTCTTTCAATGCTTTGTTGTACGTCATAGGCAGACAAGGTTCTTTGGGTGAATCTGCTATCTTCTCTTAGACCAACTTATAGTTGGAAACGTTTTTCTTATCAAGCTTGCGAGTTTAAAGACCCTCTGTCAGGCTGAGGAAGCATCTGCATCTGTGTGTGCTCTTCCTGGATGGAATGAGGCCAGAGGCTGGTGTGCATGCAAGAAAGGCAGTCAGTGAAGATGTAAATTGAAGAGTCAGTGGGTGACAGACTGAGTGGGTGGGGAGAAGGGGAATGAATGTAGCAGTTAAATAGAAATAGTGGAGAGATACCTGGGGAGTCAAATGTCAGGCAGGTTATTTGTAGATTAATAGATTGTTAGGGGCCTTGCAGATCATTAGGGTCCAGCCCCACCCTGATCTAGGCAGGAAGACAACTGGGGTTAGGTGACCCCAACAAGGTGACTCCTCCTCTTGAAAACCTCTAGGATAGGTGACTACACCACGTCTGGAGGGAGTTCATTCCACAGTCTGGACACCCTGACTGTGAAGGAGTTTTTCCTGATATTAAGCTTGAAGTGGCCTTCCAGGAGTTTGTATCCATTGGTCCTGGTCTTCCCTGGGGGTGCCCTAGTGAACGTTTGTTCACCAAGCTCCTGATGTACTCCTCTGATATACTGGTAAGCTGCTATCAAGTCCCCGTCAACCTTCTCTTTTTTAGAGGCCCATGTCCCTCGGCCTTTCCCCATATGGCTCATCTTGCAAGTCCCTGCTCATACAGATGGCTCTTCTCTGGACTGTCTCAAGCTATTCTATGTCCTTATTGAAGTGTGGCACCCAGAACTGGACACAGTACTCCAACTGTGGTCTCACCAGTACTGAGTACAGTGGGAGTATCACTTCCATAGTTTTACACTAGATGCATTGGATGATGCATGCCAGTGTGTTGTTTGCCCTGTTGACCACTGCCTCGCACTGATGGCTCATATTCATGAGACGGCCAATCATTACCCGTAGGTCCCTTTCAGCTGTGGCTAAGTCAAGCTATCACACTGAGCCTGTATGTATGTTGAGGATCGTTTGCCCCCAAATGAAGTTTAACACTTCCAAATGTAAGGTGCTCCATCTGGTTCCAGTCTGCCCAACTCTCGAGCCTGTCCAGGTCTGTATCTCCAACCTATCTTCTGACATGACCACACTGCCCCATAATTTGGTGTCGTCCACAAACTTGGCCAGCAAGCTTTTCACTCCCCATCCATATCATTGATAAAGATGTTGAAAAGCACTGGTCCAAGCACAGACCCCTGAGGGACACCACTGGCTGCTTTGGACCAGGATGATACAGATCTGTTCATGAGAACTCTCTGGGTCCTACCCTGTAGCCAGTTTCCCACCCACTGAACCGTTGAGCAGCTGAGCCCACAATCTTCCAGTTTTCTCAGAAGGATATCGTGAGATAGTAGATCAAAAGCTTTTTGAAAATCTAGGTATATAACGTCTGCCACATCTCCCATGTCCAGGTGGTGAGCGACCTGATCATAGAAAGAGATGAGATTGGTAAGACAAGACCTGCCCATAAGAGAAGACCTACCTGTGACAAAGCCATGCTGGCTGTCATTGCGAATCTTAACCTTCTGCGAGCGTATCAGACATAGATTCTTTAATGAGCTTTTCCAGGATTTTCTCTGGGATGGAGGTTAGGCTGACTGGCCTATAGTTGCCTGGGTCCTCTTTCTTCTCCTCCTTGAAGATGGGCATAATGTTGGCCCTCTTCCAATCCTCAGAGATTTCCTTTGTACGCCACAAATTGTGAAAGAGCTTTGTCTGGGGTTCCGCGATGACCTGAGCCAGCCCCTTCAGCACCCTCAGGTGGAGTTCATCCAGTTAATGTGTCATAAATCCAATGTCTGTATTTAGTCCATGATTTTTTGTATCCAGGAGGTTGTTGTAGGCCATGTTTTTCAGTGCTCTTGTTGCTTCCTCTGGGACTCAGATTTGTCTACGTTTTCCAAAGAATGCACTGCCCTGAGTTGGGCATATGGCAATGTTCTGTCCAAAAATACCTGCTAACTAGATGTGTATGTATTTTCTTTTCTCTTAAAGGTTGCCTAAAGAGAGATGAACCATTCAGCACAATGTATGTTTTAGATTGTTTCACAAAGATATGATAAAAACAAGTGGTTTTTTGCTGCTCTGACATCCTGGCAGGATTATTTCTGTGGTTGCAGTTAGGCCTCCACTACTTTGTGATTTTTGCATGCTTCCACCCTGTATCTCAGGCTATCTGGATGTGAACTTGCTGTGTAAATACTTTTACAAATGTAGCATAAGTCAGTCTTAGTAGTTATGAAGCAAGAGTTCTTCTTGCATTATCTTTTATTGGACCAGCTGCTTGCTTGGGATAGACATAAGCAAGCTTCCAGGTACTACAGTACCCTTCCTCAGACCTGACTTAATTGACAGGAAGGGTACTGTGATACCTGAAAAGATATCGCCCACAAGAATTCTTGCGTTGTGTATTTCGTGAACCATCAGATTTAATATCGCCTTAACGCTGCTTTTATTTTTTATGGGTTTTTGGTTGTAGCCATGTTGGTCTATGTTCATAGGCAGGCAAGATTCTTTGGGTAGATATGATATCTTTTATTAGACCAACTGAGTAGTTGGGGAAAAGTTCTTAGCAAGCTTTCAGGTGCAGTCTTATTTTTTGTTACTCTAGGGCAGGACTACATTTGGCTTATTTAAGATGTTTGTTTAACCCAAAAATTAAATGTGAGGAGCTTGGCTAAGTACAAAGGCTGAATATAATTACCATATTCTCCTATAACCCCCCCCCCATATAGTATGCACCTTGTTTTTGAAAAGCAAAATGAAAACAAAGACTTTTCCAAAGAACAGGGACAAAGCTTAAGCTAAAGACTCACCCTCCTTTCCATGTTTAAAGCTGATAACCTAGCTTTTGCTGAAGACTGGTCACCACGGGTAGATCTATGATTTTGAAAAGAACTCAAGAACCTCCAAGGCTGTGAAACAAGAGAGAGACCAGGAATACCACCAGATAATAACATTGCCCTAAGCTTAGATGAACATCAATACCATGAAAAAGGATAGATGTTTATTAACACCTGTGGAGTGAAGAACAATAAGACACTAAATCAATTGACTCCCTCAACTGCCTGAATAGTAATGCAACAGTTGGTGCTCAACCCTGCCAGATTGAGCTCATGGAGCTGGGGCTGTGTAATCCAATCTATGGGACTCCCCAAGGACCTGGAAATTTGGTGGCTGGGAGGGGAGGTGTGGCACTGTTAATAGCTACTCCCCTGTGCATTAGGGCAGGCCAACGAGTGGCCGGATCTGGGCACATAGCGTTGGAAGGTTCTGTAACAATTTTAGCAAACTGCTGGTGGTAGAATATTGAGATACAAGTTACAATATTCAGGCTGACAATAAGTATTAAAGAAATGAGAAGTTTAGCAAGGAATTTAATTTTATATTTTGGTACATTATAACAATACTTAAAATGATATGTAACCTTTCATAGTTGCTCAGCTGAATGCTAAACCTGTAGGAAAAGGACCATTTTAGACAGCATTTCATGTCTGGCTAGGAACTTTGTTACATTCCGTAATTTAGTCTGTGCTGTACATGTAGTACATCATAGTACATGTACATAGTGCTGTAACACATTTCACTTCCTTTTTGCCCCATTTATTAATCTATTGTTTAGCTGATTCTTTCATTTGAGGAATTTCTAGCTTGTTTGGTCTTGGATTAGCATTCTTCACAATTTTAAGTTGTAAGCAAACTTGATGAAATGTTCTTTGAAATTAGAGTAGTTCTATGTGTCTGGTCTCATATTCAAGTTATTGGTACTTTTTTTGTTCATGTGCAAGTTACTAAGTTGTCAGTAGGTTGGCATCTGAATAATGAATGAATGGAGTAATATTAAAAAAGTTTGTGCGTCGGGGAGGAAGAGGGAGGTTTTAAAGTGCTTGCTATGAGGCCACCTTTAAATTGCATAATAGAGAGTGGGGGTTATGTGAAAACAGTACCAACATTCTTGAATAAAATAAACACCCTCATATGGATGAATAGATGAATTGTCTAACAGATGTTTTGCCACATACATAAGACCAGCTGTTATTCAATTTTAGTTAAGTAGGAGGTTTTTTCAAATCTGAAGTTCTGTCTTTTTTGAATTGTGCAAAGCATTCTCAGCAGCCCTAGAAAGAAAGTCTTAAGTAGGGGTGTACCGATAAGGATTTTCTTGGCTGATACCAATAGCTGATTATTCACCAGGCATATCAGCCGATACCAATCCAATAACCGATTTACAGGAGCACAGCCAGGCAGTGTGGAGAGCAGTGCCCTGCAGGTAAGTCTGGAGGGGAAGGGGCATGGGGCCAACAGATTGAGGCCCCCACGGTGAGGGAGAGAGTGGGACAGGGGATGGGGCTGGGGTGCTACCCATCCAGGGCAGTGAATGGGGCCCTGGGGGAGCTGCCCTCACCTGCTCCCTCCCATTCCCCACCCCCCGGATGAGGACCATCCCACTCTGGCTCTGGGTCCCATTTCACAACGGTGGCTGGGCAGCACCCCCAGTCCCTGCCCCACTCCTTCCCTCACTGAGGGAGGCCTTGATCTGCCCCCCCTGATACCCCTTCCCTCTGCAGACTTACCTTCAGGGCACTGGTCTCCATGCTGTCCATTTGTGTTTCTGGCCATGTGCATCTTGCAGCTGCGTGCATGTACACGGCGTCTGGGGCCGTGGCCCGCAGGCATATTATATTTATCGGTGACATGGTTGGATACACTGGCCAAAAAAAGCCCATCGCATATAATGTTAATTTTCCTTTTATCAGTGCCAGTCCAATATGGCACCGTTATATCAGTGCGCCTCTACTCTTAACTAAGTTAGGTGGACCATTTAAAATAAACTTTTCATTAACATTGTGACATCAGCCACAGTTGCTGTCTCATGTTCCAAATAGTTTTCCCAGAGTATTCCATGCAGTGACATCAAATCAGCTGCAGTGGGAGCATGCAGCTGGCTGACCCAGGGTCAGATCTGAGCAGTTTTTCCCTTACATTGCCTGTTTTTTCACATTTGCATGGTTTCCCTTGTTGTAAAACATGTAGTAGCATAGGGGTGGCAAACCTACAGCATGAATGGCACAGATGGCATGGGTCACTTCTGTGTGTGGTGCACAGCAGATTGAAGAGAGGGCAGGCAGCACAGCAGCAGAGAAGGCAGGGAGCAGAAAGCAGAGTAGCAAGTAAGATAGAGTACAGAGCAGGAAGGAGAGAACATAGAGGCAGATAGGGCAGGGGAAGGGATTGGGGCTTAATTTGTGACATACCTGCCAAAAATGTTGTTCCCCACTGTACTAGAGGTATTTTAGGAAAGCTCAGGTTAATGTAGTATTACCAGGACTAAAATGTATGCAGGGGTATTGTCCAGCCTTAGTATACTGGGGGTCCTTTTACATATTTAGCTTAGAAAGAGGGGGGATCGTTAAGATATTGTTGTTGCTACTGACTATTGAGAGCATTTGACCCAGCTGTTTAGGTCTATGTGGGTGCATCTACACATGCATATTAATGCGAAGCAGTCAGCTCCATAGCTATAGGCTCTGGAGTTTATTGCTTCAGGCGCACTGTTTGCACATGCGCCTGGGACTGCAGCACATTGAGCTGGATTGGAGCAGTCCCAGCTGGCAGAAGGTCCAAGCAGCCCAAGGCCCAGGGCTTCTTCCCTGTCCCCCCCCCAACACTGAAGCACCCTTGTGCCCCAGCCAGCTGGGACACCATCTACACTTTCACTGCTGGGGAGGAAATTAGTTTACCCCAGCTTGATAGGGGCATACATGTAGACACGCAACGTTTACTGTGTAGCTAATTAGACTGCTGTGTAATAAACATCTTGTGTAGACGTGCCCTGTGGAAACCATTCATCATCACTGCACGTACAGATTATAGCTTTCTTCCCAGAATTTTTTCAAAACACTTTGAAGATTAAATGTTATCCACCATAATAGACTATTATATTTTTCTCTCTTGATAGCTATCCCTTAGTACCTTAAGATTGTACTTTGACTTATTTTATTAAGATACGGTTTTGAAGTTCATTACTGCATTTATGTCCTCGCAGCTAAAATAGTAAGCTACCTGATAGAAAGAAAACAATCCCATAAATATAAATGTGTAAGGCCTGTAAGTTTGTGCTGGAGCTGAAGTCAGTGCAAACACTGTACTGTACCCAGACTTGTATCAAGTTCGATAACAAAAAAAGAAAAAAAAGGTATGTACTTTAATCAAACAGGTTTTTTGGCAAGAGGGTGGGGGGGCCTTAATATTTTTAAAACAAAATACCATGTGAGAGTCTGCCCGTCTTTCCTTGCCCCTGTACTTTTTCTGTTTACATGACTATAGAAGACTAATAAATTAATATGGTATTTCTTATTCCAGATTATCTCAGTCAGATTTACAGATTGTAAATGTTTCACTTCTAGAGTGGAACAAACTTGTCTGCTATGCAGGAGTTTAAGACAGGAAATGAGATAAGCTATCTTACTGAAACTCAAGGGGAAATATTTGTAGGCAGAGTTTCACTGATTGGAACTTAGCTAAGTCACTGTGTTTATCATCCTTGACTTCTGACAGCCAGTCAAGTGTTGGAGTCTGGGAACTAAGTGTCATCTGAAAGATGTCACGACAGCTGAGTAGGGCTTTTCAATTCCATGCTGCAGTATTGGGCTCAGAATAGAGTACAGTGAATAATTTCATTTTCTGAACCACCAACATTTTGTCTTGAGAACATGTAACTGTTACTAACGTGTTTATTGTTATTTTGGTTAGTCATTTTCATTTAAAATGCATTAAAAAAATGCCAAGTAATACAAGTAGTGAATTATCATTAGCAGGATTGTAGCAGGACACAATCTTCCCTGGACCAATATAACAACAGCAACAACAATCATAATTTATAATAATGATAGTTATTATTATTATTACTGTTATTAGCCGAAACAAACATTTTTTAAATAAAGGAAGTAGACACTATATTATGGAAACTGTCACATACTTATTAACAAAAAGAAGTGTGTATATGTTTGTATTTTCTCATTCAAAAGAGAAGTCAATGGTCAACCAAGCTATAAAGGTCTCTGCGTATGCTATGAGCAAGTAAATTGCAGGACTGCTTGCAGAAAAGATATTCAGCACAGGTATGATAGCTTATCTGTTGGATTCAGGGCAAAAATAGGTGCTTGGGATCATTATAACTAGGGACCTACCAAAATTGTGGCAGAAGTGGGCTGCACAGTGGCTCCTTTAATCTTGCAGGTTTCCCTGCTTGCCACTTGCTCCTGATTGGCGGGGAGGCAAAACTGTGGTTTTAAATATGGCACTGTTTTTGTCATGAACATGTTTGTCAAGATTTTCTAGGTTATGTTAAAGTCAAGCACTGAAAAATTTAGGAAATACCAGAATTAAGGTGGTTTATGGAACCTCCTACATACTTCTTTCATGCAGGCATTGTGACACCATCTTTACTTGCACAATCACCTACTGTTTTATCCACAGAACTTCTGCCTCTTTCAGGGCATAAAATGGACAGTGCTTACTAATAAGTAGACCCATGCCGTACCTACTGTGCACTGCTCTAACCTTTCTTTAATGACAGAATTACTGATTTCCTTACAAGCTTGTCTTTGGCACTAGTCCCTATAGTATTTGAACAGCTATTATTGGCTGCTGTGGTGGTGCAGGTGCTAAGATGCACAGTTCACAACCTAGAAGTCATAAGTATGAGGCTGATAGCAGAAGTGCTCACAACGCAGCCTGTTAGATTCCAATGAATCTGTAAATTCTGCTAAATTCCTTGACAAAAGAACAGGAAAGTGGCTTATGTTATTTTATAGGTAGAAGTTTGTAGCACAGAGAGGTTAAAATTGAACATGTATAATTATATTATTCAGCATATGCTTTTATAAGCATATGCATTGCTTATCTATGGGGCTTATCTCGTAAGCATAGAATCAAAGGATAAATATGTATTATTGAACATGTATTAAATTAAGAACCCATTTGAAACTTCTAGGGCCTGATTTTTTTTCCCAGAATACATAGATAGCACTGCAAAGTAATCCATATGTTTCAAGAACAACTGACTGCAGTTTCAGCTGTGATTGGTCAGTATTTCTGCAAGTCAGACCTCAAGGTCTCAAGTCAGACACTTACGGAATGAGGGACACAAAGTTGCAGGGTGGGCAAGTCATGTATAGGTAGCCACTAATTCTAAGATTTTAAATCAGATTGTCCTCCCTGGGGTGTACCACGAGGTTTGCATCCTTTAGATCAGTGGTTCTCAAACTTTTTTTTTTCGTGGACCACTTAAATTGCTGGGGGTCTTGACAGACCACTTAATAAACTTTTTTTGTTCTACAAATCAAATCACACAACTCATATTTTAATATCAGTAGTCTTACCTTTCTAATGTGATGGATGTGCCTGGTTTTTTTGAGCATAGTTCTGGGAAGTCAGGTGTAATGTTTGTCAGCTTTAGCCTTAGGTCAGATTCAGCCAGAGCTGTCCCTACGGGTGTGTGGGGCCTGGGGCATATCAACCTGTGTGGGGGCTAAGAGAAAGGGGGTGGTGAGTGGCTGGAGCCGACGGAGCTGGAGTTGGGTGGGGAGCAGCCAGAGCTGGCAATGCTCAGCAGCAGCGGTGGTGGCAGCAGAGCTGGCAATGCTTGGCAGCAGAAACACGTGGTGGCTGCAGCAGTACCTATACGGCACTGACTGCAGGACCCCCCCAAAGTGCAGGGCCTGGGGCAGTCGCCTTGATTCATGCTCCCAGGGACATCCCTGGGTTCAGGATTCATCCTGCTTCTGTATTTGGACTTGAGGGCAGTAAGTGGTGAAAATCCTGTCTTGCACATGTACATAGTAGCAAGTGGCATCAGAAAACGTACTACTTTGTCTGCAAGTTCAGGGTACTCTCGAGTTCTTTGAATCCAAAATTAAAATAGGGAATATCTTTTAAATTCTGACTGTAATGTTTCATCACGAGAAAGCTTCAACAAGCACTCTTGTGCCTTATTGGACAAATCAGAGGGCAACTCACTCATTTCAGTTCCAGTTGTTTGGTTCAGCTTCTACTGGAAAGTAATCTTCAAACTGTTTCTTGAGAGTAACAAGATGTTCTTTGATGTCATTTTTTACTTTTTTGTCAAGAACCTGTTCATTTTCAGACAGAAAACCTTCCGATGTTGGAAATGCACTGAAGTCATCCTTTTTTACACAACTGGCAAACAAGTCAGGTTTCTTGATCATTGCATTGATTTTTGTCTCGCACATCCAGTTAGTCACTAAAACTCTCTTGTGGTCCAGGATTCAACTCATTTAGGCATGTGAATATATTGGAGAGGTAAGCCAATTGCAAGAGCCAGGATGGATCTTCAAAACAATTTGTGAATTGGAATGGATGGTTGTTAGAAATATCTGTACATCTGAACGTAGCTCAAACAAACAAGTAAGTACTTTGCCTCTTGACAACCACTGTACTTCTGTATGAAGAAGTTGTACATGAGCACTACCTATTTCCTTACAGTGTACACTAAAAATTTGAGAATTCATAGGTCTAGCTTTTATGAAATTAACAGTTTTCACAGCAGAGTCCAAAACACCCTTCATTTCCACTGGCAGTTTCTTGGCAGCTAGTGGCTCTCGATGAATGGTACTGTGCACCCATGTGGCATTAGGTGCCACTTCGCAGATATGAGCCATTACCCCACTATGTCTTCCCATCATTGCGTGTGCATTGTCTGTACATACTCCAACACAACCTTGCCAATCAATACTGTGTTCCTTCATAAACTCATCTAGTAACTGGAAAAGTTGTTTGGTGGTTGTATTTCTTAACACTGAATGACAAAACAAAATATCTTCCAGTATTTTTCCCTTCCCACTCATGCCTGACATATACAAGAAGATTTGCAAGGTCAGCGACATCAGTGATCTCATCCAATTGCAGTGCAAAATACCTACTGCTGTTCACCCATTTCACAAGAAAGTCTTTAACATTAGCTGCCGAATCTTGAATTCTGTGTGACAGTGTCATTTGAAAGAGGGACACAATCTAACTACTGTGCCATCTTCTCTCCACACATTATAAACACAAGTTCGTTAGCTGCAGGCAGAATAAGTTCTTCCCCAATAGTGCGAGGCTTCCCTGCTTTGGCGATTTGAAGGCTTGCACGATATGAAGCTTCAAGCTTTACATTTACTGTTGCATGAGCAAACATGGTTACTTTCCCTTGTTTCAACTCATTGAGTTTGCGCTGAAAAAAATCAGGAGGGTTATCTTTGTCTCCAAATGACACCAGAGATTTACAGGCTTTAAGCTTTAAGCTTTCGTTAGCTAGCGCTGCATAGCATAACATACATTGAGGCCCTGGTTCATCTTGTTCACCCATCCATGTGAAGCCTAAATTAATATAGCTTGAGTCACATTATCTTACCCTTTTTTGGCATGTCAGTGTATTTTCATTACCGGTACTTCTGCTTGTACTGGTTCCTGGTAAATATGGGTCTGCACTCAAAATTTCCTTTGCAGATGTATGTTTGCTTTCTGTACTGTAGTCTCATAGTCAACTTTGAACTTTTCACTGATCTCACCATCACCAGTTTGATTATTTGTTGTTTCCTTTTTCAAATATCCCATTTTCAATCTCAAATCCATTTCTGCGGGTTGGCTACTATCCTGCTTTCTGGACTGACAACTGTTACATTTTTTGAAAAAGCACTGGATTCTGGTACGGTCAGTACTTTCCACATGACAATGATGACCAATAAATACAATACAGGTAGGTTAACTGAATTGCCTCCAATGAAAACCACATATACACAGCTGAAAAATGCGACCAATTAAAACTATGTATGTAGTATAGTAGGGTGATACCAATTTAAAAAACTGTTTCGCTTCTGGATTAAATATGAATAAAACTAAAATAACAAAAATATTTTCTTTAGCGCTGGCATCATTGTCAAAACAGCCTTGATCTCTGTTGTCCAAAAAAATTAATCAAGTGCAGGGCCAAGTACAGATGTTCTCGATTTGTTTCTGCAACCTTTCTGTGGACCACCTGAATGCAGCTCCCGGACCACAGTTTGAGAACCTCTGCTTTAGATCTAGCGTGGAGGCCTCTGCCCTTTGAAATGGGGGGCAAGGGAGAGAAACTGTTGGCAGCAGCAGGTTGTCCGTTTCTGGGTTATCCATCTCTTTGTGGACCCATACCCTGAAGGGACATGCTTTGCCAGTGAGTCTCAGGTGTCTGCTGATGGCAAAGGAACAGTGAATTCAAGAGTCCTGGCATCATTCAGGGCTTTGGAAGGGATTGTGCCCCTGAGGGAGTGGATCTGTTGCTCCCCACAACAATGACCTCTTCTGCTTCATCCTGTCCGAAATATCCCAGTCCTTTCTTGTCTGAACCTTTTGGCTCCCTTGCCCTAGCCTCGGGATCCTTGCCCATTCAGTCTGTCTTCTTCCTCTGAGATTCCCCCCAGATTCTTGCTCTTAGCACCCTACTCTCTTCCCTGATCTATCCCCACCATCTCCATTGCTTTCCATTCCCAGTCTCTCTGGCTTCTTGTTGGATCTCAGGCTTCCTTTACACTTAACTTCTCAGCTTCCAGTCTTGTCTTACCCTCCTGACCCCAGCCTCTAATCCCATTTTCTCTCTCCCCTTCTGTTCGCCCTCCTCTCCGAATCTCCAGTCCCAGCCTCTCCCTGCTGAGTTTGTGATCTAACCTTTGCCTTGTATGGCTCTTGTCCAGTCTTCATTCAAATCAAGCAGATTGGTCTCAATAGGGAGGTGAAGGTCAGTCTACCCTGAAAGCTCTGATATCCCCTGCTATCAGTTCTGGTAGCTGACCACATGCTAACCAATTGGAAGGAGCACGTGGAGAGAATGGCCTGCTTGGGCCATGCATGGAACATTTAGCTCTGAAGCTGTACTGTGTAAAGCTTCAGCTGGATCTTTTAGCTCTGCAGCTCTGTCATGCTTCTATTCATATGCACACTGATATTTTTTTCCAGAGACTTGGCCAAATCTGAGTGGATAATACTGGTGATAAGAAAAGGCATGTCACGTAAGCATAGTTTGAATTCATGCTTCAAATCATGAAGCCACTGTAGCTTCTTGCTGAGACAGTTGTAAAACTTTAACACGGCAGGACTTCTTTTCGTTGTAGTTTTCTGGGTTTTTTTTCTTTAACTTGTTTTTGGAAATGACTAGTGCATTTTCCAAGAATCTTCCCAATAATTCAGTGTGAGATGGGCACTCAGCGTGGTAAATTTCTGCCACAGTAGCCGATATCGTATATTTGCATGAGCAAAACTCTTGTGTTTTGGGAAATGCCTAGCAAACGTAATAATAGGGGATTTTTCTGGCTCCATAAATTACATAAATGTGTCGCCTCTCGTTTCCTCCCTCAAAGCCTTCCTTTGGGAGATTGAATGTAATGCTTTTTCTATTAGTATCTAGGTACAAACTGCAATTTTTAGTTAGTTTTTGTGGATAGGAGGAATTTGAGAGCAGTAGAACATAGAATAGTTGAAATAGGGGTGACTGCATATGTGCAAAGCAGCTACAATTAAATACGTGGTCAAGAAAAGGCAAATGTGCAGTGACCCTCTCTTCTGAGAGTTTAAAATACTTTTATGTCTTTCTCACCTTATTCTAGAATCTGCTTCCCAATTACCAGCACCACAAAATGTGACAATTGATTCACATAACTTTTATAACTTACTGAGATGGGCTCCTGTTCAAGTAGAGAAAGGTCCAGTGTTCTATACAGTCCAGTATAAAACGTGAGTAAATAATTCTTGTATACTGAATTGATTTCATTCTAATAGAAAAGTAGCCAAATAACAGAATCTAAAAATGAATTAAGTATGGATATGAGAAATAGAGGTGCACTGATACATTGGTCTTGTATCAAATTGGCACAATAAAAGGAAAATTGACATTATCAGCAGTTGGCTTTTTTTGGTTGATGTGGCCGATAATGTCGCCGATCAATGCCATGTGCATGTATGCGGCTGCAGTGCAGCCCACAGGCACCCAGGAGTGCAGCCTGGCAGCATGGAGAGCGCCGTCCAGCTGGTAAATCTGTTGTGGGGGAAGAAAGGGGCAAGGTAGGGGTGGACCAAGGCCCCCGTGATGAGGAAGGGAGTGGGGCAGGAGCAGGGGCAGGCACTGCACAGCTGGGGTGGGGTGCAGGATGGAGCTGCAATCAGCTCATCTGGGGGTCACAGGGAGGGCGGCATGGCTCTGGCTGCTGCACGTACCCCAGGAGGGCATAGAGGGGTATGTGCCCCCCAGATCTGCATGCAGGGCAATGGGGACGTGGGCAGTGCCAGGCTCTTCCCCAGGGGTAGGGTTTGGGCAGGTGGTGGCAGCACTAGGAAAGGAGGCTGTGGGGGTGGAGCTACAGCCATCCCAGAATTCGCCATAGCCCCCCTCCCAGTGTTGCCATCACCCACCCCAGGGGCAGCCTGGTCCAGTGCAGATTCAGGGGCACATACCCCCAATGGCTCCCTCAGGTTGTGTGCAGTGGTGGGAGCTGCCCCCCCCATGCCTCGCAGGGAAGCTGTGGTTCCATCTGCACCACGCCCTGACTGTGCAGTGCCTGCCCCTGCTCCAGCACCAGCCCCAGCCCCATTCCCTCTCTCACTTCAGGGGCCTCGATCTGCCCCCACCATGCCCCTTCTTTCCCCGTCCCTCCCCTCAACAGACTTACCAGCCACACACTGCTCTCCAAGCTGCCAGGCTACATATCAGCAATCAAATCTATATCAGTCAATATGGCTCATTAAAAATCAGCCATCAGTAGTAGCCCAAAAAATCTCTATCAGTGCACCCCAATGAGAAATGTGGGTTTTACTAAAAAGAGACTTCCATGTTTGTTTAGAAAAAATAGTGATTAAGAAGTTCTTTTGACTGTGGTCTTCATTAAACAAGAAAAAGAAAGAAATCCCCTTTTCTTCCCAACTGTTTCACCCCCTTTGTTCTCAGTCAGTTCTGACACTGTTCCTTTTGAATCCCATAATCATTTATATGAAGGATTTCCTGGTTTATTCTAAACTTCTGTAGAATTGCAGGGTTTGACCATATTCCTGTTGTGCACACATACACATGAAACATAAAATAAGTGTTTCAATTTGCTCAACTACAAATGTGTGAGCGCCCACCCCTCCAGGACATAAAAGATGATAGTCATGGCCAGGAATGATTGCCTTGTCTGATGGGAAATGGTCAGCATACCTTTACTACTTAAACATTAAATTTCCTTTATTTTGAGAAGAGTCCCAGGTGTTAAGAGAAGGCAGTTTGCAATGTAAAACTTCAAGAGTTGTATAAAATGCTAGTTCTTTAGAAATTTGCTGGCTGTGATGGATATTTCAGAATTAGTTTTCTGCCAGTTGTACTAAAGATAACAGCAAGGAGAGTAATTTGGCATTAATTTTTTCTCTCTTTTGTATTGCAGGCAGTCCTATGACAAGTGGGGTGAAATTAACTGTACGCATATTGCAGAGACTAAATGCAATTTCACAAGTACAGAAATCCAGAGCCACTGGATAACTTTTTTCCGTGTTAGAAGTGAGCTAGGAGACATGCAGTCTGACTGGGTGGAAACAAATGCTTTTATGGCAGTGAAAGACAGTAAGAATTCTTTATGATCTCAGCATCTCTCCTAGGGTAAATCTCTGAAAAGCGTGGTGATTTTCTGCTTAGTTTTATTGCTTGCTTGACTACATATTTTGTACAGTGGAAGTCAAATGACAGGCCTTGCTGGGTCATGATTCTGCTTTTAAAATCTGCATGCTTAATGGCAACAAGAAAGTGGTGCGGATATAGGGACCTAGTGGAATTTTGACGCTTAATTTCAGAGCAGAATGGACAAACAGGACCCAGCAGTCAAACTGTTTTGAATGTCACGTAAACAGGAAGTTTTCTTTGTTTTCTAGCATACACAGGTCTCATCAGAACCTGAACCTGTCTGTATTTTCCTGGGGTTTTTGAACAAAGGAAACTCCTCCATTGCAAATAATGACTTTGTCTGTCCAAGTTTGCCTAGGAGTGTGCCTACTTCTCCCCACATCTTGGTGTCAAAGGGAGAGAGAGGCTGCAATTGGATTTAGACAGACTACAGAAGTGGGTGGATGGTAATAGGATGGGCTTCAATGTAGATAAATGCAGGGTACTGCACCTGGGGAAAAGTAACCCACAGTATACATTCGAGTGGGGAAGCTCCCCCCTTGTGAGCACAGAGGTGGAAAGGGATCTTGGAGCCATTATTGACTCCAAGAAGAACATGAGCCGCCAATGCCAGACTGCAGCCAGCAAAGCCAACTGCACTTTGTCATGCATCCAAAGATGCATCTCAGGCAGGTCCAGAGAGGTGATACTCACCTTCTACGCGACATTGGTCCGGCCTCAATTGGAGTACTGCGTCCAGTTCTGGGCACCGCACTTTAAGAAGGATGTGGCCTGCCTTGAGAGGGTTCAGAGGAGGGCCACCCACTTGGCTGGAGGGCAACAGGGTAGGCCCTATGAGGAGAGGCTGAGTGACCTGAACCTGTTCAGCCTCAGCAAGTGGAGGCTGAGGGGGGATTTGGTGGCTGCCTACCAACTCGTTAGGGGAGATCAGCAGCAAATAGGAAGGGTCCTATTCCCCCCAGCAGCACCTGGGGTGATGAGGAACAATGGCCAGAAGCTGCTGGAGAATAGGTTCAGGTTAGAGATTAGGAGGCACTACTATTTCACTGTTAGGGTAGCTCGGATCTGGAACCAACTTCCTAGGGAAGTGGTCCTCGCTCCTACCCTGGGTAAATTCAAAAAAGAGGTTGGATGAACACCTGTCTGGGGTTGTGCGATCCCAGCATGTGCTCCAACTAGTGGCGGGGGGTTAGACTAGATGATCTATTCAGGTCCCTTCTGTCCCCTAACTACTATGAAACCATGAATACCAGGGGTTTGGCTAGTGTCCCTGGAATCGGGGCAGATTTCCAGTTGGGTCTCCTTCCACCATGGAGCATTAGACAGTCCTTGCTGCATCAGCCTTCACCTCTGTTTCCTTCTTCCCCAAAAAGAGGAAAAGAAAGCAAAAGCTCTTAGCACCTGTAGAGCGTAAGGTGCTCAGGCACGGGGGAACTTTGTAGTACAGCTGGCTTTGGAGTGCTGCTCACTGACACTCAGAGTCACTTTTGTACTGCAGACAGCTCCATATGGTGGTGCTTAGTGTGGTACCTACTAGGGCTGTGTGAAATTTTGCTGGCCATTTCGTTTCGACATTGTTTCGACTAATTTCGAGGCGCAATCTAGTGCAGGGGGTGGGCAAGCAGCCCAGCTGAGCTGACTCCTGGAGCTCCACACAATCTAGCGCTGGGGATGGGGAGTCAGGCTAGCTGGGCTGACTCCCCATCCCCAGGAAGACGTTGAAACAGCCTTTCCATTTCAAGAGAACGGAATAACCATTTCGAATCAAAATGAAATTCGAAACAACGCTGTTCCGTCAGACTGTCAAAACTCAAGGCAAAATGGAACGGTGCTGTTTCACACAGCCCTAGTACCTACCACTCTATGGAGCCGCTTGTTTGGTAATGGTATGAGAGAAACTATTAGTTGAAAAGACTGATACTTAGTGCATTCTAGCTGGAAAAGTCAAAGTGGTCAAAATGTAAAGCAAGCTCCATTTGAGGAAGGAAGCTGAAAGATAATGGGGAAGTGACTGGCCTGAGCTCGTGCAGCAATTCAGTAATAGAGGCAGGAATAGCAATAGCATGCAACTTTTATAGACCAGTTTTTTGAATAGATCTTAAAGGATGGCCACTTCATGATTGTCTTTTTACACAAGGAGGAACTGAGGCATGGACATGGATATGGGTTGCTTATGCTTCAGCAGAAATGAATGCAGGTCCATGTTTCACTGTTCAGCATGTTGTATTACCCCACACTTCCTTGCTCTGAACACATGCAGGATGTGGTATTTTGAACAAAGAATTGAAATTAGGATTGCTTTGGCTAGACCAGTGGTTCTCAAGCTTTCCAGACTAAAGCTTTTTTGACTCAGAAAATGCCAGCTCTTAGCTTTCAGTCGTTCCTTGACTAAGAAAACTAAGAGCAATTCTTCTGTTGCAGAGAACTCAGAAAGACCACAACAGGGCAGAATGTTTTTGACACTGCAGATTTCTATTTGAAATCTCTGGATTTATCCTGTTAACTGTGTAGGTGTTTGCACACCTAATATTGCATGGCAGCCTGCAACACCCTTCAAAGGATCTCCTAGCATCCCAGGGTGCTGCATCACCCTGGTTGAGAATCACTGGGCTAGACTATGCAAAAGCCACGATTAACTAACAAAGAGGTCTTACTACATCCTGATAACCTCTCTCTTTCTGGAAAAGGTGGATAGGAAGTGGTACCTTGTATTATTGAAATTCACTAAAGAAACAAATTGAAAGAAATATTAATTATTGTGAATGTATTTGACTGTTTCAAAGAACTGGTTAAATACACCAGTTTTCTATAACAAGTCAGATCAAAGTTATGAGAGAACATGACATATTTACCTTTTTCTGTTCATTTTCAGCTATTGTGGGGCCTCCGACATTGAAAAGTGTGGATTCAAAATCTGATTCACTTCTCCTTAATTTCTTGCCACCTCTTAGGAATGTAAACTTTAAAGTTGAATACCACGTGCACTACTGGGAGAAATCAACAGATGTAAAAGTAAGAACTTTTTAAACTTTTTCCCTTCCTTGGTAAAATGGTAGAAAGGAGGGAAGAGAAGAAGGCTACACATTTGAAAGGAAATTAAAACAGTTTTATCCAAAATGTCCTTTGTGTTATGAATGGACTGGGGGCCTGATGCTAGTCTACCTATATAGATATGTGAAAAAATGTTAACCTGCATACTTTTGTAACATGCCATTGCTTTAGCATTATGACCAAGTCACCAAAAGCAATGGGAACAAGAATGACTCACCTCCCTTTTGTATTAACTATTTTTCAGGAATTTGAGCAGAGTAGAATCAGATCACACTTATATACAATACACAGAGTACCATCTGGTTCAGGGAGTAGAGTTTCCAAAAGTGAAGCTTTAAATGGGGGATCAGCAACCCCTGGCACGTGTGGCACGCAAAGGCATTTTGCTTGGCCACATGCACCTTGGGGCAGATGATGGAGAAGGGGCTGGGGCTGCACTGCCACAACAAGAATTAGGCCCCTCGTGGCTCCCCCACCATCTGCCTAGAGGTGCACGTGCACCCACTGCGCAACCAGCTGAGCCAGGGCTCTGTGTACCGTCGTGCAGCTGTTTGTAGCCTTCCCACCACTTGCTATGAGCAGCCTAGGATCCATGGCAGGGGGCTTACCCAGAGCTCAGGCTGGGGCTGTGGCAGGCCGCTGGGAAGGTGCATGCAGCTGCACCAGGATCTGTGGAATCCCAGCCTGGCTTGTTGTTGACAGCAGGTGCATGCACACCTGGAGTGGACAGCGGGGGAGCTGCAAGGGGCCTAATCCTTGTTGTGGCAGCACAGCCTGGGCCCTTTCCTTGCTGTCTGCCCTGAAGTGTGCATGCACCCACCACTGACAGAAAGCCAGGTCGGGGCTCCACAGACACCAGTGCAGCTGCTTGCAGCCTTCTGACTGCCTGCCACAGCCAGCCCAGGCTCTGGGCAGTCCCCAGCTGCATGTCATGGAGCCCAGGCTGCTGGCGGCAGGGAGGCTGCAAGCAACTACACTGGGGTCTGCAGAGGTACATGCACACTTCTGGGCTGACAGTGGAGAAGGGGCTTGAGCTGCACTGCCACAATGTTTGAGCCCCTCATGGATCCCCCACCATCTGCCCCCTGGTACACCAGCATCCTGCAAGTAGAAGTTGCACTCTGCCCAAAAACACTGCTGACCCCTGCCTTTAAATTATTTTTTTCAAAAGTCATGAAAACATAAGCTTCATTCAAAGTCAGTAGGCTTTGGGTTATCGCTAAGGGGATTGGAAATGGGATTTGGATTACTAAATCACTTCAGGGCTTCTGAAAGCTTAACACAAGAGCTTTAAGATGTTTGTGTATGCTGTGGATTTCAGTAACTGGCCTCCTAGGCTGCGTCCAGACGTGCATGGATGTTTGGTTTCCCGGAAATAACTAGTGCTGGTGGACCTTGTGCCACCACTAGTTGTCCCCAGGGAACACCCACGTTGCATGTGCTCTGGTGTATGGCAGGTTACCCCAGGTGGGGTAGGGGAGACTGGGGCCAGCATCAGGCTGGCCCCAGCAGCCTGTACTGGGGGCCTGGGGCTGCAGCTGCTGCTTCTGCCATGTGGAGCTTGGCTGGCAATGGAGTACAGCTCTGGCTGGCGAGGCTGCTCCTTTGGGCAGCACATGCTGCCGCTGTGTGCCACTCCACTTTTTGTCAGAGTGCTTTTTGATCCTGGATACCCAGGGATCAAAAAAATCCTCCACACTGCTCCTTTGCAGCACTGAGAACAGCTGAAGATGCAGTTTGTGGTGCCGCAGATGTGCAGGTTGGGTGCAAAGCTGCTGTCAGCTCTGATTTGTTTAACATCAGGAAAAAATGTGCTCTTCACAGTTCCTGGATAATATAATTGTGTTAGCCCAGCTCAGAAACTAGTATTTTTCAAATGGCAGATTTGTTTTGTTTTGACGGGCTTATTTTTTGGTGGTGTTTGTCCAACCCTAGCTTCTCCTAAAGCCCTTGGCTGCAGGAAATAGCACAGAAGTATTGCAGAATACTACAGAAGGTCCTATGGATATTACAGGTGCACTGAATTCTTGTGTTAATCTACATGTATGTGCAATTTGCATAAGTATGTCTCTAGTAGTCTAGTTTAAATATCCATATTTTAATTCACGGAAGTTGAACATTTCCATTCAAGGAAATGAGCATTCAGATTATTATGCTGCTTCTGCTCTGACACATTTTCAGAATGAAGATTTACACAGTAAGACCACAAACATTGTAACAGAAACTCTTGATTTCAGTGTTTCAGATTTCAGGTTGATAGAGTTAAAGAAAATGTTTAAATGTGTTATAGAGATAATATCTACATTTTATTTTACTGTGTCTCCTTTACAGAAAACAATTATAACCCTCAATACACTGGTCAAACTTAAAAATCTGAGGCAATTGACAGAGTATTGTTTTCAAATACAAGCAGCTGTCGAGAGTTCATTAAGGCCTTACAACTGTGGATTACTAAGCAACACCTCTTGTCACCAAACTACAATGAGCGGTATAATTATTACTTCATAAAGAACCATTTGATCTTCTGCACAGTTAAATTGGTATAAAATATGAGCCTTATGTGGGATGACTGATTTATTACATGCCTGGACACACGGTTTATTTACAGCAGTGCAGTTGAGAGCAGTTTTGTATGGGGATCTGGAGTAGACGGGCAAGCAACTATCCTGGACCAGCTACCAGGTGTAGGTGGCTAATTGCAGCAACTTACCAGTAGATGGCAGGGGAGCAAGCATTGAACTGTTTTGTGAGCAAATGGCTGGCCCACAGATAAACTGTGGATATGCAACTCCTGCAGCAGTTTATTACCCGGGTGGAGCTGGGGTGGTGCACATTTGACAGCTCAGAGGTGATATGGTGTGCTCCTGTCAGATTCCAATGAATCTGTGAATTCTGCTAAATACCTTGTCACAAGGACCTAAAAGGAAGGTTACACTGGTGTGTTTTACCCCTTTTTCCAGAGGTAATTCCACAACAGGTTTGAGTAAGTTACCCTGGGGTAAGGCTGCATGGTGTGTTTCTACTTTTCAGCAGCTCAATAAAGCAGGGTTAAATAACTCGATCATCTGGTTTTCTTTTGCCTTATCCCATCCCTTCCCTTCCCTTGTATTTAGGTACCCAAAATAGATTTTTATGAGCTGTTAAAGTATGTTTCTTTCCATAAAGGCATAAGGCATAATGGATGTACTTAGGCCTTCCAAAGGAAAACTGATTATAGGTCATTCCTCTTCTCACCTTGGGGTCAGATTTGGTAGGGCATCAGCCTTTGGTGTTGCTGGAACTCTCTCAGAGCTCTGTTACGACTCTCATCTGCTCTTCCCCTTGTGCCTTATTGCTCACTTCTGTAGAGAACTGGTGTGAGAGAACTGTGAAGAGGAAGATCATTTGAGAAACATGATATTTTGTGCTATCCCTCCTGGGATCACAGGGGTGGCTGGACTGTTTAAATCTGGCTTGTCAGCATCTGAGCTTAAGCCTGTTTTAGACCATTTGCAAGCCTTGTGTAAATGAAGCCTGCTTGTCAGTTATAAATTATGAAGGCGTTGATACAACAAGGAGCTGAGCATTTAGCACTGTTTTTAGAAATACTTGTATATGTCTTGAACTTTAAGAATTTGAGCAATGCCACTGACGTCAATGAGACAAGCAGATGCCTAGCTTTAAGTGCTGGGGATAGAGTGCTTCTCAAAATCACTGCTAGCATGATCAAGACTCAAAACAGCAATCTGAATTAATCGGTATTCTAGCCACCTTGCTGACTCAGTTGGCATAGAAGAGAGGAGATAAAGAATTTAATGAGAATGGTGCCTAATTTGACTTCTGTCCTCTAGAGGTATTTGTCTGGGTCAGCACAGAAGCAGGTTAGCAGGAACTGAAGATGAAACTGGCCTTGTGTCATGCTGCTAAATAAGAGTTAAGCCTTCAAGGCTGTCATTTTGGTATTGATTTGCTTTAAAAAAATGGAACAATAGAGTTTTCAAAGGCAAATGCACTAACTGTTTAAATTCCAGGGGTGGCTGGACTGTTTAAATCTGGCTCGTCAAACCAATCTGGGTTTGGATTTTGGCCTGTACATTTTTACTGACTGACTTAATGATAATTCTCAATTTTATCTTCAAAATGTTAAGTATAATATGTAGCTGAAAGTTTTTGTTAGTCTCCCCAACCATTTCTGTTAGTCGTGTTCCTTGCAACTTTTCTTACTCCCCATTTCATGTAGGAATAGCCTCTAACGTTCTCTTATATTTTTGTGTCTGGGACTCCAGGCTTGAAATCCTTAGTTCTAGGAAGTATTAATTTCCTTTTTGTCAGGTATCCAGGTTATAGCCGTATTGGTCTGGAGGAAAAAGCCATCAGGACTTGTGGTAGAAGTGATATATTTTTCTGTATACTTCAAGTGGCAGAAGCTCACTACAGTTTAAAGAAATAATGTTCTAGTTGATGGAGTTTTACTGTAGTGCAGTCTATAAAATGTTAGTTGGTTATACAAGTATTATATTCTAATAACTTTAATAAGAAATATACCAAGACTCTATTCCAAGAGAATAGAATTGGCTTTGATATTTATGCTACCTGCTTATTCTTTTTTTTTTCCCCTCTCTTTTCAGATGGGACGAAAGCTGGATATATTCTGCTAATATTTCTAGTCACAATTTTTGTGGTGGTCGGTGTAGTCATGGGGTTTTTTTATTTAGGGAATTTTAATGAATTAATTAAAGCATGGTCACAGCCATCTTTAAAAATCCCATCACATTTTGAAGAGGTATGTGTGTGTTTGTTTTTCTACTTACCAAGGAGCAGCGTGATTGGAATAAGCATTAGTTAGACTAGTTAAGGGTTCATAGAAGCCTTTGCCTTTTGTATTACCTCCAGTCTCTGTTAAATTCATTGTAATGTTTTATGTAGGTAGGCTACTCCAGTTTACTTCCTGTTATGTAAGCAGAGATAACAAGAGATTCCAGCTAAGCAGAAGATATTGTCATGTTCCTTGTTATGAAACTGAGGTCATATGATAAAGGGAGATTCATTTGATTTAATCACTTCTCTTTTTTTGGGTATATTTTCTGGAGATGTGAGAATGTATGGCAGGTGTTGCACTAATGATAGGTTATATTAACTGAAATTATAGACCACATGGAATGCAGGTGTACCCAGATCATTCGAGAATTAAACATCAAAGTCTAGGAGGGTCAGAAGGGATGGAAAAACATCTCTGTGGGATCTTTGTGCTTCTTGCAATTTAGATGTTTTAAAGAAGCATGTGATTTTCTATTTTCCCCCAGCAGCGCTTTGTTTTTTCCTAAACACTCTTGTTTCAGTCATGTTCCTCTTCCTCTTTTCAACTTTTAAACAGGAAGTGATTCTTTTTATTCAAAGGTCTTGGTCACAAAGTCCTTGTGAAAGACATTAATAATTGCACTGGGTAACATCTCCTCTGTTAAATGTGCAGGCATTTGCTGACATGTTTAAAGTTTCCGTCATCACACCAGTCCCTTGAATTAAGCTGCTTTTGTAAGTTGGGAACTGGAAGTGGACTTGGGAGACTTCACACCACATTATTCTATCTGTGCTTCAGTTCCCCACCTCACTGGGGCTTTGTGAAGGTACAGACATGTAAAATTTCTAAGTGTGGTTATTAGGGAAAATAGGAAGGGGCATACAAGGACCTCTTGGAACCAGTGTTGTCTGTGAAGTAGTGTAAGAAGTTCATTTGTCTCCCTAATGCTTATTCTTCATTAAAGTTCATACTCACCAGTGAAAACCCATGACTTCCACTGGACAACAAATATCAGGGAACAGCTGAACTCTTAAAAAGCACTGAGCCAACTCTCAGGCAAATAGCACAGAAAATGATAGGTAAATATTTTCCAAGATGGGCTAACTGGCCTATAGCTGTTCCTCTTCTGACACCTCTGATGTATGAAGAGCTTGTCATAAAGGAAGTGGCCAAAGTTGGTGCATGTAAACTTGCTTGGTATTTCATCTGTATTCATCTTTAGGTTTGCATGGCTCCTTTTTAACAGCAAACTCTAAGCTTTCAACGTCTGATTTCCAGGAAATGGATATGATGCCGTTTTATTTTTTAACATACCAAAGGAAAATGGGAAATTTGATTTTTTTTAAATCTAAAATTCATTAAAGCATATATGTATATGAGATCTTTCTATCTTTAAAATCCATCTCTAAAAATGAATATGATCGGGTACGGCACAGTAAGAGAGAAAGGAGAAAATAACCATAACTGGTTCTTTGTCCCTGTTCTGTATATATAATTACAACTATATTTAATGTGGAAATCAACTAAAAAAAATTTGTGATGCTGTAACTTGTGATAGGCAATATTTTAGCATCTGGTTTTCCTTCCAACTGATTGGTAGCATTTGGGGGGGTGTTGGAGGGGACAGGGCTCTGGGAGAGTTAGGTACCCTCAGTTGCTATCAAACTGTGTCCAAGATTGCCAGGGGCAGGAAGGCAAGAAGTGCGTTCTTAGATGGACAAATCTATAACAATATGCTTATTCTGTCTGTCCAGAGCGCTCCTGTTGTTTCACTAAGCATTGTGATTGGCTGCTGAATCTAACCAAATTTTGACTAGGCTGCCACCTTGCCCTTTTAAGAGCAGATGAGTTTCCAAGACAATCGGGGGGGGGGGAGGCACTACTTGTGACTGCAGCACCAGGTGAAGCAGCTTGTAGGGCGGGGAGGAGGGTGCCAGTCACTGCTGAGGGGTAGGAGGGAGGTGGAGCTGGCACTGGCACATCTGCCAGGAGAGGAAGGTGGGGGTGGGAGCCACAGTGCACAGGCAGGAGCTTGCATGCTTCAGAAGCAGCGGTACCTGTTGCCCTGAGCAGTGGCAGGCAGGCGCTGTTGCCTGGCAGATTCATGGCTCATAGGGTGCTGTGCTGACAGGGGCAGGCTGGGCTGCAGAAGCCAGTGCTGTGGAGGAGCCAGGCATGGGGCTGCTTCTGGATGGGGAGCTTCACAGCAGCACCGCCCTCATGCTGTCCCTTACATGTAGTGTGAGGGGAGGGGTCCCTCTGCAGGCATGGTGGAGAGTGAGGAGGGGACAGTGGGGATGAGTCTATCCCTAGCTGCAGATCCCTGCTGCAACCCGCACCACCATGCCTGCAGAGGGACCTACCCCCTCCCACACTAACGTCGCACGTGAGGGGTGATATGAGGGTGGCGCTGCTGGGAAGCCCCCGGCCCAGGGATAGCCCTGCACCTGGCTCCTCTGCAGCGCTTGTCCCTGCAGTCTGGCCTGGTGTGGCCCTATCGGCATAGCGCCCCAGGAGCTATGAGCCATGAAGCAGTAGTACCTGCCTGCCGCCACTCAGGGCACCTGGTGCCATTGCTTCTGGAGCTCACAAGCTCCTTTGAGGGGGGAGTGAGGGGCCCAAGCAGGTCCAGGGAGAACAATGCTATTATAATACTATAATAGAAGATATTCCTAAGCCTGTGTTAACACATGGACAGCTTTATGTAGCCTTTTTGAGGATTAGAAGTTTTGATTCCATTAAAGTATTCAGTCAAAGGATAACTAAAAATCCTGCATTTAAAGAAATATTGTTGCAATAAAAATTTAAATCGCAAATGTTTTGCGGGTTTCAGCTAGTAGAGTGAGAGAGAGAGGATTTTATAATGGCAACTACTCAATGATCTTAACAAGGGGCAATGCTAGCAGCCCTGCCCATGTTCCTAAACTATGTATTGAAAGATTAGTCTATTAGAAACTTTGTTCTTCATAGAGAGTTTGAACTCATTCCTGTTCTTGTTGGTTTTTCCCCCCAGGATTTAAATGATCCTAACATGTCTGTTTCTGAGGACTGGGAAAATACTTGTGTTGAAGTAGAGCACTGGGACTCCTTGTCAGTTGTCTCCAGGGCAGAAGGAAGCTAAACGGAAGCCTGAACAGAAATACTCAAACAGCACATCCGCTTCAAGTCACTTACATTATTTTACACTGTGGCTGATGTGTTTGCACCAGGACTACACAAAGGTATCAGCAGTGGCATTGTACTGATGCTATTTAAAGATGAAGGACAAAGTCAACTTAAATTGCACAAGATATGACACCCTGAAACCTGAGCCAAAGTGGCTTCTATATCGAATAATGTGAAGTGCTTTCTATAGGAGAGACTCTCTTTGGTTGTTTTTAAAGTCACAAATGTGAACTGAAAGCAAACACTAAGCATGAAAGTGATAAACATGATGATTGGAACAGAATGACTGGAAAATATTGCAGTAACAAGGTTACTTTCACATACATTTTTGTTGCTGATTTAGTCTGTCTGGACTATAACAATTTTTTTGAGGGTGTTAGCACTTTATGGTAGGATGTATAGTATGCTCTACAGTAGGGTTGGCAAGCCAGTCAGTTGACCAGGCACATATTGTTAACTGGCCAGCCAACTGAATGCATATTTTTGACCAAGGATTTTAACAGTTTTACCCAAAAAACCCCTACATTTGTTAGTAGTTTTCTTGACAGAAATACTATTTTGTTGACACATTTCTTAATGGAAAACTTGTGCTTTTTCTATGTATCATTTGGACCTGTTGGCAATTTTTAACCATTTTTGATCCATACTTGACCAGTCAATTGACCACTTTTTATTTGACTGGTCAGATACTCAACTGTACTCTATAGTAATTAAATGAATTATTGCACCATACCTGATTTATCTTGGCCATTGTTTTGTTAGCTCCATGCATAAAAATGTTTCTGGCTTAACACAAGCAATAAAGAAATGGTATATAAAATTTCAAGCATGTAAAAATTAACTTAAGTATGGTAGCCTGGATGTGATGGAAATAATATGCTTGGTAGAGTATCATGCTAAGAAAAAGTGTGTCAATAAAAGGTCAAGATCTGTATGATTTGAAGAAAAAGCAGAAGATACTTCACTTATAAGTATGAGAAGGGAGCTCATGACACATGCTGACAGGTTCATTTCTCCCCTAGTTCCTTGTGATGCTTTCACAAGTATGGCATTAATCTCTGCTCTAAAGAGGAGCTGTCTCTCTGCAAGTGTTGCATCTTTTAAGCTGAAGTGATACTCTGAAAGTTTTTTGGGGGGTGGGGGGATTAACCTTAATGAATGTGCCAATTGTAAATACTTTCCTAAACAGGAGACACTAAGACTGTCTATACATATGCTGGGGGGGGGGGTACATTTTAATTAGAGCAGCTCTCCAGGAACTGCTGTAATTAAAAACACTGTAGTGTCATATGTGGCATTCCTCCACACCTTTAAAAATGGCTGTGTGCTGCTTTAACTAAAGCTCATTCAGTGAGCTTTAGTTAAAGCACCCTATAGCCATTTTGAAATGCAAGAGGGGTTAATACATGTGCTCCAATGCATTCTAATAGGAACACTCTAGCATTGCCAGTGTCACATCTATAGCCCAAAAGAGATATTGGTTACCAGGACAGACCAGCAACAAGCAGTTAGCCAAGGTAAGTTTTAGCATGCATAAAGCAAGCTTTTCATTGTTCCTACTGTCTGCTGCCTGTAGGTAAATCCTATACTGAACTCATGTAAGTGTATACAGTGATTCTTAAAGCTTCTGTCCTGGTTGCTAGTGCCCCTGTGAGATTGAAGTTGTCTAAGGGATGAAGCACTGAAAAAAATCTTGACACCACTTTGTTGTACATACTACAAAACCAAGTTGTAGGATTTTTAACAGCAAGTTTTAGGGTATCTGTTGATTTGTCTCATTTTACAATATTTGTTATTTGCTACTGATAAACCAGTTAATAAATAATTTTCTTTGTGAAATGGTGTAATTGTTCACTTTCCCTTGAGTTTATGATTCAGTAAACCTAGGAAACATCTAAATTAGAGAGGACTTCAGTGATGACAACGAACAGAGATGCATGTGCAGGCAGCCGGTACTAGGAAGTTACTGTTCTAGAAAGTCTCAGTTTTCTTTTTCTGTCTCTTCATTTTCCTATTTGAGCACACAGTGGTTCCTAGCAGTTTAAAAGTTCTGGTATTGGGTTCTGGACTGTGCTAGCAGTTCTGATTGAATATGCCTCAGCTCAAAGGAGGAAGCAACACATTACTTTCCAAGCTTAATCACTTATTTTAAATGCTTGTTGAATTTACGGCTTTAAATGTTGAGATTAATTAATCTTAATTTATCCTCATAATCCTTAATAGCTGCTGGTATGGTAAAAGTCTTTTCTTACCCCACGAAAGATAGAGACTTAAATAAAGAAAGTCCTTGTTAATTTCTAGGTAAGAAGCCACACTCTCTATTTGTCTGACCAGGAAAAATACACTCCTAAGTGAAAGGTATCATGAGCACAAACCTGTGCTTTGCCCGCCCTCTTTAACTGAGAAAATACCTTCAATGAATGTTGATAGGAAACCTACACTGCCCCTGTCAGGGTTGGCCTACAATTTTCTGCATTTCATTTTCAGAATCTAAACCACCATGAAGACATGCTGACCCTTTCCTTCTCATGAACAGTTCTATTCCTAAAATAATTACAGGACTATCAACTGTATAGAAATTGCACACCAAAACAGTGACCAACACAATGTAACAAAACCTTAACTAAGTTGAGATCTGCTGTCAGACCTTTAAAACAAAAGTTTACGCTGGGGCATTTTTAAGCAGAATCTCAGCATTGTAATACTAGTGCTTCTTGCAATGGTAATGAATTCTAGGCCTAGTGAAAATGCATAAGAAGAGAATTTTAGCCAGTTTTTTTAATGAAATCATAAATTTCCCAAGCAGGAAGCAACTGTGACCACCTGAGAATACTGCTCCTGCCTTGGTTCAAAGTAATTTGCATCATCACAGAGCCTCACAAGAGAGCTGAGATGTTCCTTACCACATAAGACCTACCTCCCCAAAGAAGCTTTCCATCTGTTGACTTTTCTGTGAAATATGAACTTTCATTTCTACCCAGGAGAACTTTTACAACCTTTTCTCCAGTGCCTGATGAAGGGTGTTTGTGCCCAAATGCTTGCAATTAAAGAAACTTTTTTTACAAAAACCTTGTTGGTCTAATAAAAGATATCACCTCTACCATGAGCCCTGATTGAGAAAAGAAAGACATGTCAATCTTACTCATTTTACACGAGCATCTTCCTTGCATTGGGGAAGCTGGGCTGAAACATCAGTTGTTTTTTTTCCAGAGCTCCATCTCAATCATATGACTCAACTCCAAAGCAAGGACAGATGTAGGCAAGCAGCTGCTCTCTCTTCTAGGAAAACGTGGAGAGCACTTCCTCAAATCACCCTTATGTTAGCAATAGCCACAACTGTCGTGCAGAACAGACAGGGCCGAGTGAGTTGGCCACTGGAGCTGAACACACTGGAAAGATTTCTGCAGGACTGTCCCTGTGCCAGTATTCTATTCCATGTCTTCCTAGCTGGGGTGTATAAAAATCGCCACTTTGTTGTTCTACTCTTTTGCAACTGAAGTATAATTGAGAATTCTCTATTAGTCTACACACTTTCCACACTGAAGCTTTCTAGTAGCCCCTGGATGCAAACAGCAAGTCTTCTGCAATTCTGCTATGCTACCTACACTTTAAACAATATGTTTGAGAAGCCAAACAACATGGAAAATACCTTGCTTTAGTCTTTGTTCATAAGGAGTAAATCTGCCATATTTACAAGACAGATGCTGTTGTTTTAATTTGGTGGTGTTTACATCTTAAGAACACTTTACAGTCAAGGTAAGTCAAGAAATTTATTTCATTTTGAACTTACAATTACGCAAATCTGTACAGTACCACATTTAACACTGGTGAATGTAACAGATGTAACTCAGAATTTATGATGAAGAAATCAGGTTGGAAACAAGTCTAGGGATGGCACAGTTCTCAGCTACAGTGTTGCTTCATATTCTGTCCATTGGAAAGATTCCCAGAAAGGAACAGAGTGGAAAGAAGTTATATTACTAACAGAAAACAGTAGCCATAGATGTGGCTGTTTCTCACATTGTCTGGAAAGTTATATTAATACTATCTGTGTGGTGAGCTTGATATATAAAAGCCCTGAAGAAAACTAGTCTTAACTGACTCAAACACATAGAACTGGTAAGACAAGGATGTCAGATTTGTCACCAAAATTAGGAGAAGTACATAAACAAGATCAGCCCAAAGCTATAGAAACAGCAGATTCTCTCTTTTTGTGTTCCCCAGCTGGAACATCCTGGCTTTCAAATGGTGACAGATACATTTTATCTCTGTCCTTTCAAAACAGGCTCAGAGTCTAAGAAAGCCTCTCAAAGGGGAATTCTGCAAGAACAACTCAGCCTAAAGTCCCCATAGAAAACAGCTACCCTGCCATAGGCACATTAGCAATGCCATTTTTGCTCTATCCCTGAATGAACATGTGAGACTCTACAAAAGTCCTTGAGATACAGGCAACTGAATGACTAGGGTCCATTGTATCAGATTGCACCTGAAGAAAACTACATTGTTATAACTCCGGCATTTTGGTGCTCAGTCTTTCATCTACTCTTAGGTATTATGCAAGTGAACTGGCTTCAGATGAATTAAAATTTATTGTATAATGATAAACACAGCAATGTTACTCAGTGTTCCAGAAATTATACTAAACATTAGCATGAACACTTACAAGAACCATGCTGCCATTAAATGTATTGTGCTATAGTAACTGAGGATTAAAAACATTTGATTTGTCATGCATGGTCCCTTATATGGCCCTGTTGAAAATACGTCACCTTAAAAATTTAAAAGCTACTGTGATGCTTTTTCAAACCATTTATATGCATTTTTCTTAAAACCTTGCACTTAATCCAGTATCGTATCAAGACTTTATCCTCCAAATGTAAGCTCAGCTTAAAGACTCTGAAGCCCATATTAATGCATAGCTTGCAAGTCAGTTGCAGCCTTCCTGTGCATACAAAGTAATGGCCAGTTTTACAAGGCTTGACCCTGCCACCTCTTACTTGAGCAGTTCCACTGAAGTCTGCCTTACATGTGCAAGGGCTTGCAAGACAGAGTCTTAAAGTGGGAACGCAAGCCTGTATGTGAGTAGAAATAAACCTGCAGACTTCAACATTAAGAAAATGTAGCATTTACTAAGATATATACATACCAAGCCATGTAATATGTACATATTCACAATCTTGTTCCAGGAAAAAAGGGAAATCATTATAGAAACTTTCAAGAGGAGACTTTTTTTTTTTTTTTAAAGTCCTGGTTCATTCAGCTTCAAGAAAATGAGACCCAAAACCCCAAATGTGTAATGTAAAATCCATCAAAACAAAGAGATGTATAAACAGAATAATAAGGTGTGTGTGATTGAGGGGAGGGAGAGGTGGGCGGAGTGAACGCTTGCTCTGATTTTTCATCCCCATAACTCTTCTGTTCTTCCAAATTTGTAGATCAGAGTACTGCAAAAACAAAAAACAAAATAAAACCTTGTATTTAAATTTGCAAAGGTGACATTGAAACCTAGGATATTTTAAAGTCAAATTAAGTTTTGCACTTAATTTGGGAGGAAATGCAATGCAAACATTGCTGCTTTATCAGAGGGAGCTGGATTATACTTTAGCCAATTTCAGAATTGGTTTTTATATACGTTCCATTCACTGTGCATTCCTGGATAAATATGCTCTGGCTTTGTAGGGGAGTGGAAACCTCCAAAAGTATTGCTGCTCAACTATGAACTGGCCAAATTGGTAACCTAATACGTAATCTTGCATTAAAACAGCCATTATTCCAGAGAACTGAAGGGTAACAAATGTTATATAAAGATTGTAGAGACAATCAATGGAATTCTGGACCAGCCAGCCTCCCATTTGGACCCGACTGGAACAATTCGATATAGAATTTAACCACCACAGTTTCTATAAAGGAAAGTCTTCCAGGCTTGCAACTCTTGAACACAGCATGACACTCCTGGACAAAGGGGAACCAAATGACATTTCAGAATTCCAGTGTGCCTTTGACAAGGTTTTGCATAAGAAGCCACTAAAGAAATATTCACAAGTTAACAGAAAGTACTGTGTAAATCAAAACCTGGCTGGAGGAAAGAAAGCAAAAAATAGTAGAAAATAAGTCTTTCACCATCATGACAATTGACCAGTAACAGCAGGATGCCCCAAGATGCTGGACCAAGTCCAATGTTTAAATATATTATTAAAAATGCACTAGGGTGTAATCAGGCAGGCAGCCAAATTTGCAGCTCAATTATTTATCTTACTCAGGACTAGAAAATGATGAAGGACTTCAGAGAGAGCTAAGTAAAGTGAAGAAGCAACACTATTGAGCCTGAATTTTATCTGGCATGGAGTAATGAATGCCAGAGGGAAAAATTTAGACACTGCATAAGGGTTTCAAACTAACTAGCAACTCAGGAAAGAGCCCCATAGAGGGAATAACAAATCTCTTCTCAGGTAGCAGCTGCCAGCCAAAAAGAACCACATTGTTATTTATAGAATGAAGATGATAATGACTATGTAAATCAATCGTGCAACCTCCTCCAGAATACCATGTGCACTATTGGTCATCTTCTCTCACAACTGCAAGTGTAGAATCACAAGGGATCAGAAAACAGGTAATAAGATTCAATTATGTGGACTCAAAAGATTAGGACTGCTTGCTTCAGGAAGGAAGAGTGAAAAGGGATAATATATTCATAAAACAACTTTTTTTTTTAAGAGTGTGGACTGAGAACTTGCTGGTCTCCCAATGGCAAATGCTATACTCCTTGAATATTGGACCTACCTGATATCTAGCTAGCTGTATGCTACTGCAAAGAGTATATATAGGCAAATGGGAGGGCTGAAATGACTGGCCTTAGAAAGCCAGACATAGGGAAAACACAGTGGAATAGCAGTTTTAACTCGTGTAAAGCTACTGAAGGATAGTTTACTTGAGAGAGAGAAAAGAAAACTGATGGGTAACATTGACCACTAGTGATGTCATAAATATCGGTAAGGGGAAACTTGGGTAAAACAAATGCTTTGGGGAAGGTTGGTAAGAGGTTCCAGTGAAGTGTGCAGGGGGGTACTAAAGATTCCCTCCTCATCTCAGTCTTACTTATAAAGATGCCCAAAGATATCTCACCATGTGCTCCAGGGTGGAGCGAGGGTGCTTCAGTGACTCCAAGAACCACTCTAATTAAAGTGCCTGCAGAGTCACGTGTATTTAGCATCCCAAGCTTCAAAATGGTGCCAGGGCATTTTAACTAAAGCTTGTTCGACGAGCTTTAGTTAAAAGCACCCCCGCCATGATTTTGAAGCGTGGGGATGCTGAATACATGACACAGAGGCTGCTGGACCGTGTTCAGATCAAATGTCCGGCACGTGTATCGGTGTCGCTTAATGTTAATAGCCAGTGAAGTCATAAGGACTTACAGGTGTAGGAGTGCATTTCTGTTATATAAAAGCGCAAGAAAACAACTGCCAACATTGAATAGAATTAGATCTGGCAAAGACAATTAAGAGAGTTTGCCTGTATTAAGAGAACAGGGAAAGAAGTGGTGGTGTTATGCAGTGAGGAGAGATAGACTTAAGTAATCAGGATATGACCCTGAAACTGAATGAATAATACTCCTCAGTTTTCAATAAGAAAAAAAAATTATGTGGAAAATAGACAGAAACAGGATGGCAAATAAAAATTAGAGGTGCAGAAATGGAAGTTACCACAACTAAAGGAAAAGGAAAAGGCTCAGGCTCAAAAGCAAAATGCACTCAAGTCAAGGGCAGGGAGAAACAGGTTAATCTCATCCTTAAAGTACTGAAGTTACAGGTCTGCTAGCAAGGATCTTTGATTATATAGTGCCACACCAACTAGACTAAGCAGAGAACAACAAAGTGTCTTGCCTGCACTTAAGGGGAAAAATTTAGAGGCAATAAGAAGCCTAGTAGTATATAAGGATTTAGAACAACTTTTGAAGGAAAAAAAATATTTGATAACATAGAGGAAAATAGAAAAATGGGAAGAAGTGC
>NW_017728906.1:35698616-35699938 GCF_001723895.1 Crocodylus porosus
GAAAAATTGGCTGCATGCAGAAGGCAGAGATTAGTAAAGAATTACAAGGCAGGTAAGAAACTGGATAAAGTAGTGTTATCAGGCTAGAGGGAGGCTATTAGCTGAGTCCCTCTAGGACTGGTCTTCAGACTGATAATGAAAAAACAACCCTGGCACAAAAAGTACAACTCTATTAGTTATACAACATAAAGTTGGAAGGCAGCTGTCAATTAGGGCTGTGTGAAGCTTTGGGTGCTGATTTGATTCAGAGGAGATTCAGCCTGATTCGGTGCCCAAATCTCCGAATCCGAATCGAATCAGGGGACTAATAAAAAGGTCTCAACTGATTCAAAGCTCTCCGAATTGATCAGGAAAAGATTCAGAGAACTTCGGCGATTCGGGCTTGCTGCAGCAGGAAGCTTGACCCAGACTCCATGCTGGAAGAAGGGGAGGGGACCATGGGGGGACCCCCACCAGGCCCCATCCCCTGCCTGCTCCCTCAGCCCTCCCTGAGCACCCCTGACCCCCACCCACTCCCACAGCTCCCCCATGGCTGCCCTGCCTGACCTGAGCTCCTGGCTGTTTAAAAAAAAAGCTCTTACTCACCAGCTGCTGCCAGGCAGGGGGTGATCCCTGCTGTTCCCACTGCCCCATGCTGCATGGGGGGCTCTGCCAACCCCCACCTACTCTCACAGCCATGCCCCCCCATTCTTCCCATGGCTGCCCTGCCCACCACAGCTCCCAGCCCTTAAAAAACAAAACAAAACAAAACTCAAACTCACCAGCTGCTGCAGCAGCCTTGAGTCTTCCAGGGACTTACGGGAGAGCCCTCCATGCAGCACAGGGCAGTGGGAATTGCCCCCCTGCCTGGCAGCAGCTGGTGACTCTGGAGTTTTTTGGGTTTTTTAAAGGGCCAGAGCTCGGGGAGGCAGGGGTCAGGCAGAGTGTCCCCACATGACATGGGGCAGTGGGGGGGCGGCAGGGAACACCGCCCTGCCTGGCAGCAGTCAGCGAGTGCAGGGTTTGTTTGTTTTTTCAAAGAGCTGGGCAGGGCAGCCAGTGAGAGCAGATGAGGGACAGGGCCTGCATGATTCAGAGATTTGATTCAGGACAGCAATTCAAATCACCGAATCCAATCCAATCCAGTCCCCCAAACTGGCTGAATCCAAAGCGAATACTAGCTGCCTTGCACAGGTCTACTGTCAATACAGTGGAAGGAGTAGAGTATCATATAAAAAGAACAGGATGACCTTAGAGTGAAATAATAAGAAAATTAATTAACTTTAACAGTATAAATTGCAAAATCATGTACTTATTGACCAACTGTAATAAATATCTATACA
>NW_017728906.1:35700773-35706521 GCF_001723895.1 Crocodylus porosus
GCAGAGGGGTGGGGAGTCAGCCCTCTGGCTGCCACCCCCAGCTCTGTCCTGCTCTCTGGCCAGCCCCACAGCTGCACACTCCCCAGGTGACTTAAACGTATATTAGATACCTCAGAGCCTTATTTCAGGCTCCTAATATTTAAAAAAGCAGAAGCTGCTATTTAACAATCATTTTCCAATACTGTTTAGTTGTATAAAAACAGAAATGCTTTTACTCCTTTAAACAGAGAGTAAACCTTGTCTACTGAGTGCAGCAGAAATAGACTTTATTTGTCACGAACCCGGTTGTGGGTTACCTCCTTCATAAGAGAACCATGTGTAGAATAAACCACGACAACACAGTTTTGACATTTTTAGGCATAAAAGATACACAAAGGTCCTTACCTGAAAAATATCAATGCATTTTGAAAAAACACGGCTAGTCCTGGGTATACGTTAACATCTGAAAAATACAAGAGTGCAATAAATAGTATGAAATTCGTCTGTATTACAAACGTATATTTTGATACTGTATTCACGATATTACTGTCTGGACAGACTCAAATTATTGCTTTGGAAGAATATAAAATTTCTCAATCTCACTGGTGTTGACAGATTAACTACATTAAAAACATACATACAAAGCTACAATAAAGGGGGCCAATATATAGCCTGGATTTGATATTGCTGTCTTCTGGTATTTACACAATTCTAAATTAAATATATTCAATCCTTTAGGTCCCTGGCACATGTTATATTTCTGGCATGAATACCTTGTTAACTGTGCCATAAACAGCAACAAGGAATATGTTCAAAGTCATGGCATCATAAAAAAGGCCATCAAGATGTTACTCAAAAACTATTTAACATTTGTGCCTGGTTTATACAGTGCCATAAACTAAATGCATTGTGTGCCCTCACATCCTGATGTTGACTGTCAGCATCAGGGTCTGGGCAGCTCCACATCCAGGACCTGACTGGAGGCTGGATGCATTGTCTGCATCAGCCTGATCCTGATACAGACAATGATGTAGGCTTGCCAGGATCTTGCATCTTAAAGAGCCTTGCCCTGCAGCCACTGACTTTTAAAGCACTTTAAGGTGCCAGGTCCCAGCAAAACTCAGGGCATGGGGCAGCTCCATGATCTGGCACACAGCCTTCCCCTGCCTAATCTTGAGGATTGGACAGGGGACTACCCTGAGTCCAAACCAGGACCAGGGCTGCCAGTGCTAAATCCCAACTCTAAGCTGTGCATCAAGATTCAGCACTGGATTGCCCTGGGGACAAAGCCACATAAGCTGCCCCCTGCCCAATTAGCGTGAATCAGGCTGGGTGCAGGTCCAGGTCTCAAGCCTGGCTACTCCCTGCTTTATCCCTGGAGGATGCCAGGCACAGCTGGGGATGTGATTGCTTTTCCCATTCTCAGTTCCATGAGCAGTTTTAAAGAGGCACCCAACATAAGCAGCAGGTAATGGGAAAACTTCCTCATCCCCAGTTGCATTTGCCCGTTTAGAGAGCCAGCTGGTGTTAGCAACTGGGGATGACGAAGCTTTCCCAACTCCGCTGCTTGCTCAGACACCTTTTTAACTGGCTGTGAGAAAAAAGGGCAGTTTTCCTTCCCAACCCCAAGCTATACCATGGGGTGCACTGGGAGCCTAGTATCAGGAAGCCTCTCCCCAGTGTGCGTCTTACAGGACCCAGAGAACTTGGGCTCATGACATGCCAGACCCTTAAAAAGTGGGTGCGCAGTTGGGAGCTGCATGCCCGATTTTTTTTACATTCTTAGATGCCCCTGGAAGCAGCACCTGAGGAGGAGGAAGTTCCTGGCTCCCTAGCAGCTGCAGCAGGTTCCTACTCCCCAGCTGCAGGTGTCTCCCAACACTGGCAGTTGACAATGACAATTGGGGTTTGAAGAACTGTATGCCCCATTCCCAGAATGCAGGGCAGATCACGCAATTTGGGGAATAGGGCATAAAATTCCTCAAACCCCAATCATGGAACTTAAATGTCTGCCAGCAAACATGGTGATCTCACATGCCAATATAAGAAGGTTCATAAACAGGATGACCATGTTCCCTAGTGTTAAAACAGGGCATTCCACTCTCACCCTAACCCCCACTTCTCCAGTATGTTCAGCTGTCTCTGAGCTCTGGTTGGGAGCAGGAAGAGCACAGTGCCAAGACAGTCCCGTTTTACAATACCAGTCCCAGGTGTTGCTCTGAAAATGAAACAAAGGCACTAATTTGACCAAACTAGGACGTGTGTTTGAAATGGGACTGTCCCAGCAAAAACAGGACACGTGGTCATCCTACTCATAAACCCAGAGGAAGAGTTCAGCTCTTATAAAAATGTTGCATGTCTGCAATTAGAAATTTTGGACTTTCTGCCTTCCAGCTGATAAGGAAGGTCTCAGGAATATGCACAGTATAATTTTCAGTCAGCACACCCAAGTATGGCTCTTCTTATACAGTGAACTTACAAAAATTTCAAGTAACTTCAACTGAACAGATATGCTGGCAAATTTCACCCTCATTACCAAATAAAATCAACAGTACTAACTGGAGTAGCACATTCTGCACTGTGTTTAAAAATTATTTGTTTGTTTGTACTTTGGACCCGTTCCCTCCTCTCTGCTCAAACATAATGAAGAACTATACTTACTTTGTGTAACATATGCTCCAAAAAGGATCCACATTGAAGCAATAAGTGAACCAAACATCAGCATGAAACCAATAAAGAGCCAGACACGAGCACCTGAAAGAAATATTAAAAGCATTAAAATGTTTTCTTGCATGATTCATTAAATTAGATGATGCGCTATAAAAGACAATACTCAGATCAGTCCATAAGAATACCCCTGCAGACTTTCTAACACATCATCCTCCCTGGGGATGGAAAACTTGTTTGCCTTCCCCCTATACAGGATGGGATTCTTCCACGATAAGAATGATTGTCAGTTATTCACAGAGTTCAAAGTCACCTGTGGGAAGGTTTTGTGCCTTTATAATAGCTCCAGGTGCAACAGGGATCCCCATCTTTTAGCAGTGCATCTCCAGGTGGAGTTATATTACCAAGAACTCCCAATTCAATTTTGCATCTAGCAGAACTCATGGGGTAGGAGTGGAGTTCCAACAGGAAAAGAGACCATGAATTACCGCCATATTACATTTTCAAGGAAATTGGTATGGGGCTAACAAGAATCCTTCTGGTCACTGCACCTCATACACTGAGTTACCACATTCTCTCCACTCTCCAAAAAAATCAAAACAAACCTCCAGACACAGAGACTATCTTTCGACAGAAAAAATATAGAGCTATTACAAGATGGTTGATCACCTCAGTAGTACAATGTTTATAAGCAGTTTCCCCTCCATACAGAGAAGCCAACAATGTGACTTGGTACAGAAGTGAGAGACCTTTGGTTTGGTGGCAGCTATTTTTAAAGTTACTTTACATAAAGATAGAGAAAATCATGTACAAAGTAAAGTTAAAACCCATATATGCAAGCCACCAGGGTCTTCCCTTGTCACAGGAAAGAGTAACTACAAAAGCAAGTGATATAGAAGGCTCAGGAGGAAGAGGGGTTTCTACATCCCTCAAATGAGTTACCTGCAGGCTCCAAAAAACACAGCACAAAGGGAAACATCTGAGAAGAACAGGAGGGCTGCTGACAGATCCACAGAAACCAACTTATGGGCAGCACATCAGAACAAGAGCTATTCTTCCAATCCATAACCCAGAGGAAGATTCAGAAAGATTGCAGGCCCTCCCTCTCCCAGGACTGTGTTAGGGAAAAGACAGGGATTTCATTCCTTGATGTCCACATCAGACATCCCAGTAATTAATTCTCTGAATTGAGATTTTTCTGGATTTAGTAGGACGTTCCAAATTTGTTTTAAATCTCAAGAGAGAGCGAAGGGAGGCAGAAGGGGGGCAGGACAGGACCGAAAAAAAGTGCATCTCAGACGGAAGATTTTTTTTTTTTTTAACTTAAGGAAAAAAATTATGAAGTTTTTATGAAATCAATTATATTTTTTAATGAATTTAAGTGGACATTTTTAAAATAGATTAAATAATCCAGCCAAGCTTTCAAACTACACTCATTTACCTGTTCTTCCTAGACACCCATCACCATAGCTGTCTCCCCTCACCTGTGCATTTGAGACAGCATTTATCCTGGAACAAAAACAATAAAACTCAAGTAAGAGATTTTTAAATGTTAGTAAAAACTTACAAAAAATTTTAAACATAAAATAAAGCTTTTGAAAACATGAAAAAAAAAAACCCATCCTGAGAAAGTTGCTTGTTATGTCAATCCCTTCTAGCCACAGACTAGATGCAAGATCTTCATTCATTTAGTTCATCTTGCAATTAGTTCCACAAGGGCAGAATCTTTACATTCAAGCAGAATTTCAATTAAGACCACCCAGAGATGGGAGTCTGTTCTCCTACAACCTGTAGGATATGAGCTTGCGAACAGTGAACTGCTTTACTGAAAACTTAATTCTATATATATGACAAGAATATGATATAAAAGGCACCCCAAAGAGTGATGATAAGATGATAAAGACAACACTAAAAATGACATTCTCTGACTAATTGTATATCTCTAATGTAACCCTTTCATACTGAAAAGGCCACTGCCATTTACAGGAGTTTTAGAACTCCCCTTCTCAAAATCCCCCCCCCCAAAAAAAAGCTGTGGAAAAAAAAAAATTGTACCCAATTTGCGTTAATATAAGTTACTGAGCGTCACAGAAGGAGTTTTGTTCAAGGACTCCAGATACTAGTGACAGAGGATTACTTGTATAAAAGAAATACCTGGTTCCTTATACTGAGCCAAGATGCACATCAGTTTTGAAGAATTAAAATTTTAAAACTCTGGAAAAAATAAATTCACTTCTACTAGATAAAGAACAAGCAAATACATAAATATAATATATACAAACAGACCTCTGGATTATCCAGAAAAAAAATTCTTGACAATCTGAAGTTTGAACACATTGTATATGTTGGTTAAACTGTTGCTTTAAAAATATATTAACGAGGAATTAAATTGCTATCTTACATGAAGAAGGCAAGTGTAGAAAACACTCCACAGGTATGGAAGGCATGGTTCATTTGTTCTGGCTTAGGGTATACTACTGCAGCATCTATCATTATCCACCAGCCTGTGAAAAACTAGAGTGACAATGAAACTATCACACACTATTGTGAAAATAGAAAGATGTCCAGACAGACAAGATAGCATGCTAAAAATTCAGTCCTTTACATACCACTAATCTAGTTTATAAGTATACCTTTCTTTAGCTAAGAATCAGATTCTAAAATTCTTTGATATATAGATGTATGTTCTATAAAAACTAGAAACTTGACTAAACCTTCATACTGACGTTTCCAAAGCAGTATCTGGTATTAGATGCTTGTTTTACACAAAAATTGAAAGAAAACATATGGCTAAGTCTATTCTGAAAGGCAGAACTCAAGTTCTCAATGTATGCATGATATAGCTAGAGAAAATATGATTTTATCTTATTATGCTAGATCAGGGGAGGTCAACCTCTGGTTCCTGGTACCATGCTATCCAGCCTGCAGGGCTCCTATGGATCTGAGGATCCCCACAGGCTGTGGCGCTATGCAATCAATCAGGTGGGTAGGGCAACACGAGCCCCCAGAGCCTGATCCCAGTGTATGGGGGCAGCACAGGGCCCAATCTGGCCTGCGGACAAACCCTGTACCATTTATCTGGCTTGCAGGCCAAAACCATGA
>NW_017728906.1:35706621-35746587 GCF_001723895.1 Crocodylus porosus
GAACTGCTTTACTGAAAACTTAATTCTATATATATGACAAGAATATGATATAAAAGGCACCCCAAAGAGTGATGATAAGATGATAAAGACAACACTAAAAATGACATTCTCTGACTAATTGTATATCTCTAATGTAACCCTTTCATACTGAAAAGGCCACTGCCATTTACAGGAGTTTTAGAACTCCCCTTCTCAAAATCCCCCCCCCCAAAAAAAAGCTGTGGAAAAAAAAAAATTGTACCCAATTTGCGTTAATATAAGTTACTGAGCGTCACAGAAGGAGTTTTGTTCAAGGACTCCAGATACTAGTGACAGAGGATTACTTGTATAAAAGAAATACCTGGTTCCTTATACTGAGCCAAGATGCACATCAGTTTTGAAGAATTAAAATTTTAAAACTCTGGAAAAAATAAATTCACTTCTACTAGATAAAGAACAAGCAAATACATAAATATAATATATACAAACAGACCTCTGGATTATCCAGAAAAAAAATTCTTGACAATCTGAAGTTTGAACACATTGTATATGTTGGTTAAACTGTTGCTTTAAAAATATATTAACGAGGAATTAAATTGCTATCTTACATGAAGAAGGCAAGTGTAGAAAACACTCCACAGGTATGGAAGGCATGGTTCATTTGTTCTGGCTTAGGGTATACTACTGCAGCATCTATCATTATCCACCAGCCTGTGAAAAACTAGAGTGACAATGAAACTATCACACACTATTGTGAAAATAGAAAGATGTCCAGACAGACAAGATAGCATGCTAAAAATTCAGTCCTTTACATACCACTAATCTAGTTTATAAGTATACCTTTCTTTAGCTAAGAATCAGATTCTAAAATTCTTTGATATATAGATGTATGTTCTATAAAAACTAGAAACTTGACTAAACCTTCATACTGACGTTTCCAAAGCAGTATCTGGTATTAGATGCTTGTTTTACACAAAAATTGAAAGAAAACATATGGCTAAGTCTATTCTGAAAGGCAGAACTCAAGTTCTCAATGTATGCATGATATAGCTAGAGAAAATATGATTTTATCTTATTATGCTAGATCAGGGGAGGTCAACCTCTGGTTCCTGGTACCATGCTATCCAGCCTGCAGGGCTCCTATGGATCTGAGGATCCCCACAGGCTGTGGCGCTATGCAATCAATCAGGTGGGTAGGGCAACACGAGCCCCCAGAGCCTGATCCCAGTGTATGGGGGCAGCACAGGGCCCAATCTGGCCTGCGGACAAACCCTGTACCATTTATCTGGCTTGCAGGCCAAAACCATGACCACCACTGTGCTAAATACCTTCCAGCAATTTAAGTCAACGCCCCGCGCCAGCAAAAACTGTAACAAAAATTTAGCAAATCCAGATGACTGGTAAAGCTTTTACTAAATAATGAACATGCAAAAATAATGAAGAAGCACATTGTTTTAAAAAACACAATTAGCACTAAACCTTAGCCAATATGATATGGGATGTTTTGAAAATTAAAATGCAAAAAAGCACCATTGCCTCATTAGCCACACTGACAAATCTGAGCTCATTCTCTTTTTATACAAATACCTACCAAGACACCTGCAACCACTGAAGCAACGGCATTTCTTCTTTCGCTCCAATCGATGCACTCGCATTCTGGCCATCGGAAATTGTCCAGGAATCCTGCCATGGCTTTAATGCTTAGGTTTTTCTTCCTTATCAGTACGATTTCATGAATTTTTCATTAATCATTGAGTCCTAAATACTTAAAACATAGCCAAAAAGTTTAGGAGTATCATCACTTTTTTATTACTGAAAAAATTGTTGACACATTTGGTAATAGTAGAATCCTTGAAAAAGTGTCCTTTCTCCAATCAAGTTTGGTCAAATTTAGGTTACACAAGACCAATGTAAGCAAAAACCAAATGAACCTCCCAATCCAAACACTGAAGCATGACTCTAGATTAATTTTAATTGGTCTTCAGAGGACAGCATTCATTAGGTTAAAATCCCGATCTCAGTTTTAGCCTATAACTCCAGATATTATGGAAAGCACTGAAGCAGTCCATAAATGGTTGCAGTCAATCATAATTTAAAAATGAACATACCACAAGTAAAAATGTGGTTAAAAAAAATACAGGTATATATCCAAAATTCAGCTTTAGGTATTTATTGGGGTCCAAGATGTAGCTCTTACCTGCAACAATGCACAATGCATCAACTAGGATTTAGGCTAGAACTATAGAACTCTGTACTACAGGCAACCCCTGCTTAACGCTGTTTTCCTTAGTGCTATTTCACTATAACGCTTATTTTAATTGATGTTTGATTTCATTTAGCGCTCAGTGAGTTTCAGTATAACACTCGCGGTCGCCATCTTGGGTCATTGAAAACAACTGTGGTTGCCATCTAGGGTTGTCAAATACTTTTGGTTTTGATTAACTCGTTTCACTTAAGGTTTGGTTTTTCAGGAACCATTTAAGAATGCTACGTGGGGGTTGTCTGTTTAGCCCAGAAAAAGGTATGCAAGAACACAACAAATAACTATCACAGAATAAATCGACTCTAGGATCTACACAACTCTCAGCAACATATAAAGATACATAGCCAAGTTAGGTAACTCCCAATAATTCCTCCCAGGGAGGTCTGCTCACAATCCAAAGGAAAAGTGAAATCTAAATTTCTTCCCTGCACTTGGCTTGCTGTAAACTTCAGTGTCTTTGAAGTTTGTATCAGTTAATATTTTATAAGTTTTTAGAAGCTGTGTGGTATGAATTATTCATATTTCTGATGCAAGACTGTCTGTGTCAGTAATACTTTGCATTTAGAAATAAGTCTCTTGCGACATTACCTTACCTGCTTTTATATAAAAGCCAAGAAATCATACAAGTTCTTTAAAGTGAAGTTCAATAAAGGTATAGTGTTTGATACATCTTTTCCATAAGGTTAAAGCACTATAAACCCCAGGTTTTCCTGGGTTTTTTAAATTCATCCTGACACAGAAATTACACTAAATATATTGTATGCAAATGGCATACTATGAATATTTTCTCTTTTGCAAGAACAGTAAAGGCAGCTGTTAAGAGTTGGGGCTTGAAAAATTACCAGATGCCTGTTTGGCAAAAGAATTAAATCTCTTAGTTATATATCAGTACTAAAGATGAACCCTTTAAATTCCATGATTATTACTTCTTTCCTCCCATAGCAAATACCCCCGAGATGAGGAAACGGATGCTGAGATTCTTAATTGTCCCCAGCCTTGAGCTTCTCCCCATGGTTAGTAAATGTATAACCTAATAAATGTGATGATGCTCTTACACCCATCTGGCAATTGGAAGGGAGATGAATCACTTCAAAAACCAAAACCACAAACCTCCTAGCTTGTAAGGCATGTACAGTTGCTTTTTTTTCAGTCAACTGGCTGTTCCAGCTTCACCAGCTTTCCCTACCCCACCTTCAGCTATGAATTCCATAGTGCCTTACTTCACTGTGGTTTACAACTTTCCCAAGCAGCAAGTGTGAAATGTATACAATTACTTTTTTTCATTGGTAGATGTCATTCTCAAGATCAGCAACAGCAAACAGTATTATTAATTTTACATTTTGCCAGAATAAACAGTACTGAGAAATATTTAGGATATGAACTCCACATATACCCCCTGGAGCTAATCTTTTTGGCAAGCGTGCCACAAATTAGCTCAGTACCTCGCTGAGAGCCATTCCCACCCCCTTCCCCTGGAAGACCTACTGCTCTCCTTTCTGCACCCTGCTCAATCTGCTACTCCGTTTTCTACTTCCTGCCCTATCTGCCCTACTGTGCTGCCTGTCCTCTTCCCAATCTGCCACGTACCACAAGCCGCAGGCTGCCCATGCCACTTGTGGCACACGCCATAGGCTGGCCACCCCTGTTCTATGCTTTCTTTAGTCATGTACACCTAGTAAACTCATTATTCTGACCACAATTACACTTTCAATAATTGTCAAACTGAAAATCAGTTTCTACATTACAATTAGAATGCTGAGTCATGAAAATAAATGCCAATCAAGGAAAGTTTGAGCAGATGTTCCAAAAACAAAAAAGCTGATAAAACATCTAGAAGCAAGGTTAGCACCTACAGACTAACTACGATTCTATAAATCAGAGATGCATAACCTTTCATGAGCCCAAGCTCATTTTATCAAATGCCGTCAATCCCAGCCATTCACTCTCTTCAGAGCAAGAAACTTGCTCAATTTTGAAAGGTTTCTAAAAAATAAGCGCAAAATAAGATTGCTATCAGAGTCCTTCCTTACAACAACATTACCAAAGCATTACAGGAAAGATTAATATTACTGATCCCCTGCTATAACCTATATTAGTTTCCTTAAAAGATACAACATATCCTGCCTGCAAAATTCTCCCTTTTGAGATAAGTCAGACTCATAATATTTAAAACTTAAATACATTTGGTAATCTGATCTGCTTCCAACTGAGAAGGTTTTAACTTTCATCATTAGAGGGCTTATTAGGAGAGTTTATTCTCACATTAAAACGTGACCTGTTAGATTTTCAGATGACTTCAAAATCTGTTTAGTAACAAAAGGTCTTGCTTTGGATTCAAGTACCAGCCCAAGGCATGTGGCAAGTTAGCTATAGCTTTGGCCCTGGGCTTGGGGCTGAATCCTGAGCTGAGCTGCTGCCTCCCCCGGTCTGGAATGACTTATTTGGCAGGGAAGAGGGCACACAGCTGGGGGGAGAGCAGGGGACAACACAAAGTAGAGGGAGGGGAAGGACCTACAGCCCTCCCCTGCCCTGCAGCCTGGCTCACACTCCTTACTCCCCTCCCTGCACCTGCACCTGCCCCCTACCCCCTTATCTTCTACTCCAGCTCCAGCCCCAGTCCAGCCAGGAGCTATCACTGCTTTTATCTGCCTGTGGGGCAAGCTGAGGCCACACTGCTGCTGATGGCCCTGGAGCAGGAACAGAGCTACAGCAGAAGGTAAGGGGTGGGGAGCAGCACAGGAGGCAAGGGTGAGGATCAGACAGTAGTGGAGAACATGGCAGAGAGGTGCCTGGCAGTGGGTAAGCAGCAAGATGGGGTGGGGGCAGGAGTGGGGCAGCACCTGGAGGACAGGTACCCAGGACAAAGGGGAGGGACCTGGCTCCTAACCCCTGCCATAGCAGTGAGGGGATGAATTTAAGACACCCTTCCACTAATTAGATTCTTTACATGGAAAATTGTAACAAACTGATAATTTTCCATGTGTAAAATCTTATTAGTGGGTGGACAGTCTTAAATTGCAAGTCATCTTGCAAGTAAATACAGTATTTCAATGATAACAGAAATTATACAGCGCATGCTTGGAAAAAAAAGAAGAAGTTTATTATTAAACACTTTAAAAAAGTTAAGCACCAGGACAGTGATGCCTGGCTCCTTTTAATTTCTTAAGATTCAGAGGTGAACAGAGTAAGCATTTTTTTATTAATGTATTTTGTGTTCCAGGTCAAAATAGCCAAATCAGTTCCAAATCATATTGATTGAGCAGAACTCAACTGTTCCACTATGTATGGTGCTACAACCAGCAAGTATCCTCTGTCCCAGCCTCTCACCCTGGGACTTCAGATGCTCCCAAATCCATTGGCAAGCATCCTATGTGCACACCCAGTCGCAGAGGTCTTGGGATTTGGATGCCCCCAAAAAGTACAGGCAAGCATCCTCCATCCCAGACTCTTTAGCCTGGGACTTCAGGTACTACGAGCATCTACACTATCATAAAAGGACAACAGATAACACAATCCCCTAAACAAGGGTAACTCCACCAAATCTGGAGGGGAAATATTAAAAAAAAACAAAACAAAGGCACAGAACTCTACTGGCAGAAATTACATAGTTTAGACTTCTCTCCAAGATTGTTCAGAGATAAACTCTTTGCTAAATACAAACAGGCAAAATACCTGTCCTTCCCACTACCCCATGCCATGGTGTCTCATACCCCAGGGCAGCTACATAGCTGCCCATTACTATTCTCAACGTAATAGTTAGTTTCATAGTTGGTAGGGCCGGAAGGGACCTGAGCAGACCATCAAGTCCAACCCCCTGCCATAGGCAGGAAAGAACAGTAGAGTCAAATGACCCCAGCTAGGTGATTATCTAGCCTCCTTTTAAAGACCCCCAGGGGAGAAGTGAGCACCACTTCCCTTGGAAGTTGGTTCCAGCTCCTAGCTGCCGTGACTATGAAGTAGTGCCTCCTGAAATCTAGCATGAACTACTCACAGTCAGCTTATGGCCATCATTCCTTGTTACTCCTGGTAGTGCTCAGGGGAACAGGGACTCTCCCATTGTCTGCTGGTCTCCCTTGGCCAGTTTATAAGACGGCCACCAGATCCCCTCCCAGCCTTCTCTTGTATAGGCTGACCAGGTTCAGGTTTCATAGCCTCTCCTCATAGGGCCTGCCCTGCTGCCCCCCGACCATGCAAGTGGCCCTCCTCTGGACCCTCTTAATGCTATCCACATCCTTCCTGAAGTGCGGCACCCAGAACTAGACGCAGTACTCCAACTGTGGCCTGACCAATTTCATGTAGAGGGGGAGGATCACCTCCTTGGACCTGCTCGTGATGCATCTGTGGATGCATGACAAGATGCAGTTAGCCTTCCTGACTACGTCCCCACGTTGGCAGCCCATGTTCATCTTGGAGTCTATAATGACTCTAAGATCCTTTTCTGCCTCTGTGCTGACAAGAAGGGAGTCGTGTACATTATATCTGCATACAGATGTAAGTTACACTAAGTACCTGAACATCTATCCACACCACTAGTTTTCAGTCACGGTGGAGGCAAGCCAAAAAAGCTGCTGCCTCATTCTCCCTGCAAATCTAACAAATTGCAAAACTATCTTCTGACATTGCACATTGTTTCCCTTTATCAGAAAGTGCATTCCTTCCTTGTACCTAGTACTGGCTCTGAAATCTGTTTATTGTTGTAACCTTATCTTACAGCCCAGATAAATGGTGGAGCATTTAAGGTGAGCTGATCAGAAAGAATACCAGCAGATAGTACATCTTTGGAGCAAAAGCTTATAATTGTTAACCTATCTTCCTACTTCAATAGAACCAGAAGATAAATATAAAAAAAATAAGTAACAGAGAATTCACCAATGAAGGAGGAAAAAAAGAGCAAATAAAGCAGGAGTCTAACTTTGGACACTTGTTCTGACTTCACAGTGTCAACTTAATCTTGGGTGTTTATTCTGTATCTCTACAACGTAATCCTGAGTGTCTACTCCAGCATTCAGTGTCACTGCAGGAGAGTAGATGAGCCCCTTCTGTTGCCCTTTCTTTATATAGCTATTTGTAAAAACTACCTTAGGCTACCAAGACAGTATTCTACAAGCACTAATTGAAAGCACCAACAATTTGGTGGTACCAAGTACTGTATTTGTAAACTACTGACTGATGGTACCAAGAATTAAAGAGATCTCACACTTTCCTGCAAAACAGGCATCAGACTCCAATTAGAACTTCAACTACCTTTAAAATTGGTTAAGTCTACTGTATATGTGCATAACTAAACACCAGAGATATTCATACACAGTTCTTACACAGCATTTTGTTTTTCAACACCCCATGAGGGAAGGAAGCAAATTATTATTATTGCCTTTAAAAAAAAATTAAGGCTGTAAAGGTTAAGAGACTTCTCCAAAAAAATCACATTAGCAAGTATAACTCAGATTCACATGCAAGTTTTAGGGCCAGTATCCTCTGCCATATATAAAGAAAAACCTTTGATGTATGTTTAGGTATGTTTTTATCTTGGCAGGCTTACAAGCTGGGAGTGTTAGAGCCTGTAATCAGCAAGCTGGGAGCACAATTGGCAAGCTGGGAGCACTGGTTTAGAACCCAGACTCTTGCTTACTGTTCACTTTGCAATGGGAATGGTAGTGTAAGAGTAATGTTATAGCACCAATGGTCCAGAAATTAAAGCAAGAGGCAAGGATTTCTTAATTGGTCCAATATAAGATATCACCCTAAGAAATCCTTGCAGTGAGAATGCAGGCAGGTTGCCTGAGTTCTGGCAGCCCTTGCCTGCCCTTCCCTTCCTTCCCATTCCCCCCCCCACACACACACAAAGGACAAGTTCTGCCACAAACTACTGGGAAAATTCTCCAGTGCCTCAGCACAAAGACCCATGGGGTATATAACCTCTAAACACATGCAGCTAAGTGGCAGAAACAGCTAGGACACGGCACCCTGGCTCATGGTGATAAGTGCATGCAGGTTTGGTTTTTCTTGGGTGCCAATCTCCTGGGGCACCCAACGAGGGGCCCAGACCTGAAGCTTCATTTCCAAGAGAAAATAAAGCACACTTCTCATGGGAGCAAAGAGCCACAGTGCCTGCCCTCCCCCTTCTGGGCATTCCCCGGAGTGGCCCAACAGGAACTCCACGCCCTGCTGCTGCCTGCAAACTGCTCTTACCCGCCTGCCAGAGGGGAGAGCCGAGGCAGGGGGGAAAGCAACACAAAGCCAAACCAGGCCCCTTGCTTTATCCTCCCCTGCCACTGGTGACACTTCATCCCCGGGCCAGTGTTGCCAGGTGTACAATAATTATCATATCTGTACAATAATTTCAACCCTTGTACAACGTATGAGCAATAATAGTAGAAGTGCCCAAAACATACAATGATTTTTGAGGCAACTGATTCATGCAGCATATGCAAAACCCAAATCAGCCTCTTTTGGGTTTGCTGCCAGCACTTTCTTATGACTACTTACCTTGAAATAAAGCACTTTTTTATATGATATATTTCGTGTTCTGGGTCAAATCAGTTCCAAATCATATTGACTGAGCAGAACTCATTTGGTCCAAAAACCATATTGACTGAAGCAAGCAAAACTCAGTAGTCCTAAACAAACACCCCATACAGTGTAACAACTGGCGAGCATCCTCTGTCCCAGTCTCTCACCCTGGGACTCCAGATGCTCCCAAACTCATTGGCAGGCATCCTACGTGCAGGCCCAAGGCCGGAGGCTCGGGTTCGGACACCCATTGACCCCAGCAGTCTTTGCTGCCCAAGTGCAGGGGGGCTGGACCTGATGATCTGTAAGGTCCCTTCCAGCCCCTAACAACTATGAAACTGTAAGCAATCACCCTCCACCCCAGACTCTTTAGCTCGAGACCCTCCTACACTCGACCTAGCCCACAAGAAGCTGAGAAACCAACACTTGATCTGAGCCTTGAAATAAAGGAAATGCTTCAATTCTGATGGCCCAGCTCACTCCCTAGTAACTTACTGTGAGCAAGTCAATAAGAAGACTTATTTGCATACTTCTTTTTTTTTTAATCTTTTTTTTTCAGTGGACCATCATTTTTCAGCAACTACCATCATTTGGGGTGTCTAAGACCATCATTTCATATTTAAGACCTGGCAACGCTGGTGGCAGAGGGAAGAACCACAAAACCCCTTGCTTTACGGGCCCAACCCCCTCTCCCCCGGCCGCTTTCGCTTTCGCTTTCCAGGCTGCGGCATCCCCGGGCCCCTCCCCCGTCCCGGGGAGGAGGGGCGGGGCTGCGGCGGGGCCCCCCAGCGCGTGGGGGGGGAGGAAGCTCGTTCACGCAACAGCCACCAGCCCGAGGGGAGGGGGGGGAACGGCCGCAGTCACCCCCCTCCGCGCGAAGCTCTTCCCTCCCGCGCCAGAAACCCCGCATGGAGGAGGGGGGGACCCATTGGCCGTACCTACCCCCTGTCCTGTGCGAGACTCTTCCTGCTGCTGGAGCCCGGCCGGGCAGAGGTGGAGAGAATGGCAGGCATCTCCGCCAATGGGCGGCCGGCGCGGTGTGGCGTCACGGTCAGGTAGAAGCCAAGCAATGGCTCTGATTGTACGGCTGGAGCTGCGGGGGGAGGGGGTGACAGACGTTGGCCCGCCCCTGCCTCCCTTCAGCGCGGGCTCCTGAAGGCCCCCCCCCCCCGCAGTGTGTGGGGGTGATGGAGGTCTGGGGAAGCGTTTGGTACCTCTGAGCCGCCATGACTCGCAGCCCCCTCTGGTGGCGGGGCGGGCGAGGAGGCGCAGTGTGCAGGGCCTGGCTCGGCCTGGTGGGCACATCATCAACCGTCACTCAACGCCCCCCTCCAACCGACACAGCCCTGCCTCGCAGCAGGGGCCCCATTGCACAGCTGTGTCCTCTCTATGGTCGCCAGCCCTCCAGGATTGCCCGGGAGTCTCCAGGAATCCGATATAAACCTCCAGGAGGCTGCTGAGAGTCACGCCACAGATCAATTCATTAAAATTAATATTAAATGTTGAATCTGAGTGATACAGTGGGGCAGCAGATTTTTTAAATGTCATAGTCATGCGCATTTGCCTTTTTGATGGAAAATCTGTGTACTGATCCATCACTGATATACAGAAGCACACGGACCTATTGCTGTGTGTATTGTGGGCATGGTGGCAGGCTGGAAACCTCCCAGAATAGATTCAGAGTTGGCAACCCTAGTCCTTTCTCCCCCGACACACATGCCCTTGCCTGTGCCTATTCATCTGGCTACCAGTCTAGACCCATGGCTGGGTCAGGCAACAGTTCCTCATGCTGAAGTCACCTGTCTCCTCCAGAAGGAGATGACGGGGGACTAGTAAAGATGTTAAGGAAGGCTCCTCAGATGGCCCGTTTGCCTGATAGAGGGGTCTGAGGAGTGGAGAGGGTCTTGGGGCTCTGTTATAAAGAGGTGTAGGAATCATGGGAAAGTAGGGCTGGAAGGGACCTCCAAGTACATTTAGTCCAAACCCCCCCCCCCCAAGCATATAAGGCATTCTATATATTCTAAGGAAGGTGCAAAATATGGGGAGTCCTGAATGAGCACCCAGCATTAGGACCTAGGCTGGAAGAAAGATCTGTTTGATTGAGAAATAGGCTGTGGACTGAAAAAATATGCTTGTTATATATTAGCAGATGCTCCAGCTGTGATACTTACCAAATCAGGGTTGTTGTTTGATTCCAGAGCAGATAGGTGCAGTTTTGAGAAACAGAAGACAAGAAACCTGAGGCGGAATTTTGATAACAATCTTCATTCACCTGAATGACATTTATAAAAATGATGGCGATAAACTCTTCTCTGTGGCTATAGGGAACAGGACAGGAAGTAGTGGTCTTCAACTGTAACTTGGAAAATTTAGGCTGGATGTTAATGAGAGGAGATGAATGATGAGTATGGTCAAACATGAGAATAGATTAGCAAGAGAGTCTGTGAACCCTCTATTCTTCGAAATTTTTAAGAGTAGGTTGGACAAACTTGTCTGGGATGGTTGGGACAGAGGTGATTCTGCCCTGAACAGGGGGTCAGACTAGATGACCTGTGATCCATTCCATCCCTATTTTTCTATGAGCAGTGGTAGGGCATGATGCTGGATTGGATAAAACCCATGATATACCCTGGCTACCGGTATTAGCTTCCCCTTCTCTAATTATCCACTCTTGCTACCCCTGTTCTAATTCCATTTGTGATAGCACTTGTGTAGAAAAGCTGCAAGTATTTTAGCTGTTATGCACATGCTCAGAGTAGATTTAAATAATACAATGGGAGAAAAGACCAGTAACCAGTATGTCCACCATTCCTCCCCCAGCGGAGTTGTCCCACCAACTGTGGGAATATTTACAGGTAAAAAGACTGGTATGGCCATGAAACACAACTGGAAGGGACTAAGTCACTGAGTCCATTCCCCTGCTATTACAGACAATTATGACATATAGTCTCTATCATAAGGCAATCAAGCTCCATCATAAAAATAATTAGTTTTTCACCCCTGCTATTCCTATTTGGAAGGTAGTTCAAGACCCTCTTTTGATGTTTAAAGTTTTCTTCTAATTTCCACCTGAAATTTATTCATGGGTAGTTTATATTCATTTGTTTTTTTCTCATAAATTGTCTGTTAGCTTAAATGTTGCTTCTTCCCTGATGTTTATCCTCAACCCACATATATTTAGACAGCAGGCATGTATCTTCTCAGCCTTCATGTTATTAGGCTAAATAAGCCAGTTTTTCAGCCAAGTGTAACAGTATTGGCTCTTGGTTACCCTGATTATCACTGAACCTCTTCAAGTTTGCATTGATCTTCCTTGAATGTGGATGGCCAGAATCTCACACAGTATTCCAGATGAGGTTTTACCAGTGCCTTGGACAACTACAGTAATGTTTCCGTTTCTTTTAGAAATACTTTTCCTGATATACCTAGAATCACATGTCACTTTTTAAAGCTGCATCACATTGCTGGTTCATAATCATCCTGTGATTGACTAATTCATCCAGTTCTTCCTTTTAGTCCATTGTTTCCAGCTGATGATCCCTTAGCGATAGAAGTTATCTACTGCTTGCTTGCTATTAGTCCCTAATAAGTGCATGACTGCATTTTATGCTATTAAATTTCACTCTATTTTTATTACTCCAGTCTTCAAGGTCGTCCAACTCTTACCAAAGGACATTCTAATCCTTTTCTTTATTGATCGTGCCAATCAGCAAATCTAATTAGTGGACTTGTGCTTTTTATGCCAAGGAAATTGATTAAAATATTAAGTAAGGTATTACCACCTTATCTTAGATGGCCTATTTTGTAAGTTTTCTATGTTAACTATGCTTTGTAATATTTCTCTAATAATGGTTCATGTCTTAGTTTCCCTAATTTGATTGTGGGCTGTTATACACTGGGAAAGATTTAGTTAATTTTGCCTTGGACTAGACCTGGGAGTGAATGAGAGTCTCTATATATAACTCTCTAAGCTACTAGACAATGTGATATCAATAACAAGATGGACCCATTTTTAATACAGTGAAACACCAAAACACAGTTGAATTCAGATTCCATCATTTGTAGATTTCCTGCTGTTCCGGGTGCCTAAAAAAACAACCATAGGTTTGGTCTAGATGTTCTGTCATAAGGACTCTGCCTATTGTAGTGCAACTAACCAATAAATGTTGTCCTGTTTAGAAAAGCCTGCATGCTTCATTGCATGAAATCTCTGGGTGCAGTCTTTTCCCTTAATGATGTATCATCCTTCTCCAGGAGTTGTACGACTTGTAGCTCACTATGGAAGACCATAGAATTAGTCCAAGAAGAGCAGGGGCCTGGTCTCAAGCTGAAGAGCTCAGCTTTGGCATACAGACCTGAGGCTGGCTCCAGACACTATTCAGGGACAGAGAAACAACATGGGGGTCCCCAACAAGAGTCCATCTGTGGAATCTTTGAGAGATTTCAGCCTTGACCTTTGAAGAGCTCTGTTCATAACATTCCTCTAGTCCAGCAGTTGGAAATGACAAAGTTTCTGAGCTGCAGGCTTAGATCCCAGGTGTGCCCGTGCTTCTGAGCCAAGGCACTGCCACCACAGCTTCTTTCTGCTGCCGAGCTGTGACATGGGCAAAGCCCCTCTACCACCTGGCTGTGGCATGGCGCTGGCAACCACCTGACCACCAGGTAGCTGTACATGTAAAGGCCTTCCCTCATTGCCTGGCCACAGCATGCACAAAATCCCTCAGCTCTAGAAGCTGGCCATTGGCCAGATGTCACCAACCCTTGCTCTACTCTGATAAGTCCCCTTTGATTATCTGTTGGAATTTGCACTTCAGCCAGTACCTCACCCATCTCATAAATCTTAGAGCAGAAGTATGAAACATATGGCCAATGGGCTGGATCTGGCCCACGGAACTACTTTGTCCATCCTCTCAGGCTACTGGTGAGCCAAAGGATTTGGAGGTGTGGCTAGCAGTGGACAAAGCCTGCCACATTGGCCCTGGTGGACATGGGCATAGGTGACAGAGGGGTGAGCTACAACTGTGTGACACAGCCCTGTGGCTGCTTGACCTGTCACCACTTGTACCATGTACACCATGTGGCCACTTGCTCCATTCACCACCACCACCACCACTGTGGTGACTACCACTGCTGCCCTGTACCCCATGCTGATCTGGCCCAAAAGGTGATCTTGACACCCCTTCCTTAGAATAATCCCCATTTTGTCTACTTAAAAAATGTTTTTTCATGTGGTATATTATCAAATGCTTTACTGAAGTCCAGATAGATTAGAACTACTGAATATCCTTTGTCTAGAATTTCCTCATAAAAAATGTCAAGTCAGCTTGGAACAATAAACACTTTCCCTATTATCTCATTTTCCATTCACCTCCAGATCTACATTTCTTCAAAACATCATATTCCTTCAAATCTGTTCTGAAATCTTGTATATCACTGAGGTCAGGAAATTGTTAATCCATCTAGGTTTTTCACTTGCTTGGAACATGAGTTCCAGATAGTTTTTGCACCTTCACTCAAGGATATTGTAATCTTTCTCCACATGTAAGTCCCTCAGCCTTTCACGGCTTTATTAATTTCTTAATTTTTTCCCCCTGGAAAGCTGCTTTTGTTTATTCTTCCATCTGGTTTAAATTGTGCTAACATTGAAGATCTTAATCCACATCCTTTGGCAAAATGGTTATGATTTTCTCCAGTCGTTCCCTTATTTCTTTATGTTCTGTCACATCATTAATGTGCAAAGCTATTCCATCAGGTTAATTATAGTTCTGTTTTTTTCTGACCAGTACACACCCTTAAATTCTTGCACAACAGTCACTATTGTTGTTCTACCATGTTTCTGTTATTGCTAAAGTATCCAGTTTCACAATCATACACCTGGAATCATAATTCCTCCAACTAGTTGACAATGCTATTTTATTAGTATACAAACATCTCAGTTTTTTTCTCTCTTCTTCTAATTTTCTAGATTTCCTGGATTCAGTATAACTTTTTAAACCTATAACCAGGGCTGGCCTTAAGGAAAATAATGCCCTGGGCAAACTTATATTTTGGTGCCTTTTCTTTGAGTTTAAGTATGTAGTAGTAGTACTAAAAGTTTCAGAAATAAAGCCCCAAGGGGAGCTGCTGGGCTGGATCAGGAGACTTGGTTCCCAGTGGGGAAACATCACTGGTACGTGCCAGTGGCTGGAGGGGGCTGGGCTGGGCACTGCTTCTGCCTGGGGCAGGGATTGGCTGGGACAGGGTTGGGGACAGTGCTGCTGTGAGCACAGGCTGCTCGTGCGCATGTGTGTGTGCGTGCGCAGTGCTCCCTTGACCACGGCACCCTGGGTGGTCACTCATATCACCCACCCATAAGGCCGGGTCTGCCTAAAACCCTTTTCAACTTTGCAATTCTGTAACCTGGTATAATCTAGTATAACCCTTTACTGAACTCCCATTAGTATAAATACTTTCTTGTGGTTTATACACTTGTCCTCTTGGTGTTCCTTTTCTCCTTACTCTCCTTATTTACTGGATTCTCCTCTTCCTGTATATAGAAACCAAATATAAGGCTCTCCCAATTTACTTCCCCTAATTCTTAATTTAAATTACTTCTAATCAATGATGCCAGCCCCTGCCCTAGAATGTGAATATACTAACTACTCAGGAAAAATCTATCCAAATCTTTTTCTGTAGGGTTGGAGTATTGTTATAGCCATAATGATCCAGGAAATATCCAAGCAGGAAGGCTTTGTTTGTCATGTGTGTTATTGGGCCACTGTATAGTTGGGGAAGCTGTTGGTCAAGCTTTCAGACTTCAGACCTGAGGAAGGACGACTGATGCCTGAAAGCTTGTCTAACAGCTCTCCCAGCTATACAGTTTGTCTGATAAAACATTATCATAAAAAAATCCTCTTTTCTGTTAATTCTCCCACTGGTCAAATGTCCAAAAGCCTTTCCCATTGCACCAACCCTTGATTCATCCGTTCATCTTTATTATCTTGTCACAACTTCATCCCCTCTTCTCTTGGGTCAGTAAGAACTTAACTGAAAATCATTTGAACTTCCATTTCTCTGGGCATCTTCCCCAGCCTGGCATATTGTCAAAAGGAGTTAGTAGCATACGTATATTTAGGATTCTGGAGTTCCTGGCTGAGTTCATTAGATTGTTCTGCTTTGGAGCTTATAAAGTTTTAATGATCTTGACTTAGATACAGTTAGGATCATTAATGTATTTTACTGGGGAGAGCCCATCTGTGCATTTTCCCAAATCACATATAACACCATCCCCCAAAACCTATAAGTGAATTCTCATATTCATAATTTATTGTGCATTTCTGCATCTCTTTCTGCTCTGTTATTAGTCTTGTCATTAGTTTCCATTACAATGTTAATACTGAATGCTTTGTCCATTTGGGTCAAGTTTTCTTTCAAATTAAAAAAAGTTTTAACTGACTTATCTTTCTAGTAGTTGAGTTAGAATAGATACACTAACCCCTCCCCTCCACCCCCAAGAAAATAAAAATACCAAGGATGATTTAAAACGTATACTGGGTGTGGTCAACAACCTAAATTTTGTGCTCATATCCATTCTTTCACTCAATCTTATCTAAACAAATTATGCCTGCAATTATAAAATGCCTATACATAAATGTCTATTTTCATGTAAAATGTGTATGCCCCTACATAAAACAGAACAATTGAAATTTTGTCCTATCAATTTAGACCTATCAATTGTCAGCTAGTTTCCTTCTTGTCTTGTGTAGCTTTTTTAATTACTTCTTGCTTTGTTTGTTCCCAAACAGATAAAAGCCAACAATAGAACCAATGCAAATTGAGAGAGACTCACTCCTTCAGGCAAGACACTACATTTGGATTAAATTCAATATTGGAGATACTTAACTCATGAAGCCTCACAATCTAAATCTAAATGTATCAAACCTCAAGATGTTAAAAAGCCACCTACTTTTATCACTGCTATCCTCATCCTTCCTCCTTCTTATTAGCATAACCATTTTTATGTCTTGTCCTATCTCATGCCCTGATCCTGGAATATGTGGACGAACCCCAATGACCTCAAGAAGCCCTGTGAAAGTTTATGGGACTTAGTGTAGCACAGGAATCTCTCTATGCAGCTTAGCTGCAATAATTCAGTCTTACATTAAACTTATCAGGAAGTTAACTTTCTTCTGTGTTTATACACCCAGTTCCTGACTGGAGCATCCACACACTACCTCAGCACAAATTAAATACTGTAATGATGAAAGCTGTGCTGTCTTGGTATGCCAACCCCCTCAGGCACTTATAGGGCATGTCTATACCTCTTGCGCAGCAAATCCAAGGCCTCTGTAAAAAATAAATAAATATATACAAATCTGTCAACTCATTCTGGTTCTGCATGAACCACTTGCAAAGAAATATTGTGTGATTGCCTTCTGGAGCGTACCCAGATTGCTCTCAGGATCTCAGTGAGTAGAGCAGGACTTTGTACCACTCCAGCAATGACCACGCTATATGTTTTCAGCATGGATAGAGCAAAAATGAGTGAGCACTGAGCAGGACTTGTTTCTCTCCAGCAGTCTTTGAAACATTATGGAGGAAATATAGACATACCCTACAGTGACACTCTGGTGTTCATGACTTGGCAGAAAATGTTAAAGGGTCAGTTTGCTAATCTCCTAGGTACAGTGGTTTAAACTGGGATCTCAAGCAAAATACTATGGTAATTGTTCTTGTTTTCAGCCCCCTCTGATTAGGGGTGTTCAGGCACAGTGCATAGTGTGCCCTCTCCTGTCAATGATCAGTTACTAGCATCTCTCTAACTGGGCCCCTCTGCTCTGGCTCCCAGCCGGGTTCACTACTTCTCCAGGAATCCTGCTCAAACCTCCTACTCGCATCGTTTTCCACAGTGGCTCCCACGGTTTTTTTTGCTGTATCCTTATATGTGCACAGTTCCTTGGGTTGCCTTTGCAACCAGTTTTCCAGCAGCCCCTGGTGTGCACTGCTACTTGTCAATGTAGTAGGGCACTGCTTGGATCCTGCACTTTGCAAAGAACTTCTGCTGCCTTACTTTATCTTGTACAGGAAAGAGGACATGTCCTAGGGAAAGGCAGATTGGAAATTCCTGTATAAAAGGTTTATTGCAATATAATAACAATAATATCTTTTGACTGAGACAGGAATCTTGCCTCATCTACTTTGTAAATTTGACACTAACTTAGATTGGAAGCATGGCCCAGCCCTTTTGCCATCCATTCACACCTTCTTCCCCTCTCTTGTAAGCATCTTGTGGTTCTTGTCCCCACCCTCTACTATTTCCTTTGCGGTGCTGTTACTCTCCTTTCTTTGCCTCCTCTGATCTCCTGAACTTTTTTCACCACCTGCACAGTGCTGTTGTCCTGTTATCACATCAGCTGCTGTCAAAAGTGGAGAAGTTACAGTCTCCCCTCATGTATTGTTCCCATTCCTGCATTTAGGTGCTCCAGAGGACCTGGGAAATAAGGGAAAAATAATATCTGGAAAGCTAGCTTAAAAGAAAATGCTAAATGCTTCATTCCTGTGTTCTGCTGGCTGTGGCTACTTCTTGCACTTAGAATAAAGATGGGGGATGAGATCTAGGAAAGCACCTTAAGGGCCTCCAATTTAGCCTTTGCAACACATGAAAACAGTCCAAGGAACAGAGACCAAAACCCAGGGGTCTATTCCCTGCCAGCTGAGTAACCTAACCACTAGTCTAGAGTTAGACTCCCTCTCTTTCTGGCCCATAAATCTGGCATTTCTCTCTGCACAATGCCACCTCTTTAAGAGGATGGGTGGAGGCTGTCTTCACCCATATGTTCTGGTCAGGGCACATTCCTGTTCAGGCTAAGGAAGGCCTAGAACTCAGACCCACAATTAAGCCAACTATTAAATTGTGAATTTACTCCCTGTGGGTAGCTTTCTTTTTGGGTTTTCACAAACCACATACACTCTTAGATGTTGTGATGTCATGTAAGCCAGTGATTCTCATTAGTATGCTAACATGATTCATAAGATGAACCCAGTGACTTCAAACAGGAATCCAGGATGTTAAAAACATTCTGCCCTGTCATGGTCTTTCCAAGTTCTTTGAAACAGAAAATATTGTTTTGTTATGTTTCCATAGTCAAAACATGGGTGAAAGTTATGAGCTAGCATTTCCAAGGGGTGCCTTGAGCCTAACAAGGAATGCCTCAAATGTAAAAAGATTAAGAAGTATCACTGTATTAATCTATCCTTAAGATTTTGTAGGCTCAAACTGACATGTACACCAGCTATGTAAAAATCTCCTGCCCACCATACCTGAAGCAAATTTATTTTACTGTTTTTTCATCACCATCCTCATAACTGAGAAGCAGATTATTTTGCTTAGTATAGTCTTCATGACCATTTTGTAAAGCTGATGTGCAGTTTAGGGAAACTTCACATCTACTTATTTTGAAATTATGTGGTGTACTGAGAAGAACACGAAGATCTTTCAGCAGGCTGGCTCAGCCATTTAACTGACTTAAATATTTCTACTTCCAGTATTTACAACTGTTTCATAATGGACACAAGTTTCATAGTTTCATAGTTTGTAGGGTCGGAAGGGACCTGAGCAGATCATCTAGTCCGACCCCCTGCCATGGCAGGAAAGAATACTGGGGTCAAATGAAGTCCCAAGATGGTGACCAGGAGGCAGGACAAGTGAATAACAAATTTCTGATTTAGTGTTGTGCAATCAGTTAACTTTACAGTTAGCACATTTGTTCAAAAGTAGAATTGGCTTAGTTTTATTAGCAGCATAGAGCACATTTCTGGTGAAACAGAAGGTAGTCTTTTCAAGTCTATTGTGTAAATTGTATTTGTCTGCTTTAATTAAATCTGAAGTTAAATAGAATTCTGCTTAGTTTGAGGTTTTAAGTTCAAGCAAGAACCACTAGAGGGCACTTACAGTGTTAATAAGTAGCATCTAAAAATAAGCAGTTTGTGAAAGGCTAAAATCTTCTAAAATATCATATTCCAGTATTGCAACCTTAAGGAGTACTATGCATAATTCTAAAACAAGTGTTGAACCCACATGGCTGTCAATAGAATCACTGAAGATTGAAGAGCAGGCTAGTACAAACAGTCATTTTAATACTTCCTAACCTTGCAAGCTAAGCACAGACAGTCAAAAAGCCCAAGGCTGAATTGATTCAATCTTTGCAGGTTAGTCTAAGCTGCATAGATTGGATCAATAAGTAAGTGAATAGACATTCACTTTTGCTTCCAGAAAGGCAGCCACGTGCCTGCAGTGGCCCAGGCCAAAAGCCAGGAGGGTGATAGAGCACGCCTCCCTGCTCAGCTGGAGCAGACAACTTGGGCCAAAGCTTGCCCACCTATCCTGCCAGGGTGGGTATGCGAGGGAGATAAAAAGCATGCTGGGGGACTGTGAGTTAACTTGAATCTAATGGGGATCTGGGACAGAAGTTCAGTAAACTGATTTAACCTACATCAGTTAAGTCTGATATTACATCTGTCCTGGTTTATCTTAAACCAGTTCCAGCCATTTTGAAAGTGGTTTATGTGCAATAAACTTCTATTGTGTTACAGATTGGAACCGGTTTCCAATAATTCCTACCGGTTTATGTGTAATTTCTGTCCCTAGCCCCAATCTTTTCTCATTGCAATGTTTAGACCAGGGGTTGTCAATCGAGGGTACGTGAGAAGGGCCTACGAGTTACAAACAGACAGGCAGGGACAAAATGCCGCCATCTATCATCCTGCGCAGGCGCTGCTCACTCAGCTGGATGCAGGTGGTGGAGGAAGCTCTTATGTGGCAGCTGCCACTACTCTGCATTCAGCCATTTGCCACCCCCACCCCACCCCCTGCTCTGCATCCGGCTGCTGAAGGTACATTGCTCCAAAAAGATTGAAAACCCCTGGTTTAGACAATGCAAAACCATAAGGCTTTCAAAATTCAGGGGTGCACTTGTGCAAACTCCTCAACTGGCATGAGGTGCTGGTTAGTAGCAGATAGCATCCAAAGATTGCAAGTCAGCTCACATATCACACCATCTATTTACTTACCCTGCCTACTCAATTCTTGGGAAGCTATATAGTGCAGAAACCATGAATCCTTCTTTTTAAAACACTTAGGCTAGGGAGAGAAGTTACACATAAACCAGTTTAAGTGATGAGAAACCAGTTTAAACTTGTAACAGGACAGAAGCTCAGTACACATAAACCAGTTTCAAAATGGCTGAAACTGGTTTAAAATGGATATGGTTGAATGTGGTATCAGACTTAACTGATTTGGGTCAAGCTGGTTTATGAAACTTCTGTTCCAGACCCCTTCTTGGTTCAAGTTAAATCATAGTCACCCAGCATCCCACCATGTTTTGCAGCTGTGGGCTGTACTGTGCTATCTGCTCCAGAGAGCAATGTTGGCCCCACCCCTCTGCTCCCTAGCTGGAGCAGTGAGGGCTAACTGACAATGCAGTGTGAGGGGGAAAGCCTGGCTGGGGTTGCAGCCCTGGCATACCCCACCTGGGGCCTGGAGCCAGGGATGGAGGTTAAACACCCCTTTCCCCACTCAAACATACTGCTGGTTGCAACTGAGGACTACAAATCCCAGAGGCACCTGGAAGCAGGAAGCATAAGTGATGAGCAACCCTGCAGAGTCTTGCTGCTGTGATTTTGGACTACAAATCCTAGAGATCTTGGGGGCAGCAGGAAAAGGAAATGAACAGACAGACCTTACTAGATGCACAACCCCCCCACCAGTTTCTGGCCTGAGCCATTGCAGGTGTGTGGTTGTATTTCCTGTCAGTTCACTTCTATTTCAGTTTAATCTCTGCATCTTAGATTAACCTGCAAAGACTGAATCAATTCAGCCTTGGGCTCTTTGATTGTGTACTTAGCCTCAGAAGGCAAACATCATGTCAGTCAATCTTTTGCCATATTGCAGAAACATTGACTGCAACAAAAGCACAGGCACAAAAGAAGTACATGCATGAATACCTACAGTGACATGACCACAATAAATTCACCTTGAATTGATACTGGATACCTGCCAAGAAGCTCTAATTCTAATACTGTTTCAACTTTAATCTGAAAGGACCAGATACTGAAAATAATCATTATGTAGATTACAGATGTGGTCAGTAACTGAAACCCCTTGATGACAGGAACAGACTTTGGACCTGGCATAAATCTAAGTTATGGATAACTGCTTTAGCTTGTATAGATAGAAGTGCTCAACATATAATCAATAAACATAAACTCAATCGCTAGTATACTCAAGGATATTAGTAATTGTCTAGGTGTGGTGCAGATCATTCTTTTTTAGAAGGCATTAGTAGTAGTTAAAGGTAAGATCTGTAGTACCTTAACATATTATCTTTTGATGAGAAAAACTGAATTATGCATACGTAATTAGAATCCTATTAAAATGTTAGCGCGTTCTTATTAACTGGATAGAATAGGATGTTGCCAGCCTTACTCAGTTTCAGTAGGTCTATCCCACAGGTGTCAAACTCATCTGGCTCTGTGGGCTGGATGAGCATCACTGGGCTAATCCAATACAGCATTGAGTTCAGCCTGTGTCACATACACATCATGTGTCACTGGCCCCTGGGGCCAACAACATGTGGGCTAGATGCAGTGCTGCAGGCAGCACAGAGGGTTGGTCCAGGACACATTCAGCCCATGTCCTGGACCCCATGTCACGTAAGTGCTTGTTTCAGCTTCTACACCATGGGCGGGGCCATGTGCACAGCTAAACCCAGGGCTGCTACGTGGTCATGAAGCACAGGGCTGGATCTGGTACTAGATATGGCAAAAGAGGTCCAGGCTGCGGGCTGCATGCAGCACCCCAGACCAACCTCCAGTCATATCTGAATATGAGCATGCATGAATGCTAGATCCAGCCCACATGCCACATACTGACCCTCCGTGATGTGCTCTGCACATGGCTAGTCCAGCCCCTCATGCCATATGCAGCACACACCAACCCCAGAACTCATAGTGCATATGGCACATAGGGGCAGATTGGGGCAGGTGCTGTCCACAGTGCACAGATCATATTAAACAGAGCAAAAGGCCTGAAAGAAGGGCCTTATAGCACATAATCCAAAGGCTAAAATAGGGCCTTATAGCACATAATCCAAATATGCTATAATCTTTGCTTGAAAATGTTAGTAAATAGTAATTGATGCAACTAAATGTAAAGGATGTGGTTTTGCTATAATATATTTGTGTTAACTTTCCTAGATAAGTTGTAGAAACAAAGCAGCCTTGTCAATAAAGACCATAAAACAATGTGAAATGAAAATAGGATGGTGGCTAGCAGCATTCCCTGATGAGGAAGGAAGGAGTTAAGAAATCCTCCCTTCCAGCATTGTAATTGTACTTATTTTTTGTATAAAGGGTAATCATTAAAAGAATTGTAGCTGTACTTTAATTCTGTACTTAAGCTTGCAAAAGATGCCCTGATCATAGGCTGACTGTAGTCTTGTCTCTAGAGGCCAAATAGTCCCAAGCTTTTGGTAAAAATTCTCCTAAAAACCCTTCTACCACCCCCAATAACCCCTCCCCACCAAAAAACCCACTGTAGTGAAAGTAACATATTGGGCCAAACAGCTTTTACAGCGTCCTTTCAACTCACAGGGAGCACTCCAAAGGGAAAACTAGTAACTAAAGGCCAGATTAAAAAAGACTTAAGTAGAATTTAAGACCTCTAGTCCAAAACCGTCATCCTGAAGAAGCATGGTCTTAGCCCCAGTTGCTCCCTTAATTTATTCACTGATCCTTTTACAGCCATTCAAAACTAAGAACAAATGGTTAATGAATGGGACACTGGAGTACAAGTTAGAAGGCATCTGTTTCAGTTTTACCACTAACTCGTTGTTACTTCCCTGTACCTCAGTTTTTTGAGTTGGAACAAAGACATAGGGCTACAAAAGAAATGCTACATTGTTTCTATGTTACTAAAAGCATTGATTGATACAGGCAGCAGCAGGACAAGTTTTACATGAGCAGAACTGAATGAGAAAAAAAATGTTTATTTGTTCCTTAGCAGCTTTCACAAAGAACCCACTGATCATGTGAAGAAGTAGGCCAGACAATTAGATTCCTTAAATGTTTAAGCAGTAACAGGGCTGGTTTGATATTTTCAGTGAATCTGAAAAATTCCCACTATAATACTGCTAGCTGCACTGACAAAGTGCATCCACTACATAGCCAAAATGGAGATGTTAATTTTAGCTTATTTTAACATAAGATTTATCCATTTAAGAAAAGTAGTCTTAAACCTAAACAATTTGACATCTTCCTGTTCATTTTCCTTTGGGTCTTTGTCAGAGGCCCTCATTTCTTCCATCAGAGTCTTGTAAGTCTTCTGGGCTCGTGCAATTTCTTTGTCTGCACTAAAATGCACCATTTGTCTGCTTAGAATAGGAACAATTAAATTGAAGTCATTAATTCTTTTGTTTAGTTTCTTGATATCTTCTATAAATTGTTCACAAATGTGATCCCACTGTTTCTGTCTGCACGGTGTCATTGGCTCTCCCAGTTTTTTCCTACATGCCAGCATGCTCCTTCTTAGTTGCTCTATGGTTTCTCGTATTTCTTTCTGCAAGAGGATCCATTCTGGTTGGTATCCATTATCGATTAGAATCCTGTTCAGGTTGTGAGTCATAGGATCAATATGAAGACAGTTTGAAAATTTCTGCAATGGTTTTCCTTTACCACTGAGATTATCAAAATCTCCTTTAGCCATGGATTCCTGGATGAGGTCTTCAACCAAGCGTTCAATTGCTTGGGTTATTTTTACTTTCTTACTCTGCCTTACATCTTTGGCTATCATGATGTCATTTATAGTATACTGGCTCTCAAGTTTCTGCTTTCGATATTCTAGGACTTGTTCAGCAGCACGGTCTACTCGAAATTGCATATACTGTCTCTCTCGTTGACTTGGAGTTCCAAATCCAACACCTTCAAAACTTAAGTAATGTCTGTGTTGTGGTGTTTTGGACTTGAACTTGTCCTCCTCTTCCTCCTCATCTTCCCTTGATTTCAATTTCTTGGACAGATCAGTAAGCACTGTTCTATATGCTTCTTCTATCTGCATAAATGTTGCAGAATCAGCTGTGACAGAACCACTGTCTGGATGATACTGTTTGGCAAGATTTCGAAAAGAATTTCTTATATCATCAATGGAACATCCTTCCTGAAGCTTGAGAATTCTGTAAGAGTCCCTGATATTTTTAGGTTTGTAGCTGGACAGCATTCTATAGTTGTCACTACAGGGAAATGTTCTCATTTTGGGGGTAATCATCAATCGATGCGTCCAGAGATGACATCCTACTTTTTTAATCAGTGTAACACCAACCCACTCCATGTTTCTTCAGATGCTGTTATATGCTGAACAATGGTGTGTATATAAATCTGGAAAAAAATGTATGTTCATTAAATTTAAAAAAAGTAAATGTAATACTTTTTATTAGAGAAAATTTTCAACTTGTTAAAATACTCTTGACAGTAACTATTTATTTTCCTTTACTGTGAATGGACTGTAAACAAGTACAAAACAAATTTTACTTTTTGAAGCCAACTTTCCATCATAAACTTGTTACATGATATCAGAGCAATTACTCTGTTTGCATACAGAATCTCTCATTTCCTTAAGAAGTGAAAATTTATAAATGTAGCTATTTCTCAATACAGCAATAATAGCATAGTCCTGTCTTGCAATATATGTATACAAGGCTTCAAAAAGGTGCAAAGGTTTATCACGTTCCTCCACATGCAGTTACATTTTCTCTACAGTGCATTTTGGAACTGTGCTCCATCTCCTCCAGTACAACTACACTAATAGTAATTAGCAACATGTAAAATACCCAGTTGTGAATGCCTCAGTATCTGCTTTCTAACATATACTTAGATTTTAATGATGTGTGCTGCATTTCACAGGACAAATTCAGCTATATTCATGTAATTCAGTTACTATGATAGCAGATGGATCTATTTCAATAGAGTGTGCACATTCAAGATGCCTCTCTCTTCTATTTTTGTTTATCAGGAAAATAAATTCAGAACACAAACCTATTTGCAATACAGAAAAGGCCAGTGCCCAACTTTTGATCTGACTAAGAAGACTGATGCTTGATAAATTTGCAGTTATGGGAACATTGAGCTTAATTAACTCTTTTAACAAATAGGAGCAAACAAATCTAAGGCAGAAAGTATATAATGACCAAATCAACTAAGCATTGTTAATGAGAACCATGAGCCTTGCTCCTTGTACAGGACACGGAGAATGCCTCCTCTTTCACCACCATGTCCAGAAAGTCCTTTGCATCAGCTTTGACACCAAGGCAATTAATATTGCTATCCGTTGCAGCTAACAGGATGTCCATCTGAAGAAGCTCTTCTGGAAAGGAAAAGAAACCCAAAAGAGGCAAGATTAGAGATGCTCAGGAATGGGTGTGAGGGGAGGTCTCTACTGAATTGCTGGGGGCAAGGCAGAGCTTCTCACCCAGGGCTCTTAAAACCCACCATGAACAAAGGTCAGATTCACCATTTATGCCATGCTGCTCTGCACACGAGCGCAGGCAACACTAAGGGCACAGGGGAATCCACTGCAGCATGGGTGTCAAACTCATTGGATCCCAGGAGGAAGGCATGTCACAGGCTGGTGCCAGGGCCAGATTGAACTCACAGCCACCTCTGCTCCCCTGCCACCCCACCCACTGCAGCACCTGCACCCACTCCAGCCAGACCCACACCACAGGTGTGTAGCACATGTCCCAGACTGGCCCTGGCCTGGCCGCATGTGGGCCAACTCACTCCCTAAGGGGCCAGAGACAGCTGTATCCCTGTCACTGTAGGGAGCATGATCCCCTGTGACTGCTGTCCAGGGAAGGGACTGCTTCGCTGAGCTGGGGCCAGGCATGTATGGTAGGGTTGAGGTCATAACGCCCCCTGAAGCCTCAGCGCCTCACGCGCCCCCTCCCAACCGCCTTGGCTCGGCGCGCGCCCCGCCCCCACCGGTTGCCACACTGGCCGCCATGGCCCTCGCGCAGCCGTTAACACCCCACCCCCACCCGCGAGCCCCCTCTCCCAACGCCCCCGCCTCACCTGGCTGCCTCACCCCACCCCCCGCCGCCTATTGGCTCCTGCCTGAACCAGGGGGCGGGGGTGGAAGCCCGCGCTCAGTGGGCGTGCCCGGAAGGGAGGGAGCAAGAAAAAGGGGCAGCTGTCCTCGCCTTTCGTTCAAGGACGTGTCCTAATTGCAGTCCGGCTGCGTAGCCCCGCCCCGCTCCTGAGCCAGTCTGGTGCCGCGGTGCATAGCGGGAGATGTAGTTTGGCGTTACTGCAGTCGAACCTCAGCCAGGCACGTGACTCAGTCTGGAGGGGCGGTGGAGCATTGGCGCGCATGCGCGAGTGGGGGCGGGGCTCGTAGCCACGTGCTGCAGGGGTGACTGGGTGTGTCCAGCCCACGTGGCTGTGGCTAGTTTGCTGGGGCCCGGGTACCGGGAAGCAGTGCTGTCAGCGCGCGCTGTGTCTTGGCACCAGCTGATAAGGTGGGAGATGCGGAGCCTGGGGCAGAGCTGGCTGTCTCCATTTGGATGGTGCTGAGCATCTGTGTTGGCAGCAAGAGGGAGGGTGCTGTGCCGGGGACTGAGCCTGCAAATCTCTGCCACCATTGTGAACATGCAGCCTCTGTGTTGGGGGTGTGGGTTCTAGATCCTGTGCACCCCATTGGAAGCGGCTGCCAATGAAGCTGTTAGTCAATTGGCTGCAATGGGTGAGTGCGTAATGGCTGTCTAAATCTCACGCTTGCATTGCCAGCTACCATGGTATTTTGCCAGTCGAATAAGGCTTGGTGGGATCTTGAAGCCTTGGTGCTTGCAGTCAGTTGATTATGTCTGAACCTCAGTTTTCAAGGGGTGAAAATAAGGTTTTAATCCTCTTATAAAGACAGTCCAGGAAGCTGTCATCACACTTGAGATTCAGAAACCTGCAGGGCAAATGAGAAAAATCCCTGAAGTATTTATTGATTTGAAACTCTATCCTCTCTTGTTGGTTTGGTTTGATTCTGGTTCCTGGCTTTTGAGAGCTTTGGGTTGACAGAATGGCATGCCAGCTAAGTGAAATGTCAGCAAGGAAGGGAAGAAAAGAAGTGATGGGAGTATGTTTGAGCAAGCCTGCTTCATGTAATGGCATTTGGTTATTTTGCTATTACAGCCTTGTTCTCTTGCTCTCTTAGTGAATAACACTAACACATGATCTTGCTGTACACTCAGATACTCAGATTGCTTGTAGTTTACAGTGCCATTTAGAGCGTATCTGAAATATGAGCATGCATAATAGTCTTTTTACTTTTGTTTGGTCTGTGTATGAAAACTGCAGAAAAGCTAAATGCATGTACAGAGTTTAAATGCTTTATTTTGCTTGTGTATTAGACAGTGGTTCATTTTCTTATGGTTTCATTCTCTTGGCAGTCTCCTCCTTGTCTAAGAAAAGTATTTAAGTGTGATAATTGCAGCATGTGCTGGACACTTTGAATGAGGTGAGAATTTACTGCTTCATCCTTTTACATGATTGGCCAAAAGAAGATGGGTTTGGGGATTGGGTGGATTATTGCAGTGACTGACATTGTGATAGGTTTGTAAATATAATAAAAACAAACCAAAATCTGGTTTGGCAGTTGTATGTATGTGCTATCTCAGATCAGCTTCCTCTTTTGGTACCACTATTTGCCTTTAGGAGAAAAAATAAAGCGTCTCCTCTGGGTATTTAGGGAAGTCTGCAAATACTTGGTAAGTGATCTTTAAATCATTGTAGTGGGTTTGCCTTTTTCTGCTGGGATTAAAATGTCTGTCAGTTCCTAAGAACAATGAGGGTTTTTTAATGGGGGGAATATTCTTGCTTTTTAATGTTAATGTATTCATGGTTCAAGTGGAATGTACTACACTTCAGCAACACATACTTTATTATCTTACTGCTTAATTTCGAGGAATTTCCATGGGTCTTGCTTAATGATGTATTAGCCTGCCTAGTTAACAATAGCAGTATTTTTATGGTAAATAATAACAGTTGCAGAGATGACAGACATTAGGTTGTTTAGTCCATTACTGAAAGATGCTGAAATACTGTTACACTGCTGAGGATGGTATAAGAGGTTTTGTCTTCCAAACTGGGATTAACGAGAAATTTAAAAAATACAGTAGACATTAAAATAGATTTATTTTAAACATATGTAAAGACATATTGCTGTGAGCCTATGGGGATTTATCTATACATGCCAAAAAATGTACCTCTTTTTTAAAGATTTTTTTTTTTCTCCTACTCTGATATCGAAATAGGATTTTGTTTATCTAGAATGCTTCTGTTCAGTTGTGGCAGAACCTCACTTATTCTTATGAAAATTGTCTTGAGATTTATTACTTGAAAAGGCCATAAAAGTGCATTAAAGAGGAACTGACTAATGAGCCACAGAGTCCCTCAAGTAGCATCTCTTTTAGGCTTCACGATCTTTGCTTTTGTGTGGATTAAAGTTCCAGTTGGGTGGTAGAGGAGCAATATCACATTGTTTACTGAGATACTGGGAGAAACGTACAGAATGAAGAACATTACACATGTTCAAGGGGATCTTGACTGTTTCACTTTCTGGGGAATAGGCCATAAAACAGATTAAACCAGGTTAGCAAAAGACAGATTACCAAAAGTGAATAATAGAGACCAGAGTTCTTTCAACCTTGGCTAAAAGCAAATCCTGCTCGCTCTTCTTTCAACCCATGGCCTGGGGAGTTTATCATTCCTGAACTCCGTGTCTGTTGAAATCAAAACTTGCCAAATTAGAGAGTGTGAAGAGGGAGAACATCATGCTGGGGCTTGTGGTTGGTGGGGACAGGGAGCCTGGAGGGGGAGGAGATGCATCAGCTATTCAAGATGACATAAGAGAAGAGAAATCTTCCTGATGGGAAGTGCTCTGATTTTTCTTGTGGAAGAAGTATTTCTCTGGTTTAGTGATTAAACCCATTAAATGGGTGTTTGCTCTTTTTTGTGTGTCAGGAGAAATGTTTCTCCTGGCCCAAATGTAATGCCTGTTCATGGCCTATATATTTGGTTCATTATTTCAAAACTCTTTAGTAATATCTATGTCATAACCCCAATACTCAGTGAACACTGGGAATATGCAATATCTATGTTAAAATCCATCAAGTTTTAAAAGTGAAATCTCTCAATAAATACTGCTAGGACTTCCAGGAAAGCCCTACAGGAAAAAAAAAAAACAGGAAAGACCTGATTTAATGTTTCTCATAGTTGCAAGGTTTAAAAGAAAAAAATATATAAACCATTCACAGAGTAACCTTTATGTAGCTTTCATGTCAAAGTGTGTGTGTGTGTGTGTGTGTAATATGTGGTGCCTAAAATACAGAATATCGTCCCTTGAGAGAGGATATAAGACATGTTAAGTGGATATTATACCTAAACTGTTAGGTCATTTTGAAAATATTTACAATTAATACTATTAATATACATTATAATATGTCTTTTTACCATCTTGGTAGGAATCCAAAACCTGATTTTTGAAAGGTTGCACTTTTCTATTGTTTTTCTGTTAAATGTTGTTCTCTAGTACTGCCCTGAAAACAGGGCTGGAAGGGACCTTGAGTTCATCTAGTCAAACTTCCCCATACCCAACTCAGATCAGCAGTACCTAAAGCATTTCTGGCACATGTCTGCTTAGCTTGTTTTTAAAAACATTCAATAATGAAGATTCCATAATCTCCAAATCATCTACCGCTTTACTAGCTTTATAGATCAAACATCCCCTTCCCCCCCATGTTTAAAGGGACCTAAATCTCCCTTACTACAGTTCAAGTCTATTACTACTTGTCCAGTGGACATGGGGAGTAATTTATTACCTTCCTTTTTACAGTAACCTTTTACAGATTTGAAGACTTATAATGTCTTTTTGCTCTTATCTAGACTAAACCAGTTCTTTAAATCTTTCTTCTAGAGAGGTACACCAATATAACAGTGCCATATCGAATCAGCACTGATGAAAGGAAAATTATCAGCTACCAGGTTTTTTTTGGCCAGTGTAACCAATAATGTATTAATAAATAAATACAATGTGCCTTCTGGCTGGGACCCCAGACAGTATGTGCATGTGCGCAGCTGCAGTACGCACATACAGCAGAGGAGAGCAGCCAGGCACTGTACAGCAGGAATGTAGCCAGGCAGCGTGGAGAACAGCACCCTGCAGGTAAGTCTGTAAAGGGGAAGGGGCGTGGGAGGCTCAGATGAAGGGCCCCACACTGAGGGAGGCAGTAGGTCAGGGACTGGGGGCACTGCCCAGCCAAGGCAGTGAATGGGACCCAGGGCTGGGGTGGGGAGTGGGATGAAGCCATGAGTAGCTCATTTGTAGAGCCCAGGAGAGGGGAGCGGCTCTATATCACTGTATACATCCCTGGGGAAAGCATGGGGGGCATGTGCCCCCCCAGATATGTGCAGAGCGAGGGTGGATGCGGGCTGCCTGCTGTGGGCTTAGGGCTCTCCGCCCTGCTGCCTTTGCCCTAGGAGCCCCATGCTGGCTGTGCACCCCCTGCTCTTCCGGCTGTGATGGCAATGGTGAATTGTTCCTCCCACTGCCTGATGGGTAGGGGGCACGCAGCTGGCGCATAACTCCTAGGGCAAAGGCAGCAGGCCGAGAGCCCTGAGCCCATAGCGGGCAGCCCACAGCAGTCCTCACCCTGTTCATTGCCGGTTAGAAGCCAACTTAAAAATGGCGGTGGCAGCACTTGAACTAAAGCTCGTTTGACAAGCTTTAGTTCAAGCCCCCCACCACCATTTTTAAGTGTCAGAATGCTGATTCCCTGGTACAGTATTCCAGCTGAGGTTTCACCAGTGCTGAGTAGTGGGAGAATCAATTCCCATGACAGACCTTCCAATATGCTTTGAGCATTTTTTGTAATATTCTTTGAAAATTTATCTTTTTAATTTGTATTCATGATCTGGGTAATACTGGAACAGGTTACCTAGAGAGGTTGTGGACTCTCCATCCTTGGAGGTTTTTAAGACCTGGCTAGACAAAGCTTTGGCTAGTTTAGTTGGGGACAGTCCTGCCTTGAGCAGGGGGTTGGACTGGATGGCCTAATTTTCTATGATTCTGTAATCTGTTTAAGCTTCAAGTCCTTTTCTATATTGCTGCCAGGTAGTCAGTAATTTTCCTTATTGCGAGAGGAATTTGTGCAACGGATTATTCCTACCTAAAGATAATGCCGTAAGGGTAGCTAGTACTACTTTGTGTTTATTTTGGATAATTTCTTCAGTTTGTCCAGGTTTGTATTTTGAATTGTAATCCTGTCTGCTAAGGAGCTTGCAACCCCTCCTAGCTTGGTGTAGATCAGTGGTTCCCAACCTTCTTAGACTGTGAACTGGCAAACTGACCGGCAAACCAGACTTATGCGGAACTCCACTTGACACTCCTTCTAGTTTGAGAGTAAGCCATCAGTCACCATACTTCCAGGAGTATGGTTTTTAAACTGGTTTTGTATCCACTTTACAGTACTGTAATCTGGACTACATTTCCTTAGATGGCTTATAAGAGTGTCAAAAATGTTACTAAAGACACGTTGTGATTTCTGCTGCTCGTCCCTTATGCACAAGAACCCATCATAGAAATTAGGTTACTGTGATTTGACTGGTTCTTAATGAGAGCCAGTATGGATTTGTTGTGTGCCAGGCGTTTACAAATAGATTCTGTGCTCCAGTATCTCTCTAGGCTGAGATGTGTATAATTGTCTGGGTCCTCCTTTTTCCCTTTTGAAGATGAGTACTGTATATTTGCCCTCTTCCAGTCTTCTTGAACCTTACCTGTCCTTTGTGAGTTCTCAAAGATAATTGCTAATGGTCCTGAGATTGCTTGAGTCAGTTCTCAGGTATTTTATGGTGAATTTCATGAGGGCCAGCTGTTTTGAAAACATCTAATTTATCTAAAGCAGTGGTCACCCGTCGATCCTGATTGACAGGTTGATTCCAGAGCCTCTTTTGGCTGATCCTGGGCTGGGGAAGAGTTGGGCATGTGTGCATGCACACATCCGCCTCTCAGCCCTCACAGGTCAATCTGTGGGAAAGGGCAAGGGCCAGATTGAGGCCTCCATGATGAGCGACTTGACTGTGTGGCCCAGCCAGGAGCATGGAAAGGTAAGTGGGGGCTCCATCCCGGCTGAGTGGTAGGAGGATTGGAGCTGGGTGGGGGTGGCTATCACCCCATCTTTGCAGGAGCAGAGGTGGCTGCTGTTGTGCCTCGAGTGCTGCTGAAAGCTAGCCACATGAGTCCCCATGGCTTAGCTGAGCTGCACCCACATGTGGGGGCAGCCCCAGCCCAGCCAGATCTGGGAATATTTGGTTGTCCAGGGGTGTGTGGGGGGCTCCCATTGGGCGCAGCCCAGTGGAGCCCCCAGGGGGTCCATTCCCCTCCCCCACCTGTGCTCCGGGCACAACAGGCAGCCTGCAGCAGCAGCTGCCTCGTCCTGAGCACGGATAAGGAGGGGGCATGGGCCCCCAGAGCTTCCTGTGGGGCTGTGCCTAGTGGCAGGAGGCCAGCCATGGCACAGGTGCGATCAGGTCCCGGCGCGAGTGAGGGGGGAGCACAGTAGTTCCTGGGGTGCCCTTTACTTCCAAAAAAGTTGGAGAGCACTGATCTGAAGAGTTTCTAAGATTTTTTTTTTTTTTTTTTTTAATCTTCTCAGCTGCAGGTAGAGGAAGAGTTAACCATAGAGTTGGCTTTTCTGTGGCGCATTCCCCAGTTGCATGCTCTGGTTCCTTTAAACTCTCTATAAACTCCTTCTCAAAGCTGCCCTGTTCATTCAGCAGCTGGCTTTCAAAGCTGTTTTGCCGTAGTCAGTCCTGTCCCCTTATTTAGGGCCAACAGTGGTCAAAAGTTAGTGGATGAAAGACTAGAACCCATAGTGCTCAGTCAGGCTGTAACATGCATATTGCACTGCAGACTGCAACAAATGAACGGACAGCCAACCAGCCAGATTCACTCACTTCCATGGAGTAGGGTCTCTCTCCTAACTAGGACAGGTCCTTGTCAAAGCAACCCTGTTTACTGCCCTCCGTATGTTAGAATTAGTCTCAGATTTTGTTTGTGAACTGCAGTAAGCTCATACCAAATGTCATGTCTTCCTGGATAAGAGTAATGATATGTTGCTTGGAAAGCTGGCATTTTTATGGTGTTCTTAATTCATTAAGTATGTAATGACTAGGGATTGGTTGATATCCTGAGTATTGTTCTTAAATGTCACTTTAGGGGCTGTATTTATTTCTGACATTTATGTTTACCCATGTTCTGCTTCTATCAAAAAACTGAGCGAAGCAGATGTAAAATACGTTATGCTATAATGTTTCTGAAGTAAATAAAAACTAATCTGCTGAGAAATATCATTAGGTACTTGAAATGTCAGTGGCTTAGTGAAAACAGCAGTTGTTGTTTAATCAAGTGCTCTATTCTGTCAGAGTGATATTCTTAATCATTTTTAATGCTTTGCCAATTTCTGTTTTAAAAATGAATGCCTGCCTCCATGTTTGTTATATAAAGTGACAGTGCTCAGAAAAGTTCCTGTATTAACCTTTGTATTGAAACTTGACTTAAAAGTAAATTAGATGGCATTTGTACAGGCTTACACACAACTGCCCTGCCAGAGTGCTTTAGTGCTTTTACCTGGTTCAGTCTTCATAAGTTTTCCCTATAGACTTAAGGGAATGAATCCTTACTCTGTTAAAGTCAGTGGAAAATTTGTCAGTGACTTCAGTGTCTCATCCAAAATGTCACCAGTTTAGCTGATAGTGGCCACTCAGGATGGTGGCTTTTAATCGCTTCCATCCCTTCCTGCCTGCTGCCGCTCACCTCAGCTCCTGCTGCAGCTGTCCTGGGAGTGGCCGATGCCAGCTGCCTGCACCAGGGCACTGTGCAGCCCAGTGGCTACAGGGAGCTGGAATCAGCAGCTCCTGGGGCTGCTGCAGCCGGGGCCGAGGTGGAGACAGACAGCTCCAGGAAAAGCCTGGAGCCCCTGAGCCTGCAGTGGCTGCCAGCCCCAGCCTGTTCTAGTCCAGATGCAGGTGGCTGCCCGCCCCTGCTGCAGCCTTGGGAGTGGTGGACACTGCCTACTTGCAGCTGCTGGGCTCCACCACACTGGGGGGTTCAGGGCACAGTGCCTTGGGGGAAGCAGAGCCCTGGGGGGTTTGGGCCATGGCATAGCCCAGCGGCTGCAAGCAGGTGGCATCCATTGCTCCCAGGGCTGCAGCAGGTGTGACAGCCGCCTCCAGCTGGACAAGAGCACTATGGCTGGGGCCGGTGGCCACTGCAGACCTCAACAGTGGCCAGGGTTTCCATGGAGATCGGCCCCAGCAGCACTGGCAAGGCACATGGCTGGGAGGGGAGCTGCTCTGATGTTGTGGTCATGCAGCAGTGACAGTGTGGCCTGCAGCTGGGGCAGAGCCACAATCTGTTGCCTGCGTGCTCCTCCACAGGGTGTGCAGGCAGTGGATTGCAGCTCTTTCCTGGCTCTGGACCATACTGTCACTGTTGCAAAATCCCAGCCTTGGAGCAGCTCCCCACCCAGCCATGTGCCCTGCCAACACTGCTGGGGCTGGTCTTCATGGAAACCCTGGGCCTGCGCTGTCATGGCACTGCTGCTGCTGCTGGGGGCTCCGTGGAAACTGGCTGCAATGACATGGGCAGGGGCTGCTGGGAAATAGTCTGTGCTCCTGATCCAGCCTGTGGCCTGGACTTTGCCTGCCTCTGTGTTAAGAACTAAACTCAGACTGGATTATGAGCAGCTGTTAAGGACAAGATTAATATCTTACATGTTTGTTGCAGGATTGTGAAATTAATACAGTGACTCTTATTTTACAAAGATTAATGGCTGATCGAGTGCTTGTGATTGGCAGTGGAAGTAGGGAGCATGCTTTGGCCTGGAAATTAGCACAGTCTCCACATGTAAAACAAGTGCTTGTTGCTCCAGGAAATGCAGGAACAGCTGGAGATGGGAAAATTTCCAATTCAGGTAAAAAAAAAAAAAGAAAAAAAAAAGACAGGTACAATATAGAGGTAAGTGAATGGAAATGTATATTGAATCAGTCGAACCGGGATGTCTTTTCTCCTCCAAGTTTGCAATCCATTATAACCTACATAAATAATTTTTTGCTGTATAGTCTTTCTGAATTTTAGGATATCTGAAAGAGTATCATATGCTATGTTTTTTTAATGTAGTGCAAAGAATTAATTAAAAAAAAAAACCAAAAAACCCATACGTCTTGAGGACACAAAAATACAGAGCTCCAGAAAGTAATACAGTGAAATAAAATCCACTTTAAAAACTATTCTCAAAAGAAAATGTATTTATGCTGCATATAGCTAACATAATTTATATTTAGCAGTATAAATAAGTATTATAAGTTATCTTCAGTTGTTCACCCTAGACATGCTGCTCTTTAATTTTGTTGTTCAGTTTCAGTTATGATAATATGTGGGTAACAGGTGGTGTTCAGCTTCCCTTTCATCCTCATTACTTCATTTGAACACTTTATTAGCATAATTTGGGCTGGGGACTTTTAGGGAGACTTTGATTTGATCTAGTGTGCAACTTTTATAACATAAGAGTATATTTTCATCCTTTTCAGCTGTGTCAGTTAGTAACCAAGCAATCCTTGCCCAGTTCTGCAAAGATCATAACATTGGACTTGTGATAGTGGGACAAGAGGATCTTTTGGCAACTGGTAAGATTAAAATATTTTTGTTTGTTAGAAAAGGGTAGCATCTTGTTTTTAACTTAACTCGACTTAAACCTAATTTGCTTATACTGTCTTTTATTACACTAAAGTGTAAAAGACTAACTTGGACTGCTTGTATAAGTGCGAATGATTTTTTACATGCAATGTCTAGCTGTTCTATATATACACGTTGTATATCATTTGATAGGAAATCACATGGTACTGGGGGAAAAGCAGCTTTTTTTATGCCTTCTTATATGCCATCACACTTCAGAGAAGGTATATGACCCAAGGCCATGACCTTTTCCTTCATGCATAGTATCACTCAGCCATTTCTTCGGGATGTTACACACAATGTAATTTGATATCGAAGTCTAAAATAAAAAATACCAGTCAGTCAGAACTATAGTCGCAGGGTGGCCTCAGTGACAAAGCTAAAAGCTATTAAAGGTCTTATGAAACCGAGTGATGAAATGTGTGATGAATTCACATTTAAAACAGCATTTTGGGTACAAACTGATTACTACATCAAGGGGTACAGCAGACTCTTGGGAGGTACTTTTGGCCTCTGTAGTAACCATGGCCTGGCCATTTCCAAAGAGATGACTTATCTTCTGGCAATCACTAGGAATCGTTGATTACTTGACGTCAGGTGGAGTGAGATGCTTTGGACCCACAGCAAAGGCAGCTCAGTTAGAGACCAGTCTAGGCTTTGCTAAAGCCTTTCTGGATCGGCATGGGATCCCAGCAGCAAGATGGAAAGCCTTCACCAATCCTCAGGAAGCATATAGGTTTGTTAACAGGTAAATTATCTGTTGCCTGCAACTTTCTTTTCAGGTTATCTGTATGTTTGACCTTTTCCTCAGGATTATTGCTGTGAACATGAGCTGTCCTTTTATTTGCATTTACAACTGGCTGTTGTTAAGTGTATTTAAAAAAATCAAAGATGGGGATGGTCATGAGACTCATAATGGGAAGCTTTCCAAAAAACTGACTTTTTTCAAGTACAGGTGATGGAGTCTTATGCATGAGGATACCCATTTGCTATCTATGATAAGAGAAAAAAATCGTATGGGAGGGAAAGTACTGTAACATACTTCACTACACTTTTTCTTCAGATATTTGCCTAATGATCAGGCTTTCCTATGCACAAGCATAGACCTGGCAAAATTGTTTGGTGGGCACTAGGAAAGCAGCTCACAGCTGAAGTCCTTCCTCATTCTTACTTGTTCAGGGCCAGATAGTAGGTCCCTTGGTCATATTGGTGAGCAGTTGCACTGACTCGTAGTCCTGCTGAAATCAGTAGGATTCTTTAGGGGAGTCACTTGCTCCTAAGCAGTGATGTTCTGCTACTACAGTAAAACTGACCTACAAAAGAAGGCTGCTGCTGTATATCAGAGTCACTACAGCAGTTCTGCTTTGTGTTCATTCACTGACTATACACACTTTTTTTTATCTCTTGTATCATATAGTAAGTGGGGTATAATTAGAACATGCCTTTTTAAAAACATTTAGTTGTTTTCCCTAAGAAATCTCTGTAACTATCTCATTGTCATGTAAAGGAACTTCAGTATGCAAACAATAAATGGGGTTAAACACAGAGAGAGAGAAAGTCTTTTATATTTCAGACAGACATGCTATACATGCCAGAATGCAAAGTTTCTGTGTGCTATTGCTACTGAATGTAGAAGCCAAAGATTATCTTACAGAAAGCCCAATAAGAAAATGTCAAAGGAATGAGCTTCTGGATAGGAAAGATTGCCCATTTCTGAGTCATTCTGTGCATCACTTATTCAAATACTACATTTAGTTTTTGGCTGTTTACCATCTGGGACAGAGGTACAGGAGTAAGAAATGTGCTTAAAATATTCAGAACTGGATAACTCATTCTGTGTTCAAAATAAGTGCTGTAATTTTGCAGCAAGTGCTCTGAATTCCTCTCTTGCTCTTCAAAAAAGCAGCTGAATCTCTGCTTGAAGCACAAGCCTCAGTTCTGCCTTAATTATGGATGCTTAAATGGTGCTTCTGAAATACTGCTTAGTGTTGCATTTAATTGATCATTTATTCTTTCAAATTGTTTGAGACCTACCAAATAGTAGTATCCTTGGATTTAAAGAGGGGGAAGAGATTGGGGGCTGAGACACAAAAGTTAAATGATTTTTGTCCAAGGGTTCACAAAGAACAGTTGGAGCCAGTCCAAGAGCTCAGGAGTTCCTATTCCCCCTCCTGGACCTAGAGCCTAAGTCCATGATGAGCTTCTGTAACAACATGGCCTTCCAGAGTGGGATGGGAAGTATGTGTGCGTGTATAAAATTCTTCAGCTATGCAGCTAAAAGGGAAAAATCTTGGAAGCACCAAACTTGAAAGAGTGTTTTTTAGAGGATGCAGTGGGGATATCTGGATCAGGACTTTAATGTGACCTGTTTTTCCGTTAAAGCACAGACTTTCCTGCACTGGTTGTAAAGGCTGGTGGCCCAGCTGCTAGAAAAGAGGTAATTATTGCAGCCAGCAAAGAGGAAGCATGTGAAGCTGTGCAAAAGATGATGCAGGTAAAATGCTTTTTCTTTAAATACTGTAAGGCTGATTGCCCTGATTGCCACTGTCTTGCAGTCTCTAAGAATTTACTTTGGAATCCCGGCCCATTTTGTAGCCCTAGCTGGCATTTTCACCACACCGTCGTATTGGCCTGAGAGCAGGCTGGATCCAGAGTCTGAATTAATTTCTTACCTTGAGCTGGTTCCTTCTCAAGTCAAAGCCTTGCCACTGAAGGCGGCAGCAGCTTGTGGTACTTCAGCCTATGCTGTGTCTATTCTTGAGTGAAAGGAAAGCTGTGCCTCCAAGTCTGCCAGTACCTGTGTTGCAGCCAGAATTTAGGGTCTGGGTCTGTGTGTAAGGATGAAAACACTATGGTACCACAGCATGGATGGAAAGTGGGTCACCAAGTGAACTGTGAGTGACCTTGCCTCATGAAAAATGATGCAAGACCCCTGAAAGAGGTGTTGTGTGAAGAATTTGGGGCCAAGTGCAGAGCCACTTAAGTAACGTGTGCATGTAGCCTATAAAGGCTGTGTGTGGGTGGAGATCGGGGTGTGTCTGGGTGGATGTATGGCTTTGAGGTTTAGGGTCTTTGTGTCTGAGGGCATGTGTGTGGGTACTGTGGTTGAGGGAGTGAAATTTGATTGAGGCCTGTGTTGGATATCGACTGGGGAGTGAGAGCATAGGAAGAGACTGACTGAAGGAGAAGATAGGCACTCCATGGAGGCACTTCAGAGGCTCGAAGGTCTCCATGCAGTTGCTCCCCTCCGGACTTCTACATCAAGGTAGAGTTAGCTCCCTAGGCTTTTCCTCCCTGGGTGCATGTGTTTTTGATGCAGAGTGGCCCTTTTACTTTATTAGTAAGTATCGCCTCAATCCCTGCTCTCCCTTCTGTCCTTTTATTAATTAAGCACCATTGTTGGTAA
>NW_017728906.1:35748752-35775384 GCF_001723895.1 Crocodylus porosus
TGTATAAAATTCTTCAGCTATGCAGCTAAAAGGGAAAAATCTTGGAAGCACCAAACTTGAAAGAGTGTTTTTTAGAGGATGCAGTGGGGATATCTGGATCAGGACTTTAATGTGACGTGTTTTTCCGTTAAAGCACAGACTTTCCTGCACTGGTTGTAAAGGCTGGTGGCCCAGCTGCTAGAAAAGAGGTAATTATTGCAGCCAGCAAAGAGGAAGCATGTGAAGCTGTGCAAAAGATGATGCAGGTAAAATGCTTTTTCTTTAAATACTGTAAGGCTGATTGCCCTGATTGCCACTGTCTTGCAGTCTCTAAGAATTTACTTTGGAATCCCGGCCCATTTTGTAGCCCTAGCTGGCATTTTCACCACACCGTCGTATTGGCCTGAGAGCAGGCTGGATCCAGAGTCTGAATTAATTTCTTACCTTGAGCTGGTTCCTTCTCAAGTCAAAGCCTTGCCACTGAAGGCGGCAGCAGCTTGTGGTACTTCAGCCTATGCTGTGTCTATTCTTGAGTGAAAGGAAAGCTGTGCCTCCAAGTCTGCCAGTACCTGTGTTGCAGCCAGAATTTAGGGTCTGGGTCTGTGTGTAAGGATGAAAACACTATGGTACCACAGCATGGATGGAAAGTGGGTCACCAAGTGAACTGTGAGTGACCTTGCCTCATGAAAAATGATGCAAGACCCCTGAAAGAGGTGTTGTGTGAAGAATTTGGGGCCAAGTGCAGAGCCACTTAAGTAACGTGTGCATGTAGCCTATAAAGGCTGTGTGTGGGTGGAGATCGGGGTGTGTCTGGGTGGATGTATGGCTTTGAGGTTTAGGGTCTTTGTGTCTGAGGGCATGTGTGTGGGTACTGTGGTTGAGGGAGTGAAATTTGATTGAGGCCTGTGTTGGATATCGACTGGGGAGTGAGAGCATAGGAAGAGACTGACTGAAGGAGAAGATAGGCACTCCATGGAGGCACTTCAGAGGCTCGAAGGTCTCCATGCAGTTGCTCCCCTCCGGACTTCTACATCAAGGTAGAGTTAGCTCCCTAGGCTTTTCCTCCCTGGGTGCATGTGTTTTTGATGCAGAGTGGCCCTTTTACTTTATTAGTAAGTATCGCCTCAATCCCTGCTCTCCCTTCTGTCCTTTTATTAATTAAGCACCATTGTTGGTAAGTCAGAGAGGTGGGAGGTGGGCCACTGCTGACCTGTACTGGAGGACGAATGGCCAGTGACCAATCAGACAGCAGAGATGAATAAAATTTACTCTTGCCCCTCTGTAATATATTCCACTCCTTCCTTCCTGCTATAGTTGTTTGATGTTTGTTGATTAGTTGTGGTTAATATTATTTGTTAAATTTTGTTTGTTGCTTTTTGTTATTAATAAACCCTGTTATTCTTTCATTGCTAATTGAATGCATGTGGTAGTTTAACCCAACTTCATCTAATTGCCTGGTAAATTGGGTAGCGATAGATATACCCTGGTTTACCAGCTAATAGTCTTGGGGCCAAGAAACGCCTCACTTTATGTGAGTGGACAGTATAAGGTACAGCCCATTGAGTGATATTTCTTAATTAGGTGCTTAATTAAGTCCTGTATAACACCTGCAGTTGTGGACCAGTTTTTCTTGTCCAGGGGGGTGTCTCGGCATCCGCTTGGGTGGCATCCACTGACCTTTTCTGTGGACTGTGGGTGTTTTCTAGGATTCTTTTCTCTTGGGTGAACCCTGTGGCATCTAAGCAGGCTGGCACCTTTCAAATACATTGTTTTTTTTCTTGAAAAGGGGATTGCTAAGAGAAGGACAGAGAAGATCTAACAGATGGATATCACAGCTAATAACTACAGAATATTTCTAATGCAGGAAGACATGTTTGGGGAGTCTGGAGAGATGGTTGTCGTTGAGGAACTTCTTAAAGGGGAAGAACTTTCTGTATGTTGGTCAGTTTTGGCTCAACATTTTGCTTGTATTGCTGCTGCTTTGTTTGTCTAATAGTATGAATGATTTATTTTGAATAGCTTATGCTCCGTAGGGCAGCTACATAAGTAAATTGTATGGTATGCATTTTGAATTTGTGTTATTCATTATGCAACACTGTTCTACTTTTAACTATAAATGTACAGTATTTATGATCTGTAGGGGAATAAAAATAATAAAGAGAACAAAGTAACATAAAAGATGTTTGTTTGGATTTATAGCTCTATCTGCTTTGTTATAATTCTTGTATTGCACCATTAGTTTTATCCTACTCCTTAGCTTACTTCTTGTGATTGTAGTGCTTTTCTCAGCCAGGGACTATAACTAGTGGTAGCCAACCTTTAGGTAAGTGTTCCCCACACAGAGGCTTCTTGTGCCACTTGTGGCATGCATGTCATAGTTTGGTTGCCTGTGGACTATTCTAACATGCAGGAGGAAATCCAGGCTTGCCTCAATGGTAGCATATCTGTGACAACTATTACTTGAACTCTGTATGCACACATTTAGACCTCTAATTCAGCAACCACTTGCATATGTGTTTAATTTCATGCTTGTAAAATAGTTCCATTTTAAGTCAACAGGATGACTTATATGCCTGAAGACCTCCATTTTTTTAAACCTATATCTGTGCAGGGCAGAGGTACCCTTAATTAGCTCTGCAGGCCCTACTATTAGTAGTAATAGCTAACCTACCTGTACTGCTTTTGGAGCCAGAGCTAGCATGTGTAGAGCTGCCTCCTCTATTTCTTGTGCCATATAGATATACCTTAAATGACTTGCTGGATCAGGACTTTATCATACATAACCCTGTTCACTCTCAAAGCCATGTGGGCTGCACTGCTGATTTCCTTGAGTAGGTAAAATAACTCTTTTAGGTATGTTCTGTTTGTTTTTCCCCACAGTGCTTGTGCTTCACTGATGGAGACACGGTTGCCCCCATGCCACCGGCCCAGGTCCACAGATATTTGATGGATGGAGACAGAGGTCCAAATGCTGAGGGGTTGGGAGCTTTCTGTCCTGCACCTCAGGTATAGTGATTCTTCTGAGTTTTATTTCTGAAATTGAATTGTGGGTGTAATGAAGCATTAGTGACCATTGTTGTTAAGAGGCCCAGTTGTATTGCCAGCACATTGGTACAACTCCCTCTGAAGTCAGGGGGAGCTGTGCTTGCAGAATGGCTGCAATGTAGTATCTCAGGGCTTGTCTACAGCATCTTTATGGGTCTGGCAGCACCGCCACTCAGTCTTGTTCAGTGTGTCAGATCCTGGAAGGAAATGGGGGAGCCACCCCAGAGTGGCCCTGAGGCAGACAGCCTAAGAGCAGCTACACTGGTGCCCTATGGGGAGCTGGTGTTCATAGGGCAGGAGTGAATGGGTGGGCTGTGCTTTATGGTAGCGACTCTGGGTGCAGCACAGAGGCACAGTATAGAGATATACATAGAGTCCTGTTGTTCGTTCTTTAGGATTTCAAGTCTGAGTTTGGGACAGTGGCCTCCTGGCTTTTCTATTACTTCTAGAGCTGATTCATAGATGCATAAATATTAGGGTTGGAAAGGACCTCAGCAGATCATTGAGTCCGACCCCGTGCCCCAGCCAGGAAAGAGCGCTGGGGTCAGATGATTCCAGCCAGGTGCTTGTTCAGTCTCCTTTTAAAGACCCCCAAGGTAGGGGAGAGCACCACCTCCCTTGGGAACCCATTCCAGATTCTGGCATCCCTTATCGTAAAGAAGTTTTTCCTAATGTCTAACCTGCATCTGCTCTCTGTCAGTTTGTGGCCATTATTTCTAGGTACTCCAGAGGGTTCCCTGGTAAACAAAGCATCTCGTATCCCTTGCTAGGCACTTTTAAATCTGCAGGTCCAGATGCTCTCCACCCAAGAGTGTTGAGGGAGCTGGCAGGGGCCATCGCGGAGCCCTTGGCCCAGCTGTATGAGCATTTGTCGTCATCTGGCCAGGTGCTGGGGGATTGGAAACTGGCTAATGTGGTCCCAATCTTCAAGAAAGAGGAAGGAGGACCCAAGTAACCATAGGCCTGTAAGCCTCACCTCGGTGTTTGGGAAGATCTTGGAGAAAATTGTCAAGGAACGCATTTGTGGGGGGCCTGCAGGGAAGATCATGCTCAGGGGCAATCAGCATGGGTTCATCAAAGGCAGGTCCTGCCTGACCAACCTGACTGGCTTTTATGACCAAGTAACTAAATCCTTGGATGATGGTGTCGCCGTGGATGTAGTCTTTCTAGAGAGGTATCTCTCGCCCCATCCTCATCAATAAATTAAGTGACTGTGACATTGATACCTGCACAGTTGGATGGGTAAAAAATTGGCTGATGGGGCGCACCCAGAGAGTAGTGGTGGACGGATTGTACTCAACCTGGCGAGATGTGAGCAGTGGAGTACCCCAGGGCTCGGTCCTCAGGCCAGCACTGTTTATCATCTTCATCAGTGACTTGGACGAGGGGGTGGAAAGTACGCTGTCCAAGTTTGCTGATGACACTAAGATGTAGGGCAAGGTGGACATACTTGAAGGGAGAGAGAGAGGCGGCAACTAGATTTAGACAGACTACAAAAGTGGGCAGATGAGAATCACAGCATACATACAGGCTGGGGAGTTCCCTTCTTGAAAACAGAGGCAAAAAGGAGTCTTGGAGTCATTATTGACTCCAAGATGAACATGAGCTGCCAGTGTTGAATCGCTGCCAGCAAGGCCAGCCATACCTGGTCATGCATCCAAAGGTGCATCTCAGGCCAGTCCAGAGAGGTGATTATCCCCCTCTATGCAACACTGGTTAGGCCGCAGTTGTAGTACTGCGTCCAGTACTGGGCGCCGCACTTCAAAAGGGATGTGGCCAGCCTGGAGAAGTTCAGAGGAGGGCCACCCACTTGGTGAGAGGGCAGCAGGACAAGCCCTACGAGGAGAGACTGAGTGACCTAAACTTGTTCAGCCTCAGCAAGAGGAGGCTGAGGGGGGACCTGGTGGCTGCCTACAAACTCATCAGGGGAGATCATCAACAAATAGGAAGAGCCCTATTCTCCCCAGCACCACCTGGGGTGACAGGGAAAAATGGTAATAAGCTAATGGAGAATAGGTTTAGGTTAGAGATCAGAAGGCAATGTTTTACGGTTAGGGTGACCAAAATCTGGAATCAGCTTCCCAGGGAAGTGGTCCTCGCCCCTACCTTGGGCAAATTCAAGGGGTGGAGGTGAGGAAGGGCCTCTCTAATTCCCAGCATATATGGTACCCTTTTTGTATCTCAGATATGAAGTTAGGAAATTATTTTTGATTCTTTAAAAAGCCAATGAACTGTTTCAGCAAGTTATTGAATTACAGTATTTCTCTGCAAATGCTAAATTCACTGGCACAAAGTGAACCACTACAGCCTGTTCTGCCAGTGTCCTAAGCCTCTCTTTTGTCAGCCTCATTGGCGGAAAGGAATTATGAGTAGCCCTAAGTGCTGTCACTTGGAAGGAAGTCCCCAGAAAGCCCAAAATTGCTCTCTACCCTTAAGAACGCTGGTACAGTGCCTGTGTCCTGTGATGGAGGGGTAATGGCAGAGATGTTGTTGTGCCTCAGTTATTCCTTGCTTCTGGACCAGCTTATGGGAGCAGGGAGTAGCCAAATACCGGTGAGGTCTAGGGGCCAATCCAGCCCTCAGCCAGAACAGTGCATAGGAAAACAAAAAGGTGGGATAGCATTTCTCAACTTGTGGGTCATGACCCAAAAGTGAGTTGCAAGAATATATGGAAGGGTCACAGACAAACTTTAAGAGTTTGTTGATCCATTTTTTTAAAAAATGGATTCGCCTTTAAAGGAGAAAATGTGGGAAACTGGCTTTTTCCTTGGAGGCTTTCAGAGTTCTGGCCTGCCAGGGGCTGCTTAGGGCTCCCCTGACGCACACACTGGTGGGGTGGGGTCTGTGGGTTGGGGGCAGTGGGTCAGGAGTGAGGGGCACTGGGGCAGGACTAGCCATGGATGTTTAAAAACAGGACCTGATACAAAAAAAGTTGAGAACCACTGGGATAGAGCACTCAATTCAACTCTGGTGCATGAATACATTTGGCCACAATGCTGAAGTAAGACCATATATAGGCCTGAATGTAGGGTCCAATCCAGTGCACTCTGAACTTAGGGCAATCTTTCCATTGACTTTAAGAGATCAATCTAACATCCGTTAAGGCAAAAAAAAACCCTCTGGTATATTTTAATAGTATGGTTTTGCCTTTAAGTAGAATGAGATTGTGTCTTTCCTGTTATTTTAATAGATGCCATGTTTCTATATTTAAAATCCTATTATATTGATTAATATATACTTTAATTATTATAACTACATGGTGACATCTTTATTAGAAATCCTTTTGTCTTAACAAATTGCCCAAAATAGCCTCAAATGACTATCTGCTTAAATTTTAAGTGATTTACAGAGCTTTAAACAGGTTTCCCATTACATGTCATAGTGTTATTTTCTAGACTGATCTATCACCTTTGAATATAACTATTGTAAAGGGACTGAGAATTAGCCATGTCTCAGTTTCAGTGTGTAACTTTCCATTATTGGTTTGGTGTTTTTTCCTCTTTGGAGCCTGATTCAAAACATTCACTGAGAATCTTTAAAAACACCACAGCTTTACCAAAAGCAACTGGAATAGATTGAAAGAATCCCATTGGCTTCTGTGAGCTCTGTAAGTAGGACTTACTTGGCTTTCTGTGATGTAACAGAACATGTGGCTTGGATGGAATAAAAATGGGACGTATGCAGATTGTATTAACATTTTACTGCTTATCTGGAAATCATAAAACATTCTGAGTAAATTTAAGCAGATAGCAAGAATACATTAGAGTTTTCAGAAGGAAAACACATTGCTTCAGTTGAAAGCAATGCTATATAATAGATTTTCAATCAAGCAGCTTTTTAATAAAATAAGATATCAGCCAACAAGTTTTTTTTAATCACATTTTCATGAACTTAAATTCATATGAAATTCTTATGGAAACATGATACGAATACAGAATAAATGTGCTTACAGCCTATGCTTTCTAAAAGACACTCAGATGAATTATAATGAGAAAATAATAGTCCTTCAAGATATAATTCTTCCCAATTTGTTGTTGTTTATCAGGTTCCAGAAGCTCTTCTACAGAAAATCAAAGATGCTATCTTTCAACCCATTGTTGATAGTATGAGACAAGAAGGAACACCATATATAGGTAAGGAAGCATTCAGTTGAATGACAGGGTGAAGTCACATCAGCTAATTGTTAGGGATTACATTTGAGCTCTTACTTGTTTTCATTAAAGAATAATATTCTGTTTTTCCATTCTAGTTTAAATCTCACTAACTTGGCTTATAATTTTAAGCACCTTAATTTCTGGCAATTCAAGGGTTTTATTATACTTGGGGTTTTTTTCCTAATACATGGAGAAATGGAAGGGCTATGCGTTATCTGTTATCTATAAAACAGAAGCATTGGCTGGCCTGAGACTGCTAGTTGTATTAAGTTGTAGGAACCCTGTCTTTCGTCACAGCACTCAGTTTCATTAAAGGAGGGAAGTGAACCACAACAACTAAAGGATATTCGATGTTAATTGACCTTGGCTATAAAAACTGTCATCTTTTGTGGATAAAACCTGCCAGCTGCAGATGTATGATACTCAGCTGTAGCTCATATATTAACTTCAGCTGTATAATTCTCCCCTGTATTCAACAATGAGAGTATTGAAGAACTCTGTCAGAAAATTAATTTGCAAAAGGGGTTGATGCCAAATGAGAGAGAGTGGTGTCAACAGTCACTTCATGCCAGTGGCTGTCATTGACACTGAGGCAATACCAGGATAATGTATTAAATTAATTGGAACCCAGTTCTGGAAGATCTCGGGCTTCCTTTTGAGTTGCTAATTATTTCATACTGTCAGAAGCATGCTAAAAAATTAATAGGTGATTAATTATGTTCATCACTACCTTGGAAACACCTGGCAGGACTGAGTCTTTAATGCAGCTCTTTCTTTGAAGATATTCAAGGACTTGTCAGTGGAAGATTGATAGCTGATCACAAAGTACTTGTTTGTATTGCTGCAGGTCTTAAATAATTTGTTATTTATGTTAAACAGTTTGTAGTAATAAAAATGCTCAGCTGTGGATTTTGGTAGGAATTTGTACTATTAATAATATAGACATTCCTGTCCATTGCAGTGCATTAAAGAGACTTCATTCAATTATACAGTGCAACATAAAAGCCATTCCTGAACAGGGTTTTTCTTTTGGGAGTTGTGTTTGCATCTTCTGAAGATCTCTCTACATCTGCAGTCTCCAACTGAAGGGCTGTAGTAGAGGGCAGACTGTTTTGTGGTGTTTTGTTTTGTTTTTTTTATGTTCTTGAATGAGCTTTGTTCTCCCCTTGCTTTATACTCCAGGGCTGTCCAACTTCTGGGCAGCCACAGGCTGCAGACCTGAGGGCATTAACCTGCGCAGGTGGTCAAGCAGGCAAACACATCCCAGCTCTCTTCCCATCCCCACCCTGCACAGCTCAGCCGTACCCACTCTTCTGTTTTACCCCCACACCCCACCCTATCACGTGTGCCATGTGGGTAGCCTAGCTTCCCTCTCAACTGTGTACACAGCCCTCTCCCCAACCTAACCATCTGGGCCAGCCACCCTGCAGCACAGGTAACTGGGCCCTCTGCAAGCAGCCAGGAGAGGGGGTACTGTGCATGTGGCCTCCATGGGTAGAAGAGTAGGGGAGCTAGACTGCCCAGCACTCCTCCTGCTGTGCATACGGTGTGGGTAGCCTAGCTCCCCACCAAGTGGGCAGCACCCCTTTCTCCCCTGCAGCACGGGGAACTCCGCTTACCCTGTCATGCGTGGATATTGGCAGTGTGGACAGCCAAGTTTTGCTATGCAGCTTGGACACTCCACCTCCCTCCCAGCTGCCACAGAAGGAATGACTGACCAGCCCAGGTTCTGGGTAGTTGCTGATAGCCATGGAGCCCAGGCTGGCCAGAGCTTGGGCCAGCTGTAGCTGGGAGGCTGCCAACAGCTGCTGCCTCCCAGCCCAAGGCTCTGGGGAGGCAGCAGATGCCAGCAATGCTTCCCGCTGTGTTGCACTCCCCACCACTTCTGCAGAGCAGTGTGTGGAACCCAGCACAGTAGGGCACATTGGGGGCACAGAAAGCCGCCTGCCATTCCAAGCTCCCCACTGGCCTGGCCACACTTCTCCTGCAGGCAGGGGCAGCAGGAAGGGACACAACCCTGCAGGAAGGGGCACAACCCTGCATGCTGCTCCTGTGCACACAGGGGAAGTGACCCAGACAGTGCAGAGCTTGCAGCAGCAGACGGCTTCCCTGTGCGGCCCCTCTGTGCTCTGTCACTCTGGGTCGCAAGTGCTGTGCTCAAGGCCCTGCTGCCCTCCCCGGGTCGCAGGGAATGCAGCACGGCATAGCAGGGAGCATTGCTGGTACCTGCTGCCTCCCGGGAGCCTGGGGCTGGGGTGGAGCTGGGGCTGGGAGGCAGCTGGGGCCGGGGCCAGGGCCAGGTCTGGGGCTGGGAGGGAGATGGGGCTGAGGCCAGGGCCCGGGAGACAGCAGTTGTTTGCAGCCTCCCAGCTGCAGCTGGCCCAGGCTCTGGATAGCTGCTGATAGCCATGGAGCCTGGGGTGGGGGGCTTTGGGTGTGGGGCAAGGGTCATGAGCAGGGCTAGGGGGTCTGTTGTGGACGGACCTCCACAAAACAAATACACAAGATCAAAAGGAGTATCAGAATTTTTTTATTTATTGTCACTAGGTTTACAATTTTTAGAAAATTTGATATTTACAGAAAAAGAAGTGTGTGGGGGGCAACATTTATGATTATTAACTATAATAATATGCAGTGTATCCTGCCATGTACCCCCTGCCCTCGTTTTGTTTTTCTGGCATGCTGGCACTTCCAAGGTAGACATTGCAAAAAAATGTTGCCTACCCCTGGGCTAACCCTTGACTTTGGAGGGGAGGCTGAGGGAACTGGGCTTATTTAGTCTTTAGAAGAGAAGTCTGAGGGGGGATTTAATAGCAGCCTTTAACTACCTGAAGGGTGGTTAGAAAGAGGATGGAGCTGGGCTGTTCTTCATGGTGTCAGATGACAGGACAAGGAGTGATGGTCCCAAAGTGCAGCAAGGGGAGTTTAGGTTAGATAGGAGGAAAAGCCTTATCACAAGAAGGGTAGTAAAGCACTGGAACAAGCTCTCCAGAGAAATGATGGAGTCTCCATCCTTAGAAGTTCTTAAGACCTGGCTAGACAAAGCACTGGCTGGGATGATCTAGTTGGGGATGGTCCTGCTTTGAGCAGGTGGTAGAACTAGATGACCACCTGAAGTTTTCTTCGAACCCTAATTTTCTATGATTCAAAGATTGCATGCAGCTCCCAGGCTGCCATTGGGCAGCTCTGTCTTTATTTTAACACAAAATATATGTCTTATCATTGGAGTGTTTGGCCTTAAAGAATTTTTAAGAAATATATATGCTAGCAGAATCCTTTGGCACAGACTTCCTTTATTTCATCCTACTTTTTAGATTATTGTGCTGCATTTAAAGTAGTAAAAAAAAACCCAAAAAACCTTTTGGACTACCTTGTACAGTTCTGTGGCTCTGCTTTCTGTTCAGGTGTGCTGCAAACAAGATTAATGCTGACCAAAGATGGTGTGAAAGTATTAAACTTTAAGTGTCGCTTTGGTGACCCTGAGTGCCAGGTAAGTGAGAGATCTTGAATTTACTCAATTTTCTACATCAAAATGTAATAGTTTACTTTATTGAACTGGATACACATCTCCTCTACCAGAAACATATGCATCTACAAGAGAAAGTCTTAGAAAACATACAGAGTAACTGTTTAAAAAATGAACTAGTTGGCATTTATTGTCTCTGACATGTTCAGCTATTGTCTTTAAGTCAGTGAAGAATTGTTATTCAAATACTTGTTTGAACTAGGTAAAAGAGCCTATGCAGTTCCTCAAGCTAAATTCTATTATTTCACACTGGGCCTGCAAAGGCTTGTTACTTTCCATATCTTATTTGGAATAATTGCTGTAAATAAATGTGCATGAACTTTCTGAATCTGCAGATGTACAAAATATACTATTTTCAGTCCCACAAGTGCAGTGTTTGTTCAGTAAGTTGAATTTCATGCATATCAATTCCTGGAGAAAAGCTTAATTTTTTTTTCATTGAATTCAGCAGTTGAGCAAAATTACATTTAGCTCTACTGCTGTGAACATGTCTCTGCAGGTAATTCTTCCACTGCTAAAAAATGACTTTTATGAAGTGATTCAAGCAGTAATTGAAGGCAAACTCTGCAGCCTCATGCCAGTCTGGTCAGAAAACAGTACTGCTGTGTCTGTGGTTATGATAAGTAAAGGATACCCAGGAGACTATGCTAATAGCATGGAAATAACAGGTGATTTGTTTTGTTTTTATTTTAGCATAGCAGTTACAAGAAGAGGCATAGTGACTCTGAATTTAGCCCTTCTCCCAAAGAACCATATTGCTGTTTGTACAGTGCACATTTGTGGAGGTGGAGCAGAAGTATAAGGAGGTTTTCTTCATAGCTTCCCGAATAGAAACCTTTCATGGTCATTAATTGGACAGGGGTATATTTCAAAGTCCCATGGAGTGAACTGTTTAAAGGTACCGTATTCTCTAAGGACCAGACTCTGGTTTGAAATTGTGATGAGAGAGGGCAGTAGAGCCCTAGCTGTCCCTGGAGGAATCCTGGAGACAGGAGAATTCTTCCAGAGGCAGTTCATGAAGCTGAAGCACAGATTTCTAGCTCATCCTTTCTGGCATCTGGTCTGCTTTGCTGGCTGGTGGGTCAGGTGAGCCATCTGTCTTGGTCACAGCAGCTCTGGGAAGTGCATGCTAGAATTGGAGTTTTCCCTGTGTCAGCCTTGGCCTGTCATTCCTCTCCATATGTCGTCTAGAAGTGCAGAGAGAAGGCCAAGTTATACAGCCCCCTCCTACTGCAGCATGATATTTCTGGAGCTAGACTGCCTTTAGATACTGCTGCTACTACTTTCCCTCTCCCTCTGCAGCACAGCCCTTGTCTTTATTTGTTCTGTAGTGTCTTAGACAAATGTGTGTTTCAGATGTTAAAGCTACACCTGAGGAATGCTGAGTTTTGACAAAACAGTAAAAGCAGGGAAATCTTTCCCTTGCAAGGCCCATACTTTTCACAAGTATAATTTTCTTTGTGTTTATTTCTGGTGTCACACTCTTTCACATTGTACTTGCATTGACATGCAGTGTTCTGGCACCTGTCTTAAAACCATGCCCACAGGCATTTACATTTGTATCAGACTCGTGAAACATAGCCAGCTTTGGCTTGCAACCTACATAGTGAGTCAACCCTAACAGCTTCAAAGCAGAAATGATTTAATCTGCTGATTTTTATCTCTTTGTGAGACTGGGAGAGGCTTGATTTTTGTCTTTGTTTCTCTCTCTCTCTCTCTCTCTCTCTGTCTCTTTACTGATTATATATAGAAACAAATCAAAATAATTAGTTTGCTTTAATAGTGACCAGGAATGATGAGAACCATCTACAAGTATTCAAAAAGCACCAGTGTCAAGGAGGGTGAAGAATTGATTGTTGTCCCATCCAGTTCAGAAAGATGTAGCAGAATGAAATTGAGAATCGAGGCTTAAATATTGCGTTACTGTGGACCAGCTTCTCAAGGGAAATCTAGTTTCTGAATAAATTTGTTCAGTCTAATATGAAGTTATTATAAAAAACAGTATATAGAACCATGTGTGGGCAGGGAGATAATGTATATGTCCTAATCCATCCCTCTTATCCTTGACTTCTGTTCTGTGAGCTGGTGTTTCTTATGGCAATGTCAGTAAAAAAGCCCAGGGTAAAGTTAGGATGCGAGCAGTGGTAACTTCCCGCATAGAGGTGTTCTTTTCAGGAGAGAGTTAAGACATGTTAGGAGCTGTGGAAAAACTGGCTGTACTCCTGTCTGTGTGCTTTTGCTACAAATAAAGAAAGAATATCACCTGTTGACACTTTCACCACATTGTCTTTTTGGTTTTAAAAAGTCATGAAACTACAAGTTCTGCTTACATTTTTAGGTCTTCTTCAGGCGAAAGAGCTGGGAGTGGAGGTGTTCCATTCAGGCACAATGGTGAAAGACGGCAAAGTGGTGACAAACGGTGGAAGAGTCCTTACCGTAACAGCTGTCAAGGAGGATTTGATGTCAGCACTAGAAGAAGCCAACGAAGGAGTGGGAGCCATACAGTTCCATGGTGCCATTTATTGGAAGGATGTTGGTTACCCAATTTTAGGATTTCTCACACAGTCTGTGTATGTAAGCAAAGGCACTAGTGGAGATAGGTAGTAGTCCAAAAATCATCCAGACTGTTGCAGTTTTGTGATGGGCAACAGTTTTGTCACTGTTAAAAGAAATGTGCTATTAATTCTTTTCAGAGGCCCAGTATGCAAAGGAAGAAGCATGGAAACTTTGACTAGCAATATTCTGATTGATCACTCTGAACGACCAACTGAAAGTAATACCATATCAGGTAAAGTCAGGCCAGGGCTTCAAACTTGCTTGGTATTTTGAATATAGAAGGAATTCCTTCACTGAGGTGGGCAGAGTGGCCCTTCTATGCAGGTATTTTATATGAGTAATGAGGCAATTATTGCACTTAAATTTGATTGGACCAGGACCTAAATGCTCCTTTCCTTCATCTCTTCCTTGTACACTAAATCAATTCTTTAGTTAAGTCAGGGAAATGTCATTCCTGATTATTGAGGTCCCTGGCTTGAACTTTGATGCACTTAGACCAGTGGTCTCCAAAGTGGGGTGGGGCAAGATGATCCATTGGGGTGCGGGAAGAAAATATTAGAACTTCTATTTCTGTTTATTAAATATACATATATTGTGGGCGCATGCTCAAAACATTTCTACTGATAGGGGTGCACGACCAAAAAAGTTTGGAGACCACTGCACTAGACTACTGCAGTGTAGTTAACCAGGCCATCAATATAATTGTAAATACAGCGTATTACTGGATAGTGAAATGACATTTTATCTCACTGGATAGCTGTTACTGTATATTTTCTGTCAGCCCCCGAGAGTTGTGGTAGCAAAGTGTAATATATAAAAAGTTGCTTGTGATCTTAACCACATTTGAAATCTGCTGCTTTTATTAACATCAGTGATACTCTCTGAGAAGGTTTATGTTAGGCCCCTGGCAGATTTTACATTTAAGACATGATTAACCAGTTAGATGTTACACTTACGTGTTACAAAATATGTGTAATAACTTTTGTGGCTGTTCCCATTATGTCTTAAATTGCACGTGTGGCCAGGCATCAGTGAATTAGGGCTTCCAGCCTTGGCGTGCATGGGAGCTGTGATCAGCTGCCATTCCCAGCTTTGGGGGTGCATTGGAACCCTTGATGGTGGGTGCTGTGCCCTGGAGGCTGGGAGCAGGAGCTAATTGGGGTGGAGCCCTCAGTCAGAGACTGAGGTGTGCTTTCAGGGCTGGGAGCAGTAGTCCGCTGATGGGAGCTCCCACCCTCTGGGGTGCATTGGAGCCCTTGACTCCCATGCACTCGTGAAGCTAGGAGTGGCAATCATCTGATTTTACTTGCTTCTTGCTGGTCCAGGGAAAACCCAGGATCACGACTACCAAAGTAGCTTTGAGCAGTTTTCACAGAAACTCTGATTTTGAACAGGCTCTGCACTTTTGGCAGGCTCACTGCAAAAATAAATAAACTTAGCAGGAAGTAAAGAAAAGCTCACAGGAAGCCCTGCAACAGGCTGCTGCAAGCAGCCTTGCTCTGCCACCTTCTCCCCTCTGTGTTCCCCTCCCCCTGTACTCCAAGACTACAGGGCTTCCCACACGCTTTTCTCTGCTTGCTGGTAACTTTGCTTGTTTCTTCATTTTATTTTTGTAGAGAGCTCATCAAAAGCGCAGAGCCGACTGCTTGGAGATGGCTTGAAACTGCAGCTTAATTACCGTGATTAAGCTCGGGGGAAGCCATTAATCCACGTTTAATAACATATGGATTAATGGCTTCCCTGGGCTTAATCAAGGTAATTAAACTGTGGTTTTGGGCCGTGTGGCAATCTGCAGGGAGGGATGGGACTGTCAGGGCCCCTTGGCTGATCAGAGGTGTTGGGGGACCCCATGGCATTCAGCCTGTAAAAATGGCAGCCAGCCCCAGGATCTGCCTATGAAATCAGCCTGCTGCCTCCAAGTTTAGTAGAGTGTACTAAACTGGCAGTGTAGTGAGATTTGATGTGTGATCCCTGACCCCACAACCATGTCTCCTGCCATGCTATGTGTGCATGGTAGGAGGTGCGATTGTGGGCTTGCACATTTAATCCTACAGCCTGTTTAACTGAACATCTGGCAGGGGCTTTGGTTATGTAACTGTGCTTTTAAAGAGGATTAAAAAGAGATACCAGCTGTTGGCAAATGACTGATGAATACTGTTCACTACAGCTTACAAATATTGAGCAGTAAAACTAGTAGCATCTCAATGTGAGTTTTGAGGTTCAGAATTTCACAAGATCATGCATATTTTTATCAGTGGTCACAATAAGTTGTTTTGTTGGGTTTTTTTTGTTTCTCCCCTTCCCCCCCAACTTTAATAATTTGCATGTGGAACACTTTTGGGCCTGGCATGTTTGTCCTTGACCATTTTATACTTGGCAGGCAGCCATTCAGAGTTGGAAGGCTTTGCTGGTCTGTTTGACTTGAGAGCGTCTGGATATGATGATCCTATTTTAGTGTCTCGAACTAAATGCCTTGGAACTAAATTGCAGGTAACTGCTAGTGTGTCTGGAACTTAGTTGCTAGGGATTTTTAAAAAAATAACTAAAATACATTGTGCTCTGTGGATCTCTTGTTATTGTGATGACATAAATCCACACCAGTTGCATAAGTTATAACCCAGAGACCCCAGCATTCTTTCCTGTCCATGGCACGGGGTTGGACTTGATGACCTGCTTAGGTCCCTTCTGACCCTATTGACTATGAAACTATGTGTTTCCAGGAGAGAGAAATATAATGCCATTGTCTGAGGCACTGGTGAGACCTCACTTGAAATACACTGACAGTTCTGGGTACCTGTGTTCAAGAAATTAATTCTGACTGGAATAGGTGCACCTAAGGGCCACTAGAATAATCATGGAAATCAAGAGCCTGTAATATGAGAGGAGACTAGAAGAGCTGGACTTCACCAAGCTTAACAAAATGAGTGCAGACTGGGGACCTGATTTTCTTTTTCTAGATATTTCAGGGAGAGAGAGGTAAATACCAAGGAGGGAAAAGAACTGTTTAAACTAATGGACAGTGTTGGCACAAGAATAAATGGGTCTAAACTAGCTACAAACAAACTTGGGTTGAAAATGTAGAAGATTTCTAAACATCAGAATGATGAGGTTCTGGATTAGCCTTCCAAAAGAAGTTACAAGGAGAAAACTCCAAAATGAAGCTTGATAAGCTTACAAAGAGGATTGGCTGACACTTAACTTTTGACAGCAGGGACTGCAGTCTTGGCTCAGGAAGTCCCTTCCAGTCTTTCTTGTATTCTTGTGATCTTAGGCTTTGAAATGCCTCTTATCCCAAAATTCTGACTGGTGCAGACTCCAGTACCGGTCCTTAAGCCACCAGTTTAGCAGAGGGCTGTCCCAACTCTTTTTCTTTCTAGCTGTCCCATTCCCAAGACTTTTCTTCTTGGCTGAAGACAGCCTTTGTTGCCAGTCAGTGTTGCCATAAGCTCAACAAGTCATCCTTATAATACAACAAAAGGTTCTTGATAATTTGCCTTCATGATGATTTGAACCCCACTTGCATGAGGTAAGACGGACCAAAATCATAGACCAAATCCAAATGTGTCAGAACCCAATCCATTTTATCCTGAAACCAATGAGAGACTTTACTTGGGTTTCTCTTCCAATCTTTCTATGCTGAATTCTTCTTCACTGCTGTAACTAGTATAGCTACATTAGGCCAGGTCTACAGCAGGAGATTGCACTAATGTCCTGCCTTACTTATGTAACATTTTGTTGTCATTTTACATGTTGTGAAGGAAGTCCCCTTTTATATCCATGCACTGTGTCTGCATTAGTAGTGGTCACCAATGTAACTACATTGGTGTAGCCACAGCAATGCAAAAAACTGCATTTGTCCTTATGTTCATACAAACTTTCCTTCCTTTAGAGAAGCCCCCAGTGACAGTTTGGTTAGGTTCCACATCTGATGGGGAGCAAAGACTAATGGGAGCAGGCAATACCATATACATTTTAATACCATATGTATTTAAAAAAAAACACTTAAGTCCTTCTTATGGAAACAGGATTTAATTTGGTGATTTTTTCCATTCAAAAATTCCAAAGATGCCTAAAGAAAAGACTTAATGGCGTTTAATGTTGATGAGAACAGGTTCTTGTAGAATGTCTTTTAAAAGGCAGTCTCATTGCCTTAGACTTGATAAAGCAGAAGAAAATTATTTAATAACCTCTCCAAATTCTGTAGGGTGTTGTTAAATCAAGATAATAGGCTAAGTAATAGAGAATGCAAAAGCATACTTAAGGATTGCACTGTATAGACCCACAAATGTATATACAGTATTAAGTTGTTCCAGGAGAACCAATGGGCACCCTGTGTCACTTTCAGATGTTAGTTGCACCATGGGCAAATAGTTTTTTAAATACTGAAAGAACAAATTCTGTATAGTCAAAGCTAGGAGATGGGCCACCCTTTCCAGAAGTATTACATTTGTGCACTGTTTATTGGAAGTTAGTAGATAGTTTGAACTAGAACAGGGATGTTGAACTCATCTGTCTGCCCAGGCAGGATTAGAGATTTAGACCCGACCTGGTGGAGGCTGGTCCAGAGCCCACAGGACTGGAAATTTGATGGCAGCGCCACTAATGTTGGTATATTTTCCTACTGCCAGATTTTCAGTCCTGTGGGTTCCATTGCAAATCAGATGATGCAGCTGTGGGGCTGGAAGTTTGGCGGTGGGATGAGTAATGGCCATGGCTCCAGGAGGAAATGCCATGACCATTCATCCCACTGCTAAATTTCTGGTCCTATAAGCAGCCTTCCTGGCTGAATCCAAAACACAGAACCATGTCATCTGGCCTCCAGGGCCGAAATACGGTAGTGAGATGAGTTGTGACTGGCATGGCTCTGGGACCTGTAGCAATTAACACTACTACTGCTCATCTTGACACCAAATTTCCAGCCCCATGAGGATCCCTTTAGGCCAGCTGACAATAAATTTTGTAGGCCTTGTCTTTGGCTTCCTTGAACTGGATGATCTAGTGCAGCTCTTTGTGATCTCTGATTTCTGCCTCCTTTCACACTGGTAAGATAAGGTTCTCTTGTTCTGCTGTTGCAGATTGCACAGGTGTGTAAGAAACACAATACCGTTGGTCAGGACTTGGTTGCTGTGTGCATCAATGACATCCTGGCCCAGGGAGCAGAGCCCCTCTTTTTCCTTGACTACTTTGCCTACAGTAAACTTGACGCTGAAGTGACCCAGGTCATCAAAGAAGAAATAGCTGATGCTTGTAGAAGAGCAGGATGTATCCTTTTGGGTAGGAGCTCTCCCTTCCTACAAGGGACTTGAATGTTCTGATATTGAACTACAGAAAATAAGAGAGACATCAGTAAATATGAGAGACTCAAGGCACTATGCTAGTCACAGGTGCTGGGCCTCATTCTCTTCTCTCGCTTTGTCTTCTGTAAAGGAGAACAGAATTGGACCCATCAGATAGCACACATTTTAGGTGCCTAAAATAATTCTTCTCCTTCTAAGCAAAAATATGAGAATGTATTTTTCATTCATTTGAAGAACCATTTTGATTTTGTTCCAGAAATTGGCATGTAGGCAGGCTTTTGCCTTCATGCTGTTACTTTTTTATATCTCTAAATTTCATTAACCTTTTGGGTCGGGTCATGTCATGTCCCCATTCCCCCCCATCTCTGGAAATCAGAAAGAAGCAGTTCTGAATTTCCTTTCAAATGTGAATTTTAGTTACATGTGCCTTTTGTACCACATTGAATTCAATTTCCCATTTCAGGCTTGAGATGTGTATAACCTTAAAGATAAAACATTGAACATATATACACCCAGTACTGAAGTGTTTCTTCTTGCTCTAGGGAGAGAGATTGCTGAAATGCCTGGCATGTATTCACTCAGCGAGTACGACCTTGCTGGCTTTGTAGTTGGTGCAGTGGAACGAAGACAGATGCTCCTGCAGCTGGAGAGAATTGCTGATGGGGATGTAGTTATTGGACTAGCTTCTTCTGGGATTCACAGCAGTGGGTTTAACCTTGTAAGGAAGATTCTCTTAATGTCCTCTCTACACTACGCTGCTCCAGCACCTGGTGGATGTGGTGACCAGACTTTAGGTATAATATTTTAAATGAAAACCTTCTTGGAAATTCATCTAGTTTGGATGCTTTTGTAAAAAGATGTGGGCAAAATTCCTTGACTCCAAGATTGAATTTCCAACCTATGGTTGTCTATCAGGGCTGCGCAAAGCTTCAATCCCTGATTTCAGTTCAGTGGCAATTCAGCCTAATTCGGTGGCCAAATCTCAGAATCCGAATTGAATCAGGAGACCCTTTAATCTCTGAATCAAATCAGAACCCTCCAAATTGATTTGGACAGATTTGGCAATTCAGATGTAGACACAGCTTTAAATGTTTTGTTGGGTTTTTTTTCTACATACCTCTAGGTAGCAGGTGGCTCGTGAGTGCTGCGATGGTGGGGCAGATGGAGCATCCTACAGAAGTGTGTGGGGTCCTCAGTGCGCTTGGCAGCAGACCCGGAAGTGGGCCAGAAGCACTTCCGGTCCACTTCTGGGTCCACTAGGGAGTGTGCTGGGGGGCCCTTCTGTGCCCCTGTGGCTTGTTGACTGGTGTCTCCTGGGTCTGGCAAGGCACAGGAGGGCCCCCTGCCTGTCCTCCCACAGCCAATTGCTGAGCTGGGAGATGCAGGGGGCCCCCTAGCACACTCCCCGGCAGACCCAGATGTGGAACGGAAGTACTTTTATGGTCCACTTCCGGGTTTGCCACCGAGCACATGCACTCCTGTGGGGCGTTCCATGTGTCCCAACATTGCAGCGTTCACAAGCTGCACTGGTACCTAAAGGTATGTAGAAAAACATTTATAGCTGTGTCTGTGTCTGAATCGCTGATTCTCCAAATCGGCATCGAATGTTCAGATTAGGATTCAGCCGAATCACATTTGGGACAGTGATCCAAATCAACGAGTCAAATCACTGTCCCTGATTCAGGTCAAATCCAGATCGAATAGGACACGCTTCGCACACCGCTATTGCCTATGCTTGTGGATCCAGTTCCTCGGTTTCTGACATCATTCTTCTTCTCCTAGACTTATTCTCCACAGTGTGCACTTTTTCATATCTTTTTTCCATCATGGAGGGAAACAAAGAAGCGCACTGATTGAAGGAGCACTTTTTGTTCTACGTGATATAAGTTTCTCTGCATTGGTTTTTGTCTGTAATGATTTGATAAACACTTCTGTTCACAGGAGAGCTGTTGCTAACCCCAGTAAATATGTACAGCAAATCTCTGCTGCCAGTCTTTCGATCAGGGTGTGTGAAATCTTGTGCCATTATTGCTGAAGGAGGCTTGATGAAAAGCATCGCAAGAATCCTTCCTGAATCATGTGGTGTTGTTTTGGGTAAGTAAACAGTAGGAACATGTCTGTAGGTGTTATGTATATAAAGTGTGGTCCCAATTTCCAACTTTATAGATTTTTAAAGTGTCAGAAAGCTATGCAGGCCGTAAGCAGCATCCATTCACGATGTGCAGAAACTGAATTCTTTGACGTAGCTTTTTTAAAATAAGCATTTGGATTACCAAGCTTTGAAACTTCAAAGAAGCTAAATTGTACTACTTGCTCCATAATGTCTATGTATTTAACACAGTTTATCAAAAGGAAGTAGATTCTCCAAAGTTAGTTTTTTAGCTCAATTTCCATCACAGAGCTGATTTTGGCCACTGCCAAAATCCACAGCACCTGGATATCAGCTACAAAAATAACACAGGATACCTTTAGAATTTTTCTGTAAGTTTTGAGATGAGCTGGAAGCATATTACAAAATATGAAACATAGATGTCTCTCAGATTCCGAAATTCTCCTGCTCTGTTTTGTTGTTCAGTGGAATTAAGGTAGGGAAAAAAAACTAGAACCTGGATTCTTTCAGTTGTTCCCTAGACCAAAGACGACTAATTTTAATTGTAAAAGTTATTAGGATTTTACAAAGTGATGTCATGAATTGGAGGTTGGCTGTAGTGGGCTTCCAGTTTATATTTTCTTTTCTCATAAAAATGCAAAGTCTGCTTATCAATGAAGAAACTTCTCCACAAAATCCAAAACTAAGCTAGCTAAATTGTTTGAAAATTAAGGTATAATAGAAGAAGCATTTGTATAGCTAGATAATTTGTTCAGAGCTTTTTTGCCAGAGCCTGTGCTGGGAGCAGATGGTTGGAGACTCTTCAAGTGGAGTTTAATGGGTTCATTTAGTTGAGATACAGTGCACAGGACCAAGCTCCTGAAGTTTGTCAAAGAGTTCAGAGATGCTAAAATAGGAAATGGCACAGCAGGCTTTGTTTTATAATGTTCCTGATGAAATTGGGAAAATCAGCTGGGTGCTGAAGAGTTTGCAATGTTTGCCAAGCCACTGGCCCAACCTGAACCCACAGTGGGGGAAGGCACGTGGCCCAGCCCTGATCTGGTAATGCTGGGGAGGCAGCATGGCTTGGCCTGGATCTAGCTGTGTTTGTGGAGGAGACATGGCCCAGCTCCAGTCCACTGCATGGGGGATACTGTTATCTGCCACTACTCCCCAGTGCCAAATTTTCCTTCTGTGGGGAACCTCTCAGGCCATGTGCCAAGGCTCTGTGGGCCACGTTTGGCCTGTGGGCTGGAGGTTGAGCACCCATGATCAAGGGCATGTGTGTCACTGTTCCGCTGCTCACGTATATTAGTATGTTTTTAATGGGCTGTGCAAAGCCTCTAGCCTCCTGTTATGGGAAATAAATGTTAACAGGACCTGGGCAGCTAACTCTGCAATACTTCTGAAATGTAGAGGACAGTATTTGTGGCTGCTTGTAGACAACAGTTTTGTTGACCTATAAGAATTTCACCAATCTTTTTCAGATGCTTATAGCTGGAAGATACCCCAAATCTTTTCCTGGCTCCATAATGAGGGGAACCTCTCAGAAGAAGAGATGGCCGAGGCATTTAATTGTGGGATTGGTGCTGTCTTGGTGGTGCAGAAGGAGTTGGCTGAGCAGGTTCTGATGGACATACAGAGATATGAAGAGGCGTGGGTGATAGGGAACATTGTCTCTATGCACACAGGTTATTGGGCCTCCTACCTGAAAATGAGGGTTGGGGGGGAAGAATTTCACTTGTTAGGTTCTAATCCCAAATTCATTGAAAATAATGAAGTCTTTCATTGACTTCAGAGGGATTGTGCCATTTAATCTGTGCTGACACAAACCAAAGTGTTTTGGGTCTGATCATGTGAGGTGTTGAGTACCTCCTGGAAGATGCTCAAGTCCATCTCACTAGGAATTGGTGTTCCAGGGACTGTCTGCTCTGAGATGTTTTACGTGTCACCTCTGCTCATGTCTGAAGGATCTGCTCCTGTGAAAGTCAAGAATCTCCTGGAAGCCTTGCAGTTACATGGATCCCAGTGTCAGCAAAATGCTGCTCTCTTACACAGTCACCTCCAGCCCAAAAAGAGCAAAGTGAAAGTAGCTGTTCTCATCTCTGGAGCAGGTGAATTTGCATTTTTCATAGTCCAGGAAAGCATCCCTGTATCTGGGAAGTCTGATTTCAGCCTTGCTGGGTAAACATGTATAGCTCCATTTACTGCAGTGGGAATATCAGGGGGAGCATTAACTGTGTAGATTGGTGGTGTATTTAGGTTGGGCAGTTGCTTAGTTCAACTGCTCTTGTTTCCTGGGTGTGCTTGCCCCACATGAAACCTCCTACTTCAGTCACTGCTCAGCAACATACGTAATATTAATCCATAGAGAGGGACTCAGTCCTGTGGTCTCTCCAGCCCCTGAAAAGGTGTTGCCAGCTTTGTGCTCCTCCCTCAGTGCCACAGTACAGTCTTCCTTCTCTCCCTCAAGTGAGTTCCCTCCTGTAGCCTCAAGGTACTTCTGCCTCCAGCCTTGCCACCCTGGGTCTCTTACAAGACCCTGGGAGAATCCTTGGCTTAGTTCTGCCACTGCTAGCCAAGGACTCTCTCCTGCTCTGTCTCCCCAGTCTGTCCCCAAGCTCTCCTTCCCTAGGAGCTGTTGGTTTCCTGTGGCCACCTACTGTCAGCTGCTCGGTCTCCAAGGCAGCCTGCAATCAGGCTTTACTGCCCACAGCTAGGCTGTAGTCCCTGCCAACCTGCAGGCTCCTACAGCTGGGACTGTGCAGGTTGTTCCAAGCTTCAGCCAGCCAGCTACAAACAGTCAGCAACTTCTTATGGCTGCGGGCCTCAAGTAAGGCAGACACTGGGACCCTCCAAAATCTTATGTTCACAGGCCAGATCCAATGGCTTCCTGGGCTCACTGGTCATAAATTGCTGATGCCTGGTGCAGATCCTTGAGAACGGGGTGCCAGAATGAATTGCTAAGGGACTGGATACCAGTTGGTCACCTAAGCTCCTAAATTTCACACAGTTTGTGAGCAGCGATACAGACTGTGGCTGTTGGAGCAGGGTCACAATCTCTTGGATATCTAAATTCATTTAGTGTCTCCATTTTGACCATAGGTACCTGGATTAAGTCTTGATCCTGGATCTCTCTCCTTCTATAGAGGTATCCTCAGCATTGGGCTCCTCTCCTAGCCCCATGGATTGTGAATTTGGCTACCCAAGGGGCCAGCTTGGATAGGATTGGTGGAGTGCCCTTGCCCAGACTGTTCTATGGGCTGGTGGTCCAGGCTTTTTTGTTTTGTTTTGGTTTTGTTTTTTGAGAGGTTGGAGATTTGCGTCAGACAGGCCCAGACTTCTGGTCTTCCACTGTCTGGGCAAGTGCTATAACTCTTATGCAAAAAATGGGCACCACCACCACTAGCCACCTGCTCACTGATATGGATCTTAATCCACAGAGGCCCCTGATAGTCATCCCTGAGTCAGACACCAAAGCTCTAGAGAAGAGCAGGAGTCCAGACACACCCCTGTGCCTCATGTGTCTTATAGCCTCATTCCCTGTTAGGGATCTCAGTGCTCTGGCTTCCTTACCAGGGGGTTCCCTGCTCTCTCCATTTACTCTACAGGGAGCCTTGATACCTAGCTCCCCCCATTTGGAATCCTCGTCCTAGGCCCAGGAACCTGGGTTTTTTGGGGGTTGCAGTCTTTAAACGAAGTGGACCTGGAGTGTTCAGTATGAGTCAGCAAACTCCTTCTGCAGCCTGGAAAGCTGCTTGTATGTTCATGTTGTGCTCTGGCCTGCAGGTGATGCAAAGACATCTGTGCGAGATAGGTCTCAGTTGCCATCTGAGAGGTAGATGTCCTTTCCTGTGAGTAACTCTGACACTGGGGAGCTATGTGGGAGAGCACCAATGACCCTCCTACCCAAAGCCACAGAGCTGGTTTGGTGGAGTAACCTCTCTAGGCATCCCTTTTCTCCTCCCCTCTCCCCCCACTTGTCCAAATTCCCCTGCATTCTGGTTTCTCCAGTGAGCATGCTTTCTGGATCCTACCCGTTATGTTCTGGGTGAAGTTATAGGCTTTGACCATTTATATGTTTGAATGCTTCTGGTGATTGGCAGTTTGTGAGATTATACAACACCCTCTCAATTTTTCCCCCTGGAAGAGAACTGGTTTAAAAGACTTATCAGCAAAGTTGTACATTCCTGAGGTGGAAGGTGACTCTCTTAGAACAGATGACACGTTCTTCCCCAGCTAAATGATTCTTTTTCATTGATTCTACTTTCCCTCTGCAATAAAGATTTCCTCGAGCTATTACATACTTGGAGAGCTGAAAGTTCAGAAGAAGCACTTGGTGAATATCCTGTGCTTGCTCACAGCTGTTGGGGACAGGCATGACTGAGCCACTGTGGTCCTGTTATATAGAAGGGATGGGAGCATGTGGGTGTCTGCATCAACAGCCAACTGAAGGCATCTCAGTGATTGTGACTCTCTCCTTTGTTGTATAGGGGAATGGGGCAGGATCCAGTGGTTAGTGCTCTGCAGAGACAGACATGTAGTGCTGTCACGGGCTGCTGCAGCTGTGGGGTTCTGGAAGCAGCCACAGAGAGACCCACTTGTGTCAGCATTGAGTTCCCTAAGCCAAGCCTGGTACCTTGTTTTGATATGTTTTCCTCCAAATCCTACCCTATTCTACACAACAGAACCCCCAGTGACTCAAATGTGCCTGGCCCCAGCTGATGAGAACAAGAGCAGCCTTCCATGCTTTGGCTTACCCTTTTCTCTCATGGTGCTGCTTTTGTAACGTCAGTTCCCAGGGTAGCAGAAAGAGGAAGTTAGCCCATAATGTTCAACTATATGCAAATGGATTTTAATATCTGTGTTTCTGCAAAAAGGTGTCTGCATGAGGCACAGCAGCCCTGCAGGCCTGTAACTTAGCTGCATTCTGATCTGTCTTTAGTAAAATCTTTATTGAATTATTTCATGCTTAAGACTACATTGCAAATCATGGCAGGGGTGGGGAGTATAAGCCTTCTATTGCCTTTCTTTATAAGATATGGGAGGGAAGGAGCCATGTGTTTGTAGAGTACATACTGCAGTGGTGCCCTCATCCTATTGGGAGCCTCTGGGCAACACCATATTATTAAGTGATAATGTGGAGCCAGGTTATTAGAATGGTGGTGTGCAGGGGCAGAAAAAAAGCATAGTTTACTATGGATAGCAGTTCTGGCTTTCAGCAGGCTTCTGTCACTGCTCCTGCAAAAGACATGTGCATGGCTTTTCACACACATGATGAGCACTTGTGAGCCCTTGAAGGAGTTCAGGTGTGCTTGAACAAATATCTGGGAGTACTTACATTCGGGACAGGTTCTCTGGAAACAGATGTGTCTGCACAAAAATGGTAGGCTTGTTAATGGAAGCCAAGAGGTATAGAACACAAACTTTGTGGACCCAAATCACATAATTTGTTGTATTGGATAGTTAATGGCCTGTGGTTAGGAGTCAACTTTCTTACATAGATATGCAGTCCCTGTTACATGACTGGTTCTTTTTCTCTCCTTTTTTTTATTTGAGGTACCAGCCTTGCAGCACTTATTGCTTATACAAAAGAACCAGCAAGCTGTGCCCAAGTGGCCCTTGTCATCTCTAACAAGCCTGGGGTGGAAGAACTGAGGAATGCAGCCAGGGCAGGGATTCCCACCAGGGTAAGAACACCCAGTTCCAGTCTAACCCCACTCTAACAGTTCATGAACTTTACAGGTCTGGGAGAAGCTCTTGCTAAATAGTTCTTGCTCCAGACTTAGCAAGCATAAAAAAGTTTAAATATGTACTTGTCAGATGCAGCTAGTCTGAAGTCAAGTAGAAGGCAGGGTAGATTTGATAGTTTCATAGTTTCTAGGGTCAGAAGGGACCTGAGCAGTTCATCTAGTCCGACCCCCTGCCATGGCAGGAAAGAATACTGGGGTCAAACGACCCCAGCAAGGTGTTCATCTAACCTCCT
>NW_017728906.1:35775395-35804324 GCF_001723895.1 Crocodylus porosus
TGAAGTTTGCCCTCCTAAAATCTAGGGCTGCTGCCTTACTGCACCTTATCACTGTTATCAGCTAAGCAAGAAACAATGGCATCTCTCTGAAAGCATTGGAAATTTAGTCTTTCAATCAACTTCCGTCAGCTGGGAGTAGGGCTTCAGACATATAAATCTCACTGATTTCAGTTTGTCTACTTACTTCACAGGATCTTTGAGCGAGTGTGAATTCAGAATGGGAGGGTATCTGTCTCTGTTGTACTTTTCCACACTTCTCAAAAGCCTTAGGAAAGATGTTGTTACAGAGTATTCTTTCCCGGCTTGCAGCTGAGCTAGAGGAAATGGTGGGTCTTTCCCTACACAAAGTTGAAGAGGGCAGGAATGGAAAAGGGGTGTGAATGACATGTGAGCACTCACAAGGTTGTGATTACACTCTTCTAACAAGACAGCTGTTTGGGGCTTAATTGATTTTTATTTTTCCTTATGTGTTCCCTGTGCCTTTCCTGTTCTTATGCATTCAGTTCTTTGGGTGTGTTTTACCATTAGGTGATTGACCATAAATTGTATGGCAGCCGCTCTGAATTTGATGGCACAATCGACAGAGTCCTTGAAGAATTCTCTGTTGAACTGATCTGCCTGGTAGGATTTATGAGAATTTTGTCCAGCACCTTCCTCAGAAAGTGGAGTGGTAAGAAACCAGGATAATCAGTTCTTCCCAATAGCTGTAATAGAGGCATGAAGAGACTGAGACTGGATCTTTACAGCAGCTATGCAGTAGGGCTCTGCATTACCAGTATGGAGACAGCCTGACACCTTTACTTGCATTGAATAATGCCTTAATCATGGCGTTTCTGTTGTATGCTCTCATTCACGTCAGTGAGGCTATGCTATGAGCAAAGCTGTAGGCAGAGGCAGTGTGGCCTGGCTAGGCTGTTGGCATGGTGCTAGTGCAGGGCACCTCTATGCTATAGCGCGTGGTAGCAGCAGAGGTAGGAAAGCAGGAGCCACAGAGTCACAGAATTTATGGCTATTCCCTACCAAAGCCATGTCCATCTCTGCTGCCCTTGTGGCTTTGGGGCTGCTTGGCCTGTGGATAGCAATCCTGGCTGGCCCATGTGGATGAGGCAGGGAGGCTGCGATGCATGTGGAAGCTTGTTTCTGTCCCTTGCAACCTGCCCAAAGACAATGCTGTACCAGGGGGTGAAAGGGCTTTGGGTGTGGACCTGCCCAGAACATCAGGGACTCCGGGACAGACTTGAGAGTCCTTTCTTCCTCTGGGGCTGCTCCAGAAGCAGTGCAGCATGGCAGTATCCTGTACTTTGACTTGCCATGAACATTAGGGCAGTGGTTCCCAAATTCTGATAGGTTATGCACCACCAATTTTAAAATGATACAACCTTAAGTACCACCAGTAAATTTTTGTCATATAAAGTAAGTATAATAGATCTGTTAATGTGGGCCACTTACAGGTTGTCTGCATGCCTACTGGTGGTACTTATACCACAGATTGGGAACTGCTGTGGTAGGCTATTAGAATCTAACTCTTAGGGACCTGGGTTCCTTCACACATGCTCCTTGCCCAGAGTGGCAGGGGATATATACTCCAGCTTTATATTTACTCAGAGGGCTGCTCCTCCCTCTCAAATGAATCTTCTATCCTAATTAACACTGACCTATTTCCTGAGGCCATACCTAGAAGGCTCTTCTTTTTAGTTGGTCCTTGAAGAGTGTAGGTCACCTTTGGCTATGAGGCTGCACAACCTACTCTTTCTTCCCCCTGTCCTGCCTCCAGTGCAGAGCAGTGATGTGCCATTCAGGAGAGCAGACAAAGCCTTACCACCTATACCTCCCCTTGGGCAGATGACTCTCTTAGCCTTAGCTCACATCTGCTTTAGCTTGGATTGCCCCAGTCTCTGCACCTTGCCACCCTGACCCCATAAAATACGATATTTAATAAACTGCTTCAGATCTAGCACCTCCAGCACAGTTCCACCTATCTTGCTGATGTATAAGGTGAGAGCCCCTGATTTGGCTCTGACTTCTGGCTGGAACCTTTCAGACTGTTGAATGACACTTATGAGCAGGACCCTTGTGAGCAGAGATATTTACATGTTATCAATCATTCCTCAGCTAATGTTGAAGGGAATTTGGCTGACTTTATCTTTTTTTTTTTTTTTCTTTCATGCTGATATTTAGGAAAAATTTTGAATGTTTATCCATCACTTTTGCCACCAGTGAAAGGGGGAAATGCCTATAAGCCAGTGCTACAACCAGACCTCAAAGTGACTGGCTGTACAGTGCATTTTGTACTGGTAAGTGTGCCGCTGCCTATGAGAATTGCTCTAAATATATGCAAGTGATGAGTATTGCTTGTTTTATTCATCCCTGAATGGCATGAACAGTGACTTGCTAACTCCCAGTGTAATGCACTTGTCCCTGAAATTAACAAAACTATGAAGAGTTGGGAGTTTGAATTCCTGTAGGAAGGTCAATTGATGAGTAAGGTTGTATAAAAATGGGTCTTAGCCTGGGAGGCACCTGTACTCAAGCCTTCCTCTCCCATTGAAGCCCATCCTTGCAGTGGTCCTACCCCCCTCCCAGTGCCTTACTTCTGCTCTCTTATCCTTTCCCTCGTACTCAACCACTTGCATTCCTTTCTTTCCCCTCACAGAACAGTCCTGGGCCTGTCCTAGTCTCTCCTACAACCCCATTTGCTTCTTAGGCTCCTCACCTCTCCTTCTTTACTCCTTAAATGAGTGGTCACACTAATACTGTTATCCTCTCCCAGTAGACTGCCGACGCTAGTGCATGTGCTCTTATCAGGAAATCTAGTGACCTCTTCCTGCTCAGATCTTAGGGTCTCTGCTGTATATATGCACTCTCCTCAACTTGCTTGAAACTTGCATGTGCTTAGAAGGGGATGGTTGTGTGGCAAGCCAATAGGGGGTGCTCCTGCACTGAGCTACCTGCCCCACTGCACTCAACCAAAACCGTGTTTCAGGTGTCTCCCCTGGGGTGCCCATGTCCGGCCAACCCAGTTCGTGGAGCACATCCGCAAGCCTGGTGTAACTGCTGCCACCACCCTAGATCTGGTTTTTGTTAGGGCCATGCCGCCCAGGATACACAGACCCTGTAGACCTCGGGGGTACTTCCTATAACCAGAAGCATAGAAAGTAGCCTCCCATAGTCAGCTGAGCAAAGGGAGCAAAAAGTGTTGCCCAGTCCCTCTGAAACATTTACAAGGCTTACTATATTGGATAGGTTTATTGGGTAGAGAGGGTAGGCATGGGGAGGGGTACAATTCAGAGAAGTATGAAAAGAACAACCCTGAGCAAACGGAAGTGGCTTGATAGCCGTATGGTTCTAGAACACTTTATTCTAAGTTACTGGCTAAATTTCAGGTAGGTTACTCGCATGTTCATTCAGAGTCTAAAAGAGCTCCAGAGGCTATTTGCTTGTCTCTGTGTTCCCCAAAGATGTTTGCCCCCATCCAACATGGAGGGACCCTCTTAAATAGTCGTCCTGACCTCATCACCTGGACCCAGTCAGGGACAGGTGTTTTTCACACTGGTCAGCGTCAGTGTTACCTATTGGAGTGACATTGGCTTAAGCCTAGCCCCCATGTTGTGTGGTCAGAACTCATAACAATGGAGAGGCTAGATCCACCCCATCCCACCTGAGATAGGTAGGCAGAAAATCGGTTGCCTAGGCAACCAGGTTGACAGACCTGTGAAAAGACAAAGAGAAAAAAGACAAGGGGGGGAAAAAAAAAACCCTAAGTGAAGGAGCAGAGCTGTGGGCCCTATAAGTTTTTTGTTACATACTGTATAAGTGTTTCCCTCCTAGGAGGAGTCCAGTGCAGGAGCAGTAATTCACCAGGAGCTCATTCCTGTGAAGGTGGATGACACGGAGGAGACCTTGTCTGAAAGGCTGAGGGAAGCAGAGTGCCGAGCCTTTCCCATTGCCCTGCAGCTGGTGGCCAAGGGAATGGTGCAGCTAGGAGCAGATGGGAAAACCTGCTGCAAACCAGAAGACCAACAGCTGATTCATCAAGGGACATCAGAGGGTAGGAATTCATCAAGAGGTTTGGAACAGGTTGACAGGCAGTAGTCTTTGGCTAATAGCTCACCTTTGGCTAATAGTGGGAGTGCTGGCCTGCTAAGGCTGCATTCTGGGTTTTGAGGCCAGTCTCTGCTCCCATATCCCAGCAAAGCTGTTCCCTGCTAGCATGATGCCTTTTTGCAGCCTCCTTGGACTGAAACTAGTGAGCCATGTGTATATCCATGAAACTTTTGATCCTGTTGAGCCTACAGCCTCTGTTTGAGAGGAATGAGATGGGCATTTAGGTCACTCCATCACTGTCTCAGGTGGAATGGAGGGGGCCACTTACCTCTCTTGAGGGCCTGGCAGCTCCTGGCTGGTTGGGCTCAAGAGCTCCTCTTTTTCCCTCTTACATGAAGGGGAGAAGGCTTCAAATGCGGAAGCCGGGCTCATACGGCCAAGCTCCCTCCCTTCCTTTGCCTAAGGTATGGGTGACAGCAAGCTTCCCATGTTTATTCCAACAGACACAGGCAACAGCAGGCTGGAAGCTGGGGCCCCTGCCTTGCATGGCAGCCAAAAAAAGTATGAAGGCCACAGCCTGGAGCAGCAGCTGCGTCTAGCCAGTGTCTTCCAAGGCATGGCTAAGTGGAGCCAAGGCCAGGGTCTACTTTCCTGGAACTGCCCTTGTGCAATAAGAGGCAGCGTTGAGGAGACATCAGCACTCCTTGGCTGATTGCTCAGTGGTGTCAAGGTCAAGGCCCTGCGTTTTAAGACTGCCACGTCCCTAGGGAAGCTGCTTCCACCCTGTCCTGTGCCCTGTTGGAATGAAACCAACGAGCATATTCCTCACAGTATGTTCTCAGCTCTGCAGTTGCAGATTCTTTGCTGCAGCAGTGTTGGAACCTAAATCACCCTCTCAGGGTACATGCCTCTATTTTCAGCTACATCTTAGAAAGGGGGAATTTACTGTGTAGACGCACACATACAGCTGCAGTTTGTTTGTTTGTTTGTTTGTTTATTTATTTATTTCATCTTGCTTCCTTTAAGAAAGTAATGCATTGGCTTCTGAGGGAAACTGTTAAAGGATAAGTTGTGTTGGCTGCTTTTGATTATTCCATCCGATTCCAGAAAACCACAGGCTTCCCAAGTATGCACACAATGTACACACAGAAGCAGGAGCCACGGTACAAGAACTGGATGGCAAGGTGCTTCTGTTGGGCAGGCCTGGCTCAGGTGGTGAGAATAAGAGATGAGCGGAAATGCAAATATAATCAAAGGGAATAGGAGTCTTGCTGAATATTATTCCTTAACATCACCCTAGTTAGAAGTTGCCTCATGTTTGCCTCCTCTATGGTGGATGTTTTGCTGCGCATGATGGGGAGGGAACAAGGTTTCTGTTGCCTAGGAGGCATAAAGTTTTCTTGATCAATTGTGAACTCTTTCTGCCTATGACAAGGTAGCCAAATACTGGTCGCATCAGTATCACTTGTTATACTTCTAGCTGTAGTGCCCCAGGGTGCTGGTTCTAATAGCCCCCTTCTAAGGTCCTGCACTCACGTAGTTAAAAATGCAGTTAAACATGTTCTTAAATGCCTGAAAATGCTTCATGGAAAACTGTGGTTTTTGCATCAAAGTTATCCCTTAAATAAGGTCCTTGAGCCAGCTGCCACACTGTAGTGGGTAACAGAGCCAAGAGGTGACTAATAGGCTTTTGAAAGGGGAAATTAAAGAAGAGAATCGGGCCACCTTCACCTGGCTTGAATTCTCAGGGACAGGGGTTATTCCATTGATCTTTCCCTTGTTCTGTTGCAGAATTTTTTAAGGATTATTTAAAAGATCATCCAACTTCTTGAAAGGGAAAGAGGGTGTCCAAAGATAGTGCAGCATCCATTGTGAAAACCTTTTGGATCTTGGTAAGGAAGCAAAGAAGAGCTGGAAATGCATTTCCTGGGTTTCTTGCTAGGAAAGAACAGATAATACACAAATAGGAGGTAGCCTAGTTGACTTGCAATGGCAAAGAAAATTTCCATGTTCTCAGATAGCAGCCCAGAAACAAGTTTGGCAATGAGATGTTTTTTATAAAAGGCCTTTGCACAAGTGTGGGTCTTACTTTGTCTGCTAAAATAATAGATCATCTGCAAATAAATCATTGGGGAGGGAAGTCAGCCAAGAAATTATTTGCTAAACTGAAAAAGAAATGAGAACTGAACTTTCCAGTGTAGGGTTCACTGATTTGATTACCTCAGGGACATTAACACCTAGTAGGGTTCAGTGGATGAATGTTGTTTTGGATTCTGATTACAAGTACTGTACTAATAGGGGGCATGCTGTATGTCAGGTTCTAGGCTGCAGCAAATCATTTCAGAAGCCAAATTAGATTCATTAGAAATTTTGGAGTGAAAGAATTCTACACCTCTGTCATTTCTGCATTCATGCTTGTGTTGTGGATAACATGCTTCACCGGAGGAGGAAAGAAAAGAACACTATTCCGCATTGGCAGACAAGGTTCTTTGGGTGAATCTGATCTCTTTTATTAGATCAACTTACATAGTTGGAAAAAAATGTTTAGCAAGGTTTTGGGTTTAAAAACCCTTTGTCAGGCTAATGAAGTCTGTTTAGTTGGTGTGTGCTCTTCCTGGATGGAATGAATAGTAAAGAGGCCAGAGGCTGGTATGCATGCAAGACGGGCAGTCAGTGAAGATGTAAACTGAGGAGTCAGTCGGTGGGTGAGGCACAGGCTGGGAGGGCGAGGGAGAGGAGAGAGAAAAAGAGGATGAATGTAGCAGTTAAATAGTGGAGAGGTACCTGGGGAGTCAGATGTCAGGCAGGTTATATAATATGTCATAAATCCAATGTCTATAATTAGTCCATGACTTTGTATCCAGGTTAATGAAGTGAAGTGAAGTTCATAGGCTCGTGTTTGAGAAGTATTTTGTAAATTCCCTTTTGAGGATTAGAACTGGGAGATTGGAGAGAGAGTCGTTTTCTTGTGAGAAATGTGCCCCAGAGTGAATGCACACCAGAAATCTATCAAAGACAAGAATACCCAATTGCTGGTGGGGGCACACGTTTCACAAGAAAGCCGCTCTCTCTCCAGTCTCTCAGTTCTAATCCTCAAAAGATAACTTACAAAATACTTCTCAAAGACGAGCCTGTGAACTTTACTTCATCAACCTGGATACAAAGTCATGGACTAATTATAGACATTGGATTTATGACATATTACAACCTGCCTGACATCCGAGTCCCCAGGTATCTCTCCACTATTTAACTGCTACATTCATCCCCCTTTTCTCTCCCTCCATCCCCAGCCTGTCTCACTTACTGACTCCAGTTTACATCTTCACTCCCTGCCCGTCTTGCATACATACCAGCCCAGCATTTGGCTTCCTTACTATTCATTCCATCCAGGAAGAGAACACACCAACTGCAGACGGTTCCTCAGCCTGATGAAGGGCTTTTAAACCCAAAGGTGTGCTAAAATTTTTTTTCCAGCTATTAAAGTTGGTTTAATAAAATATATCAGATTCATCCAAAGAACCTTGTCTGCCTGTCTCCTTAGACCAACACGGCTACAACCTATACCCTTACTCCTCGTTGTTAACTATACTCAAGACGTATACTGACTCTTTTGAGCAAAAGATGGGATTTTTTTATGGTGTAGTGATTGCAGTAAACAGCTTGTGTGTTTTTCTCTCTTTCCCTGTGTTATCACAAATACTGTCTTCTCGTATACATAGGATAAACGGACATAATTTCTGCTGCTATTATATAGTACTGTTCTTCTGTATGCTGTCTTTGAATTGTGCATTATTCTTTCAATATTTTAACAGGGAACAAATAAAATATTAAAGATGGTACAACAAAAATGACTAGAAGCATCTCTGGCTCTTTTTAAGTGACACCTAGTACCTTTTTAAAAAAAAACCTCTGATCTTTAATACTTTTCCTTAACACTGCTTCACAATAGGCTCTACTTCTTTTTAATTTTGTCTTGAAGTGTCTTGCCCAAGGAAATTTGTGCCAGAACAAAGACAGCCCAGGGCAGTATCCTAACTAATGGACTTGCTTCCTTTTAAGGTAACATTCTCCCCCACTGGTTAGGTATATTACTGAAGATTAGCCAAGACAACATTGAGTGAAATTCTTTCCTGTATATGTTCAGTCTGTAGCTGTTAACAGTTTATTTGTAGAAGTGTCCAAGTGTGATATACTAAATCCATATAGGTGTGTGACATGTGTCCATGTTTAGAGCTCCACAAGCTGGTCCATCTTGAGCTTTCCCTTGTATTCTAGTTGAAAGGCTTTACATTTGGATGGTATTTATAATTTGAATAGGAGAAGCTAGATAACTTTCATGTCAAGCTTTGCAACTCCAAGGAACCACTGCATGCAAGTGAAGGAAGCCCTTCTGCAGTTGTTAGTGTTTGCAAGAAAAAATGCTTTGTTAAGTATGTACTTTACATTCCTATTTAATTTCCCATGACATTTTCATGTATGTGCTTGCATGGCTTCTATCCCCAGATGATCAATAATGATGTGATAGAAAGTCAGTAACTTTCTTTATTACATACTACCTGGTTACTGAGGGCACCTATACATATGCTTCGGGGTGGGAGGGGTGTTTTTAGCAGGAGCCACTCTAATTAAAATACCCACAAGCATCCTGTGTATTCAGCGTCTTGTATTTCAAAATAGTGGCAGGGTTGCTATTTTAACTAAAGCTATTGACAAACTTTAGTTAAAGTGCTCCTGCTGCCATTTTGAAATGTGGGGATGCTGAATACATGACACACTGCAGCATGCTGGAGCGTTCAGATTAGAACATTCAACCACACTCGATTTAATCAAGTCTGCTCCGATACGTTGTGTTCGGAACACGCTGGAGCACATGTCGAAGTGCCCTGAGACTAGAAGGTCCATAACCCTTAAGACTTGAGTTCTTGGGGGAAGAAGCTCAAGAAAAGATTCAAATAACGTCAGTTAAAGTTTATTTTTTTTTCTAACCTCTGTAATAAATTTCAAATCCAATTTGAATAGAAGTGAAACCTGTTGAAATACAGAAATATCTAAAGTACAATGTGAAAACCAGCTTTTGGTGTAATTAAGTGGGATGAGATAACATATTTTTTTTTAAACAAGATCAATTTGAAATAAGGTGCTTCTAAGTTTATGGAGAAGTTGATTTACTTGAGCAAATTAAATTACTCCTAACACCTTTGCATTGATACTCAAAACATTAAAAACAAGGGAGGTGCTTAGAGAAGTAAAAATTCAACTGTGTAATCACTCCAATAATGCTTCTGAGAATAACTAGGGCATATTTCAGCTGAAAATAATTTTCTCAGAACACGTGGCTCTGTAAAGACTAGATTTAAGAATTTTACAAAGATTACCAAGCACAGGAAAACATTTCAAAGTAAATAAACCCCTCTGACTCCAAGCTTCCCTTAGCATCCTTAACATCCAGGGGGAATACAGATATGAAATAGGAATGCTGTGTGACTTCTACCAGCTAGCAGCTCCATCATCTACAGTCTAGGTAGAATAATTCAGCCTAAAAAATCCATGTTGCAGTAGAGAAATCTTTTAGTATAGTTTCTTTAAGCATAATCTTCTCTGGCTAGGATCACGTCTCATCTTTGTCTTGTCTCTCCATCATTAACTTGGGTACCACCCTTTAGTTTACTGGCTGCATGGTTTATTCTGAAACACTTTGTACAGCACAAATTAACAAATCTGACAGAAGAGCTAAAACTGCCAAAAATCTGTCAACTATTATGGACTAACAGGCTTTAATTGATTATGATCCTTTTCTGAAGCACCTCTGGAGGTGCTTAGCTCCCTTGGATTCTTTGACTGATAAATAGGACTAACAGAGTCAGGTGAAATGATGTGAAAAGTGGCAGGTAAAGCATTGATAATTAAGTTATGATGATCCCCATTACCAGCTACAAGCCCCAGCAAGTGGGAACCTCCCTCTTCCCTCCCCATTTCTGGCTTTCCCTCCTGCCTTCTGTTGAGATCTTTAGGCACTTGAAAAATGATGTGGAAAACCTGCTGGTATGACCCAGGAGATCCTACACTATAATGCACTTTATGAACAGAATAAAAGCAATTGTGCTTGTTAGGTTCTGTCCTCCATTTTGGTTTGTTCTTTTTTAGTAGACCTGTTCCATGTTTTCCATTATGTCCAGGAGCCTTCTCAACTGCATTATTCCTACTTCCAGCAGACTCTGCCAGCTTCCCCTACCCGCACTGCCCCACTGGCCACAAGCTGGAGGGCAGCAGGAAAGGCTCTGTGTTCAGCTTCTTTTACTCTTTCTGATAAGGTCTCCACTGTGTCTCCAACCTTCACTGGAACAGCCTCTTGGAAGATTATAGCCCCGGCATCAACTTCCTCCTGGAAAAAGAAAACCCGCAGCATTTTATGCAATGGAAAGCAGCACAGCAGTAGGAAAGTTCTTTGATCTCATTACTTTAGACAAAATTTATCATTTTTTCCTGTGACAGTGTAATGTTATATGAGGAGTGAAGAAAGACATTGGTGCAGAGAACAGGGGAGGGAGGAGTACGGTGATTATGATGAAGACACATCCAGTATTTCTGAGTCTGGAATAGTCCCCCACAGAAAGCTGAGAAAGTTGTTTTCCATGTCCCAGCTCGTAAACAAGGAAAAAAAATATATGGATCAAATAGCAGGCTTGCATTCTGCACAAATACCAAGAAGATGGTACACTCCCAAGTTTGGAATTAATCTGATCTCCAGTTTCTGAGCTTTTTTGAGCAGGTGCAAAGGCCAAAAACTTTTGTTTTAAATCATTCAGTTCACATTTCAGCTGCAAGTAAAAGTATTAAATACCAAGCAACCTGAGATAAAATTGCAAGAATTGGCTTCTCTACTCATCAGATTCTGGGGACCACCAGGGTCTTGCCTGAATTAGTGCTCCTTTACTGCATCTGGAGGAACTAAACTAATGTTATCAACAGTAACTGCCAGGGGATGGAAAAACCCTAGTATCTACAGTCTCAATTCTAGTTCAGTGTTATTTTCCCATTCCCTTCAGTTACCAATAACATTGTAAAGAATTAATCTTACCCGCATTATTTGTACACTTATAGTAAAAGACATAGGGTGAAATGATCTTAGTTAGCTGCATACTTTTGAGCTACAGCCACTTACGGCTACAAAGTGCACAGTACAGCCAGTGACCCGGACTCCAGCTTCTAATACCAATTTATGGGCATTTGCTCCCTTAAAAGAAGGCAGTAAGGATGGGTGGATATTCAGTATTTTTCCTAGAAAAGAAGAAATGAAATGTATCACTTTTAAGCTTTCAGCCCTAGTTTCACAGGCTTAACTGTCAAGTAAAGGCCTCATCATTATGCAACATTGGTTTACCAGTGGGGAAGAAAAAGCTGCTCTCCACGTTTGAAATGTAAAAGTTTATATATGAAAAATCAAGTGTTAACAACAAATAAGATAACAAACCCAAAAGGTTTTTGGGAGTCTCCATTTCTCTACCTTACTGTTTTAACTGACCAAAGCTAGGAACTAATCAAGATGAGTAACTAATTATACCCAGTTGTCCCAACAATGACCATGATGCTTATTTACAGCTCCTTAAATTCTCAGCATTCTTTTCCCAGCATCCTGTTTTCTTCTTCCTCTCTTATGCCAGAGTGAATTACAAAAGTTGCCTCTAGTACAGTGAGCCTCATAGGAACTTCTATGAAAGGACACAGAATTCTTCCTAGTCTTTTTCTCCCAATGACTGTGACTTATTTTGGCTTAACAGAAGAGAAGTAGCTTAGACTGGAGTGCTCCTCTGCCCTTCCACAAACCACATGCACACATCTTTCCCCCCCATTTGAAAAATGAACTGGAAGTTCCTCCTTATGGTCAGCTAGCTGGAACCAGGATAGTACTAAGCAGCCTGAGACCTCCCTTTTTTTCCTGCATCCAAGAGCACATGCTCTCTAATTATCCCACTCCCTGGCTAGCCTAGGGTACAACCCAAAAGTTAGAGGCAATCATATGCTTGCATATACATTAGACCCTCAGGCTTTCCTTAGTCCTTAAAAATCTTCCTCCCCATTGCTAGTAAGTGAATACTTTGCCTGTGACAAATTGTCCAGGAAATCTTGGCCTAGGCTGAAGTCAAGGGAGTCATGGCCATTTATGGCAGCAGGAGATCTACCACTCCATTTAGAGCAAACTCTTAAAAATTCTTTGGATAAGAGGAAAACACAACAGCCTTTTAGACCATTTATGACCACTGAGCATCTTATCTCATGGTGGCTATATGCAGCATTACATGCTATGCTACTTCTGTGTAACTTGTGTGCTACACCAGCTGCCATGCAGCAAGATTCTGGGCTAACTCATGTTGGTGTAGCAGCACACCAATTAAAATGTGCAAGAATGGTAAAAGATAAGCAAAACCCCCAAAATTCATGAATGCAAAAACAAAAGAAGATGGAGTGTGGTGGAGATTTATGCATAAAAATCAATAACATCTCTAGTTTCCTTTTTCAAATAAGGCTTTTCTTCAGTATCACTACACCAGCAACACATTGCTTCTTCCTTGAACAAACAAAACACCAAAAACAATACACTGAAAAGGACATGTCAACTTGTGCCTGCATTCCCTTATTTCCTCTGAAGCTGCATTACAGGAAGCTGCTCTTTACTCATCCTTTCTGATAAGATTCATGGCCAACATTCCAAGGCCCTAAATGAAACAGGAGAGTGTCACACTGAATTCTACTCTCCATCTCCACCTCTGTGGCTGCCTTTACAGGAAATGTTTACTAATTGCAGTTGACTAATTAACTGCACAATAAACATCTCAGTGTCTACACGTGCACCTCTACTGGGGCACACAAGACTAATAAACTCCAATGCAGGGTAGGACTTACATTTACAAGTCCTACCCTGCTGCAGAGGTTTTTTTGTGCAACAGTGCACATGTAGATGCTGACCCTGCTGGCCAGGGCATGGGGGTGTTTCAGTATTAGGGCTGACTAGCCCTGCATTAAAGCACCTTCACGTCCCTCCACAGCACACTGAGGCTGGTCCCCAGGCTGGCAGGCCGACCCTTGGGGTCCCATACCAGCCAAGGCTGCTTCAGCTAGACTCTACGTGCTGCACATGAATAAACTCCAGAGCTAATTGCTCTGGAATTACTTGCTCCTGGGTGCACATTCAGACAGTGTGCTAGGGAGCAAAAAACTAATCGTCCTAGTTGGTCTGAAACAAACACACAGGGCGCATCTACCACATGCAATTAGTGTACATGAATAAACTCCAGGGCTTATTGTTCCAAAATACTAGCACTACCAAAGGAGAAGATAAAAGCATTGAGGACATCAGAAGCAGCAGAAACAGGATAGGCAGTTTGGGTTTGGACAAAAATACCAGCTTAGATTAATCTGTTCTTATGTGCCACACACTGACCAAGGTCATATTTTTGTTGATAGCTGCAGTGCATATTGCTCAGTCTGCATTAAGACTGACACAGATGCTTCCGAATCTTTCAGATTAAAATGCAGCATGTAAATATGAAGGCTTATTAATGCACAGAACTGTGAATGAAGTCCAGCAGACATTCAGAGAAAACAGAAACAGCACAGAGCACTTTGCTCCTTGAATCAACAGAAATGGACTTGGGTTATTTTGCCAGGTAATTTCAGTGCAAGAGGGATTTCTCTCTAATACCCTCTGCACAGAAACGGGTTATCCACTCCACCCCTACCATACAGAAGCCCAAAATGCAAAGTCAGAATGCAAAGATTAACTTGGGAAAGGTGCTGGCGCCTCCCCTTCTCTCATATATCTCTGAGAGGTGAGAAAACCCTGGCTTCTTGACAAACCCAGGGTTATCTTGGTCCTATTCTAACTTTCCCTTTTTAGCTTTTCTTGTAGTACCTGCAGCTAAGGCTGAAGAGTGTGTCCCAGAGAGTGGCTGACTGGTACAATGGGACCAATGGAAGTGGGAGTTTAAAGAGCAGCACACAGGTAGTTGCCCTGTTTAAAATAGACTTTTTTGTAACACATACATGCAGCCTGACTTCATTTGTGAGGAGATGCCATTATGGTAGAAGTCAGTTGTAGAAGTGTCTTACTTCGAACTTGGGCCTGGGTTTGGGAAGAGGTGAGGCTAAGGGAAGTCATGGTGCTATGCTGGCCTGGGGGGGAAGACATTATCATCAAGCCAATCCATGGATAAAACATGTTCCTCCCCAGTATCATTTGGTTGGAGAGTTCAGACATGGGCTCAGATCATTTTGGTATCCAGGGCACAAAGTATGTGCTTTCAGATCTTATTACAATTATTAAAGACTAGAGCATTTATTGGATGGTCTTGCAATTTAAGCTATTTCAATAAATGCTGCAGCCTCAAGCTTTGAGCAAATCCCTTTATATATCTTCACTTTCTTAACTGAATGTCTAGTCTAGCTAATGGAATACAACTATTACTGCTGTCATTAACTGAAGTACCATTAAGGCATTCAGAAATTTCTCAGCCCCCAGCCACCTCCTCCACAAATAAGCTACTCAAGTTACATATATTTTAGGGAGAGAGATTCTCCCTTCAAACCTCCAGCAGTGTTGGAACCTTTTAAAAATATAGCAAATAGCTAACAATGTACTTAGATTTATATGAACTGACCAACATCTATTTGCTTTTGACTTGCTAAATTCAATGCTGGTCACATTTGTAATGTTTTGTTGTATTTGTAAGTGTATATTAAAAGAACATGCCTACCGTCCCACTTTTTGACAAAAGGACCAGATAAAATTCGCATAAATCCTGCAAGACAGATCAGTTCAACTGAAAATTCTTCAAGAACTTTATCAACTGCATTATCAAATTCTGTGCGACTTGCATACAGTTTATGGTCAACAACCTGCAATAGTTAAGAGCGAAACACAGACATGAATTTACTGTCAAAACAATTAAACTGCATTCTAGTCAAACACAAAGTCTGGCTAACTTGGGTTCTACAAGGATGGGCACTTGAGAAATGCATCACTGTTGGCAAGACCTTTCATCTATTGTGCATCATCTAGTTTACTCCTCATGACTGAATTGTCTGTTACTATTTAAATGCAACTGCACCCGTACAATGGAGTCCCAGTTTTAGTTGAGGCCATTATATTTTACCATCATCCAAAATCACAATCGTGATCACCCTATCTTGAAGGGTTAGATACTGCTTCTATTAAAGATAATGGCTAAATCTGCACTGGGCCTGATTCTCCATTACTCTATCATATGCAGTCATTCATATCAGTGAAAAGCAATGGTAAAAAAAAATAGCATTTTATAGCTGCATTGGACTGGTGCACATGACTGGACAGTGGAAGTCAACAGAGAATGGGGACCACAGAGAGGAGGGAATGCAGTTTGGGTTTGAATTAATACCTGGGGCCTGAACAGTGCCCCTTGTTCAAACTCTGTCATCTCTGTTGCACTTGATCTAACCTCTGTAAACTTCAGGAAAATAAACACACAGACCCTGCTCAGTACATACATTTTAATTGTTCATAATTTATGTTAAATATATATTTTTGCAAACAAAACACATTCACTAACCTAAAATAACTAACTATCTCCATACTAAATATTAAATTGCAGCCATTTTTGATAGTCTGTGAAAGATAATGTATTTTTCTTAGCAGCACTGATCTTAGAAACATCAGAAAGGCCTTGGTTCAAACTAAAGAAAATAATCATTGCAGGATAGGTGAACCATGGAAACTTTCAGCTCACAGGATGGAGGTTTTTAGAAGTTGTGTGTATGGTGAAGAGTTTAACATTTTAAATGTTTTGCAGCCATTACTATGGCAGGCGCTTCTTGATATCTACTGTAACTAATACAACTAACTCCTATGAAACAGAAGATGGGGAAATAGTGTCATCTCCATTTTATCCAAAAAGAGAGAATGGACACAGAAAAAGACAAAGCATTTGCCCAATGGCAGAGTCCTCTCAGTGCAGAGCCAGTAGTAGAACTCTGGCATTCCTGCTTTCCATCCTGTGTTCAAGCCAGGCGTCTGCCCTAAAAATTTTATTTTCCTCTACTGCAGTAAGAATGAGTAAAATCAAATAAAAAAAGATGAAAAGCTGCTTACTTTTGTAGGAATACCAGCTCTTTCAGATTTTCTCAACCCTTCCACCCCTGCTTTGTTTGAAATAACAAGGACTATCTGTGCATAGCTGGTGGGCTTCTTTGTGCTGGTTATCAGGGCTTCAAGGTTTGTTCCTAAAAAACAAGAATAAATAATGCAGACTCTGCATTTCTGGAGAACGAATACGTGACATTCTGCCAAGGTTTAATGAGTAAGTGCAGGTGGGGCCAAATCTAAAGCCCTCTGAAGCTCAGTGAAAAGACCCCTACTGACTTAGTAAGTACTAGATTGGAAGGGTTTGATAAGCAATGAAATGATGCATTTGCCTAAAACACACTCTGTGGAGGTGTATGAACATTAGCGCATTTCTTATGAGTGAGAATGTTATAAACTGTAGGTCTGCCTGTCATGTCTACAGAATAAAGAAGGAAATGTTGGTCTCTGTTTGAAAAGATAATGTTGCAGTCCCCGTGATGACGCAGAGTGGTGACTGGTCATCTGAAGCTGATGACTTACAAAAGTGGGTAGACAGAAGCAACAGAGGTGCACTTCACAACCAGTTGGCAGCATAAAATTACACTGTAGCCGTTTCAAAAGGGCCTAAGCCAAAACCCATCTTCCCTGTCTGATGGCACGCCCACCCAAGTCTATGGAAAGACTAGCAGGAACTCCAAAGGGTTCAAGCCCATTTGCCTTCTTCAGCAGCTGTCTGTCTCCTAGGGTGGAATGCAAAGATCTCACCTGTTCCAGAGATGAGGACAGCAACCTTCACTTTGTTTGTTTGCATTTTGCCTTGGATATGGCTGTGCAAAGACAATGACCTGTTTGCTTGTAGGGCCTGCATCAGATGATTGACCTTAACACAGGCAGAGTCTTAATTCAAAAGAGAAAAATGTTATATGTAAACAAAACAAGTATGTAGATCTTAAATGGCATTCAGTTCTTCTGAAAATTACAGTAGGAGCATCTCATAACTTCTAAAGATCGTTTATCAAACACTGCTAAGCACATTTTCTATACACTGCAATTGGACTCTTTTGCCTCATCCAGACGAGCATGGATGTTTGTTTCCCTGGGGACAAACAGCAGTGCCACACTTTGCACTGCTGCTACTTGTCCTCAGGGAACACCTGTGCCACACGTGCTCTGGTGCACAGCAGGTTACCCTAGGTGGTGTAGGGGAGGCTGGGGCCAGCAACTGTGCTGGGCCCAGCAGCTTTACCTGCATCTTAGGGGCCTTGAGGAGATGCAGCCACAGCACTCCTGCAGCTGGGAGCCTGGCTGGCAGCCAGAGTGAGGCTCCAGTAGGCCAGGCTCTGGTTTTGTGCAGCATACACTACTGCCATGTGTGCTGGTCTGTTTTTTGGGGGGTGTAGGTTTTTTTGACCCCAAGATTTACCGGGGCCAAAAAAACCCCCTGTGCTGCAAGACAGCAATGCAGGGAATGCCTGCATGTGCAATGTGTGGTGCTGCAGATACCGCATGTCCATGCTTGTCTTTTCCCAAAAGACCCATGTCCATGCTGGTCTTTGAGATTATTCTTTCAGCATGTCAGCATAGCAAATGCTGTGTAGTATCTTCTGGTAATCTCAGTAAAGTCACACCAATTTATACTGGGAGGTATACACGAGGGAACTGAGCTCCATAGGATATAGGTAAATGAAACCCCCATAACCTGTGCATACAGAGACAACTCTTCCAATCACCCAGGCTTCCTCATGTCTCTGTACATCTTTTAAAACTTGCTGAACCACATCCTTCTGTACCACCAAGATGGCACCAATGCCGCAGTTAAATGTTCGAGCCATCTCTTCTTCTGAAAGATTCCCCTCGTTATGAAGCCAGGAAAAAATTTCAGGCATCTTCCAGCTACGAGCATCTGAAAATAGTTGAAACTGTTAACTGCTTTAAAAAAAATAAAAACATAAAATGTAGAAATTATTTAGCATAGATTATTTAGCACAGATGCAGAATGGTTAGTTCAGTGGCAATGTAAGGCCCACTAATTTTTGCTGCCAGGCACAAAAGCAGGATTCAAGTCCAGTTCATGTCTCTCAGGCAACAGGGACTAGGGGTGTTAAGAAATATAGTTTAGCCCATGGAATGAAAGAAAGAAATTATGTTACTTAGCTGCAACCCAGACCTAGTAATTAAGTACAGGCTCTCTAGGTATTTCAGAAGCTGTTTTCGCTTCTGAAACATCCTGTCTTGGAAGAACGACAGCTCGGATGTAGAGAACACATGAAGTGAGAGATGGGCACTTTTGAATCTGAAAGGTAACATCCTTGCCCCCATCTGAAGCGAACAGATCTGTGCTGCTGTACAAGTCCTTTTCCTCCTCTTGAACTTTGTGGGGTTGTGCTCAGAACATGCATATGGAGCCAGAACACAGCCTACTTGCACACTCACAGTAGCTGTTTGGACACCAATGCTCCACACAGGGAACGGAACTGTCCAAACTGCATGCAACTGCCAAAAAACTGCAGTGACATGACTGAAAAACTCCCATTTGGACACAAAGTAAAATGGGATTCTGGCTTGTGAGGTCCTGTGCAGGTCACTTAGCCTTTCTGTGCCTAGATTTTTTCAAACCTGCCAGTGAGGTGGTTGTGAAGGTTAATTAACAAACATAAAACACTTTGAGATGTGAGGAGTTAGAACTAGCACCAAAAGTCTAAAAGGCACCAAAAGTACTTGGTGCATACTCTCTGCTTGTGATCTGCTAAATGCACTATATAGCAAATCAAATACCTCATATATTTTGCTCAGGATCTGCTGATCTTATATGTCACAAAATGGTAGCTAATCACTTTGGGTTGCCTTTAAATTATTTTTTTGTATTTGATAGGGGTTCCTCAGGCAAATAAATCCTATCCAAAACATGACCAAGGGAAGCGAGTTTAAGGGAGGAAAGACTGCAATCTTAAGGCCACAAAGTACTTGGAAGGAGCAACTCATAAAGATCTAATTAGAAAAGATAAACTATATTTTAAATAGGAGGACACAGGCTTAAGTCAGCAAGTCACTACCTTTTGTAGCATGCCAAGATACTTTCATATCCATTCAAATCTATTTGTTTGTTAGCTTTATATACTGTCCTTATATTTCTTACCTAAAACAACCCCCAAAGAGGCTGGGAGGATTCGAGGGATATTTTCCAGCAAACCCCCTCCAGTTATGTGGGCATAGGCCTTAACATGCTCCGAACGAAGGACATGCAACAGTGTCTTACTGTAGATCTTAGTTGGGGTTAACAGTAGCTCTCCTTCAGATATAAAAGAAGAAACAAGAGAAATTACAGCAGTGTTAATTTAAAGAAATTGAGGAAGATGTAAAACATTCCTTTCCTGGACACTGATGGACAACAATTGTATTACAGAGTACACTGAGGAGGAAAGAAAAAACACATTATCTTCCTCTTGTAGAACACACTACTACTGTATTGACTCATCTGCTCCTCAGCCTAAATTGTTTCAGCAGTTATTTAAAGGAAGAAGGCAGAGAAGGGCATGTTCATGTCGTAGTAAAGCCATTAAAGAATTCCTTGAAAAAGCTGTTTGGAAACTTTATGACATTCTGATGGATATGGAGAAGAGATATTTAAAGTAAAGATACTACCTAAAGTCTGGTCACCAGAGCCACTGACTGGAGAGGAGAAATCTAAAGATGACTTTTCTACAATCTTTCTGACAAGGCTAAACCCATTGCTGTGAACCCCAGAGGAAGCTATTCCAATGACTGCATCCCCATCAGTAATTCTCTCCAGCTGAGGGAGCATCTGTCCTCGTTCCACTGCACCCACTGCAAAGCCAGCAAGATCGTACTCTCCAGGCAAATACATTCCAGGCATTTCAGCAGTCTCACCCCCTGTGGGGAACAAGAAAGGGGAAAAAAAGGGTAGGAAAGACATTGTGATTATTGATTGAAATGTTTCCAACCTGGTGAAAATAAGCATATTTTAAAATGAGAAAACAAAGCTGAAAACAAAAAAACAACAATGCATGTTGTACAGCTTGCTTATAACAATATACTTATTGTTATACTGTAGCGTACCAATATAAGTTATGCTGCAGTCTGCAATGGACGAAGTGCAACAGACAGTAGTTGCATGCAGTAGGTGTGTCTGGTCACTAGGTGGCAGAGGTGAGTGTAGTAGAGTAGTGTATCTGCAAAATGGCTACCCCAGGTTAACTAACTGCAAGCACTATACACCTAGTTTTGCTCCTTATTTTTCCTTCAGGGTGTTTCTGTGTGGATTTGAATGTGAGGATCTGTCTGCTCCTTGTTCACACCAGTAAAAAAGACTATCCCAAATTCTTATGCAAATAAGTTTGCACTGAAACACTGTAATTAATTTTTCAGCTGTAGGAGAAAGATAATTACTTTTCAAGGTCCATGAAAAAGAACTAAGGGTGAAAACAATTCTATGATTTCTCTGTTTTAAAATATAAGCCTATATATAAGCCTATATGCAACTACTTTTCTGAAGTACAGATTTATATAGAACAATGTTTTTAATTAAAAGATGGTTGGGGGGTGGTTTTTGACGTTTTGGTTTGTTTTATTTTGTTACAGAGAATTTGAGTTGAGTGACTTTTAAAGGTTATATTGTAAAATGGTCACAAGATTAAATTGAACCAATGTAATACTTTTATTAATGTTTAAACATTAAAAATAGAATGCATTCATTATTTGTTAATTAAATACATCACCTAGTATGTTATGAAGTTAAAATAGGAAAATGATTACATTTAGATCTTAATATCTTGGTGTAACAGGGGGCCTTCTCGGGGCCGATCTACCAACGCCCCACCCACCTGTTGTGGGCCAATGGCCCACCTACTCACCTGCCATGCCTTGTTGTTAATTAATTATCTTAATCAGGCAGGAGGCTGCCTATTTCTTGCCCTGGTGCCAGGGCGTGCCATCTGCAGCTCTGTTCCTCCCCTACACTGCAGCCCAAGCCTCACAGATGGCATCCACAGATGTTAATCTCACTGGCCCCCACACTGGGCCCCAGAATCCTCCAATCAGGACCCCTCTAAGATCCCTGCATTCAGGCGGCCTACCCCACCTTCATTCAGGCTCCCTAGCTCCCTGAAACTATTTCCCCTCTTGAGCCCAGTCGCCCTGGGACCTTTGGCCACACAGGTCCTGGCCTCACCTCCACAGCCAGCCAGAACCCTAGGCCCCAGCTCCCTCGCGGCGGGCCCCTGGCCCTTTTGACTGTTCTGGTCCTGGCCTCAGCATTGACCAGTCAAGGGGAGTCTATATCAGGCCTCTGAGCCTCTAGCCCCACTGTTTTTCCTGGGTCCGCCATCTGGCCCCTACTAGGGGGTAACCCACCCAGTTGTGGGAGCTGGGGTTATTAATGCGCCCCGACCCACTTTTCACCATGGTGGTAACTGGCCTGGCATTTCCTGAGAGCTCCTGTGCCACTGAGAGCCCCACCAGGCCACCCACTCCTGGCAGGGTGCAGTTTGAGGTCATGCCCAGGACCAAGAGCCTCCTAGCCATCCCCTACAGCTCCTCCCTTACCTCCAAGATGTTCCAAGCAGCCTTGCAACCAGGCGATGTTACTGCCTGCCTGCCAGCAGTGAACTGATCTGTTTATATAAGCAGCCAGGGATCTTAAATGGCTGCTGCAATCAAGCACCTGTTGGCTGATTGGCTGGGCCCTTAAAGTGGAAGGTACCAACAGTGCCCTGCCACACTTGTATTAAATTTATTTTCTGAAAACCTGGACATCCCAAACTAAACCGGAATAAAATGTCATCCCCTCTGCCCTCCCCACCCCAACCTTTCCAAAGCATGTGAAAGAGATCAGGAACATAAGAATTCATATACTCTTGGCACATAAGGATGTTATGCAGCCTTTATTTTTATACAGTGAAATTAAAAGAAAATTATTAAAAGCAGATTACTAAGCTCTTGATAGTATTTGTAATCAAATGCCATCTGCCAAGGCGGTAGGTAGAGCCTCTTTTAGTAAGACAAAGGCAAGTAATCTTTTTCTTTACATATGAGACCTTTCAAGACAGAATGAACACGACACATTGAGCTTCAGTTTTGAAAACGAGCAGCAAACTGATTTTCAAATTCCTGCAAAGGAAGGGAGTGCTCCTACCTAAGAGAGCGCATCCTGCCTTTTTACAAGCCTCAGCTATTCCTGCTATGACAGCTTGAGCCACTTCAATGTCAAGTTTACCACAGGCAAAATAGTCGAGGAAGAAGAGGGGCTCTGCTCCCTGAGCCAGGATGTCATTGACACACATGGCAACCAAATCTTGACCGATGGTGTCATGTTTCTTACACACCTGTGCAATCTGCAACAACGGAGTGAGAGAACCAGTTTGTGAGATTCCAGAAATTAAGCACACGCACCAAGATGCTGCAAAGGAAGGCAACAAAAGTCCATGTTCATATGGACACTTTCTGAAAATCATCAAAAATAGCTAATTCCTTTCAAATGAGAGTGTATGCTCTCCTAGCTCTCACTGGCATGAGACAGGACATAAAAATCTCACATTTTTTATTATATGAGTCACATGTTAACACAGAAAGCCTGTGAATATTTCCCCTCCCATTTACAGTAATATAACATGCCTATGGCTATGACAGTTCCTTACATGATAAAATAATAATAGAAAAGAATTGTTCAGTTGTCAAAACTGCAATTTAGCAACTAAAATGAGACTATGACCAATCAGCTTTCCGATACGGATTTTAAGGACCAATACGTTTCACTAGGTTGAGCGGGGGCAACACACTAAGAAATGACAGAAACCTTTTAGGGGCTGAGAATGAAGATACTGTAGATAACACTAAGATTGACTTTAAAAATGTGAAGGGTACTATTTTTAGCACCTTTCAAGGGATTTCATAGTGCTTTGCCAATGGATAAGTTAAGTGTCACAACATCTCAATGAGGATGCAAAATATAATTATCCCCATATTTCAGGGGAAGAAATTAAGGAAAACTGATAAGCTGATCCAAATTACTGAATTTTTGTGATTAAAATTTGGTGCGTAAATAATAGTCAAGAACCTGGATATTGCAGATTGTCAATACTGCAATACTGTCAACTCTGAAAATGATGAGATTATCTTTAAAAAAAAAAATCAAAAGATTTTAGAGAAATAAGCATTTAAAAAAAGAAGACAGTTATGTTACTGTGGTCATGCTGACTGACTCATAAAGACTACATATTTTTTTTAAATAAAAGCCAAGATTCTCTTGTAATCGCCCACTTCCAGGAGTTAGACTGTTACTTAAAACATCCAATACCACGAAATTTGCAATAAAATGGCAGAGATAGCAACACTGAGCCTGATGCTAGGAATTATTAAATACTTGCAGCCCTGTAACATTTTGGCAATGGGAGTCTAAAATCCATGTTCATGACGTTTCCCAGTGACATGGGTAGGCTTTAGTAAACCAGATGGAAGTCAGTGGGAACTAGCAGGGTCTTCACAACATTTTGATTCTCAAGAACCACAACTCTGAGAAAACTATCTCCTATTTCCTAAAGAAAATAAGTGATCGACTAAATTCAAAACTAGACTGATTAAACTGGATCATTTTTTAAAAAGGCCTATTCAGAACTGCCCTCCTCCCTCCATGCTAGCCACTTCAACAAACACAGAATAAGAAAGGACTCCCAATTGCAGATTTTGCAGGGCAAAATAGGGGATAACGTGCACCACGGGATATAACAAGATTAAGAAGATCAAATGAAGAGGTAAGACAACAGCCTCCTTTCCTTTTCTAAAAGCAGAGGGGCATTAATTTCCTATTTCTGGCTTAGCTACAAAGTACTCCCACACAGCTCTGCCTTAGCAAGAGCTTTCCTTCTTCCTTCAATCTACTTTAATCACTGGAAAAAGGGAACAAGGGACAGTTAAGATTACGTAGTTGCATAATGGAGGTAGTGTGTACAAAACACGGCTTCTGATTAAGCTGAAAAGTAGATTTTGGTGTCACTTTAAAGTGGAGAGACTCTAAGGGTTAAACTTCACCTCAGTATAACCTTTTAGTTTTACTACTGCCTACCTTCATTTTTCCAATTGCTGATGCCACCATATAAAATGCATAAAAATGAACTGCTGTATAATTTTTGGAGAGCATTCAAATTTGGAACAAGTCAGCCATGTTGCTTTGTGTCCCTGCAGTTCCCAATGGGCTTAACAGGAATTTGGAGAATGCAGGTAGCAGAATCAGCCTCTTTAGCAAGAGCTCAACTTCTAGAGCAGTGATTCTCAACCAGGGTGCCAGTTGAGATCTAGGTGCCACCAGATCCTTTGCAGGATGCAGGAAGATAACCAAGATGTAAGAAGAGATAAGCAGATAAACTAAGTAGAAAAGCACAGGCTCAGGCTTGTCCCTGCTTGAATGATCCCCCACTCCTACTACTTGGCCCCTCTGCAAGGAGGTAAGAACTGTGATATATACATTCTATTTCAAGACTGGGTGTCAATCAGTTCACAAAAATTATGAAGGGGTGCCTCAAGTCCAAAAAGGTTAAAAACCACTGTTTTAGAGTCTGAACAGGAAAACAGAATGGCAGAGGGGGAACCGCAATTCATGCTGCCCTGCATTAAATCTTTATTATTCTGCTGTTTTGGACAAGGATGTTAAATACAAGACTATGAGTCAGCTCCTCAGCTCCAATAAATTAGCATTGCTCCACAATTCTGATCTGATTAGGGACACTGTTCTGTTTTATGACTGGGGAGTACACAAATTTCTTGAGGTGGGGAAAGAAGAGAACAAGGCAAATGACCCACAGTGCACAAATACCCAACAACCACTGTAATCCAACAGTTCTCAGCCAAGGTGCTGGGAGATCCTTTGAAGAGTGCCATGTGAGGAGATAAGCCAGGTGTGAGAAAAAAGCAGAAAATGGCAGGCTCAGGCTCACTGATGCTTGGCTGTTCCCATAACCCAAGGGTGGGCAATTATTTCGGCTGGAGGGATGCTAAACAAGTTTTGGGAAGGCATCAAGGGCTGAGTCCCGCAAGGGTAACTCCACCCCTTGACCATTGCCTTGTCCCCTGGCCATCTTGCGACTGGAAATCCCACCCCTAACCCCAACCTTTCCACCAGAAGTCTCCCCTTTCCTAAGAAGTATCCCTTGGGTATGAGGGGGAGGGTGTTGTTTGTATATTATGTGTGATGGGGTAGGGGACTATATGGAGGGTGTGTGGGTGGTTGGGGGACTTTGAGTATGGTGCAGGTAGGGGGTGTGGGAGGTGTGTGTGTGGATCTATGTGTGGGAGTGGGGGCTGTAGGACTGTTGGGTGTGGGGGGGGGTGTAGAGGTGTGTGTGTGGAGGTGTGGGATGTGTGGTTGGGATGCGGGTATGGTGATGGCGCTTTTTGTGACATTTGCTGCACCCAGTCCCTTTACAGGTAGGGAGAAGGGGAGGGAGATCAGCGCTGCCTGCCTGGCTCACAGCACACTGCAAAGGCAGGGAAAGCAGCTGCCACCAGCAGGCATCCAGAGAAGCTCCTAAGAGAAGGGAGGGAGGACAGGGAGCCAAGCCTGGCACTCGCACTTGCCCAGCAGGGCTGCACCAAACTCACACTGGCTCCTGCTGCGACACCCACCCCACCTGCCTGTCCCATGCCTGCCCAGCAGGGCTCAACCAAGCCCACGCTGGCTCCTGCTACTGCTGCTCCTCCCATCTCACCTGCCTGTCTTGTGCCTGCCTGGCAGGGCTTTGTGAGCAGTGGAGCTCCTTCACCCACCCTCCTCCATCTACACACTCCCCCACCCAGCCATGCATGAGCAGAACCAAAACAAGCTGCAGGCAGAGCCCCACTTCCCTCAGTGCTACAGCTTCCCCTCCCTACCTCCTGCCCAAGGGCACTGCAGTAGGGACAAAAGGAGGAGTTGCTGGAGGCGAGGGCAGCCCAGTAGTTTCCTGGGTAACAGCAACAGCCCTGCCCGGAAGCCGTGCCTGCTGGCTGCAGCTGGTGCCCTCTGGCAGGGGAGGACAGAAGTGCAGCATGGGCTGCCCCAGGCACAAGCAGGTGGGACTCGGCCTCATGCAGAATGCAGAAAGGGGAGCCATCAGCAGGGCCAGATGCAATTAACTGGTGGGTGCCTGCCTGCAGGCTGGATCCAGTGAGCTGGCAGGCCAGATCTGGCCTGTAGCCTGTGGACTTGCCCACCCCTGCCTCAACCCCTCTACAAGGAGGTAAGCATTGCTCAATTCATAAAACTTATGCAGGACTGCTGAGTCCCACAAGGGGTGCATTGAGTCTAAAAAGTTTGAGAACCACTGGTGTAATCTTTTAATTGTTCTCTATGCCTGGACTCTGTGTGGTGGATGTAGGGGCTCTGGTTCAGCAGGGAGTTTAAGTGTGCACCTGATTTTATGCATGAGTAGGACATTTATGGTCTTGGAGTTAGACGTAGTTAAAGATCTTGCTGAGATCAGAAAAGGCTGGGGTCTTTCTTTTCGTTTTTTGCTTTCTTTTTTTTTTAAATCTTACCAGGTCTCTTCCTGGACATTAAGCTCTCCTTTATTAATAACCTCAGCACTGATATGGACATTTTTTGCTTCACAGGGGTTTCAGATTACCTTGAGCTTTGTTCCAACGCCATCAGTTCCAGATACCAAGATAGGATCTTCGTAGCCAGCTGCTTTCAAGTCAAAGAGACCAGCAAATCCTCCAAGTTCTGCATTGCAACCTGCCAACCAGAAGAGGAGAACAGATAAGTGAATTAAAGTTTGATTCCTAGGAGATCCTTCAAGAGTCCTCCTCCCTCCAATGAGATCCCTCTGACCCCATGAACACTAATCTTTAATCATCAGAAAGAATCAGGAGACACTCTCTCCCCCACACCTTGGACATCTAACCCACCTTCAGTAGACTCTCAAGGCCCCAGACAGATGTTATGCTTAAAATGCGATTAACTGGTTAATCACATCTTAAGTAGTGACCTGGCCACATGTTCATTCAATTAATGGTATGATAAAATGAGGAATAAGCCACAAAGTTATTACACAAAATATGTGTAATAAACAGGTATCTGGGTTTTCTCTGATTAAAAATGGCAACATCTCTGATTTAAATGGGGGGGGGGCGGACACAATTTCAAATTCTCTGATTAAACCCCCTCAAATCTGCATTTTCCCACAATTAAAATGAAACACCACTATACAGATAGTTATCAGTTGAACACAATGTTTTATTGATATATTTACAATTTTAAAGCAATTTGGAAGCCTACCAGTGCCTCAACGACTATAATAAAACAAATTCTACATACCTATTCATTTTGACGTTTCATTTAGGGATTTTTTATCATGGAAAATTAGAGCTCCACTTGTCCCCTTCACTCACCAGGATGCAGGTCCGGCTGTGGCTCTCCCTCCAGTGCTTTGTGACACTGCCAGCCCTGATATGCTGGTGCCCTGCCCATGCCATTGCCTCTCTCCCCCAAGCCACAGCCCTCTGGCCCTGCTGGTGCCCTACACGCCTCACACACAAGCCCCCCCCCCCAGTCCTGCTGGAGGGGACCCCCAGCTGCCAGGGCTACAGGGCCAGGGCTACGGGTCCACAGCCTCCTCCCCATCCCCTCAACAGGGCCCGAGACCCAGCTGCCACCTGTGGAAGGCGCTGGCGGCTGCTGCAGCTAGAGCAGAGTATGGAGCCCAGCTTCCCCTCCCCCATGGGCAGCATAGACAGAGTGGAGCCCATGGGGCAGGGGTGAATACAGGCTGCCCACTGCAGGCTAGGGGCTCCCCGCCATGCTGCCCTCCTGGAACTCTGCCAGCCTACAAGGGGAAACCCACTGTTTCCTGTGTTTTTCTTCTTTAAAGGAGAAAATCTGCATTTTTTTCCTTCGAATGAGAAACTGCATTTTACCGCAGTGAACAGTAAACCACGATGCCTGGTAATAACTTTGTGGCTGGTTCCTATTATGCCTTTAATTGAACATGTGGCTAGTGCTCCTGTACTCCTCTGGAGTACACTGGGGCCTTTCAAGACGCCATGCGCTCCCACAGCTGGGAACACCCAATGAGCTGATAGGGGTTCCCAAATGGAGGAGTTTAGGGAGCCAAACCTGCTACTCACTGGTGCAGGGGGAGCCTGAGATTAGGCTCCCTAATATAGTGTGATGGGCTCTGATGCTGCATGCACATGTGGTATGGCAGGAAATGCAATTTTTGGGATCCCACATCAGATCCCATCACACCTTTAAAAATTACAGTCTGTCAGGGGCCTTAGTTTCTGCCAAGCTAGGTTGCGCCTTATAAGATTAAGAAACACAGGAGAATACTGCAATAAGCCAAAATACAGATTTCTAAATTATGCTTTCATCTTGACTGTTCACCACCTTGTACAGCCACTTATATGTAGTCACTCAGGTACCATTCCTACAAGTTCTTCAAATGCAGAAATACGAATGAAACACCACTATACAGATAGTTATCAGTTGAACACAATGTTTTATTGATATATTTACAATTTTAAAGCAATTTGGAAGCCTACCAGTGCCTCAACGACTATAATAAAACAAATTCTACATACCTATTCATTTTGACGTTTCATTTAGGGATTTTTTATCATGGAAAATTAGAGCTCCACTTGTCCCCTTCACTCACCAGGATGCAGGTCCGGCTGTGGCTCTCCCTCCAGTGCTTTGTGACACTGCCAGCCCTGATATGCTGGTGCCCTGCCCATGCCATTGCCTCTCTCCCCCAAGCCACAGCCCTCTGGCCCTGCTGGTGCCCTACACGCCTCACACACAA
>NW_017728906.1:35804424-35820086 GCF_001723895.1 Crocodylus porosus
GTGTGTGTGTGTGTGTGTGTGTGTGTGTGTTTATATTAGTGGTGTTTCATTTAAGATCACAGAAAAATGTGTATTTGGGGTTACTTTTTTTTTAAACCAAAAATTGGGGATTGTTTTAAATCAGAGAAAACCAGGATCCCTGGTGATCAAGTCCCACAATGGGACAGTTATACGTATGCCTGATGCTTTGTTGGGATGAGGCCTTGAAGCAGTTTCCAGGCCTCTTAGAATTTATTTTCTGAAAACTACATAAGGCTTAACAATCAGAGCCTTGCAATTACACATTCAGTAAAATTACTGTAGAATGTTCAACGCTTCTCATACCTAAAGTTTTTTAAAAATTGATTAAGGAGTTGTTAAAATCTGAAACCCAAGCCTTTTTTGGGAAGCTGCTAATATGATACTTTTCCATTGATACATGATGCCTATTCTACACTTTTCCTATCTTAAGTATATTAGTATGACCAAGAAGATATTTGGCTATTAAATTTTTTATCATATATTTAAAAAAATTAGACTGGCAAAATTCTGATCATGAAAAGAATACAGCTAAAAAAAATAGGAAAATTTGAAATTAGAAGCATATTAAATGCAAATTCAATAAAAGTGAATTTTACTTTCTTTTTAGTAAATATCCATTGCAGTCCCAGATTTCATTGTATAACAGCCACTGACTTGCTTAGCAAGGCAAGTTTAGGACCAGAATGAAGAAATGAGAGGCAGACCTGGTAAGTGTTTTATCTGAGGCATACATGGGTGTCTTGTACACATAACTGAGGCAATTCTACTTCTTATGCATGGCTAGTAGGATTGGAGTATTGCTGTAAGCAGTGGCAGTCAAGAAAATGAAAGAAGCAAGAGTTTTTTTGGTGACAGTTTTTACTGAACCAACTGTAGAGTTCAGAGAGATGTTAGACAAGCTTTTGGGCACAAATTGCCTTCCTCAGGCACAGCCCTCAGGAAGGGCACTCTGTGCCAAAAAGTTTCTGTAACACTACTCTCAGCTATATAGTTGGTTCAATAAAGGATATCACCAAAATACCTTTGTTTCTCCAATGGGTAGCTTTACGTTTTCAGTTAAAAAAAAAATCCCACTGACCTCCAAAACATTTATGCATAGTTCATTTTGTACATGCTCTGATAATGTATTTAATCAAAAATACCAGTAGGTGGTGCGATTTTTGCTGATGTATATTAAATTTAGGTCATACTCCTTGGCATTTTATGGGCACCCTGCGAGCTCCTGAGTGCAGGGGAGACAGAAGCAGCATTTTCAAAGGGGTTGGTTTTCATGCAATAATTTCTGCAGTATTATTTTGAGAAGCAATTTTGTATCCCTAGGGCTTTCTAGATTTTAAATGTATCTCGGGCATTTGTTTAACCTTGGATTTTCAATTTAGAGTATAAAAAATATGCACTAGCTTTATTCTTAGGGTCAAACCATTGCCAATAGATGAGTATAACAGGAATTAGGGTATAAATCTTACCTGACCTTGAGGTGGCTGCTGCTAAGGGTTTAATTTTCTGAACCAAAGTATTGCCAGCTGCGATGTCTACCCCGCTGTTTTTGTAAGTCAGGCCTCTAAAAATTGTTAAATGAACCAATTAATAATTGCACAAATATATTGGCCTATTATGTTACTTTCCTACAACACTGAAATGCTTATGGGGATTAATTATAAAGACTCCAAACTTGATCCTATTACACACAGTGAGTTTTCTAGTCACATCATCTTTATATATACAGTAATTATGATGTCAACTAACTGAAACCTGTCAGCCAGCTTAGATTCAAAGTTGATACACTGTACTGTTGTTTTGAGACTAATGTCACACATATGACAGAAGAAAGAGAGCAGGTGTGTTGAAGAAATAATGCCTCTTAACTTGAAAGGAGTTTGTGAACCCTCCCAGTCATCTTGAGGACAGCCTCCAAGAACAGATCATAGACCTACTGACTACCAAGTCAGATATTAAGAAACAAATACAGCACATGCACAAGTATTCAGAAGACCTCCAAAGGAGAACATTAGAAACCTTTAAAAAATAAACTAAAACTGAATTATATAAATAATACCCATTTTCCAAGATACCATTTAGTAAACTATTCAAACAAAAGGGGAACTTCCTTGTTTGTTTGGGGTGGTCATTGTAACTTTAATGCTCAATTGTGGCAAAATCTATTTGACTTCAATTGAGGAATAACTGTTCCTAGGCTGAAAGGGTATGGAGGAATTAGAAAAGAGCCAAAACATCTATCAAGTTTTACACAAAAGGTGAAGGCTGGTTTCAAAAAGACTGTCTTCTGGTGGAAAAAAAAAAAAAAAATCACACAACTACAGTTACATGCATGTATTTCTGCTCAAACCCACAATGGGACAACAAAATTCATTATAAAATGGTGCCCAATTGGTTTATAGGATATGGTTTCCTACAATAATGGGACTAGACTTGATCTAGGGCAGTGATTCTCAACCAAGGTGCTTTGAGATCCTTTCAAGGGTGCTACAGAGTGCCACATGATATTAGCATTGTTATGTGTATAAACATGATTCACAAGATAAGCCCAGATATTTTGCAGAGGAATCTGTAGTTCAAAAGATATTCTGACCTATGGGTCTTTTACAGTTTTCTGCAACACAAGAATTGCTGTATTATTTTTCTGTAATTAAAAAAAAGAGTGAAAACTAAAAGCTACTATTTTCTCAGGGGTGCCTTGAGTTTATCAGGAGGAGTTTCCTCAAAACTATTGAGATGTGTGCCAAATCTAAAAAGGTTGAGAACCACTGATCTAAGGATTTGAGTTGAACATACTTTCAGCTTGAATATATGCCCAGCAGCTGCTTTATATAAAGAAGAGACCATTTGAGTTTCATAAAAGTATTCTGGTCTTATCATTAAAGGAAAACATCAAGGAAATGTTCCTTAAGAGGTGGCCAGTGCCTTATGGGAGTGTCTGTATGGGAACCTAAGCCTCAGCACCTGGCAGATTCAACTCCAAAATAAAAATGCTGCACTTTCCTCATTCCTTCTGAGCTGTCCTTAATTCAAGGCCCAGAAGCATAAAGGTGTTTGACAGATCACCAGTGTCTTCTCCCAATACTTGAAGCTGTCTGAAGTCCAACAAAAAGTACAGCTTCCTCAGGGTCTTTTCTACTTGGGGCCATTAATGGCCAGCACAAAGGGCTGTTATACTTCCTAGGGATCATCAAAACTGCCTTCATATCCCTTCTCTGTCCACCTCCATTACAAGTCTGTGCTTTAAAAGATCACCCCTTAGTTTTGTCTTTTTTCTGATATCAATATTTGATATACACACTATAGTAAAAATATAATTATATATTTTTACATAAAACTTTCACATGCTGTTCTGCTACCAGTATAAATAAGACTACATACCAACACCCTTTTTCATTTAATTAGTTTATTAATTATACAGGAATAGCTTAACAATACACTAATCAGTGAAGCTGTACACTGGCAGTAAAATCGACTGTCTTACTAATACAGGCTCTTATTTGCAAAACATTTTGTTATCAAAAGTTAAAATACTTTCAATTAACTGGGGAAAAAAGAAGGTAGGGCAAATTTAAACTTCTGTGCATTAAGAACTAGGGAACTCCAATTTAAGTGATTGCTTGAGCTAGTAGTAATGCCTTTTGATCACTTGAGGTAGCAATAATTATTACAAGTCAGATTGAGGCACTGCCTTCAGATATATACCTGGAATGTCTGAGGAAAGCAATGGCCCGATAACCAATGTCTTTTCTATAAATGGCACCTTTGAACTGTATGGTTGCTACTCCTTTGTTGGCTTCCTCCAGTGCCGACATCAGATCTTCCTTAATAGCTGTTACTGTAAGTACTCTTCCACCATTAGTCACCACCTTGCCATCCTTTATTGCCGTCCCTGCATGGAACACTTCCAGGCCTAGCTCTTTAGCCTTAGCAAGACCTGTCATTTTTTTCAAATGTAAAATGTGAAGAATTAGTCACTTAAAACATTCTGAAATTGAAATGTTAATCATAATTAATTATTTGTGCTCTGGTGGTGCCTGGATGCCCCAATCCAGAAGCACGATTTCTTGTATTAGCCCTATGTAATTTCTCTGTTTACTGCAAAGAAAACTAACTTTTATAGAAATGAATTTTAGCTCAATGTCCAGGGACAAATAATGGGGCATTTAAACATGTTTACAGCATTTAAACTCAATAGCATTGTATTTTGCTGTACTCCTAATTAAGATCCAAAGTGACCAAAATTCTAACAGTGGTCTATGATAAGTAAAGTACTACCCTCTTGTGTTTTATACATCCCATCTTGCAAAAGAAATCATCTTTAGCAAAACAGACCATAAAGATGCAGGAATTAGGAAATGCTTAGATTGTGGGCACAGTGATTGTCACGCAGCAGTGGATTTTAAACTCCTTGCCCTTATCTGAATTTTAAGAGAGGCATTCTGTTTACCTAAAGAAAACTATGGTGTTCTCTTGAAATCTACTTGTCTTTTGCTCAAACAGAATAATAAATTGTGAAGTTTCTAAAACTTTGTGTTACGTGGATTAATCTCTGAAAGGCACAACAAGAAATAAGCCTCTCTTATTTCCTGAGTGCCAACAGGAAATGGTTGCCACTCTTGTCTTTACCTGTTATTTCCAAGCCCTTGGCATAAGTTCCTGGATAACCTTCACTAGCCATGACCACAGTCACAGCTGCACTGTCTTCAAACCAAACAGGCATGGAACTAGACAATCTTGTATTGATTGTTGCCTGCATGATTTCATACAAATCACTTTTCAGTAGTGGAAGAATTACCTACAAAATGTAGATAACAAAGATAAAAGACTGCCAAGATGAATCAATTCCCAAATGTATGCTTTTCCAGAACATTACTTTTAGCAAACTAAACTCTAATAGAGAAATTTCCACAGCTTCTACAGAGAATCCAGTTACCACAGACTGCTAAATAAACATTCCTGCAAGAGTTTACCACTCAAACATTTTAAGCAAGATCCAGTAATTGACAATTGATTTGAATTAGAACTTGAGCAAAAGTGAAGATAGTCTATTTTTGTCCTCCACGCTAAGTAAAATGCAAGTAAACTATCACCCTTGATAAACTTAAAAGCAAATGTAAAAAACATCTGTTTTTAAAATAGGCTAGGATTGTGACTTTCTACATTAGTATATTATTAGGATAAAGCTAATAAAAATTCTTATGTATTTTCTCACCAGTGGAAACAGAAGGATCATAATCTGTCTTAATGTAATTTTTAACCTAATCGTATCCTGCTAAAATTGTAACCTATGATATCATTTAAATCTCACTTAAGGGTATATTTTTTAGGCAATGCCAATTTACACAATGTCTACAACCAAAGTTATATACATAAGTGAATAAGATACACAGGGCCTGTCCAACTTCTGATTCACAAGGTGCCACAGGCCATTCCTCCTACAAGGGGCACAGGTAAGAAGTAGGAGCTGGGAGAAGTGGTGGCCCAGGTAGGAGCTGGTGATAGTAGAAACAGCAGAGAGGGGAGAAAATGTGAAGCCCTGGCAGAAGCAGGCAATGGAGAGAGCAGGCAATGAAGGGAGGCAGTGAAGTGGAGGGAAGGGAGGGTATGGGGGGAAGCGGTGCTTGGACCTGTGGGGAACCAAGGAGATGAAGATGACAGGGATTCATGGGCCATAGCTTAACAGTTTAACTACCTGCAAGTTGCATGCAACCCATGGACTGCTATCTAGACAGCCATGATACACCATCTTGTGAAATTTAAAGCACTCTTGTTTTCTCTAGATTAGAAGTTGCTCAGATCTGGAACATTATCAATTTCACAGAACCTCTGTACAGCACTGAAAATTCATTGGCAAGGAATACATCATTAGTACAGAAGATCATTAGCCTCTAATTTCAAAACAAATAAATTATATGGCGGATATAAACCATTCTACACCCTTCACCCCCCAGAATGCCAAGCTAATAATTAAGTATTAGGTGTTCAGTTAAAATCCCTTTATTTAAGAATGGAATAAATGAAGAAACCCAGATGAAAGTATGGCTTTGCTCCCCATTACACTAAACTATATTTAATTGCAGTGACTCACCTGACACTCTGGGTCACCAAACCTGCAGTTAAACTCTAAAACCTTAGGCCCATCCCTAGTAAGCATCAATCCAGCATAGAGCACACCTAAAATAAAGAACAGAATAGAAGGGAAGAAAAGGGAATAATTAAAAGTCATTTAGGTGACTGTAAAGGTCATTTGTTTTAAACCTATTTATAATGTAACATTTATTGAGAGTGCTGTTCTAGTATACCTTGATTTCTAATATTTTTCCCAAATTTAAAAAAAAATCTGCTAAAATGTTATCTGCAATTATCTGTATCTGATAATGCAATCACTTGAGTACAAATAAGAAAAAAGCATTTGACTACCTGACCTATGTTTAGCTAATCAGAAATGCTATGATCTGCATCTCTACATAATTTACTCTTAATATTAGTTGCATATAACTTTACACAATTTTGCAGACTATTTTTAAAATGCTATTCTGTTATTATCTTCCTGCTTACTTGGGGTGCTCTGTAACCAGAAATGGAGGGATACTCCTTGATTTCAAAGGGCTTTGGATCAAAGCCACTAGAATCAAACCTAGTTCCAAAGAAGGTAATCAAAATATTACCAATAACTTCAGGGAAAGTTTAATTCTTTAGTGGAAGAGCAGAGTACAGAGGAGGCGGTAAGAGTTGTTCAAGATACTAAACAACTAACAAGAATCACGTAAGAGACAGTTTTCACTTACCAGTATATGGAACTCCTTCTTTTTTCATCCCATCCACTGTTCTCTGAAGAATAGTATCTCTTATTTTCAGGAATAAGTCTTTGGAAATCTAATAAAATATGATTAGAAATGAGTACTTTTAAGAATTAATGTATTATTTTACCAAGCAGCGTGTACTTTTCTGTATGACTTCGAAGAGATGCGAAGAAACTGCAGGTATCTTTCCCAGTTCAATACATGTTTTAACAAGAGAAACTTGCTATCTTTTTATCTCTTTGCAAAGAGCTTATTGCAGTATTGACTGAGTGTTGCAATCCTACAAATGATTACACATGTGCTTAAGTCGACACATACAAGTAATCCCATTGACTTCATTGGAACTGCTTGTTTTCATGAAGTTAAGCATATGCATAAGTGCATGAAGCACAAGACAAATCAAACTAAAAAGCATCATAGTGGCCATTACTGACCAAGTTGTACCAAATACACTCAAAGTAGCTACATAGTGGCTTGTTATCTATTTATAAAATGAAAAAAAACAATAGAAGACAACATGAATCAACAGAAAGTAAACTAACCCCTTCTGCAAATAACAGCTACTTGTCAAACAGAGACAAAAATCATAAGATATGGCATAGGTCAATGATTCTAACTCACTCAGGCAAGAGATAACAATGTGTCTTCAGCCACTTGGCACTGGTAACCAGGACTTTATAGCACTGAAGGTTAATGAAAAATAAAACATAGGCTTCCACCTTCACACTGAAAGTGTATTTAAGTAAGAATGCCCTACTTTTCAGAGCGACAAGTGAAGCTCAGTGAAGTACAACTCCTTGCATCTGCCCCCTACCCATCTGCAACAAGTCTTTTCTCTTCATTCCTGTTTGCCACGACGCAACAAAGAATATACATAAGTTTTCAGTTATTAGATCTATCCACACAGCCACCTATTATCACATTTTACCTGTGGTGCTGGGGAATAAGCTCCCATCCCTCCAGTGTTTGGACCCTCATCTCCATCCATTAACCGTTTGTGGTCCTGGGCTGGTGGCATAGGGGCAACTGTTATGCCATCAGTGAAGCACAAGCACTATAAAGACAAAACAATTAACCAAAGCTGAATGTGTATGACAAACTAGTGATATCAGACTTGGTGAAATTAGGACCCAAATGAGGCCCCAAGCAAGCCTTTTAGGGTGCAGACAGAAGTAACACTTTTTGCCTGATCTGGCCACAGAAGGCAGTCTATACCTGTGCCCAAACACAACTGCAAGGCTGCAGACAGCTTAAAAAATGGCCAATCTACTGATTGCAGGAGATATCAGATACAAATGTTTCAAAATGTAGCTCTTTTGTAACTTGTGTCTGGGAGCTCCCAGCCTGTCACTGTTTTCAGAATGGTAGGGGGGAAAGGGAGCAGAGGGAGTTCAGTCTGGAGATTTTTCTGCCCCCTCTCCTGTCCGATGGAGGTAGGGCAGATGTACTGGAGTTCCCCTGAGATGAGGGGGCTCCAATTCACCCACCCTACTCTTCAGCACCAGCTGGGGAGCCTCAAGAACAAACTCCCTCCATGGCTTTTCACCTCTCCCATTCTGAAAACAGGGAGCAGTGTCAGAGAGCTGTAGCTGTTGCTATGGGAACCTGGATGCAGGTTCCCAATCTGCAGATTCTCCTCCCCTCTGGAACCAGCAATGAGCTTCTGTTTGGTTTGGGGTAATGTTGTAACTCAGAACGCTTTGCAGAAATCATTCCAAGTTACAGCTGGGGGCTGCACTTCTGTCTGCACCTACAATTACTGATTTAAAAGTTAGTTTAATAAACTTAATTCCCCATAGGAATTTCAAATTTAAATTAGTTCATTGTAATAAGCTTATTTGATAGTAAAATCTGATTTGTTTTCAATTTTTAAAACTGTATTTTTATTCATGTTAGCCCTTACTGCTACCTGTGCAGCATCACCTGAGAAAACTGGTACCTAAGAGCATCTATACGTGATGGAGATCTGCTCCACCTGCATGCTAAATAGATTAATCAAGTCTGCTGCAAGGCTGCAGGAGTGTGCTAATTATCATGCTCCAGCAGCTTCTGCATCACATGTATTCAGCATCCCCATACTTCAAAATGATGGCGAGGGCACTTTAACTAAAGCTCATTGAACGATCTTTAGTTCAATGCCACTATTTTGAACCATAGGATGCTGAATACATCTGACACTGCAGGCGCAACAGTGCCCTCCCCTCCACAGTGGAGCACAAGTAGAGATGCTTATAGTTCCTTAAATGTTCCTTCAGTAAATTGTAACTAAACTCTTAAAAGGATCACACATATACTTACCGAAACTTCTTCTCCATCAAGAAGTTCTTCAACAACAACAGTTTCCCCAGCAGCTCCAAATGTCTTATCCTACAAAAACAAAGCAAAAGTTATATCTTTGGTTCTCCTATGTTCTGTTTAGTCATTTTAACATAACATTCAGATACCGGTATCCTCCCAATTCAGTAAACACAAAATGATTTAAAATCTGTGCCCATCTTCTTTACATCAGACCATGGCAATGCCAGAGTTTGCTCCCTTCCTCAATTTGAAGTAGCTTTCCATTAATACAGACATTTTCATTAGTGTTTATAAAATGAACACAAAAAAAAATAAAATAAATCAACAGACATGTGAAGTTATTTATGAACCATGCTTTACATTTCTTTTGAAGTTCTGAACCGGTACTACTTCAGACTAGATCAACAATTTTCAGCCTTTGAGAGGAGAAAGCCAACTGTCAGAAAAGGCATCTATATAGAACACTCTGCAGTATTCCCTTTCAATGTTTCCATACAGACATGTATTTATCCAGCAGTACAAACATAATAGTGCATTGCCAAGACACATTAATGGGTCTCAGACTTCACTGAATAGAACTTTGGAGAATTAGATAGCGTAAATTTGTATAACTCTACTGAATTTGATTGAGCTTTCCCTACTGACACCATTTGAGGACTTAACTCTGCATCCATGACTACTTAAGGGGAGACATGTCCCTTTTCCTGGTTCCTTAAAAGGAAGCAAAGATATCTTAGTGACTCTGGTCTGTTTTCTCAGCATGCCCTTGAATAAAACAATTACAGAAATTGCAACTCTAGTCTTACTGGATTTTAAATCACAGGGATTCAGAGGTATGGAGAAAAAGTAAATTCAGAAGGAAGCAAGTAAGCACAGGATCAGGATATTATTCAAGCCTGTACAAACTGTGACTAGGAAGAATTTCCTGGAGGAATACATATTATACACATTCACAGACACCCAAATAGCATGCACATTTTTTAAAAGGAATATGGTTCATGCTAGCCTAATAAGTACTGCAAAAAAAAAAAAAAAATAGAACACTGTAGAGGTTTTGCCAAGTGTGGGAAGAAACACACTCATTTGGCATAAAAAAGTTTGAAGTCTTTATACAACTTTGCAACTCACCTGCATGATTTCATGTACAGCTTTGCAAGCCTCCTCTTTGTTAGAAGCCACAATTACCCCCTTGCCAGCAGCCAGACCACTAGCTTTTACAACCAGGGCAGGAAAGTCTGCACTGGAAAAAAATGGTCATTATAAACTGTCAGCATGATACAATTTCAATGCCAACTTCTACTCTTTGTATGCATTTTGAAGATGGAGAATCAAAAGGTCAAATACTTATTATCACAGCCATAATTTAATATTAAACATTATTTGAATAAAGTACACACAGTTGAATCTCTTCTCCCATTACCTTAGTCCAATGAATGATTTTTTCCGCCTGATGGTAGCTCATTACTTTTCAGGAGGAAGAACATTTTACTGCTGTTTGCACAGTAGTACCATTACTGCTGTAGGATGAACAAGCTGATCATCAACAGAATTGTTAAGTAAACTTTGGTTGCAGAATTTGCATTACTGGCTATAAGACATGAACTGGAAAGAATCTAATATGATCACTGCATGGCTGGCAATTAGAAAAAAACACCTTTTTCTTTGTAAACTGAAATCAGTTGACTTAACTGAGGAGCAATAAACGTAAAACTCTTATTGATGGTATTTTTGCAGAGTTATTTTAAAGCACCTTTTTAATATCTGGACATTGTGCCATTACTGATAAATGAATGACAGTTAGGTTGCCAATTCTCAGTAGCAAGCATACTATACACACAATATTATAATAAGAAAAGACTTCTAACTGTGAAAGGTATTTTACTTGGTAATAAAGCTGCATGCTTCTTTAGGACTGGTGAAGGCTTTCCATCGTGCAGTTGGGATCCCATGCCGATCCAGAAAAGCTTTGGAAAAGCTTTTACTGGACTCTAGCTGAGCTGCCTTTGCTGTTGGACCAAAGCATCTTACTCCAGCTGCTGTCAGGTCATCAACAATTCCTATCAAAAGCACATATAAATTATTTGGCCTATTTAGGTGGTTTTAAAAACATTACACTAATACAGTACAAAAACATTATGAAATTGCTCTGCTTTTGACTTGTGTGTCAGCCACAAATGTTGTACAGTCTGATGCATCTTGGGAACTCTGGGCATTGACCAGATGGGCCTCAGCAGCTCTGTTAGCTGTAATTATCAGGTGGCAATTTGGACTTCAGAATCTGTCTTGAGAACAAGTTGTCTGAATATAAGGACCACAGTCACATGGTGCAACACTTCAAGAGATTAAATTCTTTTTTTCCTTTATTACTGCCCTCTACCAAAAGGGTTGTTTCTACACAAGTTGGAAGTTTCTGAGCATGTGAGAGGATCAAAACTTTAGACTTACAAGAACCTTAAGGTATGAACTCCCAGACCACAGTTAAAAAAGCCCCAGACTAACTAAAGTTCAATTTAAAAAGTTAGCAGCAATTGAGATGCATAATGTTAAGTGCCTGGGTTTCACAAACATATAGTTAAGGACATGACAAATCTTATGTTACCCACATAAGAAACTTTAGAAACATTTATCTCATCACATGACCTTGAATTTAATAGGGAAAATTGTTATAATCTCCACTCACTGAAGACATCAAGAGATTTGCTATTGACTTCCAATTGGAAGAATATCAAATCTAATATTTTGGCAGCTTAGAAATACTTCTTACTGGGCATGTCTACACGTTCATTAATGTGCAGTAGTTACTGTGCATTTACGTTAGAACTTCATTAAGCAAGTACTAACTAAATCCATAGTAATTACAGTTACTGGGCAGTAGTGCCGGTGCACAGTTTTTTAGTGACACTAACTGCACAGTAGCACTCATAATTCATTTATGGAATATTGCTGTGCAGTAGCATATTGGCATGGTTTTTGCCTGGCACGCTACTGCACAGTGTTATTAAGCTACTGAGTATTAAGCATCTCATGTAGACACGCCCTCTAAGAGAAGAATGAAATCAGTTTTGCAAAAAAGAAGGAAAAAAAGTTCTCAATTTTTCTTCAGTGCAGGTTTCTTGACTGTCTGTATGACTTGGAACAAGTTATTTTAAGTCTGATTTGCACAGATGCCGACCAAGCCAACAAATCCTATGGACTTTAACAGAAGTTATAGCACCTCTAAAACTTATGCCTTGATTCACTCTTTAGCTCAGAACCCCACCTGAAAATGGGAATGTTAATACTTCATGACAGCCCCACCATAAATCCCCCAATATTTTGAGGAGAAATCCATAAAAGTTTGTAAGGTATTTAGATAATGATCTCTCACAGAAAGCCTATAAATAAATAACTACTGTCAACAGTGAAATTGCAGTAATCCATTCCTCTACCATGTTGGGAGCAATTAATTAAAAAGCAATATTCCATAAATAAATTATATATTAATAAGTGTTCATAAAATTAATACTTTATTTGAAATTTACCAGCAGCAAGGGGAACCTCTGGGCCAATCACCACAAGTCTGATCTCATGGTCTCTGCAGAACTGGGCAAGGGCAACATGGTCATCAATTGAAATGACTGTAAAATGATATAAAAACGGACATACCTGTAGTTAATTACTGTTGCTGAAAACCTAAGTTATCAGATAATAGAAAGACAGGATTTTTTTAGTTTAGTATACTTAAAAAACAGCTCAAATGTTAATCTGGAATGGCAAGATGTCAACATGTCTAAATCTTACATCAAGTTAGATCCTGACATGTTTCCTTAAATTAGCAAGAACTCATTAACAGGATGAGTGCCACTCAGTGTGGTTAACCGCATCAGTATCTCTCCCATGGCGCTTGGGAAGTTTAGGGGTTTGTGCAAGGAGAAATCTAATGGACAGTGTGAAAAAATAATAATTAAAAAAGACAGCCTCCAGGAAAGACAAATTATCAAGCTGTAGGACATGCTCTTTAAACAAAGGCAATGTAATTCCATGACTTTTATCAACAATAAATAAATCCAAGGTCTAAAGGTTAACCAAATCACATGAACTTTCAAACTCAGCCAAAAAAACGTTCTGAACTGGATCTGAAACGGATTGGTCATTTGAAAGGGGAGTGACACAGCAGAGCATGAAGCTACTGTCATTACTTGGCAAAGAGGGGGTGAAGTGTAGATCCCTTCCTTTCTGGGACAGTTTGCTTTAAATTCCTATTTCTGTTTGTTTTGATGGATGCAGTGTTACTATCCTGCAAATATCCATGATGGCATTACTCTTAGTTGGAACACAATACACTTAATCCTTTTCTCCCCCTCTTCCATGGCATCCCTACTTCTATTGAACATTGGTCTAAATAGGTTTGTCTACAGCAGTGGTCTCCAACCTTTTAAAGTAGGAGATCACCTTTGGCATTTAAAAGCAACTCAATCTACCATGTGCTGCAGTCGCCCCCCCCCCATGCAGGTAAGTCTGTGGGGAAGGAAGGGGTGGGGGCAGAGTGAGGCAGAGGGAGAAAAAATGAATTGGGGGCATCCCTCCCCAGCAGGTAAGTCCCACCCAGCCAGGTAAGTCCCACCCACTCAATTTACCACCGCTCCTGCCTCTGCACCATTGTCCCTCACCACAGAGGCCTCAATCTAGCCCCTCCCCTTTCCACCACTACAGACTGACCTGCTGGGCTGGGACATGCACATGCATGCATGTGGACACTCAGTCCCCACCCCAGCCTTGGATTGACTCCAAGAGGCTCTGAGATCTACCGCAAGAGGCTCCAAGATCTACCACTTGTCTACAGGTAGAACAAAATCTTAAAGTCCCTCCAAACATGGAGTTCCACACAGGGAGTGGGTATGTCCTCTACTGAAGCCTCTAGCCATTCAGTGGCCCCAAGCAAATTTATCTTGGGGGGTGGTCATAGGAGCTGGCTCTGCTCATTCCTTGCTGACTGTAGGGAATCCCTAACAGAAAGTTGCTGGTTTTTAATCCATTTACACCATCTGAATAGTGAATATGCCCCATACACTATAAATTCTGAACTGAAGTAATAAAGCATATGGCTAATGACAAATGCATACCCAAAGCACATTCAACGAGGCTTCAGTGCAGAAAAAGAATAATTGTCCATCTGACTTCAAGGTGCCTGACATTTAAAAGTTTGCCTGTGCTCGAGTGCTTTGCTGGATTGTGACTTTTATTCCAGATATGGAGATGTAATACCTTCCTTTATACATTTTATTGAAGTCACATAAAGTTGTAGAATTTAAAAAAAAAAGTATTCTTTGAAATAAATACATCATTTAATAATTCGCTCCTCATGCAATCTGGCTTTAACTCAATTTCAACACAGGGACAAAGATTTTCATTTGATGCTGTGGATATAAAGAGATCATATGATTTTCATGTGAATACTCTTCCTTTCCTCGTCACTCTCAAAGAACAGCCAAACAGAACAAATCTATTACTTATGAAACTATAAAGTTTCCAATAAAATCCACTTTAGGGTTCTTGGGGTGTAAGTAAACATAATTTATTTGGCATATACTGTACAAAGACAAAATCCTGCCAGGAATCATGTCTCCTCCATGGTGCATAAGAATAAAAGTAGATTTTGGTTACATTAAAATATAAACATAGCAAGCATATGTACATAATGTATGTCTACACATATACTACATTGATCTTAATTTTGCATGTTTTTATGTTTAATACATACCACTGTAATATGTGAGACATATTGTTAAAGAGATTTTTGAAGGCAGTGTAGTCTTACGGACTAAAAGCGACTATGAGTCAGGGTTACTAAGTAACTAACCCAGTTTTCCTATTGATTCATTGTGTGCCACTGGGCAACTTGCAAAGAATAACAAATTTCAGAAGCAGGCTCAGCTTCAAATATCTCAGGCCCATTTTTCAAAATCAATGAGCGCAAACAACTCCAGCTAAAGCCAGCAGGAGCTATATATGTTAGAACCCTTGAAAGGGGGCCCAGAATTACTGGAGAACTTGAAAGAGTCACAGATTGTAAGGCTGGAAAGGACCTTGGAAGATCACTGGATGTTGTTCTTAATCTTTCTGTCTCAAGTGTAGAACATGGATAAGAAATCTTATCGAAAGGCTTGTTAATTGCCTTAGATACAATTATATATCTTAATATCTCAGTGGTCCTGTGATAGTCTTTTAGGGCCTGATCTTTGCTACACACCTGGGCAGAGGAGCAGGAGGCTTAAGTCACTACTTTAGCCCAAGTCCAACACTTACAGCAGAGGCAGCAGTGTTCAGAGATTAATAGACTGTACAGGTGGATGGTGTCTTGCCTCCTCAGTCCTACAGCATTAGCCAACACAGCTGATATCAAATATCAGTTTCTTCTTTAGCTGTGGAGGAGGAAACTAATGTTCATATAAGATTTCATAGACATTAGGGCTGGAAGGGACCTTGGAAGATCCTGCCCGAAGGGCAGGAAGTCAGCTGGGGTCATAGGATCCCAGCAAGATAAGCATCCAATTTACTCTT
>NW_017728906.1:35820186-35828401 GCF_001723895.1 Crocodylus porosus
AAAAAGCATCTAACACCATCATTTAGGATTTAATGTGCATGTGCTACAAGGTCCAATATATATTTCAAATTCTCTTAGTATTTTTTTTTTTTTTTACCTGAATTGGAAATTTTCCCATCTCCAGCTGTTCCTGCATTTCCTGGAGTAACAAGTACTTGTTTTATATGCGGAGACTGTGTTAACTTCCAGGCCAGAGCGTGCTCCCTACCTCCACTGCCAATCACAAGCACTTGATCAGCCATCAGTCTGTTTAAAACAGAATATATACAAAACAACCAATTATAATACTGACATCAGAAAAGCAACAACTTATTGCCGGCATTCACCATTCAACAGCTTGGCCCCGCAGAGCAGCAGAGGAACTGATCATAGTTGCAGATGTCACTTTGCCTATTTCAAGTAATTGTTTTCCTACCATTTTGTACATACAAATGGTACTTTGAAAACACGCTATGGGGAGCACTGGCTGAGAAAGGTGCAGCACACATATGTAAGCTTCAGAGAGCTCTACTAAGCACATCAGCACAAACCTTCAGATGATCTGTTATACCATTTCTCATTATCACATGGCCAAATGTTCTAAATTATGCAGTGGCTTCATGATATACATATAAAAATGTTCACTAGTTATCAAGATGTAACTTGTGAGCTTATTTAAATTTCAGAAGAGTCTGAGCATGTTGGGGACAAAGTCTCTTCACAGCGTTTCATGTCAGTGCTAAGATAATTAGTACAGCATAACTTCTCTTAAGGCAGAACGTCTTCCTCATACCTTATGAAAATGAAAGGGTAAGAGTTTTGAAACAGGATAATGGTCTTCCAGACCTTCCTTACTCCAGGAGGAAACACTCAGATTTCAAAGAGAACTTCATACATGAACATATGGAGCACAAAAAAAACTGCTAAAAATAAAAGGGCCCTCTGAAGCAAGTTGCTGCTTGAACTCTGCTCCTAGGTCTGATTCAATTTTCCTGAAAAAAAAATCAGTGGAAACACTCCACCTGGTTTCAGGCAGACTTAGAATGCAACTCATTGAAAGAAGAATAATCTACATCCAATAACTGGGAGTTAAGGTCACTCAGTGTCTTGCAAGGTAAGGCTAAGGTTTTGCAACAATAAGAAAAAAAAACTTAGTTACAATATATCATAAATAAAATAGCTGCTCACCATGTTTGTGATATTTTAGAAAACTTAATCTAAAAATAACGCAATTCATAGAAATAAGCAGATATTCTCCATTTTGCACTGTCTTGAAAAGCAAAGGTTAAATTTCCAAGCTACAGAATAATTTAAAATATATGCAGCAGTCCAGGGTAATAGTTTACGTTTGTAGAAGCCATATGATGAGGCAGCACTTGTTTAGGCAGAACATCAATAGCTCCAAACTGGTGGCGCTGAGCCTGTATGTAAAATGTACTTGGTCAAGAAAGAGTGCAAGTTAATGCTTTAAACCATAATGCATGTAAATCAGTATTTTATACAAGTATTAACATGCTTGGACTAAAAGAATTTTTCATTTGGAGGTCGGGGGAGGAGTAGGGAGGCAAGGCATTTCTATAGAAGCAAGAAAACCATAACCAATTTTATTCAATTAAAAGAATTGCATGTGGTCAGTAAGAGGTCTTGTGCCTTTCCTGCACAAACCATCTCACATTCATTAAGAGAAGCAAAACTAACTAGATAAGAATTTTACAATTTGAACAAACAGTCACTGTGTTGTAATCTTAGCAAATATAACATTTAACCCCTGTCTGCTTCTTTGCATTTCTTCCATGAAGCAGCTATCCATTGACCTGCGTTGGTAAATGTGTGCCGTTCCTGCCAAAGAAGGGCACTGATAAAAACATTCAGCATACTATTTAATTTGAACATGCTTATACGCAGGCTCAGTACTTCTATTGAATGGTAAGAAAGAATTATTAGTGGACTTATTTCTGCAGAAACATATTTTTGTTCAAAATTAAAAGTGACCTCACACAGCTAAACCCTTGGACAACAGGTTTTCAGACAATCAACCAGATGGTTCACGTGGATCACCCCCACACAAGCCAAAATCTCTGAGAATTCTGTTTGCTAAAAGCCTGATTCAAACTCCATCTTCTGCCCTCAGTAACAGCTCTGCTCTAAAAAGGGACAGGCCCACTCCTCTCACTGACAAGACATTGGAAACCTCTCATATGTGGGAACATTCACTGTGTAGGGAATGGCTCTCTCTCTAAAGCAGGGGTTCTCAACCAGAGGTACACATATCCCCATGGGTGTTTGGAAAGGCCCTAGGGGTACACACGGGTAGGTGAGGACAGAGTGCTGCCACCTCTCAGGAGCAGGGCCACCCCCCCCCCCCCATCCAACAGCAGCAGCGCCCCTTTGTGGCCTGCATAGGCGCTGCCTGGCCATGGGGGGAAGGAGCTCACATGCAGAAGCACCTCCTCCCCCCTGCCACCCTGTGCTGCCGCTGCTCTGCATGCAGCTGCTGCCACCCCCCATCGCCTGCCAGGGGTACACTTATTAAAAAAGATTGAAAATCCCTGCTCTAAAGGAATCACTTGTTACACTGTGGTGAGTATCTGATGAAGTGAATTTTTACTTATGAGAGCTTATGCATCCTCAATTCAGTTAGTTTATAAAATGTACCTCTACCCCAGCGGTTCCTAACGTTTATGTGCCCAAGGGCACATCTGAATTTAAAAGAAAAAGCAGCGAGTGTCAATATGACAGCATTTTTTATTGGAATACTGATTTTTACGGATCGTGAAAATGCACACAGGCACCTGAATAAATGTTGGGGGGCACCATGGCACCTGCGATCACAGACCACTGCTCTACGCTGTCTTCAGAGTTAACATGACTAACTATTTCTTTCTGTTTGATTTGGTAGATGTGGAAATGCAAACAGAGCAATCCTAGCTTTTTAAATTCAAGAACTACAAGAAATTTGTTGGCAGAAAGACTATACAATTTTCAGAAGAAGGAAAGTTATAGAAGCTCCCTCACTGGAGGTTTGCAAGAAGCCTCTACAGGATATTTTAGGTATAGCGCGCCTGGTATTTGTACAAAGGGTGTGACTAGGTTCCTTCCAACCATACCATTCTATTACTATACTTAACTGGAATCCACAGTGAGGTCCCCCCCACCATTCAACATGTGGAAGAAAGCCTCTCATCCTGGACTTGAGTACAAGGTGGGGTGGAGGGGGCAGACAGTTGCTGTGGCTCCAATTTGGGCTCAGGGTCGGAGCCACTGCCCCTTCCCTTTGACTGCCCCCCCACCTTTACTGTCAGTTATAGAATCATAGAAATCATAGAAATTAAGGGACCTTGAAAGATTTCATAGACATTCGGGCTGGAAGAAACCCCAGAGGATCAGAGTCCAGCCCCCTCCCCAGAGGCAGAAGTCAGCAGGGATCATAGGATCCCAGCAAGATAAGCATCCAAATGCGTCTTGAAGGCGTTCAAAGTGGGTGCTTGAACAGCCTCTGGCGGCAGTCTATTCCAAACCTCCCCGGCTCTAGGCAGGAACACTGCTGAGATCAAATGATCCCAGCAAGATGTCTGTCCAGTCTCCTCTTGAAGACTTCCAAGATTGGGGACTGCACCACCTCCTTGGGAAGTCTATTCCAGATTCTGCTCACCCATACTGTAAAGAGGCTCTGGCTCCATTCCAACGGGGACACAGAGCACATGGTATCTCTCGCCACAACCTGATCACACAGCAGCAGTGGCAGTGGCAATTCCAGGGCTCTGGAGCTGGAGCTGCAACTGCTGTCTCCTTGCCTCTACTTTCCCTGCTAAAGCAGTGGGGGAAATAAATTCAAGACAACCCTCCAACAATCAGATTCTATACATGGCAAATTATATCAAAAGTTATAAGTTTTCCATGTGTAGAAACTAATTATTGGAGCATAGTCTTACATGTGAAGTCATTCTGGACTCAGGTAAATATGGCATGTTTTTAATCTCAACTTTATATGCTAAAACTGTAAAAAAAATTGAGCCAAAGAAGACTCATTAAGAGACTGAACAGTTACACCAAAAATTAGCTGAACTGGGGCGGGGGAAGAATAAAAATATGAACAAATCACGAATGGGAGAAAAATAATACTTGCAGAGAGCTGAGTATTATATAGTTGCCCATACCTAAATACATTTATTTTTAAACTCATGCTCAGCTTATCTAAGTTAGTAGGCTTCTTTACAAAACTAGCAAAATATAGGCAGTGCAAATTTACATCTTTTCTTAAATATGCACTACATTGCAAAGTTATATATGTATAAATAAAATCAATTATGCTCAATTTAATGAAAAAATTAATTCTGCATGTAAAAGCATCACATGTGTCACCTATGGTAGAATGACAAAAATCAATCAATCAATCAATCATGGGACACATGTTTAATATGGCAATTAAGCCAAGCAAAAGAATAAAGCATTAAATAACTGGCCTTAATGAAGAAATACAGTGGGAATGCCAGTAACCCATAACAGAAGATTATTATTTCTTTTTAAAAATAAAAATATAGTAGACTGTTGTTTATTACAACTGAGCAAGTCATATTCAAAAAGCATGTTCTTTTTCCCATCCACAGAAAGTCAGACCTAATCATTAACAGACTGTTCAGATCAAGGTTACAAAATCAGCTACAGAAATTGAAACATATGCTTTAAAGATTTTTTTTTAAGACTACTACATTAGAATTGAATGTAAAGTCTCAGATTACTCTAGAAAATATACTTACCCTAGTCTAAGTGGTTCTGATCTGAGAGAGTCAGTAGTCACACAGAAAAGGAAAGCAGAGTGGCAGCTTCTACCTAAATTGATGCACCCTGTCCCTACCCCAACACCACACTGACGACACCACACAACTGGCCAATAAACAGGAACATTCAGTTTCTTAAGCCAGAAAAGGGTAGTAGCTGTCTAAGCTACGAATGTCCAGAGCAGCAAAGAGTTTAAAGCAGAGACTCCCTAACTTTTCTAAGACAAAATAAGCAGATTCTAATTGATGCTATTTTTTTCAGTTAAAAACCCCCAATCACTGGACCCTGTTAGACCATCTTTACTTACAATCACTTTAAAAAGGAGGTTCTTCAGTCTCCCACACAACAAGCGCCACAGAAGAATGGAAAAGCTGTATCCTCCAGGAAATCTGTTACTTAAAGGCAAATGAGAGGCAGCACTCAGGGATCTAACGACAGCACTCCCATGCAAAGTACTGCACCCACACTGGGAACTTACCCAAGGAGTCATCTCATCTTCCCTAAAAGCACCCTATTCCAATGCTTCTTTCAGCCTAAAAAAACTTCAGAAATACAACAGGTAGCACAAAACCTGTAGTGTTGTGAGTACCTAAAAATACTTGTGCTGTATGCTAAACTATAGTGGAAATAATTTAGCATTAACATGCAAGCAACAAATTGGTTGTTCATTTCCTGAATCATGCTCAGCTTCACAAATTTTACAATGTTTGTATGGTTCATAAATTGTGCCCTATGTTTTTGTCTAATGGACTCATAGATGCATAGATGCTAGGGTCAGAAGGGACCTCAACAGATCAAGTCCAACCCCTGCCCTGGGCAGGAAACAGTTATGGGGTCAGATGGCATCAGCTCCATGGGAAGTTTTACTTGTGAAGCATGTGGTTTGGGGAATAGAGTTCCAAATATTCATAACTGTGGCAGGAGTAATTATTACAGATTACTGTAACATCTGAGTCTATAAAAGCTTCAGCTCAGGCTTTTGGACTTACTAGTGCCCTTCTACAACCCTCCAGGCTGGTACAAAAGATTTGTAAACCTGATTGCATAGGAAACAGCCTTCTGAAGATCCCCTGTGTGCTGGGGAAATACCTATGCAGTAGAGCAAATATGTATGATCTTTCCTCATGCTGTCTGGAGTGCTAGATGGAAGTGGGATAGGGCCTTGCTGTCCTTACTTCTGGTGATACCCAAATGCTGGAAGAATGATATTGGTGGGACAAATACAATGTGGTGTAGAAGGCCATTAAGCTAGCTTTATAGGAGCCTGGAATTCCCTTTTCAAAAGGGAAATTCCCTGAAAACCGGCTTTCTGGGTACTTTTGTTATTAAAGCAGGAGCCAACCTTTATCTTCAGAAGTGCAAAAGCCATAAACAGCATGTAGAGGTTTTTTTCCAGGAAGGATTAACATACAATGAGATTATCAAGAGAGAACCTACATTCTTTGAGTGTGGCAAAAAGTCAAAGGATTTTAGGACAGCAGTACAATTACCAGTATCTTAAAACCACCACATACACCTTTTAATGCTGGAAAGCTGAGATGGTTTTGTTCATAGCAGTTTTAAAAATAAGAGGCTGGTAGAAGAGCTGGAATATTTTTTTGCTCCTGAGCCATTTTTAAAAAGAGAAAAAAAGGCAGAGGCACGCTACAACTTTCAGTCCCTCATAGAGGTCCTTTCCAGAGATGTTTACAAGCCAAGGCCCCAGCCCTGCAAATACTTTGACCTGCTTAATGTTACATACAAGAGTAGTTGAATGACAAATAAAGGAGTCAGGTTTTCAAGTACATTGAGCATCAGCCAACACCCACTGAGCTGTATTCTGAATTTGCTGGGTATTTAATGCTTGTTGGAGAAGGTGGGGTATCTCAATATAGCTATGGACCCGGGAGCCCTTGAAATTCTAGACTGGGGCTTTGTTTAGAACCTTGAAAGCAAAGACACAGATTGAACTGACTCTGCAGCACAACCGAGAATCAATGAACAGTAGTACCCTAGGGATGGGTTCAGTAGGGATTTGGGCATCTACAAGTTAGGAGATGCACCACTCCAGTTTAGTCATCTGGTGAAGTCCAGGTCTCTGAAGGTATGAACTTAAGCTTCTCATGCAGAGTTGGAAGCTGCAGAATAGCAAGGCAAACACAACCCTACATACGTAGCCAAGAGGAAATATTAAGCATAGACCTCTCTAGGACATGGATAAACTGGAGTAAGGGCAACAGGGAAAATGCTCAGCAATTCAGAAGCAAAAGCTGAAAGCCTTCCCTGAGGGTACGCATCTACAATCATTCTTTGAAAGGACTGGGTGAGGTTCAATGATTTAAGTCCTTTATCTGGATCTGGCCCCTACTGAGTTTTCAGATAACTTTACAGAGAAAAAGTCAATATTTTTGTCTACTTCTTATTTGTAAAAAAAGGCTGAGGCACCAAGAGATAATGGGTCAGCAATACAGGAAATAGGACAAAAGTCTCTAAAATCCCATATTGCCACTCACTGAATCAAGCTGCCTCTCAGTGAAGAAACAAAAGGTAAGAGGATTTTGGCAGCAACAAACAACTGGAAAATTTAGAAATAAAATAATCTGCGTTTCATAAAAGTTATACTGTGTCTCTATACTTTTCCCTCAGCCAGAGGGAATACAACCCAAGGCTGTAGTCTATGTTCTTACTTTTGACTAGAGGTTCACTGAAGCTCCAGTAATTAAAATTAAAGGAAGCTTTGATCCCAAAGGGTCCTGAACATTGGCAACTCTAATTCTATTCAGGAAGAACTTAAAAGTACTCAGCAAAAAAGGCTGTGAAAAGGCTGCAAAAGATCTCACAGACTAAAAAGAAAGAAGGAAGCAGTTTTCTTCCTTTCAATACATACTTAATACACACACAGAAATTAACTCCCAATTTTAAAACATCATAAAAATATCAAGTGTATTAATAATTTAAACTTGAAGAATTTCATCTGAACTTGAAGAATTTCAGAGGGAAGTATTTATTTTGATAGATCCCCAAACTTGCAAAACACAGGGGAGAGAATTATTAAAGTGGGTCAAAGTCCAAAGGAGACAAGTTAAAAGTTTTACATTTACTTTAAAGCAAATATGTTAGTACTCTTTTTAAAGTAAAATAAAACAGTGTAGCTGTTATAAAGCACTACAACACTAAGCCAATGTGTATGCATAATGGAAGAAGTCAAGTTCTGTTTAGAAAAATCCATTTACATTTCAAACTGCCAAGGGGTAGATTTGAACAGAAGCAAGAAAATTGTTAAGTTTTGAAACAAAACAATTTTCATAACACCTTTTTCAGAACTAAAGCAAAAGCAAATGCAGAAGGAAATAAGTTCAAACACTGTACCTTTTTAAAAAATAAATCACACCAACCCCAACTGATTGTAGTGATATTTATTAAAGCTTGCTTATTCTACTTGTAAAATAATCCCCCCTGAAAGGAACAACTTACATAA
>NW_017728906.1:35828501-35833078 GCF_001723895.1 Crocodylus porosus
AGCAGGGTTTGGTATTCAATTTACTAGCCCTGCAACAACAGAAAAGCCATTTGCACGGAAAATAGAGCACATGGCCATCTCTAAGGTTACCAAACAAACCTCTCCTTTTTGCAAACTTTCTCTCAGAACGCTACTTCAAACAAACACCTAACTGCAAAACTTTAAGACGTGCAAACAACATATTGTATAATCTACATCTGTAAAGAGACAAACTTACTCTTCCGCTGCCAGTTTTTAAAGAATGAGACCATCCCATAAAGACCCTTTGCTGCAAACTACAGTTCCCAGAATTCACAGCTGCTTTCTTAACCCTTCCTTGGAAGGAAAAGGAAATAATAGAAGCGCTATAAAAGTGAGGGCAGGAGAAACAGAAAGCATATAATGAATGCACTGAAAATATGTATCACTGATAGTAACTGGGTTTTGAAATAATATATTTACATGATTTGGTTGTGTTGGGGTGATGCTATAGTCTTGATGGTCCAGGAAATAATGTGACAGGCAAGGATTTTTGTGAGCGGTATCTTTCATTGGATCAACCATATGGGTGGGATAGACTTAGACAAGCTTTTGGATGTAATGCATTCCTTTTTAGACCTGCACTTGGTCCAATAAAATAAATCACCCACAAAAATCCTTGCCTCTTAGATACTCATGCCAATCAGGTTGCATTGCCAGAATTGCAGTTAAACAGCTTCTTATATTTACTCTCCCAAAGCAGAAAAATAAAACCCCATTAAAACCCCATGGCACATCTAAATCTGAATAGGTCAAACACAGAAGAAAGTACAAGATAAGTACCATACCCTGAGGAATAACAAATTATAGCTAACAGATCTCCAGACTGATGCAGTGAGTGTCTATGAACCATAGCATCACTTTATAATATGAAATTAACAGATCAATGGGTTAATTGGACTACAATTATTTGCTATCCTAGGAGGCAAAATATTCCTATAAATGTCACAATGCTTTACCAAGGGTGGGATACTGGAAAAGGTAATGTGATTTAACACACAAAGGTGTTGCTCATATTGATGGTTTTAATTTAATCTGGATCTTCACTTTGCTTTCCAAGAGATAATTTAGCTGAGAGACTCACTATTTCTTTTGGTAGTGTTGGGGTTACATAATGGTGCAGAAAAAATGTGAGGCAAGGACTGTTGTGGGTGATATTTTTTATTGGACCAACTACATAGTTGGAAGGAACATAGATAAGTTTTCAGGTTCCACTGTACCCTTCATCAGATCTGAGAAAAAAAGCAGATTCAATAATGCCTTGTGCAAAACTATGTAAATGTAAGTAGGAGACATACTATCAGGTAATTCTGTTGATTTTTGTTTCAGTTCAACTCCCTGCTGGGACTACACCATTTCTATAAATTCAGGTAATGCTTATGTTTATACATAAAAAATGGAATTAATTAGATCCCTATGATTATTTTATTATCACATAATGTATTTTACAATTATGAATTTAAAAAGTACAAGTATTTAAAAATACTTTATATATCTATGGGTATAACAAGAAATCTTTGGTCTTAAAAAAATTCCCTAGACTTGACGAAGGGCACTTGATGCCCAAAACTTGGCCAACAGCTTTCCTAACTATGCAGGTAGCCTGATAAAATGTATCACTAAACATCCTTGCCTCTTACATTTCCTGGACCATGACAGAGACAATAACACTCCAACCCTACACTAAAAAACAGTAATCCCACAAAGATTAATGCACTTGTGTAACTTCCCTTGAGTAAACAGTACTATTGCCTGTAGTCTAACCCAGCTGTTAGAAACATTAATCAACAGTACAAATGTTGGCAATATTGGGCCTTTAACTTCACAAAGGTAGTTGATCAATGTAATTCACTACAGATTTATTCTGACTGGAGAAAAAATGTTTATCTCTCAATTGAATTAACATAGTTAAAGCTAGTTTAACTCAAGTGAATTCCTTATTTATTGCCCAATTGATCTAAAAGTGTTAAACTACTGCTAAATCATTTACAAGGAGAGTGGAAGGACAGTCTAGAATATTCGACACTGACAGTGTCTATGTAGGGAGTTGTGTGGAATTTATATATATTTCTATATATATTTTATGGATTTTTTCTGTACCGCACAGCTAGTGGAGGCATGTGTCTCTGTTGATTTTAAGTACAGTTCTCTATTGAGTTAAATTACATCCGTTGAGCTAACTCAACTCAAGGCCATGCTTTTGCTTGGGACAAGCAATCCTGAGTTTGACCCTTCACCATTTGTTGTGATATCTTTTATTGGATCAATATCCCAACTTTGGAACAACACTCCAACCCTGCTATCCCTAATTAACATTGCTGCTGATGGAACCCCTGGGATAGATGCAGTTCGACAGGGAAACCCTTACTTTCACCAGCACACAGCTTTGCTGATATAGCAAGTGTGCACCCACACAAGGAGGGTTCTGCCATTATAGTACATCCATATCTGTATATCAGTCAAACGCTCCTGGTGTAGTTATATAAGGTAAAGTCTTATTATAATGACGTTTGTACTTTTCAGACAAAGGTGTAGCAGATTTAAAACTTGATTAGAAAATGTTTACAATTATAGTTATGTACATGCCTTTGTAGTTACACCATTCTTTGTAGACTTTGGGCCCTGCCAAGTATTGGTCAGAAGTAAGCTTGGTATGAAATGTATTCATTCTCATTTATCAGGGATGCTTTTACAAACCTGTGCCACGTAACCTGTAACTTCCCTCAAGTAAACAGCTCTACCAACTGCAGTTTGATTCCTGCTGTTAGAAAACATTGTTTAGGAGCATAAATGTTGGCACTGCTGGGCCCTTAAACTTCACAAGAATAATTGACTAATGTATTAACTGGAAAAAAAATGCTTCTCCCCAGTTGAGTTGAACTGGCTCTGCTGAGTTAATTCAAGTGAACACCTTATTTATCGCCCGGTTATCTAAAGGTGTTTAACTCCCAAGCTGTCTACAAGGAGGGCGGGAGACTGAAAGGTTAGACCCGTGCTCCTTAGCTCAAGTGCACAGTGATGCAAAAGAGTACAAAACATGAATACAATCCCAGACGTTTTGATGGTAATGCCAGGCCAGACGCTGCAGGTGCAGGTCTTGCCTGCAGCCCCATTACTACCAAAGGCCCAGCATGCAAATGCCAAAGCACTAGGTGGAGCCAAAAAAGCTACATTGGTGATTCCTGACCTTTTTACACTCATGGTTCCCCTAGACGGACTCATAGCTCCCTTGGAAAAGGCCAGTTCTTGGCTTCCCCTCTTTATCTGCCTACCTGGTACGGAAAAACAAGAGCTGTTTTTCAAGCATGGAGAACTTGGTGACCACTACTCTGGATTCCTATGGGAAATCCCTAAGCTTATCACATGAATCACCCCTGGCATGCTGAACTGTGCTAACTGAGAGGGGGCTAAGAGGCTACATGAGTGGTTCTAGACTATTTTAGACTTGAGGGCCTCCTGGATAGACTCATGGATGCCCTCGGAAAATGCCAGCTCTTGAATTCCCCAATTTTTCTGCCTATCGAAAAACAACAGAGCTGGTTTTCAGGCAGAGAACTCAAGGGGTGACCGTGGCTATGGAATCCTATGGACTTAGCTCTAGTCTGATTTGCATTGGTAGGCCAAACACCCTGGGGCACCTCTGAAAGGATCTTTAGGCACCCCAGGGGTGCGGCCCCCTGAGCTGATAACTGCTGGGTTTTACTGGAGCCCGTGGCTCTCCAGCTGTGGGAAGACATCCGCCAAGAGGTGTCACAGGGCCTGGTACCCCAATACCCCAGTGTGGCAGTGCCAGGAAAACATCCCTTGCCCTACAGGTAGGCAGAGGAGGTCTGTGTGTGTGACTGGGACGTAGACGCATGTGTGTGTGACCCATGGGGGCCTGCATGCAAGAGAAACTCTGGAGGGGGAGTCTGTGCATGAGATCCATGTGTGTGTGGGGGGGTACGTGTGCAAGCACGTGTATGACCCAGGAAGGGTGGGTCCGTGTGTGTAAGACTCCAGAGGGGGGAGCATGCGTGTGTGTGGGGGTCCATGTATGTGAGACCTGGGGGGGAGGAGGAGGCAAATGTGCAAAACCCCAGGGGGTGTTGCATGTGTGTGAGACTTGGGGGGAAAGTTTATGTATGTGTGCAATGGACCTGGGGGGGTCCATGTGTGTGTGGAAGCCCTGGAGGGGAGAGTGTGTGTGTGTGTGTGTGTGTGTGTGAGATCCAGGGAGGAGTCCGTGTGCGTGTGTAAGGGGGAGGTCCGTGTACGTGTGTGACCCTGAGGGCAGCACCTTGTGGGGCAGCGCCTGAGTGGGGGGGACCCACTGCAGCGCAGCGCCGGGTCCCACCCCCGCCCGCCAGTCCCGCGTGTGTGGGGGGGCAGGGCCGGGGCGTCCCCGCGCGACGATCCCCGGGTGTGTGTGTGTGTGTGTGTGTGTGTGTGCGCGCGGTGGGGGGAGGGAGCGGCGCCTCGCTCGCTCGCTCGCTCTCCCTCCCTCCCTCGCTCGCTCTGTCGCGCGCACGCCGCTTGCGCCCCGATGCCCGCGCGGGCCCCGCGCTCGCCGCCCCGAT
>NW_017728906.1:35833678-35847841 GCF_001723895.1 Crocodylus porosus
CCCCCGTGTCCCTTCCCGTTTGCAGGGAGCAGAGAGCGGCGCTGGGCCCGCCCTGGCCTGCTGGGCCCGGCCCGGCCCGCTGCGTATTTTCCTTTACCCTGAAGGGGGTGGGGGAGGGGCAGGTGGGGGGTAGTTTTTCCTTTCCATCCGCAGGTTTGGGAAGGCTGGGGAGGTCCGCGGGGTAGGGGTGGGGTGCAGGGAGTGAGAAGGTTCTTCTGGTTGGACGGCAAGAGTAGCCATTAAGGAAAAAGAAGTGGTTGCACACGGGGCCAGCAAGGCTGTGAATGACCTGCCCACTTGTTCATGTTTTCTCGAGTAGCGGAAAGGTGGAAGGCCAGCAGAATGGTGAGCCAGCCCCAGCCCCGGGCCCGGCGGAGCCAGCCGACCCTTCTGATGCCGCAGCGTCGGGCACTGCCGGGAGTCATCCGAGTGATCAGATAGTGCAGAAAATAGAGGAAGTCCTCTCTGGGGCCCTTGAGACTGAGCCACAGCGTAAATCAGGTAAATTAAAACAGGGGTTTCGCTTTGTGTGTGTGTTCTTTCTTTAAGGAGGACACTGTTAGGCTTAAATATAGTCCTTTTTTTTAAAAAGAGGGATGTGTTTAGAACAATGTGCTTTTAAGCTTTTACAGTCATTTTACTATCTTTTCTGTTGCTGTGTTGAATAACCCGTGCAAGTTAGGGTCTGTTGACGGACAGATGTGTTCTAGAGCAGTGTTTCTCAACCTGTGGGTTGCAAGAATACATGAAAGGGTTGTGAACAAACTTAAAAAATGAATTATCCTTTAAAGGAGGGAAATGTGGGAAACTGTGGCTTTTCCCATGCAGGCTGGCAGAGCTCCCATCTTGCGAGGGGCTGCTTGGGGCACCCCATGCCCCACACACTCACCCTCTACCCTGCACAGAGGAGCTGGGGGCAGAGGATAGTGGGTCGAGAGTGAGGGGCGCTGGGTCAGGACTGGCCACTGATGTTTACAAATGGGTCCTGGTACAAAAGGTTGAGAACCATGGCTCTAAACCTAATTTTTTGGCATGTGTGCCCATAGTCCATCCCCTTTCCTTGCCCAAGCTGCTGCTTTGCTTTCTGCTTCCTGGTCTGTTTTCCCTTCTCAATCTTTTGCTCTGTGTTCTGCTTCCTTCCCCATGTTCCTTATTTCATTTGGTGCTCTGCTTTGTTTCCTGCCCTGCCTGGCACTGTGCTGCTGTCCACTCCCTCATCTGCCGCAGGCCACACACACAGGATGCCTAGGCCACTTGTGGCAGGCTGGCCACTCCTGTTCTAGGCCCTGAAAGTGATTTATCTACCAAGTGCTATTGAGCACGCGAAGGAAAAATAACTCGTATCTCAGTTTTTTTCACCAGTTACTCTACATTTAGGTTGTTTATGACTGCAGTAGGTAGGAAAAATAATCAGTGGCACAGTTTAAGGATTACTTTAATTGTTACATACTTTGCTATGCAGTTCATATTCTGACAAAACTCCTGCTGAAAGCTGATGGACATTTTCCTGCATCAGGAGTGTAGATTTGCCATGCTAGCTTACTTTAATAATTTATTCTAAGTTATCTTGTCTCTTACTGTAAACCACATTAAGCTTTCTTGGCGAAGGGTGAGCTACGAATCTAATAAATAGCTTTCCAAGCTAAAAAAATGTAGGATCAGGAACGTGCATAACGTACGGGTTATTCCTTGTCTTAGGCCACATCCAGGCTGTGGGGCTCTTTGTGGGCCACAGATGGACATGATAGCGAAGGATGTCCCCTGCTACTGACGTGTCCCTAATAGGCCTCTGTACCAAGGATTTCAGTGGTGGGCCCCCCACCCCTCCTTGTTCTGCCCCCAGATTCTGGCTGCACTTAGAGCTGTGCGGGCCAGACAGGAAGGTGTTGTAGGCCATGTTTGACATCTCTGGTATAAGGTGTGAAAGGACGTATATTGTTTTTCACAGTATTAATGAGTGCAGTTACCAAATTCAAAACTGAGATTGCATAAAGATTTTTTTTTGCTACAGCAGTCCAACCTTTGAGGTGCCTAATTTCAGAGTACTCTGCAGTTGGAGTATTGTGTCCAGTTCTGGGTACCACACTTTAACAAGGGCATGGACAAGCTTGAGAGAGTCCAAGGAAGAGCCATCCATATACTCAGAGTCTTACATGGTGAGGAAAGGCTGAGGGATCTGGGACTCTTCACCCTGAAGAAAAGGCAGCTAAGAGGGGACCTGGTAGCAGCTTACTGCTACACTAGAGGAGTACATCAAGGACTTGGTGAGCAACTGTTCACCAGGGTACCCTTGGGGAAAACTAGGAGTAATGGCCACAAGCTCAGGCTCAGCATTAGGAAAAACTTATTCACAGTCAGGGTGTCCAGACTGTGGAATAAGCTCCCTTCAGAGGTGGTGCAGTCACCTACCCTGGAAATCTTCAAGAGGAGACTGCACAGTCCCTTTGCTGGGGTCACCTGACCCCAAGTTATCTTTCCTGCTTGGTGCAGGGAGCTGGACCCAATGATCTGAGGTCCCTTCCACCCTTACAATCTATGACTATTTCCCTATTTGACCTAAAGTTCTCTAGGTACCTGCAATTCTGTTTTTTGAACATGTTCAGAATTTTTTGAGTTTGAGGAGAGAAGTGCCTAGAACCTACTAATATCCAATAAGAATCAATGATTTTCTTTCACATTATCCACATCCTCCCCTCCCCTCTCCTCCCCACAAGCCACCTGTGGAACAGTTGGGGTGTTCATTATATTTGAAGAAAAAGGCTCCTTGTAGGTCTGGAAACTTGGCAGTGGGGGAGGAGGGCAGAGCAGTTGCAGGATTCGGAGTCATGGCAATTAATGCTGGTACTGCTTTTCCTCCCCTCCTGCCATTGCCAAATTTCTGGACTCATGGGAAGCTCCCCCTTCCTCCCCAGCTACATGCTGGATCAAGCCTGGTTGCAGGGTTGGCTCATGGCTGGACCTAACACTCCAGGTCCAACCCCCATGTGCTGGCTCTGGAGTCATCTGTCTGGTTGGACCCAGTGTGCTAAGTCTGGGTCTGTGTGTTGTCTTTGGGCTGTGTTTTGGGTTGTACCAGCACTGTGGCTCCAGCCCCAGGGCCAATGCAGCCAAAATGGGCCCTGCTGCAAGGCTCTGATCCCAGAACTGGTATAGTCACATAGGGTCATGGCCACCTCCCAAGCCCCCAACCCTGGCACATGGCTCCCAAGACCCCAGCCACAGTGTGGAGTCCTCCAGCTCAGTTGTGCAGCCCTGGAGACCCCAGCTCTTAGCTACTTACCTGTACTCTGAGGTAAGATTTTTTTTTTCCCTTGGGGCCTTCCCATGGTAAGGTGCAAGTTCTGTTTTGGGGGTACATTATATGTAGGGACCTATTTAAATTGCAGCAAGACAAAGGGCTTTTGGCAGCCTCCTCATGGCGCACAGAGCCAGTTTCACAGACATTTTGCACTGGGCCCTGCCCTTTGGCACTGATTGGCAGAGGCCCCACCTCGGCAATGATTGGTAGAGAGACCATGGTAGGGGGAGGAGGGACAAGGAGACAGCCATCATTTTGTCTGCTGCCCTTTGTGCCACCTGCCAGCCAGTACCTTTTCCTCAGGGGAGGGAGTACCACTGGGGAGCTGGCATTTTATTTTAATTAGTTAATTTGTTGTTAATTTTGTAGATTTCACAGATAAGTCTGTATTTCATGATTTCTGAAAAATCATAAATTGTGTCCCTCATTATTTGCAAGAAAATGTAGTAGGTGCTGCTACCCTAAAGTTTTCCCTGTGAGGCCAAGATCAGCTCCTTGCGAATTGCCATGCTTGTAACTTACTTTCTATTGGGTATGATGGAGGAACAGAAGGAAACCTAGTGGTTAAAACTTAGGGAGTTAGGAGGCTTGGGTACAGTGACCTCTTATCTGCTTGGAAGGGAGTTTAAACTTCCATCTTCTGCCTCCTGTGAGAGTTGCCTCACCCATAGGTAGATTAATGCATGAGCCCAGGGGCCCCTACCACTTCGGGGCCCCAGGATCCTGATCAGCAGGGAAGCAAAAAACTAGGTTTAAATTTGGCATGTTTCTGTCTCCCAGCAGAGAGGCAAAACTGGTGCCAAGTTTAAAACCCTGTCTTTTCTGTTTGCTTCCCTGCAGATGGGAGCAGAGCCCCTCCCCTAGTGGAGTTGCGGGGGCCAGGAGTGCTGTGCCTGTGGGGAGTCAGGAGCATCATGCTGAGCTGTGTCTGTGCAGGCTGGCAGTGGCCCTGGAGGGGGTATAGCCCCCCAAAATTCAGTGTAGCCCCCCCTCCCGGCACTGTCATCTGCGCACGGAGGTGCAATGCTGGGCTCCTGGCCTAAGTCAGCCTGGCCTAGTGCACATGCACAGCTGCAGGGACACAGTTGGGCAGCAGCTCCCTGCTGGTCAGTGCAACAGGGGCTGGGTGAGAACAAGATAGAGCCATGTGTGGGGAGGGGGAGAGGGAGCTGCCTCAGAGTGCTGGGGAGGGGGGAGGTTGCACGTGTGTGCACGCTCATCTGTGTGTCAGTGCATCTGAGCGTGCGTGCATCTTTGTTCGTAGCAGGGAGAGTATGTTTGTGTCTGTGTGCAGAGTGAGTGAGAGTAGTATGTATGTGCCTGTATGCGTGTATGTTTGGCTATAGCAGGGGGGGCAGGTAGCAGGGAGAAGAGGCAGGCATGTGCCCCTCAGCCTGGCAGGGTCCACCCAGCTTCCCCCGCCAGCATCAGGAGTGGAAGGTGGCAGGGGGCCTCCAATTTTGTGTTTGCCCAGGGCCCCAGTACACATTAATCTGCCTCTGCCCTCACCATAGGGCAGGGGTGGGCAATTATTACCCAGTTTTTGCAGACTGAGGGCTGCGTGAGTAGTTCCACCCCTTGATAGGTGCCCGACCCCCCTGGTCACCATCTTGGGACCAATGTCTCAGGGCCAGCGCCAGTGGGACTCAGAGCGGGGCGCAGTCTGGCAGGGAAAGGGGGGAGCTGGCCTGGCTCCATAGAGCCCCTGCCAGCCAGGACCCTGTACTCCTGCTGACCTGCTCTGGGCCCCACCGGTGCTGGCCCCCCGAACACCGGTGTGGGTCCCGTGCACCTGCTCACTCCCATTGCTCCCCCCAGTTCTGTGGTAGAGGTTGGAGGCAACATGCAGCCCTGACACCGTGCTCTGTGGCAGGGAACGAGGTGGTCCTGAGCGCAGGGAAAAGCGGCCCTTTGCCTGCCCCGTGCCTGGCGGCCCATGCTGCAGCTGCTCACAGCCTGTGTGGGGCTGCCTGTGTCTGCTCAGGACAGCTCTGCGTGGGCTGAGAGCAGCTGCAGCTGGGAGCGCCAGCCAGGGGTCAGGCAGGGGCTGCTTTTCCCCAGGGTCCTCCTCTTTCCCCTGGGTCCTACTGCCCCTGTTTCTTGTCTTTTTTTACAGGAATCAAAGACAAAGAAATATAAATTTTCTAAAATTTTTAGGGGCCCCACAGGCGAGATAGAATGGCCTCCGGCCCATGGGCCATGTTTTTCCCACCACTGCCATAGGGCTATATCAATGGTTCTTAACCTTTTTAGACTTAAGGCAGCCCTCAGAAAATGTCAGCTGTTTTCACTGGTTTTTAGTCTGCGAAAAAATAGAGCATTTTTTCTGTTGCAGAGAAATCGGAAAGATCATGACTCCAGATTTCTGCATGAGATCTCTGGGTTTCTCTTATAAATTGCGTTTGTAAACCTTACAGTACTGACACTGTGTGGCAGCCCACAGCACCTTTGAAATGATCTAAAGGCATCCCAAGGTGCTGTGGCACTCTGGTTGAGAATCACTAATCTGGGGCTTGGCAGTCTTTGGTTTATGGCCTACTTGAAGTCCACAAAGAAGTTGGAATGCTGCCTGTTCCCTCCACTGCTATCTTTGCCTGTGCTTACCTTTACTGCAGAATTTGCCATTCTCCATTGTCACTGGGGTAGAGGATTGTTAGTGTGAGTAAGTATAAGTGATTTGGGTGCTCTTGGGATTGGATATTTGTGGCCTGTAGTGGCAAAAGATTTCTGACCTATGTGCTAGTCTGTTTAGGGCATTTTTTTTACTTCTGTGGAAACTGGACTGATGTGTTGAAAGGAATGGAAGATTCTTGGCCAGGAAGAGTGTGGGGTCAGAAAGGACCCTGTTTGTCGGCAAGTGTCAAGGATTGCAACAGTGTACCAGTCCAGTATATCAATCCCAGCTGAAACATTTCAAAATAAATGCTGCAGCCTTCTCTATACCTAGGTAGGGGGCACTAGCACAGGCTGCAGGAACATACGGTTCTGTTCTTGGCTTCTGCCACCTCCTCCTATCCTAGAGACAAGAGGTATAAGTGCAGGAGAGCAGAGAGGCAAGTAGGCCACCAGGAGTCTGATACTCCAGCTCCTGTTTCCTCCATTTCTCCTTCCCCTTCTCAACAGAGTGGAAAGGTACAGGGGACTTGAGCCCAGAGGATTTAGCAGCAGTGGCATGGGTAGGAGGTAGGTGGCGGGGTGTGGCTGGGATTTCAGTGGCTCTCTCTCTCTCTTTCTCTCTCTCTTCCCAGTCGAGATGTTACAACAAGTGAAATGCTCCAAAAATAGTACATCATGGAAAAAAATACTGTTTTGAGCTGTTTTCGTTGTTTTGGAATGTTTCAAACAGCTTGTATGTGTGGACCAATAGTTCTTTGAAACATTTCAAAGACATTTGAAACTAATTGGCTGCTTGCGGATGGGGGGTGGTTTACTTTAAAGTTGGCATGCTCTCATGCTAAGCCCAGTGCATGCCCAGAAGAGGCAACATGTTAATTGGGCTCAGCTCTGCAACATCTGTATAGACCAGGCACTTCAATCTATTGGTTGATTGAATCAGTTATTACGTAAAAGTACCAAAAAGCCATGCTGAAGCACCTGATCTGTACTGATGCTGAAGAGCCAGGTTAAACTAATGCATTGCTACTTCTGGTAAAGCACAGTTTGTTTAGGTTTTTTTTCACGTCTGCAAGCAGGTTTTGTTACTTGTGTCCACACCCCAAAATTATTAGCAAGGAAGTGGTTCTGGGTTCTGATCTCTGTTTCCAAAACTGTTTCTGCATTTTTCAAAAAAAAAAAAAAAAAAGAATTTAAATTTACATTTGAATTTAAGTGAAAAGCCCAGTGGTTTTAAAAGTTCCTGAAGTCATGGAACACTGTCATCACACTTCTGTCATGGACCCCCTACCCTTGTCTTTAAGACTGTAGGGCCAGGTAACCTGTCCCTGTTGTGGTAGTGCATCACAGCCTGGCCCGCTCCACCATTGTCCCCTTGTGACCCATTGTAGAAGCCCAGTGTTTGGCAGAATGCAGTTTGCAAGCCACTGGTTTAACTCAGAGTATTGCTTAAATGGTAAGCACCGCTGTTCTGTTCTTTTTCTTCAAGCAGTTTAGGATCCTGCTATAGATTCCAGGTGGATGCCTGTAGCTTTCACAGCCTGTAACTTGTATTTAGATGCCTATGCTTGTAGAGAGGAGGATGGTTTCAAACACTCCGATCTGTAGCATTTACTATTAACTAGGGAATAGGGGGTTTTCTGCTCAGTGTGGAAATTTATTTTGTGTGCCTAACTCCTTCTGCTCTGTGTAGGGAACCATTATACCCAATTCTGGGCTTTTAATTATGTTCTGGGAACTAGTTGCCTAGAATTTGGAAGTTGAAGCACTGAACTCATACAAGTTTATCTTTTTTTCCCTTTTGATCTTGCACTTACTTGCTACCCCTGTATGAGGTCCATCTGTTTCTGTTGCACTATATTAAGTGCATAGTTTAGTGTGCCTGGGTCTTAGCAGGATCAAGGCTTTAATGATCACTTATCAGTACCTTAGTAAAGTTACATTTTTAAAGTCTGATTTTAGTTTCAACTAAAAGTATCTTCTGCTTTTATTTCATATTGGATAGTGGTAATGGGTAAATTTTAGTTTTTAGCTGCTTTACTTTTATCACAAGGTCATAGATACTAGAGGCTGGAAGGGACCTCACGAGATCATTGGGTCCAGCCCCCCTGCACTTGGGCAGGACTTTCTTCTTTTACTGTATCATTAAAGTAAATCACAATTTTTTTGTCAAATAGTTAAGATTATTCTATACTAGCACAGGGATGCTCAACCTCTGGCCCATAGGCCAGATCTAGCTCGTGGAGCTGTGTGATCTGGCCTGTGGGTCCCAAGAGTCTGGAAATTTAGCAATGAGGAAGCAGTAGCAAAATTAGCATTGCCACTTTGCTTGTTCCCTCTGGCCTCTCAGGGTCCCACACTGTTGTATTTCCTGCCACAACTTAATGTTATGATTGGACAGGGAGGCTGCCTCTAGAGCCTGGGTGGGCAGTTATTTGCTGCTGGAGGGCCCACTTAAGGCATTTTGGTGAACTGTTTTAGGGATGGGGGGCAATAGATCTGGTACTAGGCCATCTCTGTCCTGCACCCACTGCTGGAGGCACTGGACAGGGTGGGTGGGGTTTTCATGAAGACTAGCCCAGGACTCCTGTGAGCAGAACAAGCTTGGCCATGCAGATGGGGTGGTGCCGCAGGGAGTAGGGTGATGATGATGTAGGGCTGGGGTCTGGGGAACAGCTGTGATCAGCTCCCTGCATGCCCACACACCCCTGCCTGTGGAACTGGGTGCAGGGACATGCGGGGAGCAGATTGTGGCTCTGCTCTCCACTTTGGGCTAGATCTGGTTTGCCCACCCCTGCTCCAGAGGGTATGGGGGTCTTAGGCCCTTGTCTGGGCTTAAGCCTTGTCCCACTTTACTCTGGTTGGGCCCATTCTACCTGGGATTTGCTGTCACAGGACTGTTGGCTCCCGTGCCCCACCTCCAGGCATTCCATCATGAGCTTTGGGCCTCTTGGCCCCTGGTTGTGCCCTCGTGGGCTCTGGGCTTGTGCCCCCAGTCTTTGCTATCCAGTACCACAGTCCTTCTGCTAACAGCAGTGGTAGACCCTTCAAAGGGCCTAGGTCAGGAGCTGGGGTGCCCTTGGCATTCTTGGTGGTCTCTTCCACCTCTACAGCCACAATCTGATCTTTGGAATTTAAATACAAACAAAAAGATACGATCTTCTGCTCTCAAACAAAAGGCTACCATGTGTTAACACTACACTGTGGGAAAGCTATTATGTAAGGCTCCAAATTACTTATGTGCATGTCTGGTGCTGCAAGGGCTTCCTGTAGCTTCCCTGCAGCCTGGAGTCCTTCCTCCTTGTCCCATCAGGCCCTATTCCTCCCTTAAGTTCTTCTTGTAGCTAGCAGGGCCAGACTGCCTTGCTTGCTTCAGGTCCTGGGCTTATTTTTCTCTTGTGGTGGGGGTGTCACCTGACTCTGCTTCTGTCTCAGGTCTGTCAGTCATTGGTTATACTATGTTGGTTACATATAAGGCAGGTGGCCATTTTATTCAAGGGCCTTCTGTCACTATTAGTTTGTCCAGGTGGCTGGTGATGGCCAGCTGATCCTTGGCTCCCCCTCTTCTTCAGTGATTGTAGGAGCCCCAGAATGCACTGTATTAGCAAAACAATTAAAAAAAAAAAAAAAACTTTGAAAAACCTGTAAAGGTTTTTTTTGAACATGTAAACCAGATTCCAGGTTAATTTTGACGTCAATTTAAAAGATGCATATTTAGCAAGTAAAGTAAAAGCTTTGGCTAAGCTTAGAGTTTGGTAAATTTGGCATCTGTTTCTTCTGCTGCTCCTACATTTTGTATTTTTCACATTTTCTTTCAAAAGTAATCATACATTTCCTGTAAATACTTTATTTACTGATCAAAGGAAAGTTTTTTGTTGCATAATGTGAATCAATCTAGTTTGTTGTTTTAAGTGTAAAAAGCCTAGTAAAAATTGACAAGAAGCAGTTTAAATACTTAAATTTATCTTTTAAGATAATTTATTATTTTTCTTACCTAGGCATCTTTCATGTGCTTGCTAATGAAAAAGTCACTTAGGTTGCATAACACGTTGATTTTTAAATTGTGGGTTTAATTTCTCTCTCCCCAAATATTAGTTAAAAGATGAAACAAAATATTTATTTTAATAGTTTTAAAGAAAATGTTCTTTCTTTTTAGATGTAGATGTAGACGCAGCAAAGAGTACATCTCAGTCTTCAAAAAGAGGTCCTACTGATGAAGTAGAAGATGAAATTCCAAGAAAAAAGTCCAAGAAAAACAAGAAACACAAAAGCAAGAAGAAGAAAAAGAAGAAGAAGAAGAAAAGGAAGAAAGAAAAAAAACATAAGAAGCAGCCAAAGGAATCAAAATCGAGTGCACAACATGGAGGGCATACAGACTTACAACCTGCTTCTCACTTGAAACCAGAAAAAATGATTGCAGAGCATGGAGACCATGCAGTTTCAGATCATGTCTGCCAAATGCAGTCAGAAGAAGTGAGCTCAAAAATAAGTGAAGAACATGAAAGACATTCAGGTATAGGACTTGTTTCTCATTTGCTATCAGATTCTCAGTCTCTGGAAAACCTTCAGAGTGAAAAAACAAACTTGACCATCAGTGATACATGCAGTGCATTCAGTTTACAAACTGGCAAACTTTATCACCATGAAGAAAATGCTAGTATAACTACAATTAAAGATTGCACTAAAGAAGAGCCAGCTAAAGTAAAGCGGCTGAGTGAGCCTCATGAAAGTATGTATCATATAGCTGTTAACATGAGTGAAAATGATGTACCTTTGACTGTTGATGCTGAAAGTGGTACTTCATTTACCAGTAGAACTAGAGTTGCTAGTAAGTCTGAAATTGAAAAAGATTTGGAAGCTGCTTCAACTTCTGGGAGAATGAAAGCGCTCGAAGATTCAAAAACTATTCTGAAATCTGTGAGCACTGGAGAAACAAAAGATTCAGAAACAACCACAGAATCAGAGGCCACAGCACAAGTGAAATACCTTGAAACAACTCTGAAATCTGTGACTGTGGCAGGGACACAGATTTTGGAAGCATCTCTAAGATCTCAGTCTCTGGGAAGTGATTTGGTATCTATGCCAAAATCTGTGGCTGAGATGGAGGTTTTGGAAACAAGCCAAGGACCTATGCACGCGGCAGAGGTGAAACATTCAGAAGTGACTACAGGTTCTGCGCTCATGGGAAATATGAAAGATTCAGAAGCAGCTGTGGAGCCTGTAATTGTGGCAGGCACAGAAACATTCTTGGAATCAGTGACTGGGGCAGATAAAGAGTCTGCGCACATAGGGGACATGAAAAATTCAGGTAAAGTTCTGGGACCTGTTGCTGTCTTGAAGGCTTCGGAAGCAGCCCTGGCAGCAACGGCTGTGACGGAGGTGAAAGGTTCAGAAGCATCTATGGCATCTGTACATGTGGGTCATAGGAAAGATTTAGTCTTGACATCTATGGCTATAGCGCATGTTTTAAAAGCAGTCCAGGAACCTGTGTCTGTAATGGAAGTAGAAGGTGCAGAATCAACTCAAGAATCTCTACAAATCGAAGAACTCAAAGATTCAGCTGCAACTCCAGAGCTTATGAGAGGGGCAAAAAATACTGAAACTGCATCAGAATCTCCAGGTATAGTTTCTGAAGCAACTCGAGAAATTGTGCCTATAGAAAAGGTGAAAGGCCCAGAAAAATATCTGAAAAGGAAAGGAGAGAGTGCTTCAGTAATGATCCTAGAATCCTCAGCCAGGCCAGAAGCAAAAGACCCACAGTTAATCCATGAGCATATGGCCATGGTGGAGGCAAAAGTATTGGAAGCAGCTCCGTTGTCACTTGAAATGAAAGGTGTGAAAGTTCTAGAAACAACCTTAGATACAATGGCAACAGAGAAAAGAGTTGAAACAATTCCAGTATGTCTGCAAATGGATGATATAAGAAATTTAGAGGCAGCTGCAGGAACTGTGACCATGGCAGAGGTGAAAAGTTTGGAAGCAATGTCTCCATCTCTGCAAACAAAGAGTGTCAGAGATTTGGAAGGAAAACTAGGATCTGCGGGTGTGGTGAAAGTTTTGGAAGGAGCACTAGAACCTGTAGTTGTGGCGGTTGATTCAAAAGTGGCCTTAGAACCTGTGGCAGTGACTAAGTTTCCAGAAACAACTGTGCAGCTGGAAGGTGCAAAAGACTCAGAAAGGTCAGAGTTACCTCAGTTGTCCATGCAAACAGAACATACAAAAGCTTCAGAAGTAGCTCTTGGGTCTGTAGCTGTAGCAAAGATGAAGACTTCGGGAGCAGTTGTAGAGTTTGTGGCTCTAACAAAGGTGAAGGATTCAAAAGAAACTGTAAAATCTGAGGTCACAATAGAGTCTAAAGATAGAGAGAAGTCAAACAAAAGAGCTTTAATTTCTGAGACATCAAAGGTGAAAAGCTTGCAAACTGTTATGGAATCAAAGGCGGCATCGGCAGAAGTGAAGCTTTTGGAAGCATCCGGATTTGAGGTAATGTCTGAGATGAAAGACTTTGAATCAGTTGTAGAACAAGTAGCTATAGCAGAAGCCACATCTTCAGAACTATCTCTGCAATCTCAGGCAGTGGCAGAGCTGAAAGCTTCAGAAACACCTATGGAAGTTCAGGCCATGGCAGAAGGAAAAAACTTGACATCTCTACCATCCAAAGTCATGATGGAAGCAAAAGAGTTGGAAATAACTCCACAGACAGAGGCTGTGGTAGAGGACAAAAATTTTGAAACTGCTCCAAAGTCTGTGGCTGCCATAACAGACACACGATACTTGGAAGCTACAACAGAATTTGAGACTATGCCAGAGGTGAAGGAGTTGGAAACCGTAAAAGACTCTGAAGCAGTTCTTGAATCTGAGACCATCACAGGCATGAAAGTTCCAAAATTGCTACCCGTAACAATGGTAAAAGCTTTGGAAGCACATTCAGAATCTCTGCCCTTGGCAGATGTGCAAAGTTTAGAATTAGGTAGAGTCTGTGACAGTATGACTGTGGTTACTGCTGCAGAACCTAACATCATCACAGAGGCAAAATGTTTAAAACCTATTCCTGAATCTGTGCACACAGAAAGTATAAAAGATTCAGAGGCAGTTCCAGAACTTCTGCACACAGCAGTGGTAAAAGTTGCAGAATCAACAGTAGAATTGGAGGCAGGAGAAGTGAAAAATTTGGAAGCTACTGTAAGAGATGTGATTGAAAAAACAAAACCTGTAGAAATAGGAGATTCAGAAACTCTTCTAGCATCTGAAACCATGATGGAGGTGGAGGTGTTAGAAACTACTTCAGAATCTTCTATCAGAGCAACATTAAACAATTCAGAAACTATTTCAATGCTTAAGGCTGACCAAAAGAAAGATTTTGAAATGGCTTTAAAAGCAGAGGCTTTGGTGGAAGTGAAAGATTTGGAAGTAGCTCCAGAAATGTTGGGCACTGCAGAAGTGAAATGTTTGGAAGAAGTTCCAAAATCTGCAGGCGTAACAGAGATGATAACATTGCCTTACATGAAAGATTTGGGAACAGTGATAGGTGTAGAGGATTTCAGAACTTTACCAAGTCATACTGCAGATGTGAAAATTCCAGACCCAGATCAAGAATCTAAGTTAATGGTGGAAGTGAAAAGTTTGGAAACAATAACCATTGAAGAGGCAAAAAATTTAGAAGCAACTACAGATTCTTTGCATACCACTCATGTGACAACTTTGGAAGCAGGCCAAAGACCCAAGGTACCACCTGGGGTAAAAGTCTCAGATGCAGCTCTGGGACCTGGACCTGCGTTGCTGGCAGTGGCAAAACTCTCAGAAGCTGCTTCACGGCCAGGACCTCTAGTGCCAGCAGGGGTAAGAGTCTCAGGAACCGCCTCAGGGCCTGAACAAGTGGTACCGGCAGTAGCAAAAATCTCAGAAGCTGCCTCAAGGCCTGTACCTGTAGCACTGACAGGGGCAAGAGTCTTGGAAGCTGCCCCAAGTTCTGGACCTGCGATGCCAGCAGTGGCCTCCAAGCCTGGACCTGTAATGCCAGCAGTGACAAAAGTTTCAGAGCCTGTCCCAAGGCTTGGGCCTGCAGTGCTGGCAGTGACAAGAGTCTCACAAGCTATTCCAGGACCTGTGGTGCCAGCAGTGGCAAAAGTCTCGCAAGCTGCCCCAGGGCCTGGGCCCTCAACACCAGCAATGGCAAAAGTCTCGCAAGCTGCCCCAGGGCCTGCAGCGCAGGCAGTGGCAAAAGTCTCGCAAGCTGCCCAAGGGCCTGCAGC
>NW_017728906.1:35847989-35848316 GCF_001723895.1 Crocodylus porosus
GCAGTGCCGGCGGTGGCAAAAGGCTCACAAGCTGCCCCAGGACCTGTGGCACCAGCAGCGGCAATAGTTTCACAAACTGTCCCGAAGCCTGGCTCTGCAGCACCAGCAGTGGCAAATCTCTTGGGAGCTACCCCCAGGCCTGGACCTGTGGCGCCAGCAGTGGCAAGATTCTCAGGAGCTGTGCCAAGGCTTGGACCCATGGCACCAGCTATGCCAAGATTCTCAGTAGCTGCCTCAAGGCCAGGCCCCATGTCGCCAGCAATGCCAAGATTCTCGGTAGCTCCCTCAAGGCCAGGTCCCATGTCGCCAGCAATGCCAAGATTCTCG
>NW_017728906.1:35848486-35849373 GCF_001723895.1 Crocodylus porosus
CCCATGTCGCCAGCAATGCCAAGATTCTCGGTAGCTCCCTCAAGGCCAGGCCCCATGTCGCCAGCAATGCCAAGATTCTCGGTAGCTCCCTCAAGACCAGGCCCCATGATGACAGCAATGCCTAGATTCTCGGTAGCTGCCTCAAGGCCTGGCCCCATGTCGCCAGCAATGCCTAGATTCTCAGTAGCTGCCTCGAGGCCTGGGCCCATGGCACCAACAATGACAAGGTTCTCAGTAGCTGCCTCAAGACCTGGATCTGCATCGCCAGCAATGGCAAGATTCTCGGGAGCTGCCTCAAGACCTATGCCTGTGCCACTGGTAGTGGCAAAAGTCTCAGGAGCTTCCTCAAGGCCTGGGCCTACAGTGCCAGCAGTGGCAAAAGTCTCAGGAGCTGCCCCAAGGCCTGGGCCTGTGGCACCAGCAGCGGTAAAAGTCTCAGAAGTTGCCCCAAGGCTTGGGACTGCAGCGCCAGCGCTACCAAAAGTCTCAGTAGCTTCCCTGAGGCCTGGGCCCACATTGCCAGCAGTGGCAAAAGTCTCAGAAGCTGCCCTTGGGCCTGCAGCACCAACAATGGGAAAAGTGTTGGAAACTGCCCCAAGGTCTACAGCACTGACCATTGCAAAAGTCCCAGAAGCCATCCCAGGACCTGTGGTGTCAGCTGTGGAAAAAGTCTCTGACGCTGCCTCACAGCTTCCAGTGCCAGCTGTGGCAAAAGTCTCAGAAGCTGTCCCAAAGCCAGGACCTGTGGGGCCAGCCATGGCAGAAGTCTCAGCAGCTCCCCCAAAACCAGGACCTGTGGCACCAGCTGTGACAAAAGTCTCAGAAGCTGCTCCAAAGCCAGGAACTGTGGGGCCAGCTGTGGCAAAAGTCTCAGAAGCTGCCCCAAA
>NW_017728906.1:35850117-35869052 GCF_001723895.1 Crocodylus porosus
GCAAAAGTCTTGCAAGGTGCACCAGGGCTAGGGCCCGCGGCGCCGACAGTGGCAAAAGTCTTGCAAGGTGCACCAGGGCTAGGGCCTGCGGCGCCGACAGTTCCAAAAATCTTGCAAGGTGCACCAGGGCTAGGGCCCGCGGCGCCAACAGTGGCAAAAGTCTCGCAAGCTGCTCCAGCACCAAGGCCTGCGGTGCCGGCAGTGGCAAGAGTCTCGCAAGCTGCCCCAGCGCCAGGGCCTGCGGTGCCAGCAGTGGCAAGAGTCTCGCAAGCTGGCCCAGGGCCTGCAGTGCCGGCATTGGCAAGAATCTCGCCAGCTGGCCCAGGGACGGGGCCTGCGGTGCCAGCGTTGGCAAGAGTCTCGCCAGCTGCCCCGGGGCCGGGGCCTGCAGTGCCGGCGTTGGCAAGAGTCTCGCCAGCTGCCCCGGGGCCGGGGCCTACAGTACCGGCGTTGGCAAGAGTCTCGCCAGCTGCTCTGGGGCCGGGGCCTGCGGTGCCAGCGTTGGCAAGAGTCTCGCCAGGTGGCCCAGGGCCGGGGCCTTCAGTGCCGGCGTTGGCAAGAGTCTCGCCAGCTGGCCCAGGCCCGGGGCCTTCAGTACCGGCTTTGGCAAGAGTCTCTCCAGCTGCCCCGGGGCCGGGACCCATGGTGCCAGCGTTGGCAAGAGTCTCTCCAGCTGTTCCAGGGCCAGGACCTTCATTGCTGGCATTGGCAAGAGTCTCTCCAGCTGCCCCAGGGCCAGGCGTCGTGATGCCAGCAGTGGCAAGAGTCTCACCAGCTGCTCCATGGCTTGCAGTGCCGGCAGTGGCAAGAGTCTCACCAGCTGCCCCAAAGCCAGGGCCTGTGATGCTGGCAGCAACTAAAGTCTCAGAAACTGCTTCAGGGCTTGTGGCATCAAAACTGGCAAAAGTCTCAGACGCTGCTCCACAGCCTACAACACTGGCAATGGCAAAAGTCTCAGAAGCATCCCCTGTGCCTCGACCTGTGGCACTGGCCATGACAAAAGTCTCAGACACTGCCCCACAGCCTGTGGTGCCACCAGTGGTAAAAGTGTCAGAAGCTGCCGCAGTACCTCGACCTGTGGCACTCGCAATGACAAAAGTCTCCGAAGCTAGCCCAGGGCCTGCACCTGTGGTGCTAGCAGTGTCAAAAATCTCTGCAGCACCAGGTGTGACAAAAAGCTCAGAAGCAGGCCCAGGGCCTGGACCTGCAGTGCCAGCAGTGGCAAAAGCCTCAGAAGCTGCCCCAATGCCTGAGGTACCAGCAGCAGCAAAAACTTCAGAAGCTGTCTCAGGGCCTGTGGCACTGCCTGCGGCAAAAGGTGATGATACTTCAAAAGAAGACAAAGCACGTGGGAAAAGCACCCACAAGAGCAGTGATAAAAATAAACAAGATGCAAAAAAAGCAAAAAAGAGTCGATCTAAATCTCTGTCCAGATCACGAAAGCGGAGAAAAAAGACAAGGTCACGCTCTACTTCTAGGCAGGTTACCTCTAAAAGAGCAAGTTCTAGGAGCAGGAACCTCTCAGATTCTCGGAAAAATCATTCTGCATTACATCGCAAGTCCAGATCTCGGTCTGTTGAAAGAAGGGATCCCAAAGAGTCTTCAAGGAGATCAAGACACAGACGCTCCAAGTCCTCTGATCATGATGGGTCCCGATCCCGGTCTGCGGAAAAAAGAGATCGTAACGAGTCTTTACGGCGATCCAGACGCAGACGTTCTAGATCTTCTGATCGCTACAAATCTAGGTCAAGATCTGTTGAAAGAAGAGCTCGTGCAGACTCTCCATGGAGATACAGATGGAATCGTTCCAGGTCCTCAGATCGCTACAAGTCTAGATCAAGATCTGTTGAAAGACGAGGTCGAAGAGATTCCCCTTGGAGATACAGGCGCAATCGCTCCAGGTCCTCGGATCGCTCCAAGTCTAGATCCCGGTCTCTGGATAGAAGAGGTCGCAGATACTCTCCATGGAGATATAGGCGCAATCGCTCTAGGTCTTCAGATCGTTCCAAATCTAGATCCTGGTCTGTGGATAGAAGAGGTCGCAGAGACTCTCCATGGAGATACAGACGCAATCGTTCCAGGTCCTCAGATCACTCCAAGTCTAGATCTCGGTCTGCAGACAGAAGAGGTCACAGATATTCTCCTTGGAGATATAGGCACAATCGCTCAAGGTCTTCAGATCACTCTAAATCTAGATCCAGATCTGTTGGAAGAAGAGGTTGCAGAGACTCTTCACGGAGGTCGAGACGTAAACGCTCTAGGTCCTCAGATCATTATAAGTCTAGGTCCAGGTCACTGGGGAAGAGAGATAGAAAGGAGTCTTCCCGGCGGTCTAAACATAAACGTTCCAAGTCTTCAGACCGTTACAAATCTAGGTCTAGATCTGATGGAAAAAGAGGTTGCAGAGACTCTTCGCAGAGGTCGAGACGCAGACGTTCCAGGTCCTCAGATGATCATTACAAGTCTAGATCCAGGTCTGTGGGAAGAAAAGAGAGGAAGGAATCCTCACGGCAGTCTAAACGTAAACGCTCCAAGTCCTCTGAGCATTATAAATCTAGATCCAGATCTGTTGACAAAACAGGGGGCAAGGAGCCTTCACAGAGGTCTAAACGTAGACGATCCAGGTCTTCAGCCCATTACAAATCTAGATCGAAATCTCTTGACAAGCGGCAGGGCAAACTGTCGTCACAGAAATCTGAAAGTAGGCGCTCAAAGTCTTCTGAATGTGACAAACCTAGATCTAAATCTGTTGAAAAAATTGAAGGCCAGAAGTCTTCAGTAGAGTCCAAAAATAGATGCTCTGAGCTTTCTGAAGGCCAAGAGTCAGGATCCAAATCTGTTGAAGAAATGGGGGGCCCAAAATCTTCTTTGGAGTCTGAAGATAGATGCTCTGAGCTTTCTGAAGGCCAGGAATTGGGATCCAAATCTGTTGAAGTGATGGGCCCAAAACCTTCATTGGAGTCTGAAAATAGATGCTCTGAGCTTTCTGAAGTCCAGGGATCTAAATCTGTTGAAGAAACAGGGGACCCAAGACCTTCACTGGAGTATGAAAATAGATGCTCTGAACACTCTGAAGGTCAAGAGTCCAGATCCAAATCTGTTGAAAAAATAATGCACCAGGAGTCTTTGGTAATGCCTGAAGCTAAACTCTTAGACTCTTCTGCAGGTGGTGAACCTAGCTCTGTAGCTGTTGAAGAAATGGAAATCCAGGAGCCTTTATTGAGAACTGAAAATAGATACTCAGAGTTTCCTACATGTGAAGGACTTAATTCTGAATCTGTTGAAATAATAGAGGGCCAGCAGCATCTGACCTCTGAAAGTATGCAGTCCGAGTTTTCTGAGCACAATGGACCTAGATCTGAATCTGTCACAAAGTTAGAGAGCCAGATACCTTCAGTGCAGTCTGAAAGTATGCACCCCAAATCATCTGAATGTGAAAGACCTATATCTAAATCTGTTGAAGAAATAGACAAACAGGAGCTTTCACTAAGCTCTGAAAATAGGTGTTCTGAACCTCCTGAGCACCACAAGTCAAGACCTAGTGCTGCTGAAAAAATAGCAAGCGAGGAGTCTTCCCTGACGTCTGGTAATATATGTTCTGAGCTTCCTGAATGTGACAGACTTGTACCCCAAATACTTGAAAAAATGGAAAGCCAAGAACCTTTGCTGAAACCTGAAAGTAAACTCTCTGAATCTCCTGAACCTGAGAGAGCTAGGTCTAAATCTGTTGATAAAAGTGAGAGTTGGGAGCCTTTAGTGGGGTCTGAAAAGTCTTCTCACCAGATTTGGGTTGTGCCTTGTGATGTTCAGAAGACAAAGGTACAGGAGACTTTCCTAAGGTCTGAAATCATATGCTCTGAGTCTCTGGTGCCTGATGAACCCGAATCCAAATCTATTCAAATAACAAAGAGGCAGGAAGCTTTGCTGAACTTGGAAAGTGGACTCCTTGAATCCTGTGAAGATGTTGAACTGAACTCTAAGTCTGTGGATAAAATAGAGGAACGGGAGCTTTTGCTGAGCTCTGAAAACAGATCTCTTGAATCTGCTGAAGGCCCAAAACTGCTGTCTGAATCTGTAGAAAAAATAGAGGAACAGGAGCTTTCCCCGGAGAGCAGAATCCCTGAATCTGGTGAAGGAATTGAACCTAGATCTCAGTGTGTGGGAAAAATGGAGGATCAGCAGTCTGCTCTCACCTCTGAATGTAGACCCCTTGAATCTGGTAAAGACCTTGAGCTGAAGTCTGACTCTGTGCAAATCCTAAAGGTATGGGAGCCTTTGCTGAGCTCGGAGAGGAAAACCTTTGAATTTAGTGAAGGCCTTGACCTTGCATCTGAAGCTATGGAGAGCATAGAGGTACAGGAGAATTTGTTGAGCTCTGAGAGTGGACTTTTGATGAAGAAATCTGGTGAAGGTCACAAGCTGAGGTCTCAGTCTTTGGAAAGCAAAGAGGTACTGGAGCCTTCACTGAGTTCTGAAAGTGGACCACTTGGATCTGATCAAAACCTTGAACCCAGATCTGAGTCTATGGAAAAATTAGAGGGACAAGAGCAGTGGTTAAGCCCTAAGAGTACAGCCCTTGAATCTGTTGAAGGCCTTGAGCTGAGGTCCAAATCTGTGGAAATCCAGGAAGCAGGGGAGCCCTTGCTGAGGTCTGAGAGCAGACTCAACTCTGATGAAAGTCTTGAACTGAGGTCTGAGTCTGTAGGAAAAACAGAAGTACATGCATCTACCCTGAGCCTTGAGACTGAAATCCCTGAGTCTAGTGAAAGCTTCAAACCAAGATCCATGTCTTTTGAAAAAATAGAGGGACAGGAACTTGCTTCTGAGAGCAGTTCTCTTGAATCTGGTGAAGACCCTGGAACAAAGTCCGAGTCTGTGGAAAAAATCAAAAAGCAGGTGCTGTCATTGAATCTTGAAAACAGACCCAAGGAAACCAGTGAAGACCTTGAACCCATGTCTGAGTTTGTGGAAAAAATAGAGGAACAGGTGCTGTCATTGAGCTCTGAAATCAGACCCTGGGAATCTGTTGAGGGCCTTGAACCTCTGTCAGAGTCTGTGGAAAAAATGGAGAGGCAGGTGCTGTCTCGGAGTCCTGAAAGCAGAATCTGGAAATCTCATGAAGGCCTGGAACCCACGTCTGAGTTTGTGGACAAAACTGTGGAACTGGAGATGCCTCTGACCTCTGAAAGCAGACCACTGGAATCTGGTGAAGACATTGAACTGAGACCTGTGTTTGTGGAGAAAATTGAGGAACAGGTGCCATCGTGCTTTGAAAGCAGACCTCTTGAATCTGGTGAAGGTCTTGAATCAAGGTCCAAGTCCATGGAAGAAATTGAGGAACAGCCACTGACATGGAGATCTGGAAGGGAACCCATTGGATCTAGGCTTTTGGAGCAAAGTGAGGAACTAGGGTGGTCACTGAGCTCTGAAAGGAGACCCCTGGAATCTGGTAAAGGCCTTGAACCAAGGTCCAAGTCCATGGAAGAAACTGAGGGACAGATGCCACATTGGAGCCCTGAAAGGAGACCCCATGAATCTGGCAAAGACCTTCAACTACAGTGTGAATCAGAGGAAGAAATTGAGGAGAAGGGACCATCAGCAAGCCCTGAAAGCAGGCACCCTGATTCTTGTGAAAGTTTTGAGCTGCTGTCCAAATCTGTGGAAGAAACTGAGGAACACACGCCACATTGGAGCCCTGAGAGGAGACTCCTTGAATCTGGTGAAGGCCTTGAGTTGCCCTCTGAGTCTATAGAAGAAACTGAGGAACATGTCCCGTCCCTGAGCCCTGAAAGTCGACCCCTTGAATCTGGTGAAGGCTTTGAACTGCTGTCTGAATCCATGGAAGAAATTGAGGGACAGGTTCCATCACTGAGCCCTGAAAGCAGACCCCTTGAATCTAGTGAAGGCCTTGTTCTGCCATCTGAGTCCATGGAAGAAATTGAGGAACGGGCACCATCCCTGAGCCCTGAAAGAAGACATCTTGAATCTGGGAAAGGCTTTGACCTGCCGTCCGAGCCCATGGAAGAAAATGAGGCACGGGTGCCATCACTGAGCCCTGAAAGCAGGGCTCTTGAATCTGGCACAAACCTTGACTTGCCATCTGAGTCTATGGATGAAATTGAGGGACAGGTTCTGTCACTGAGCCCTGAAAGCAGATCCCTTGAATCTGGTGATGGTCTTGAACAAAGGTGCGAGTCCTTAGAAGAAATTGAGGAGCAGGCACTGTCACCGGGTCCTGAAAGCAGACCCCTTGGATCTGGTGATGGTCTTGAGATGTTGTCCAAGTCAGTGGAAGAAATTGAGGGACAGGTGCTGTCACTGAGTCCTGAAACCAGATCCCTTGAATCTGGTGAAGGTCTTGAACCAAGATCTGAGTCTGTGGAAGAAACTGAGGAGCAGGCACTGTCACAGACTCCTGAAATCAGACCCTTTGAATCTGGTGAAGGCCTTGAATTGTTGTCTGAGTCAGTGGAAGAAATTGCAGGACAGGCATTGTCACTGAGCCCTGAAAGTAGATCCCTTGAATCTGGTGAAGGTCTTGAACTAAGGTCTGAGTCTGTGGAAGAAACTGAGGAACAGGTGCTGTCACTGAGTCCTGAAACCAGACCCCTTGAACCTAGTGGAGGTCTTGAGCTGCCTTCTGAGTCTGTGGAAGAAATTGCAGGACGGGCATTGTCACTGAGTACTGAAAGTAGATCCCTTGAATCTGGTGAAGGCCTTGAACCGAGATCTGAGTCCTTGGAAGAAATTGAGGAACAGGCCCTGTCACTGAGTCCTGAAAGCAAATTTGTTGAATCTAGCAAAGCTCTTGAAGTGCCACCTGAGTCTATGGAAGAGATTGAGGGTCAGGTTCTGTCACTGAGCCCTGAAAGCAGATCCCTTGAATCTGGGGAAGGCCTTGAACCAAGGTCTGAGCCTGTGGAAGAAATTGAGGAACAGGTGCTCTCACGAAGTCCTGAAAGCACAACCTTTGAGTCTGGTGAAGGCCTTGAACTGGCATCCAAGTCCATGGAAGAAACTGAAGAAAAGACACTATCACTGAGCCCTGAAAACAGAGCTCTTGAATCTGGTGAGGGTCTTGAGCTGAGGTCTGAGTCTGTGGAAGAAACTGAAAGACGGGTATTGTCACCAAGCCCTGAAAGCAGACCTCTTGAATCTGGCAAAGGTCTTGAACTTCCGCCTGAGTCTGTGGAAGAAATTGCAGAACATGTTCCGTTACTGAGCCCTGAAAGCAGACCCTTTGAATCTGGGGAAGGGCTTGAACTGCCATCTGAGCCCATGGGAGAAACTGATGAACCGATGCCATCATTGTGCCCTGAACACAGATCCCTTGAACTGCCGTCTGAGTCCGTGGAAGAAATTGAAGGAAAGGCACCATCCCCGTGCCCTGAAAGCAGACCACTTGAATCTGGTGAAAACTTTGAACTGAGGTCCCAGTCTGTGGAAGAAATTGAAGGACCAGAATTGTCTCTGACCTCTGAAAGCAAGCCCCTGGAGTCTGATGAAGAGCTTGAACTGTGGTCTGAGGCTGTGAAAATAAATGAGGAACAGGTGCTGTCATCAAGCTCTGAAAGTAGGCCCCTTGCTTCGAGTGAAGACCTTGAACTGCCGTCCGAGTCCATGGAAGAAATTGAAGGACAGGCACCATTACTGAGTCCTGAAAGCCGACCCTTTGAATCTGGTGAAGACTTTGAGTCTGAGTCTATGGAAAAAAAGGGAGAGGAGCTATCTCTGTGGTATGCAAGTAGAATCTCAGAACCCTCTGAATGTGACAGACACAGATCCAAGTCTGTGGAAGAAGTAGAGGGACCTTTGGTGAGATCTGAAAGTAGGGGTTCCAAGTCTCCCGGTCACCACAAGTCTAGGTCCAAATCTGTGCAAAAAGCAGAGCGCAAGGTGTCTTCACGGAGATATAGACGTAAACGTTCCAGATCTTCTGATCACCACAAATCTAGATCCAAATCTGCTGAAAAAACAGAGAGCAAAGAGTCTTCACAGAGGTCTAGAAGTAAACGCTCCAGGTCCTCTGAGCGCAAATCTCATAAACGTGATACTGAATCACGTTCCAGGCGGAATCGGTCCAAATCAGCAACCCGTAAAAGGCTATCAAGATCTAAATCTAACCATCGATCTCGGACTCGTTCATTATCCCGTTCAAGGCACAGAAAAAAGTCTCAATCAAGATCAGTGTCAAGAAAGCGGCAGTCTTTATCTAGAGAGAGGCGGAAAAGATCTCAGAGAAACAGATCAAGGTCTGCAGATAGGAGAAAGAGGAGGTCAAATTCAAGAGATCTCCGAGTCTCGCTCAGGTTACGGTCTAGGAGTCGATCGCCTCTTCGTTCAAAACGGTCTAGATCAAGGGGAAGAAGACGGAGTGCTAGTAGGTCACCAGTTCGAGCGAGGAGATCAAGATCATCTGGGAGAAGAAGGGTTTACAGCAGATCACCTGATCGCCGAAGGTCCAGGTCCTCTGAAAGGTCACCTAAACGTCTTACAGACTTAGGTAATTAATGTTCTTACTTTCCATCAGTTTCATATCCCCATGGTATTATCCTATTAAAAACTTTATTTCTATTTCTGTTTGCAGTAATAAATTTAAACTGGTCTTAAATTAGCCCCCAAACATTCATCTGGCATTTTTCCTAAGTAAAAGGCAATTACTTGAATTTACTTATTTTTAATAAGATTTTCAGTTGCAGTGAATAAGTGTTTATAAAGGATTAGAAAGTATAATTTGATTGCATATGCAGTAGAAAAAAGGAGAGGGGTAGAGCCTCCTTTGGTTGGTTCTGCCAACCCTGCTCTTTTGAGTAATGCAACTGAAGTTAAAAAAAATCTGGATGGAGAGATCTGTCTCTGTATTACAACTTTTTTCAAGAGTTTTTTTTTGTAGGACAGTGAATCACCAGATGTCTCAAATGTTAGTTAATGAAGCTGAATCATACTGACAAACATAGAACTAAGTTTTAAGTGAATAAGTAGACTACTAAGAATCTCTTCCCTTCTCAGTTTGGAGCTTCCATAGGTTCGGTGTCTTAACTATTTCTTCAGATGCACTATAAAGGTGGATTAATTTAAATTAAGGCATTTAAATAGTTGATTTGAAGCAGTTTTCCATATGCACTTCAGTTAGTTTCTGAAGGAAAATGCAAGTACATTCTCATTGGTTGATATAACCTTTTAACCTTTGCAATGTATAGATTTGCAACTCAACTGGACTGTTTAGTATTTGGTGTAAATTATTTTGTTAGCTAGGAAAGGTACATTACTATACCTCACTAAATATATTTATTAGAATTAATGTCGCTTATTTAATAGGGTAGAAAGTGATGAAAATGCACTGCATTTATTTGCATACTGCGCACACCTTTTCTAATAAAAATTAATTGTCTAAAATCAGGGTCCATGCATTAAGTGAGGAAACTGATTTCTGTGCCAGAATGGAGGTATGGGAATGCTGGAATGGTAGCTGCGGCTTATGCTCAGTTCATAGCTGCATCGAAGAGTGTGGGGTTGGAATCCCATTTGGCAAGGGTCACTTCCCTGTTCTTGCTGCTAGGGTTTAAATCCTCTCACAGTCACTGCCAATTTGACTAGCTTTTGGTTGAGTAGCAAGGGAAGGGAGAGAACGGTTACAAGTGGCCTCTGTTCCTGCTCCATGCTAACATTCAGCTGTGGTGAAGCTATGCTGTGGCAGGTAAAATCTTGTTATTTGTATTTTTTCCCTTTTATTTTGCCATCCCAACCAAGGTTTTATGGGGAGTGGGAAAGAGGTGTTGTTAACTTCATGCTTATGATTTGTGTCATTCAGCTGCACTACAATTGCACCTGGAATTTAATTAAACATAGATGAAAGAATATCATTTTGGTTAAACAAAACAACATGTATACAATTGTATTGAAATTTGGGAATATGTGTAATTGGAGCTCATTTTGGGCAAACTGGTAAAACAGGAACAAGAGGCCTCCCAAGTGAGCTCATTGGATTATTCTAATGAGTCGTGTGATGATACTTCAGCGAGTCAGTGACTGGGTCCCCATTCCTCTGATAATTTTACTGGTCTCTTGTACTTAATAGCACAGCCATAAACTCCTCCAAAGGATCAGGCCAGAACATGATGTGCTGTGCTGTATGTATAAAATTTGACCTTAAAAGTTGGATGTTTTTCCCAATTCTTTCTGCATATAGAAAACTATGTAGTCTTATCACTCAGATGTTTTTGCTAGAAGCTCATGGATTCAACATATTTGTTTTTTTAGAAATACTTAAATAACTTAGAAGTAGAAGCCTTACAAACTATATTGAATTCTGTTTTCATTTTCAGTGGGTTTATATTTAAAAAGTAAAAAAAAAAAAGTTTAGTATTATTTTAAATTACAAAATAAAAGTAATCCATTTAAAATTCTTTTTGCTTTATTTTAAATTTATTTTTATCAAGGCTGCATAAATACCTGAACTTTTAATGTAAAAAAAGTATAAATAGGAAAAAGCTGGCACTTTGGGTGATATCTTTCAGGCCCCCTTCATATGCCTAGAAATCATAAAGAAAAGAAGAGGTGTGTGGGTGTGTAAATAGTTTAAAATACAGTATTCTGCTTTTCCTTCAGAATATTTTTTTCAGAATATTATTTTATTTTTGTTTGGTTTAATGGAAGAAAACTGCTTTAATGCTAAAAATCAGCTCGGTAATCAAAACGGCACATAAAAAGACTCTAAAATATAAAGTCCACTAATTAGATTTTAATCTTCTTATAGACAAGGCCCAGCTACTTGAAATAGCCAAAGCTAATGCAGCTGCCATGTGTGCTAAGGCTGGTGTCCCATTACCACCAAGCCTGATGCCTATTATAGCTCCAGCAAAGAAGGAGGACAAAGATACTCAGAAGTCAGCAAGGGACACTCTAAAAGAGCTCACTGAGGTAAGGAAGAATGTTAAATATGAAAACAGTTCACCAACTGGTGTTCTCAGTAACTAGATATTTGGTCAAACCTAATTGTATATACTCATTTTTCTCAGGGAAATCTGGTTCTGCATGAAGGCTGCAGGATTAGGCCTCAACTGTTAAGTCTTTGTTTTCTACATATATAAATCTTGAACGTTTGATGGTTTTTTCCCTATAGCTGTCAGCTGCTTTATATATAATTTCTTAAACTAAAAGCAATTTCATACTACTTATATTCTTTGGTCAAATTTCTAATCTTTTCTAAATATACTCATGTCCTCTAGATCAGTGGTTCTCAACCTTTTTTGTATTGAGACCTATTGGCCAATATAGATGGCTTGTCCTGACCCACACACCCCTGGCCCTGCCACTGCCTGACCCACAGTCCTTCCCTTCCCCACCAGGTCACACTGGGGCCCCTCACTCCTGACCAGCAGTTCCCTGCTCCCCTCTGCTGGAGGAGGCCCCCAGCTGTGCCAGTTCTGCTTCGGCCGGATGTGAGCAGTGAATGCTGCCCCATCCCACCCTGAAGCAGTGAGTGTTGGACCCCTGTGTGTGGGCACCAGAGATGTGGGCTTTTCCGCAGAAGATTTTCCAGTGTTTTATTTTTCCATGGGAAATTTTTCCATTTCTAAAAATTCATTGTTTCATAACATTAATTAGTAACAATGAATGGATGACAGTACAATATTAGGCAAGCTTGGCAGGTTCAAAGTTGTAATTAATGTTTTTCAGGTGATTCCCCCTAGGAAGTGTGTGAGAGAGTACATGTATGTTTTATTGATTTGTAAACAGAAGGGTAAATACACTCACATAATAATCCAAACCAAAAATCAAGTTATGAATTCACCTAATTGGCTGTGCAGGTCAAATCAAAACCAAAGCTAAAATTTTATTTAGTCTTAGACTGCAAGTGAAAGCAAAACTAAAACTGTGATTAATTTTTGTTTCACTTTCTGTTCAGCAAACATACAGAGCAATGTCTCATTTCTTTTCTTGAGTTGGGGAAGTTGGAAGTGTTGACATAAGATCTGTTAGTTTTTTTAGTGCTTTTGGTTTGAAGTAGTCATCATAATGCCTAAGCAGAAAAAAATAGTGTGTGGCATCATTATAGTGAAGTTCAAGCCACTGAAGGAAGGAAGAAAGTTGGTAGATGTTAATATTGCGGGCAGGAGTATGCTAACAACGCAACAAGAATGAAGAAACATTTAATAACATGTAGAAACTGTCCTGAAAGAGTTACAAGCCATATACAGAAATCTAATACAGCCAAGTGGTGGAACAACATCATCTGAGAAAAGTCTACTTCAGGAATTCTATGTAAGTAAACAAATTAATATGTTAAACAACACAGTATAGACTAGCATCTATGCTGTTTTAAAACATTATAATTTTAAAGTTGTTAATGCAACTCTGGATTATTATTTATTTATTTAAAATATTTGTATCCTGCTTTTCTGCTTGCATTAAGCACCCAAAATGGCTTAAGCTTAACACAGTTTTTTAAAAAATTACATAATAGATAAATAGTTAACTATTTCAACCCAGCAGAGTGAGCTTAGTCCTCTGGCCAGTGGCAGAGGCCAAACTATGCTTCCCTTTGGCTCTGCAGTCCCAGGGCAACTGAGCAGCAAGTTGAGCAGCAGAGTGGTGTTCTTTCTGTCAGGGAGGGGGGAAGCAAGCTCCCTGCCGCTTCTCCTTCTCCTTGTGATGGATGAGGCCAAACTAGAATAGGCTGAAATAAAAATCTTTTCCCCCTTTTGTTGCAGGAACTTGGTAGCTCAAGTGAAATAGCAGATTTGCAAAAAATGGAAAATGAAAACGTTGAGCTGCCAGGTCTAGAGGAGGAAGCAGCAGGATCCTCGCTTTCAAGATCACTGTCACCAGATATGCAATCCGCCATGAGTAGCTGTTCAAGACAGTCAAGCTTTTTATCAAGCTTTGTGGACACAATGTCAAAAGAAGATCAAGAAAAAGCAGATGAGACATTAGCTCGAGCTATATTTGCAAGCGGTACACCCCTTTCCATAATTGAAAATCAATACTGGAAGGAACATTACAAACTAATTTGCCCATCATACAAGTTACCGTCATGTTATCACTTATCACATTCTCTCTTAGATAGAGAATATGACCGAGTTCAAACAATGATTATTCAAAGGGTTGGTCAAGCAGAATCACTGACTTTGATGTCAGATGGATGGACTGATATACAAGGAAACCCTTTATTGAACATTATGTTAGCAACACCAGAACCAGTATTCGTGAAAACAATTGCTACTAAATCTTTTCATCATACAGGTGAATACATAGCCAAATTACTGAGTGAAGAGATTGAAAGTGCAGGTCCCTCCAGGGTACAAGCCCTTGTAACTGATAATGTGAAAAACATGAAAGCTGCATGGCAAATATTAAAGTCCAGGTATCCTCATTTAATAGTATTTGGCTGTCTTGCTCATGGCTTGAATCTTCTGGCAAAGGACATAGTAAGTGTGACTACAATGAAGACAATATTGGCAAACTGCAAATCGATTGTGAAGGTATTCAACAGTCATCATGTTGCTAATCAGACTTTGAAGAAATTACAGAAAGAGAAGCAGGGAAAGGAAAGTGCACTTTTATTGCCAGGAGAAACTAGATGGAGCTCAGCTACAAAGTGTTTACAAAGTTTGCTGCGCACAAAGAACTGTTTGCAGTGTGCTTCAGTAGATGACACAGTATCCCAGATTATTCCCACGAAAATTCGGAAGCAGATTCTTGACGACGATGTGTTCTGGGTTCGAGTTCAAGGAGCATTCAATTTGCTACTACCAGTTTCACTGGCTATCAAGAAGCTTGAAGGAGAAACACTAAGTCTTTCAAATATTCCAGAGATATTCAGACAACTGAATAAAAACCTAATTGAGCTTTTGCCTTCTTCACCTCTATCCAAAAAAGAAGTAGTAATAGTAAAACAAATGCTTACTAAGAGATCTGAGTTTTGCTCTCATCCTGTTCATCTAGCAGCAAACCTTTTGGATCCTCAACACAGAGGACAACATTTATCAGAAGATGAATTATCTACTGCTCTTGATACAATTATGGAAGTAGCTAAGAATATCCCCAACTTGGACGAAGTAGCTGTGATGACAGACGTTGCCGAGTACCGCGCAAAAGAAAAACTTTGGAGCAAAGACGTCATTTGGCGGGCAGCAGAGAATATGTCTCCTCTCACATGGTGGAAGGGATACTGTAACACCCGACCGTTGTCCAGGATTGCGCTAAGGATCCTAAGCATTCCACCAACAGTGGCTGCTTGTGAACGGAACTGGAAGGCTTTCAGCTCAATCAAGACAAAAAGGAGGAATAGACTAACAAATGAACGCACCGCTAAGCTTGTTTCCATTTCTCAAAATCTCTTGCTTTTGGAGAATCAGTCAGAAGCACAATTAGTGAAGAAGATGCAGTGTGATGATGATAAGCTGCCCATACCCATAGACTCATTGGTAAAACCATCCTTTAGCGAAAGAGAATGTGGTTCAAGTAGTTCTGAATCAGATTTGTCTCAGATGGAACTAACAAGTAGTGCAAGTGATTCTACAGATAGCAACAGTGAAACTGGAGGTGCAGCAGTGACTTCAGTGGAAGACAGTTAAACTCTGTTGAAGTAGATGAGTGGAAAACTACAGCACGTCATGCACAGTACTTTGGGTGTGCTAAAATTAGTGTGTCAACCGTTTTCAGTGCCTTCATTTTTCCCCCTAAATTTAAACAAGCAGTGTAAGGGAAGTACATGCTATTGTGTATTGTCTTTAGATTTTTACAAGTATTCCAATAAAAATAATTTCTTTCCACATAAAGCTTTGAATTTATTTGAATATAACATTTATACCACATTAAGTGTGCTGTATTTAATTTTTTCCTAATCAAATATTTCCGTTCAAATATTTGTGGCTATTGGGACATAAAATTAACATGGGGGTACTTTTTTTTTAGTTTTGTTTACTAAATATAAGTCCAATAAACATGCTAAATCAGATCTCACTCTGTTTAGGGCATTGGAAAATTTTCCGGAAAACCCACATCTCTGATAGGCGCCAGCTCCTTGCCGCCAGCCCAGGCACGCAACATCCTGCCATGAAGGACTACCCCACCCCCCTCCACCGCTGAAGGGCCAGGCGCCTTCCCCCCTTTCAAATATTTTTGTGACCCACTGGTTGAGAAGCACTGCTCTAGATTTTGATGGAACTTGTATACATATGTTTACGGACATAATTTGCTTATTAAATTTGACTCATCAATTCCAGTGTAATAGGCTTTTGTTTTCACATCTTTTAAAAAAAACAAACATACTTTTCTCCTTGTTTCTTGTGTTATAAAGAACTTTATGTGGTATGGTATACATGACAGAATATTGCTGGAAGATCTTTGAGCACATCCACGCCCAAAGTTATTTCCTGCCAGTACTTAGTCTCTCTCTGCCAAGTCGAATAAGGCTTGATTGAAGGTATACTTGGATTTTCCTATTTCTTCAGCTGCCTGCCATGGTCCAGCCAGCAGCTGTGACAGTAACAGGATACACTTCAAGTTCTGGCAGTGTAGCTGCTGTAGTAGGTATGGGTGCTTTGGCAGCCCGGCTCAACACAGGCATGTGTAGGTATTATTGTTGTCCAGTTTCTGATTTCTGGGATTTCTTTAGCTTTCACATTTGCATGGGGGTGAGGGAGGAACTGGGTAGGAGAAGAAACCTATTGGTGATGCTGTTTGACACTTTAAAAATTCACAGCCCTGGGACTTAAGCATGCGTGTAGAATTAAATTAAAAAACTTGTGAATTTAGATTTAATTAACACTATAGCATCTTTTACAAGTGTTTTGATTCCTTCCTCCCCCCACCCCTCAATGACAATAGCAACGCAGAGTGCTTCAGCCTTCATTTGAAGGGACCTGATACAGAAATAGTAGAAGTTTCCAGGTCTGATCAGTATTTGGTTTCTTCTAAGACTGCCATTCCAGCACAGTAATCAAATTGTAAATGATTTATGTTTGTTACTGATGTGGAATTGAACCAGTGACTTGTGTTTTGGAATCATTCACATATAAGTTTTCCCACATTTGTTGTATAGTGAAGCATGGTCACGCAGAAATACCCATATTGTTGTTATTGTTGTTATTATTCCTGTCACTGCAGCAAGACATTATGCATTGTTTTAGTTCACCCTATTGTTTGTATTATTCTTAAAATTTGTTTCAAATCAATACCATTCCAGATACCTTGAAGCAAATGTAAACAAATAGCTCAAGCAGATATCTAAGTTGATAAAGATTTTTTGTGGTTAAATGCGACTGTCAGTTTTTTGGGAAAATGTCTCTTCTCTCATAGAGCAGCCAGACTAATCGCACCTTTCCAAACGTATCTTTAAATTATTACTTGAAAAAGAAACAACTTGGGCTGTCATGTAGATTTGTTGCAGCTACCTTCCCATTTTGGGCCCAGACAAAAAGTGATCAAATTGCAGTATGTTAAAAGTGGGCAAAGATTAACTGTGATGCAGCTGATGCACAGTAACTTTGTGTATACATTTTTATCCTGTCATGAGTGAAAGTTAAGCTATGAAATTTATCTCTATTATGTTCAGGGGTAAACTGCCACAGTTTAACCACAGGGTAGCGTAGGCAGATGGACAGTTACTGTCAGCTATATTATGGCAAGCATCTTCTCACTGTTAACCTGTTGCAGATCATTTGTCCATGCCTTTATTTTACATTTTGAACGAGACTAGCATTGAATGAAAAATTAGGAGTTTTCTGTTTCAGTATTTTTCCTGGCCGCTAACCATTTCAGAAATGTCCTAGATTTATTGAAGCTTTTGTTTTGGGAAGCTCTCTGTACTATTGATGAAAACCAGTAACTGACTGTAGGCTTTGGGTTGTTCCTTTTCCAGTTACCTTGTGTCTGTGTTCTTTGTAGGCTAACTAAATAAATGACCTGCTGATGTTGCTGCTTGTTTAAGATTTAATTAGGGTGCCCCAAAGATCCTGTAAAGGACAGCAACCCAACTGTGATAGATACAGATAACAGTCTCTTTTGAAGAGTTTACAGTTTAATTCTTGTATTCTACAACTTAAGCTGTCTGAAGTATAATAGAGCTCTGGATGGCTATATGAATTTGTTTGGAACAAGTTTCAGGATCAAGACCAAACTAAGATGGGCATTCTTCAATAAATGTGTAGTGGTTCCCAACCTCTTTTTTACTGCGGCGCAGTGGGAGTGGGACAAGGCATGCAGAGCCGGCTGCCTCCCTCCTGGGGCTCCCCCACCACCGGGCTTTAACCCCGGAAGCTCAGCTGTGACTTGGGAAGCTGCTTACCTTGCAGAGGGAGATCCGAGTTGGGGGCCTGTGCTACGGCGGCCAGTGGTTGGGAACCTGTGCTCTAAATCCTCTGCCCTACCCTTTATAATTGTTTTATTTTGGATTATGTTGGTGAGTTTGTTAAAAATCTGTCTTTATACAAAAACAGAACCTTTCTGTGTTCCAATCTTCAAATTGGTTAAGAGCTGCTTTTTGTCTCTTTTAGAAATGCAAAAAGATTGCACAGAGCACAGATGATGTGATAGTGAACAAACCTCATGTTTCTGATGAAGAGGAGGAAGAGCGCCCATTTTATAATCATCCCTTTAAACTCAATGAACCCAAGCCCATTTTTTTCAACTTAAGTGTAAGTACTCTTACCTATTAAAGAAAACAAATTTTGATTTTTTTTCCTGGCAAAATAGTGCAGGTAATTATGCAGAAACAAAATTCACTGACAAGTAGTTATCTAGTTTATTACAAAATATTTCTTACTATTTTTATCTCAAAGTGGATTTGCCTATGGAATTACATTAATTAAAAAAATTGGGAATACTTGCTTGAATGTTGAAATGAGATGGATTTAAAATCCAGTAAAACTTGGCTATGCTTTTAGCAAATGATTTCATCTATCTATCTAGATAGTGTTTTTATATATAATATGAGATCTGATATATTTAAAACAATGGCTTCTGTTTCTATAGCTAATACTTTTAAGAGATCAGAACTGACATTTTTTTAATCCTATTTTTTCACAATTTATATGGTTGTATTACTTTTTTCTACATATTCAGCTTAGATACTGAGAATAGAGTAATCTGTCTTACTTTTGATAAATGTTAGCAAGATGTTGTAAATGCTACTGGAAAATATTCCTCTAAAAGCATTATGTTTCACTGTATTTTTTTTAAATGTACAAAAAACTATTTAAAATTGCCCAAATTTGGGCCTGAATTTAGCTGTCAGTATGACTTGAAAGTTCTTTTATATCTGGTACTGCAGTAGGTCTTCATCTTCAATTTTTGAATTGGAGGCAGGTGGGTAGTGTGGGGAGAGAAGCACATCAGTCATGGAGTCAGTCAGCTGTTTTTTGTGGGCATTTAGCATTGGCTGTTACTAGCTTTGTCAGGCACTAACTACTTTGACAGATAGTTTTCATGCAGCCTGTCTACTTCAAGCTGACTGACTTTGGAAAATTTCAGTTGATTCTGAGCATGAGGCTAGGGGGAAAACATTTTGCACATGATATTTTTTTTTTAAACTTGGGAAAGTTCTTTGGGCAGTGAATGTCAGGGGCTATAGGTCTGTACTGGAGGGACAGGACAGGAAGGAGAGGTGGGGGGCATGGCACTCTATATAAAGGAGGAATACACATCCTCATCAATTAGCAAGGAGTCAGAGGAAGGGCACTCTGAAGTGCTTTGGGTTAGAGTACAACGCAGTTGAGGGGAAAGAGACTTAATGGTGGGGGTCTGCTACAGACCTCCCAACCGGGGAGAAGAGCGTGACCAGGAATTCTTAGGTCAGCTCACAGAGGTAGTGAAGTCTAAGGATGTGGTAGTCATGGGGGACCTGAACTTCCCGGACATCTGGGAAGAGCAGTCAGCCAGGTCTGACCGCTCATGTAGGTTCTTGGACAGAGTGCAGGACCTCCATCTAA
>NW_017728906.1:35869063-35934051 GCF_001723895.1 Crocodylus porosus
TAGATATCAGGAGGCGCTACTTCATGGTCAGGGTGGCTAGAGTCTGGAACCAACTTCCAAGAGAAGTGGTGCAGGCTCCTACCCTGAGGGTTTTTAAGAGGAGGTTAGATGAAGATGAACACCTTGCTGGGGTCATTTGACCCCAGTACTCTTTCCTGCCGTGGCGGGGGTCGGACTAGATGATCTACTCAGGTCCCTTCCGACCCTAGAAACTATAAAACAGCTTTAGTGTCCGCATTGTTTGAAGCAGGGATTTGAATTTGGCTGGGGTATGGCCTGTGTGTCAGGGATATGCATTATTGTCCTTATTCAAATCTATCTCAGTTTTGGAAAGTACATATCTATGAGAGGTACACTGCTTATTGGACCAGTAGCGATAAAAGGGAAATATACATTATTGGCTATCAGCTTTTTTTGGCCATTATAGCTGGTAATGTTCCGTGATAAATTTAAGTAAAGCTTTCTGGCTAAGGACCCTGGATGCCTGGGTTCCCTCTTGCCTTTTTTGTTTGTTTTTGGCATTCTCCAGCAGCCTTCTGCATCACATGTAACAGGTCGATTATCAGATTGGTATTGGCCAATATGGCTCGTTAATAATCGGCTATCAATATCACCCAAGAAAATCTGTATCGGTGCACCCCCAAAATCTGTATTTTTATAAAGTAGATCTATAACAACATATATAATAATGTAAATAGCATATGGCTTTATACTTCATAATACTCTGGGTAATTTGAGACTCCTGGCATCCTGGTGTGGGGGCACTGGAGACTTTTGACTGTGTAGAGTTTTTTTGTTGGCCACAAACCTGATCCCATCTGTTACATTCTCTAACCTTTACCTTTCTTGGTCCTGTGCCTGATGCTTCTCACAGCATATTCCTTGCCTCCCAAGTCTTTCATCCCAGTCTCCTTGTCCAGACAGTTCTAGTCCCCCCTCCAGTCTCGCTGTCTGAGTTTGACTCTTGTTGCGTAATTTTCTTTCAATCCCATTCTTTCCGGGACCTTCTCCTTGCTTTATTATTTTTGTCAGGCCGACTTAGTTCTCCCCTTTTCATTGTAATGCCTTGTCAGTTCTGCTTGCTGCCTTCTCTTTCCCTCTCCGGTCATTTCCTAGGCGCACACTCCTATGTCCAGCCAGATGTAATCTCCTTTCCCCTAGCTCAGTTTCTGTTTTGTCACTTTTCTAATGTGTTGTAAGGCTCTGAAGCTACAGCTTCACAGAACTATTTGTATCTTGAGCCTTCAAAATAAGGTGTTTGCACTGGTCTCATCAGGACAGCAGCTATAATAATTTTCATCCATTTAACACCTCTACTTCCAGGAATTTTAAAACCTTTATGAAATTATTGGGAGGAGAGGGCACTGGATCTGTCCATATGCCACTAAATATGTGAAACAAGGAGTTAGTCTCTGAATTTTCAAAGTGTTTTGTGGTTTTTTTTCTGTGGGGATGAGTGGGGTAGTTATGTAGAATGTCTGTATATATAGTGTTTCTTACAGACCTCTAAATTTGATACCAAAGAGAAATTTGAAAGTGTGCTTGGAAGCTCAGCATTTATAAAATGTAATAATGCCTGTACCATAGATGAAGTGGAGGGGGGCCCTGGAGGAGCACATGTTCCTCACAGGTTTCTGTGCTAATGATGGGGTGTGGGGCTGCAGCCTAGCCAGAGCCAAGATCTGCCAGCATCAGGGGGTGCTGGTGGTGTGATTTCTTCAACAACAGTCAGGTGCAGAACTGCAGTCCAGCTGGAGCTGGGGCCTGGCAGCAGTGGGGGGTGGCACCGCAGAGTTGTACCCCACCACTGTCACTAGTTACTTATGCATTGTCTGTGGTCTGTACGAAACACAACACAGTATCACATCTTAATTATTACGTTCGATTTTTCTTTCAGAAGACTCCTGCCATTAAACCAGCACCAACACCAAAAAATCAGGTCACTTTGACAAAAGAGTATCCTGTCTCATCTGGGTCTCAACACAGAAAAAAAGAAGCAGATAGTGTCTATGGAGAATGGGTTCCAGTTGAGAAAGGCAAAGAAGAAAGCAAGGATGATGTTTTCCCAAAACTACCCCCTGGACAGGTAGGAAAGGAAAATAGCTTTTTATTTTACATTTAAGAAAGCTTTCAGAGGCCTAATCTGGGATCTAGGTGTAACGTTTGTAAAGGAATTGTTCATGGTATTTGCTCTTTTAATGACTAAATCAGGTAACGAGTTGCCCTTTTGGAGGTAGTAGGAATGCTCATAAGAGACCATTGTTAGTGAAAGCAGTGTGTTAACCAGCCATTGCAGTTTTTCTTTTGTCCTCCAGACTCCTAGATTTTGCAGGATTTAACTTTTCCCTTAGAAATTAAAACTATCCAGCACAGGGCTGTCCAGCTTCAAAGCGGCCAGGAGCCACATGTCCCACAGGCTGTACAGCACAGGGGCGGTATTAGCAGGGGCCACAGGCACCCCAGTCTTCATGTCCCACTCATGTACTTATGCACACATGTGTGGGTGGGTGGGCAGTCCCTTACCTTGCTGCATTGCTGGTACATTGGGTACTCCCCCATGTGGTGCAGAACCCCACCTTACCTTTAGGTCCCTGCAGGCTCTCCTGTGGCATTGCTGCATGGGCCCTCTGGGCTGCTGGCACCACACTGTGCTATGCCTTGTCATGTTCCTTGGCACCATGGGGTGGGGGCATGCAGCAGAAGCCAGAAGAGGAAAGGGGAGCTCATTCTCTTCCCCCCTGCCCTGCTACTGCTGCAGCCAGAGTAATAGGGCAGTGGTGGCTATGTGGGAGCCCAGGGTCTCTCTGTGTATCCCTTGTGGGCCACACATGTCCTGCTACTTGGACAGCCCTAGTCTATCATTTCCAACTTCACAGATGCATGCTACCAAGTTCATTGTCTTGAATTGGAGAAACTTAAATCTAAAACAGTAGTTTTAACATTTGGTAAACTATTTGTAACAGTTGCATTGACTTAAAATGCAAGTAGTTTTCAGCACTGCATCAACACGTGAATACTTCTGCTCATTTTTTAGTTTAACAGTTATATTTCCCTATGGCTTTGTGAAGGATGACAGAACATGAAGATGAAATTCTTTATTTTTTATTAGTCAAAGAACACATTTTTAGTTTCTGCACTTTTAGTTGAAGCACATTTCATTTCTTATAATAGTAACAAGTACATCAAACATTTCTTCTTCTTTGATGATATCCCTTCATTCCACCTAAAAGAGACTCCAATGTCTTGCAAAACAAAAGCACACATTTGAATTCACATTGATACAGAAGCGTCCTTTGGGCAATTAAGTGCATATTTGTGTTTAAATTATTTGTTTAGATTTGGACAACATGTTGTTAATGGAATTTATGTAATATAACTTTGGAGTGTCTCCATTCATCTCATGCTTTGTTAATACTGAGGTCCAGTGGTGACAGTTTAGATGGTAGTCCACATGAATGTGAGGAATTAGAGGGTCATGTCTAATTTGTGTGGAACATTTTTTTAATTTGCAGAACTGGCTGCATGATAAGCTGCCTAATTTTTCCCTCAGTAACTGTTTTACTGGTGTTCATTTTAATGGAAACATTCAGGTAATGTGCTTATCCAGTTAAGTATTTCAACATCAATATATCCCTGGAAGAGAATATAAAACTGCACTAAGGGTGTTTAACCTCTGGTTTCAGGATCATTTGGTAGGGGAAATATGGAAAAAGATGGCTTGTTCTGAACTTAGGTTTGCATGTCTGCATTTGTAAAACTGTAAGAGGTGTATGCCTCCTACTCCCCCAACTAGTTAAAAATGCAGTCAGTCCGGTTACAACAGAATCCAGTACCAGCATTGCAAGTGTAACTAGGCATGATCAGCAGTCTTGTAAAGTCAAAATACATCTTCTTGCTGTAGGATTTTGCATCATTGTGGGTGGGGAAGAATGTTGGTATTGAAACTGGAAATATTGTGACAGAGTTCTTCTAGGCTAGGGACAGAAGTTGCACATAAACAGGTTTAAGTGATCAGAAACTGGTTTAAAGCTGTAATAGAACAGAAGCTTAGTGCACATAAATCAGTTTCAAAATGGTTGAAACCGGTTTGAAATAAACCTGGTTGAATGTAGTATCAGATTTAATTGATTCAAGTCTAACTGGTTTATGGAACTTCTGCCCCAGATACCTATCTGATCCAAGTTAAATCATAGTCACCCAGCATCCCAGGATGCTTTGCAGCCCTGGGCCGGACTGTGCTGTCTGCTCTGGAGGGCAGGGTTGGCCCCACCTCTCTGTTCACTAGCTGGAACAGTGAAGGCTGGCCGACAAGGGGGTGGGGCAAGAAACCTGGCTGGGGACTGCAGCCCCTGCTAGACTTTTCCCTACTGGAGCAGAGGGGGTGGGGGCATGGGCAGGCAGGCTCAGGCAGAGGGGACGGAGTGGGTTTTAAACCAGCTGGGGTCTCCCTGGCAGGGGGGCAGCTGGAGACCACTAGAATCTGCCCCCTTCCCACCTCTGGCAGAGACTGTGAGGCAAGCAGTTAATAAGGAAAGAGGGAGGGGGTGTAATTTGCCTCAGCTCCCCCAGGCTGTGGGGGAGGGGGAAGAAGCTGGGGAACCAGGGCTGGGGGGACTGGTCCTCTGCTGCCAGTGAGCACAGGGCCAAACCCTGCAGGACCAGACTGAGAAGGGGGAGGTGTTAGCAAAGACCTGGCACAATTATCGTGTGTATTTTCTGGAGACAGAGCTAAGGGAACAGGAGAAGGTCCCAGACTACTTGGGCTGATGTGACCCAAAGAAAGAGAACTATACGTACATTATAAAGCAGAACCTGTAAAAGGTGGGAGAGTTGAATACCTAAGAAGAGATGAAAGATGCTGAATACATGAGAGTCCTGCTGAAGGTGCTATAGGTGACAAGCATAATTAGTCAATAATTACTGTGCCTGTAAAAACCTAAGTACAGATGAGGCCTGTGGGATCTCCACTCCAGTACCTGCTGATTCCCCAAAAAGGATTTTCTGAATAACCTGGCTGCAAGGAGACAGTGCCCCCAGGATTACGTAAGACTTGCGCAAGGTTTTCTTTTGTCTTTTTGGTTTATTACATTCCATTTTAAGTCAGGCTGAGTTGTGTGTGTTCTCACTGTATTTTACTGGGCTGTATCTTAGTTTACACAAAGATTTTTGGTTGTTCTTTGTGTGCTTGAGGTTGCAAATTCCTGTATTCAATACATACTTGCTTCAGATAAAGGACTTATCTTGTTCCAGCTTTTATGAATCCAGTGCCACTACCTTTTCCCCCCACCCACCCCTGCCTCAGTCTAGCAGGGGTTCCCCCTCCCCTGACTGGGGAGGGAATGGGAGCCTGGCAGGTAGTGTCCCCCTGCCTAGGCAGACCCAGGCTGGGGGTGTGAGCCAGGGAGGGGATTTAAACCGCCACCCTCCAGTGTGCTGGCTCTGGGCTGCACACCCCCTCTGCTTAAGCAGGGACTGGGGCCAAGAGGTGGGATGGGGAGAGCCTTGGTACTTGGTCCCTGCTCTAGTGCTCACTTCTAGCCTGAGCCACTGCAGGCATGTGGCTGCATGTACTGAATCAAAAGTGAATGTCTGTTCACTTGCTTCTCAGTTTAATCTCTGCAGTTTAGACTAACTTGCAAAGACTGAATTGATTCATCCTCAGGCTTCTTGACTGTCTGTACTTAGCCCTACAGAAGAAGTATTATTTTATTTGACTAACTTTTCATATTCCAAGCAGAGATTTTTTTTTTTCTTTCTCCTAAGACCTAAAGCTGCCACAAAGTATCTTGATGTAGTATCTGTGACTGTCTCCGAAACGGTGACGGACTATAAGGGGAAAATGTGTCGAAATTCTAACTAAACCAGGTCATCTGCTAATAAGCACCAGTCTGGTAAAGCACTTAAATATAATTGTACCCATAAATATATGAATAGATCCAGTGATTTCAGTGGACTGCTCACATGCCTAAGTGTATTGCTTGACTGGAGCTTTTGGTGAGTAGAATAATTATTTTGATTTGTCTCCTGAATCCTTATCAAAATTAAATATTTATGCATGATGTTAATAGTTTTTTTTTTAAAAGACAGTGTTAGAACAAAAAGAGCATGTTGTCAACAAACATTTTTATATGACAGTTGCATAATAGATTCTTAGTAATATTTGTGTCACTTTATTTGTCACTGCTTTCTGCTTTGTTTATAATCTGCATTTTTCTCAGTTTGGAGAATAAAAATAGGTTAGTTTCGTAGGAGCATAGAAATTGCTTGTGGGTCTTTATAGTCCTGTATCTAGGAACTGACTAAAATCACCATTTTGCAGATTTCATAGGAAACAGGAAATCTGGCATTGCCTGGCAATGTCTGCAAAACCCACAAAAAAAGGGGAAAACTTACTGAAAATAAATAAAATGCTGACTCCCCTGAGGGAGCCAGCAGTCCTTATGGCACTGCAGTTTGGCCATGCATCCCACCAGGGGGCAGTGGGAGCTGCCAGCTCATAAGGGAGCCCAAGATGGCTGCTGTCCCCTGTCCCTTGCTGCTAGAGGGCGGCCTGTTGTATGGCCCTGCACTCTCTACCAATCGGCAGTGGGGGATGGGGCTGCACAAGGGACAGACAGCCAATCATTGGCGAGGAGTGGTGCCACTGGGATCCCTCAACCAATCAGAGGCATGCAGGGGGAAGCCATGATAAGCCCTTGAAAATGACAGCTGGCCCCGCAATCTGCCCACAAAATTGTCCAGTTGCCTCATCAAGTTGGGTAGACCCCTACCCATATTGTCTATCTGACAGTAATTAATATATGATGCTTCATAGGAAGACTGAAGAAACTGTGGAATGCATAACTGTGGAATAACCTAACCATAAAGAAAAAGTTTTCTTTAAAAAGATTTCTTAAATCGAAGTAAAGAATTATTAACCTGTTGTACTGTATATAACAGTAGATATTCTTATTTTTCATGTAAACATCTTGAGTTTGTTCAAAACCTGTTCAGTTTTTTGTCCAGTGGTAGTGTTCTTGTTCTTCTGGGTTAGTTTTGCTTTTGTGTTTGAAAAATAAATTGAAATATTCATTAGCTTTAACTTGATTTCCCCTTAGTTCCACTGAACGTATTCTTGTTCTTGTGTTAAAGGCTAAATAGAAATGGCAAGTTTACCTTCTCTGTCCCACTCACTATTTTGATTATTTCAATCATATCTCTTCTCTAAACCAAGCAGTCCTAGGCTTTTCGGCATTTCTGAAACATCACTTTCTATTCCAGTCAGTTTAACCTGTCTCTGAATCCTTCCAAATTCTTTTTGAGAAAGAATGATAGAAATTTTAAGAAGAATTCTAGGAGCAGTTGAATTACTAAATTATATATTAATTTTATGCTATTTTCATAATTTTGTCCCATGTTTATACCTCCTCAGTTTTTTATATTTTCTATCTATGGTGCTGTTTGGGGCGTTGTTTGGCAAATTGTTTTATTACTTACTCGTTTTTATATTTCATAATTATTAGAAGTTCTCTTGTTTTTATTGTAGGCTGCCTTGAGATTTTCATGGAGTGGGCACCATATCAGTCAAATAACTGTTAGCTTCTACTCATTGAACAGTAGTTTATTTTGAGTTGTCTTCAGTAGAGACTGGCAACCTTTTACTGCAGGCTGCTGCTTGCAACTCAGCTCTCTACCATGGACTGCGATTCCCTTGCCCTCTTTACATCCTCACACAAGAGGTGGTGTGGCGCAGCAACCCTAACAGGATCTGTAGTATAGACTCAGTAGTATAGTTGCTTATAATTTACTTTTGTGCATGTATAATTTAGAAAGCCTGTTTTACCACATTTACTTTGCTAGTTTTCCTTCTCCAGTTCATCTGCAGTTTCTGCTCTGACCTGTATTGGATACAGAAATAGACTGGAGTTATTAGTATTCCAAGCAGGTGTTTTAACTGAGTTCTTCTCAGCCCGCATTGTCTTTCCGCAAGCACAAATTTTTGTCAATCTTACGTGCTAATAATCTTTTGCTTTTGCTTTTTTTTTAAAAATTCCATATTGCTTTAATGATTAAACTGTTGTGAAGTCTGGATTTCACATATGGGAGGATTATATTAAAAAAAAAAAAAGATTTATTTGAAATATGAAAACCAAATGTAGAAATATTTCTTTTCAGTTTTAAAAAAGCTTGTATTTTGCAAAAGTTAAATTAGGCTAAATTTAAGTTGACTATGTCCCTTTAAATTACAAGGTAGTTCTCTTTGGCAGAAGAAAATATTTTGACGTGCCAGGACTTTTCATTTTTCTTAAAGTTCCCACTCCAAACCACAAATTCATATGCATTTTATATCCGTGAAGTTAGTTGTTTTTTTGAGAGGGAACAGTATTGTCTTTCCAAAACTTAAACCCCATTTGACACTTTTTGGGTCTATTAATTCAGCTGTTGCTGTGGTAGTTTTGTACAGGAACATGATCTAAAGAAATTTAATTGTTTTAAGTGATTTAATTTACCAAGGACAGTATTGGATCTTATAACTTTGTATCATGCCCAGGGATCCTGGTTTTCTCTGTTTAAAAATTTCAGATTCTGTGATTAACATCCCCTCCCTCTCTCATCCTCCCACCATCACAAATTCTCTGATTACAAAACCCAAAATCCACAATTAAAATAAAACACCATATATTTACAGGGTGTTTATTAAGGTTTAACATGGACTTCATAATTTTGGCTGGACGTATGATAGAAGCAAACTGTAAATGGTGGTTGAAAGCACCATTCATTAAGTTTTAACACAATGCAGCTCAAATTTCTAGACTTCATCGTAATTGCCATCTTTCATGATGCATCGTTCAGTCCGATTTTCCAACTGGTAGAAAACATTTTCCAGTTGCTGCATAGTGATTTCATGAACTGCGTTTGTGTTCCTTACCCTAAGTTCCTCTAAAGATTGAGGTTTTGATAAGTAAACAACAGTTTTAACATGACCCCATAAAGTAGTCCAGTGGAGACAGGTCAGGCAAATGAGGTGACCCGTTTCAGTGACGGGGTCTGAAATAAAATTGAAAAAAATATGCTTGCACTATGCTAAAAAACTTAATGAATTATGCTCTCTATTGCCATTTATGGTTTGCTTCTATCGTATATATCCAAAGTTATTTAAGTTGTGCAAAGACTTTATAAACACCCTATATATAGGTAATAATTGAACACAGTTTTACTGATATATTTACAATTTTAAGGTAATTTGGAAGCCTGCCAATGCCTCAGTCACTGAAATAAAATTAATTCTAAATTGCTAAAAATGTTGGTATTTCATTTTGAGTTTTTTTACCATGGTAAATCAGAGCTCCCCCTGCGCCCTTCGCTCACCAGGACACAGGTCCAGGACCCTCATTTCCAAGTCACAGCCCCCTGCCCCCCTCCCTTCCCCAGCGCTGCCAGAGGGGGTTCCCAGCTGCTAGGGCTACTGGGACAGGGACTTGGCAGCAGCATCGGGCACAATTCTGCATTGCCACCCTCACTGCTGCCAGGCAGGCAGGGAGTGCTTCATCAGGGCAGCGCAGGGCTTATGGTGGCATTGAGCTTCCCTACCCAGCTCTGCTCTGCCCTGCTGCACTGGGTCTTGCCCACTGGGCTGCCCTCTGGATGACCTTCCCGGAGCCCTGCCTCACTCCCCACCGGGGCCCTGTGGATGCACACTCTGGTCCCAAGCCCCACACATCACCCAGCTGGGCAGCCCTTCCTCCTTCCCTCCTTGTTGGGGGTGTCAGCCGCCCCTGCTTCATGTTAAGTGGTGCCTGGAGTAGGTTAGTCCCATAACACCCTTCTTCCCTTGTGGAAATGAAATTCTTGTGGTTTGCTGTTTTAAAAGACAGTTTTAGTAGTAGTGTTATCTTCTGCATGCCCGTGGGTTTTAGGAATATTTCAGAACAATTTACAATAACTGGATCAGCATGTCTTTTCAAGTACTGTTGCAGCTAGTAGGGAGGAATTCAGAAGCTAGTTTAAGAATTAAGTGATTTGTGACAACTAGGAACACCCTTTTAAAAAGCGAGAAGCAAAATGGTTGAGGAAAGTATAGATGACTAGGACTAAATTTAGGTTGATAAAATGCATGTGACAAGAGTGTAAGAAATTACATAAAATAGAGAAGCGCTTATGTAGGTTAATGGCTTAATTCTACAGAATAGTTGTCTTTTATTCACCTTCGTTCAGGTATATGATGAGATTAAATGGTTTTATACCTGGCCTCCTTTAATGATTCAGTGTTATAAATTTGGAATATCTGCTCTGTTACAATGTACTGTTTCTTATTTTTTTTTAAAATAATGTAAATCTAAAATTGATCCAATCAGAGACTGTCATTTTATGACATTACAGCTTCAGACAATGTTTTTTACCTGATAATACCAAATTATCATTATGATGAATTTTAACTCCACATATTTTCTGTTAATATTAGACGACCTAGGTTAGAAAGGTCTTAACAAGCAGTAACCACCTTAATGTTATTTTATAATCTGTTTTATATTTCAGTTCACTATTTTCAAAAGAAGGCATAAAAACTTTCCAGCATATTTCTTTCATTTTGCAATAAGCACTTCCAAAATAATGCATTCAGGTGGTCTATTAATTTTCAAAAATCTGTTTCTTTTTAGATTGTAGACATCTCTACAGCCATGAATGATCGAACAAAGGCTCAGAAGAGGCTTACACAGAATACGTTTGATTTAGAAGCCATGTGCATGTTAAACCGTGCACAGGAACAGGTGGGTTCTATTCTGTTTTCTGTTTATTAAAATGTTGTGAACTTAGTGGAAAAGAGCAGTTGTTTGGCTTTTTCTGAAACATAGGTCTGCTTTGTGTATAGATGCCAAGAAAAGGACTCTTGGGAGCCTAGCTTTAGACTTTCTGATTTGAAAATGTTGGTTTATATTTCTACTCTGAATATTATTGATGCGTATCCAAAAAGAACCAAACTTTCCAAGTTTAGGGTGTTTTCAGAGCTGGAAGTTAAAAGTAGTCATCTTTTATTTGTAGACAGTTGGTGAAAATGGTAATAAGTGTAGATGTATGAACTGGGCAATGTAGAAATCCTTGAAATACTATAAATAAGGAATTTCATTTTTCTTAAAACAAAACAAGCAAAAAACCTTTGAACTGGTAGAGTCTAATCTTTTTTGCAGTTGTGCCATGAATTAGCTCTGCACCCTCCTCAAGTACTACTGCAATCTACTTCCCTACCCCATTGCCTTGCTTTCTGCTCCTAGACCTGTGCTGCCTGCATGAGCTGCTTTGCTGCTTTGTGCTTCTGACCTGTGCAACCTGCCTAGTTTGCTACTTTGCTTTCTGCTTTCTACCCTATCTGCATCTGTGCTGCCTGTCCTTTCCCCTGTGTGCCGTACGCCACACAAGCTGCCTGTGCCACTTGTGGCACTCATGCTGCAGGCTGGCCACCCATGCTTTAATCAGTGCAACAAACCGAAACACTTTATGATTTGGGGTATCCAGTGCTTACTGGGCCTTTATCTCAGGTTTTTTGGTTTCATGCATCTGATTTAAAGTATTGACCAGAAGTAGTTCTAGTCCTGAAAATGGATAAAATTATGTGCAAGTTTGTTTTTTATCTATTTTGTTCATCTGCTTTTGAGAAGAACAGTGGCCAGTTTTATATAAACAGCTTTTGAAATAAATCTTTCCAGGGTTGATGCAAGTGGTTGTGTGGTAGAGTGATAAAAACTGAGAAGATAATTTTATAGTATAAATAAAAAAAAAAATTAAAGAAGCGTATGGTAACTTCTTTTTAAGAGAGATCCCATTTCATGGGGCATATTCCAGGAAATTTTAAGTTTAGAACAAAAATGTGCAGGTATTTATTTTGTTTTCATATTGGTTTGTTTTGCAGATTGATGCCTGGGCTCAGTCAAACTCTCTGCCGGGCCAGTTCACGGGAAGTACTGGAGCACAGGTTTTGTCCTCAGATGCATTGTCCAACAGTGGTCCCCAAGCCTGGATTAGAAAGGTAGAAGTTATGCAGACAGATACGTTCAAATATCACATGTTAAACACCACTGAGGTTACCAGAAGATATGAAAAATGGCACACTAAATATGCTAATATTTGCCACATGTATTTCAGTAGCGTATATGGTAGATTGAACTGAATTAATCTACTGTGTGTGTGTTCAGCCTACATACTCATTGTTATGCTTATCTTGCTGTGCATTTTAAAGTGTTGGTCTTGATGCTTCAATTGGATGCTTGACTCATTTCTGATAGGTACACTGTAGGGATTGAAAAAAGATGTGTAACCTGATATGGAGAAGACTGAACCTGTTACTGTTACCTTGTGCTGAAGTAATGTTCAGAAAATTTAGTGCGATTGCAAAGGAAAAATCTATAACTAAACTACTCTGTTTAGGGACACATCAGTCAGGGCCTGATCCTGATGTCATTGAACTCAACTATATTTTGACACTAACTTCAATGGAAACGGGATCAGACCTGCTGCTGCCCAAGATGAACTTCGGTTTGGATTGGTTCCATCTAACTACTTTCTCCCTTCTGTTTGCATTACATAATGCCGTTTCTGGCAGCCAAATATTTAAAATAGAGGTTGCAGTTGGATAAATAAGTGTAATATCATCAAGCACTTGCATACAGTTGCTGAAGAGTAATACTGGCATATTTTCAGGGTGAAATATATCATACATTGTTCTGTTTTTTGTAAGTTTCTTAACATGACATACTTTATCTTTGTAAATGATTGCTGAACAGATTCTCTTCCAGAGGATTAGAACTGGGGAATCTATGAGATTCCCATCTTTCAGGCAGAATCTTGTGTTAAGCAGTCATTCTAGCAAAGAACACATTTCAGTGTTTCAGAAGCCTGATTATTCACAAAATCCTAGGATTTTCCCAACTATTAAGTTAGGTTTCAGGTGCAGAGAGAATTTTTCAGTAAAAATGATGGTAAACTGGACCATGTGTTCTTGAATTAGGACACTATATAGAGGTGTTCGCCAGCGTTCAAAACTTTAACTTGTTTTTCCTCTTTGTAGCAAAACAACAGAAAGGCTACTTGTTAGAGGGAAGGTTTTCTGGACTCTTCTCAATAAGATCTAATGCCCAGGGCCAACATTTAGTTTACTTTAAAGTCTGACTTCAAAAGTCACTAATTTTGAATTGTAATATGGCTGTGGAATGTTGGCTTCAGTAATTGAAAATAGTCCATTGTTTTCCTGGCAGAGAGGCTTCAAAATGTAATTGATTCAGTTGGGAGACTTACTGGGGAGAAAAGGAAAACCTTTCTACTAGAAGTTGTAAAAGAGACCAGTAAGCTTCCTAAGGCTCATTTGAGGGTTCTCCCCTCCTGCATGCCTCAAGAGAGTCCCAGGACAAAAGGGGAGAGAATGTCCCTCTTAACTTCTCTTTTCATCCATTTCTCCTTCCCTGAGGTTCTGAGATGGTCTTTTGTGGCTTGCAGTAGCAGGATTGTCCTCTAACAAAACACACTGAGTGGAGAAGGCAGGTGTGTTTTTCTTCTATCTCCTGCGCCCTTGAACTATGCTAAGTGTGTTCATTCTCTGAAAAATATGCTCAGGTCTGAATGGGGGAATGGGGAAAGAAACTTACTGGCCCAGGCACATGGGCACTGTTAGGAACAGAAGGCTCTAAGTGGAGAGCATGGTGTTCACCAGCAGTTCACTGAACCTAGAAGAAGCAAGCCTGGGAAAGCACTCACTTCTACCTTTCTCCACCCAGCAAACATTGTGTTGTCTGCAGCCTCATCGTTTCTATTTGGCAAGCCATTGGAGTGTTACTGGGTAGAGAGTTGGGATGGTACTAGTGCTGCTTACTTGCCTCCTTCTGCAGTGCTGGTCCTCTGCTTGACCTTTTTGTTCCTTCCAGGCACGTTGCTGTCAATTTCCCATGCTTGACATCTGGTCACAGTCAAAACTCCTATATGGAGGACATTAGGGGCTCAATTCTCTTTTAAAAGTTGTAGAAAACATGGGGCAAGAGACAACCTTTACAAAGCTTATTGGGGTGGATGAACTACAAGAAGGAATATCAGTCTTGTAGCTGATATATGGGATGATTTCACATAAGTAAAATGGGAATAGTGTGTTTTGAAACTATAGTATCTTTCAAGGACATTTGTGGGGTTTTTTTTTAAACAAAAAAAACCAAAACAGTTATGAAATGGAGAGTTCAGTTCATGTATTTCAGGCAAGTCACCTGAGCTTCCTTATCTCAGTGATGCAGTGATGTTGTGAGAAATTAAACTTTTTCCCATATGTATTTTAGCAAACACGTTTTCTGGTAAGATTTCTATTCACAAAAACTAGAATCCCTTAATCTGTATCATTCGGTGCTGCTGTTTTTAAGGCTTCCCTTTCAATTCCACAGTACACGGGAAAGAATGTTACAGACTTCTGGTTAGACGTTGGGCATATTGAAGATGGTCATACTTGTCTTCATTAGGAACCCTCACCTCCCCTGAGGGGGACTGGGTTATGCAGCACTTTGCAGAATCCAGTCTTAAAATTTCCTGGGTCAGCCAGTTATCCAAGTGTCAAAAGACATGGAGCTAATGTGTTTTTTATATACATGCTATATATGACAATGTATGTCTGACAGACTGAAACTAAGCAGCAGATTATAAAACTGATATAATGTGGTTTCCATATTTTATCTAAATGCAGAGAAGGGAAGGTATGGTACATTGCTGTATCTCTGAGGAGAGCTAAGGTTTTTAGCATAGCTTGGTTGGGAAATACAAGCTTAACTCTGCATCTACTGAGTTTCAATTGCTTGGGTTTGGTGAGGTTTTTGCAGCTTCAAATGTTCTTGAAAAGTAATATGTATTCAGACCACTATGTACCTTCAACTTTCATTCAGCTACACCTTAGTAAATTTTTGTGGGCTTGTAAATTCTGCTACTGAAATGGTAACGGTGACTGATTTGAATAATAGATATTCCTACCAGCAGTGGCTTTTGGTTTTGAGTTTAACTGATATAGCTGTCTCTCAGTGTGGTTGGGCATGGGGTTGTTGAACAGTATTCCTAAAGGTGCGAACAGTATTCCTAAAGGTGCAAGTTTCCATTAATACAATTTGTGACCAGTATTATTTTTTTTTCTGAAAAGTGGTTTCTGTTTTAATTTATCACCATTGATGTAATCCGTTCACAAATGTGATATATTCTTTATGGAGGTCAGGATTTTTTCTTCCCCTTTTTTTCTTGCCAGTAGAGAACAGAGCTGAACAAAATGTCATTTGAGGAAATGTACACACACTATTTTATCCAGCAAACCTCTTTCGAGGCTTTCTCCTGCTTAGACTTTTCCAGAGACACCAGCTATGTCTAGATAAATTAATTCATTCGCAGTTATACAAAAACCATTTTTTCCAAAACTAGAGTTTTGTAGGAGGTGGGGAAGGGATGAGGCATCTGTTCTGGTGGGCTCTTCACAATGGCAGTCTTTCCCTTCCATTAATCAGTATGACTGCTGTCATCCATACTTTCATGTTATAATGTAAGAACCATCACTTTGCAGAAGTCTTCCCATTGTCATGCCCCATAGAGTGCTAGAAGCAGCTCGTTGATGCAGAATCAAAAATATTCCAGTGCTTTATATTTTCTCTATCTTTTGATTTTGTTAATGCTTTCTCTTTTTTGGCATTCAGTTGCATTACAACAGATAATGAGACTAGTATTTTCCCTATTCTGGGAGAAAAGATGGGAAAAAAAGTATTTTTCCACAATTTCACTGCAAATCAGTGGCAGAGTGGAATTGGACTTTTATCATTGGAAGCACTTTGTTTAGTTTTCCAGACAATACTCTTTCTCAAGTTATCATCTAAATTAAAAACATTAACATTTAGTAATTGTCCTTTAATGTTCATTTTAAAATGAATTTCAACTCTGAATTTGTTCATTGTGAATCATCTTGATTCTTTCAGTGATTTCTTTATCAGTTATCCTGATTGTTTATAAAAAGGTTTTTTTTTGTTTGTTCCTCTCCCACCCAATAACTGGAAGTCCTGTACTTTTCAAGTGGAATGGGTATAAAGTTGAGCTCCTAGCTTTTTTATATCATTCCCAGAAATAAACTTTCTGGAGCCTGCAATGTAATATGCAGGTTAAACTTACTGCAAGTGTTATAGATGTTTTTGTTAACAAATGGATCCCAGTTGTCATTCTTATTTGCCAGTGCCTCTGTTGTGTTAACAGGAGAAAAAGCAGAAAAACTTGTTACAGCTAGAGTCAGCAGGTGGGATTCTGAACATAGGAAACAGGTCTGTTGAGTACAGTGAGCCATGTTTACAACTGCTTTTTGAGAGAATTGCAATTTCAATTTTTAGAAAAACTTAAGACTACTTCCTAGGTTCAGAATTTGTTCATGCTTTTTGATTGTTACTCTATAGAAGCCTCAATTTTAAATTATGAAGGGGGTCTACAGTGAGTCTTTTCCTAAAAATAGTTTGTTTGAAAATTTGATGGGGAAGGCTATTTAACATTTAGGTGACCTCATAAAGTAATTGTTTTTCCTCTTCTTTGTGAACTGAGTACACACTGGTGGTGATGAAACAGGTGTTGATATTGAAAATTCTATCATTGCAAAGCAGGTACAAAAGAGGAATCGGAACCTGGGTGACATTGACTGGGGTTTGTATCATTCTCTCCATGGGTGCCCTTTTCTTATATGAGGTTCCTGGAAAAGAGGGGAGGATGAAACTGGAAGTAAGTAAAAGCCATTTGAGGTGTATGTAGCCGAGGCAGTTAGTATCAAACATCGATTTAACTCTATTTCTCTACACATGCTGCATGGTCTGTACTGATCCAAAAAACCTCAAAAATACAGGAGTGGTAAACTTTGCCTCTCCCTTCTTCCTTCCATCAGATCATCTTGTTACACTCGGCATCCACTTGCGTCATTTCTAGCTATTTGTTATATAGGTACATATTTATTACAATGTTCAGGAATACCTAAAACTTAACTTTTCAACACCAGGGTTTGGGTGGCTTTGATGCATACGTTGTTAGTGTGTATCGGATGCCCATGTTGAGAAGCTAATCATTTTATTAAGGACATGATTACATATTCTTAGTCCTCTGTGGAAGTAAGATATCTAATATGGCTTATATAAATAAATTGAACACAAGGAAATCTCTCAGTCTGGGAAATGTTTTGTACTTCAAGCACAGTGTAATTAAAAAAAATAAATAAAAAAAAAAAAAAAGAGAGAGAGCATTCTAGGACCTTGTTTTGGTGCCTAGGTAAAGCTGAAACCAAAATATTAGGCATTGTGTCGTCTAACTTACTGTGTGCGAATGCTGACTGCCTTATCAATACCACTGTAAATTTGTGTATTTTAAGACGAGCAATTTCTTGCTGTGATGGAAATGATTGATTTTACTCTACTTGGGTTAGTGGGTGGGGCAAAGAGAGATGATAGTTCACAGAATAACCTGTGAACTTTCACCCCTCTATATGGAAACTTGTTTCAGGGTCAAATCCTTGTAGCTGCCTTCTTGCCACGGTCAATGCCAGCCCTACTATTCACAACACTGCGGCCATCGAGGCCTAGGTACGTAAACATTTAAGGAGTTTTTAAAGTTCTTTACATCAAAACAGATTTTTAAATTTCTATTTGATAATCTTACGACATTTAACAGCTCTTATGTTAATGATGATTTAAGCTGGTATGATGACTACTGCTGCTAAACTATGCGACTAAGTACTTTTTTTTTCTTAAAAATATATAGAAACACCTGTGTCTCTTTCATGTGGATTTGCAGAGTAAAGCTTTGTATATGCAACGTCTGTGTAATAAAATGGGGAAACATTTTTGAAATTTAAAATGTGCCTAAACTCGTACGTCATTACTAAAGTGCTTGTATTTTGTTCAATAACTAGGTACACTTGGCACAAACTTGCCAGTTAGACAATTAACACTGCCTCCTTTCACAAGATGAGAAGAGATGCATTGGAACCAAAGTAGCGTGTTTAAAAATAAATGACGGTTATGATTTTATTAAATATGTATTTTCAAAGTGGGTCAGTTGCCTTTTTGGAATTAAAGGATCTCATTAAAATTTTCCTAGGCTCTTTTTAGATTGATATTTTGAAAAGTTGTGTGCCTAATGTCTGTATATGTGTGAATTCTGGTTTATATAAGACATGCTAATGTATGTAAAGCAGAGGTGTATTCACTTGAATTGATCTGTGAACTTACTAGAAATATTTTTGGAAGATCCCAGTTACTTTTTTAAAATCCAGTGCTAACTTTAGGACTTGTTTTACTTTTCTTTCTTTGGATAGGATCAGTTCTTAAGAGCAGCCCCAGTAACTGGAGGAATGGGAGCTCAGCTGATGAGAAAAATGGGCTGGAGAGAAGGAGAAGGATTAGGAAAAAACAAAGAAGGCAGTGTGGAGCCTATTTTAGTTGATTTTAAGACTGATCGAAAAGGTAAGCCATTTTCTTGAATGTTTTCAGATAACATAAAACTGACTGTTTTCTTTTTATTGAGCTGCATAGATAGCTTCTTAGTAGCTGGAGATTTATTTTCAATTTTTATCTGTGTATAAAAACTACAGTCAAAATAATGGTTTTGATTCTGCCCTTGGACTGTAGACAACTTAAACTTACTTTTGTGAAGGTTCAGTTGCAGATGTTAGTTTCATTTAGATAAAGGGGGCTTATCTTCTACTTAAATTTAAGCAAATATGTAGGTGCCTTACCTTCATAACAGCAGCCTTGAAATTGGTAGGGCCTGATTGTAACAGGTGCTGGGGTGTCTGGTCCTTAAAGAAAGGAGGAGGCTCTAGAAGTGGTGGGGAGAGGGGGCTTAACTGGGAGATGCACTCAGGGCCAGAGCCAGGGCAGGCGGTCTCACTCTGGCTGCTGGCATGAAAGGAGCTACTGAGCAAGCAGCAGACAGAGGGAGACTGTAGGGGTTAAGAGAAGGCAGCCTTAGAGCTAAGCCGTAGAGCTGGTGATTTAGGGACTGAGACAAGGGGCGCTGGTGGTCTCAGCTGGCCCAGGAGTGGGGCCAGGGTCCCAGTGCTTGAGACCAAAGGTTAAGGAACAGGGCCAGAGAGAGTTTGAGGCTCTGGGTTGCCCAGGGAGCAGATATAGTTAGGAAGCAAAGATCAGTTAGAGACAGAGGCCTGAGGCACAGCATGCGTAGGCGATGGATATAACAAATGTGACATAGGGACCAGGGTTTGGGGATGCCTCTAGGGAGAGGCACTTACTGGATGGGATGTAGAGCATGATTGGTAACATCTGCAAGACATGGGTGTGGTGTAAGTGGCAGTTGGAGCCATCTAATTAGCTGTCACTACACCGCCCCTTAAGAGCTTAACAGAAGCATGGGATCAAAAATCCCTGGGGAAGCCTCTCTTTCAAAGGATCTAGCAACCACAAGGTGTAGCAGGTGAGGTGAAGTGGAGCAAGCCTGAGAAGCCAGAGCAGAGCAGGGGCCAAGTAGCTACCAGGGGCCAGTGCCTGCTATACTAGTCAATTCAAGGCTGGTTAGAGGTATTCATTGTTGACTCCTAGGTAAATTATGCCCAGTTAGGCAGTTAAGGCAGCGTGTACCAAACTTCTAATACCTGAGGCACAATTATTTTCTGGATTAAAATTTTGTCACATGGTTTTCTGAATGTTGTGGCACCTCAGTTGAAAAAACTGACAGCTGAATTCAGAAAAGGTATGGAGGGGGTCCACGAGGCTAGGATAATTGCAAATCACGATCTAAGTGGTGCCACTCAGGTGGTGGGGCAGGACCTTAGGGCAGGACCTTAGTCTGCTGTGCCATGCTTTCCAGTGCCTGTCACCTTCCAGCCTCTGGTTGGTACTTCAGAGGATATGGACAGTCCACACTGCTGAGGCTGCTCCTGCCAGCACCCATCCCTGTAACCCCTTCTGCCAGTCATAGTAGCATGGGAGGAGTGGAGGGGATGAACCAGGCTGCAGAGCGTGGCTTTGTCTGTGTGCCATCCTACACACTGCTGGGAGTATTGCAGGGTGGTGGGGGGCTGGCACAGGGGCTGCCTGGGGTTGGGGAAGGCAGCAACAGTGGCAGCAGTCCACAGAGAAGTAGTCGCATGTGCTGGGACAGGTTCAAAATGCTGGACAAGGGAGAAGAGCACTTACCCCTAATGGGATCTTATGGTACACTTTCATTGCTCTTATAGCACATGAGCGTGTCATGGCACACTCTTTGGGAATCTCTAGGTTAAGGGTAGTACACTTAGATTACAAAGTAGATAGTTGGGCTGAAAGTTACTCTGCACTTCCGTGGCTTATGTATGTTGCAAGTTTTTGTTACAGTATAAGCAGTAAGGTAACTAATTGGGACTGTCACTGGTTTTGTAGTTAAGCACATGATGTTCTGACTCACTTGCAGGGGTGCTATTAAAGTCAGTGGAAACTGTAGATGTTGGAACTGTAGAGTGATTGACAGAGATTTGCCACTTGTGTAATGCTTTAAAATTGTCAGATCAGCACCAAAAATATGTTATAAGTCAACAATTGTAAATCTTGTGTGTGGAGATGAGAAGTGGAGACTCTGTCTTACTCCTTCATTTAAAGAGTGTAGTAATTGGAGGTCATTTGCAAGTAATTGGCCTTTAGCAGGCTGTAAGATGGCTTTATAATTGCGACCATCTAAAAGTATAGACATGAAAACAGTACAAATACATGTGAGCTTTATTTGGAAAGTGGCCAGACATTTATAATTGTTAATTTCCTTCAGTTTGCTGAATCGAAAGTGGGGGATGGGAAGGAGGAAGAGAGTGGTAATTAACTGGTTGACCTGCACCAGGAACAAAATAAGGTTTTGCTGGTTCTCCCTCACCGGCAAGGAAAAAAAAAGTTCTTTGGGTCTTTAAGGAGTTGGTCCTGCAAAGCTTTCATTCATGGTAACAGTAACAGTTTCTTCCATTTAATGCAAGTAATAACACAAGCATCGGGAAAGAACTTTTTAAAAAGTATTTTATTCAGTCTGATTTCTCTTTTCCAGTGCAGCTTTCCTAATGAGCTATCTGACTGTTTCACATCCAGGCTCCATGGGCACAATTACACCTGTATGCGGTGCAGCGTCGGGCACTTATAGATTCATAAATGCTAGGGTCAGAAGGGACCTCAGCAGATCATTGGGTCCAACCCCCTACCTAGGCAGGAAAGAGTGCTGGGGTCAGATGACCCCAGCCAGATGCCTGTGCAGCCTTCTCTTAAAGACGCCCACGGTAGGGGAGAGCACTACCTCCCTTGGAAGCCCATTCCAGATTTTGGCCATCCTTACCATGAAGAAGTTTTTTCTGATATCTAGCCTAAACCTGCTCTGTCAGTTGTAACCATTGTTCCTCATTACCTCAAGAGGCACCCTGGTAAACAGAGCATCTCCAATCCCTTGCTGCATCCCCCTAATGAATTTGTAGGCAGCCATAAGATCACCTCTCAGCCTTCTGTTGTGGAGGCTGAAGAGGTCCAGGTCCCTCAGTCTCTCCTTATAGGGCTTGTCCTGTAAGCCACTAAACATGAGTAGCCCTCCTCTGGACCCTCTCGAGTCTATCAACATCATTCATGAAGTACAGCACCCAAAACTGGACGCAGTATTCCAACTGCGGTCTGACCAGTGCTGCATAGAGGGGAAGTATCACCTCCTTGGTTCTGTTCATCATGCATCTGGTGATGCATGATAAAGTGTGGTTAGCTTTGATGATTTCATCACGCTTCTAAAAGTGCGCGGTGCTGTGTTGTGTACATCTGCATAAATGGCCAAATGCACATCAGCGCTGAGAAAAATGGCAGTGTGCTTTTGAACTAAAACACCTTGGATGTGTTTTGGTTCAAAAACGTGCTGCCGTCATTTGCTCAGTGATGATGTGCATGTTGTCATTTATACAGATGCATGTGATGCAGCGATGGGCGTGTCAGTTTGTGTGCTGCTCAGACTCGATCAAGTCTGCTCTGGCATGCTGGATTTCTGATGCATTGGAGCAGACTGCAGTATGTGTATAAATGCCCCATGATACTAAGACCGTTAAGTGTCTGAGGACCTCTGAGTGGTATCTGATTGGGCATTTGGTCCTAATGATTTTTTTAAATATAAAAATACTGTACGAAGGTTTGAATCAAGATCAGGAGATCATTGTGTGTGACATTTTAAAAAGCAAGGTGAGGGGAAATTAAAGGATACAACACAAACATTCAGGGGAACTGCTGGCACAACTGAGAAATAAGATTTATGAGGTGCAATCTTGTAATGGACTACTTTGTAGTGGGGAGAGACTAGATGAGCTTTTGGGACAGAGAATGCCCTTACTCTAGTATGAGAGAGAAGCAGGCTGTGCTAAATATTATCAGTTATGTTGTTTTTGTTTAACTTACTGTGAACTGCCCATTTGAAATGGAAAGTGGGTGGTTTACCTATGGAGTAAAGAGAAGTAATTGGAAATAGTTACAGACCAAGTAAAGAACAAATATAGTTAAGCATACTATATTTATTTATTTGATTTCTATGTCACCCTCCACAGAAGGGCTCAGGGGAGCTTAGAATAATGGTCATGAAAACAGTAAATAATTAAGAAAAAAAAGTGATAGAAAGAATACCCAAAGCTTAACCCTACCTCCTAAATGCTTTCCTGTATAAAGAAATGCAAAACTCCACAACTCTTGGTTCAAAGATTATACCTTTTATTAGACCAGCTAGAGTTTTGCATTTCTTTTTGTCTTGGACCAACCACTTTCCTGTATAAAGAGGTTTTATGATGTTTTTGAAACATGGCTAGGTTCAGGCTGTATGAACCTCAAGGGGGAGGGAGTTTTTGAGCTGAGGAGCAACTGAGCAGAAAGACCTCCCAGTTGGTTTGGACAAATCAAGCTTGACACACAAATGGTACTTGAAGGTGAACTTGACAGTTGTGGTGGAACATATGAAAAGAAGCAGTCGCTTAGGTATATAGGACCCAGGCCATAAAAGGCTTTATATGTCAAGACTAGAGCCTTGAATTGTGTGTGAAAGCTAATGCAGACTTCGCAGCACTGGAGTAGTTTGCTCCCAACAACCCACCTCTGTCAAAAGGCAGGCTGCTGCATTTTGCACCAGCTATAGCCTTCAAGGGCAGCCCAACATGGAGCATATTGCAGTAGTCTAGCCTTGAGTTTACAAAAGCATAGGTGGTTGTGGCCAGATCTGGATCTGAAAGAAAAGTTTGCAGCCTTCACACTAGATGGAGTTGGTGAAAGGCCTCTTAGCTACCGCTGGAACCTGAGAATCCAGGTATAGCAAAGGATTGCACCCTGAGACTGTAGACATGAGTAAGGAGGGGAAGCCAAATCCCATAAATAACAAAGCTGTCCCTATTCGTCCAAGGAGTAAGGTCTGCTCACTTATCATCATGTCTGTTTCAGCAAGTTTCCCTATACTGTCTAACATGAATGACGTGCCCCTGGAGGCTGGCGGGGTGGTGGTATGTGACTGCCCACAGGAGGTGGAGGTGTGGTGGTGGTGAGTGGGGAGTTCCTACAGGTGGTGATGGCATGGGGGGGAAGTGCTGATCAGTGGTTGGCGGCCACCCGCAGACACTAGCGATGGCGGGGGGGGGGAGTGCCAACTGCTTGCAGGCACTGCCGGCGGTGGGGGGGAATCACAGGGGATGCACCACCGATCTCAGGGTTTGCACGTGCACCTACTTGCACCCCCTACATGTTGCCAATGCTGTCTAAACTGGTTACCAATTATAATGTCTTAGAAGCACAAAGAGGGTTAATAACTTCAGCAAGCTAGGGGCTGAATCTGGGTAAAGAAATAGTTTAGCCTATTGTTTCAAAGTCTGCCAACTCTTTCAGGAAAGATTGCATGGGTCTGAGGCCTAGCAGAAAGCAGATTGCTGATCTGCAGCCATTTTTTATGCACACTGTTCAAAATGTGCTGTAAGTTTTTAGCTGGGAAAAGCTCAAATCCTGGCATACCTAGAAGCTGAACAGCTATTGTACCTTTACCCAGTCCTCACAGAAGCTACATGCTTTGTCCTGTCAGAATCTAAGATGCCCTCTAGAAACAAGAAAACAGTTGTCATGCAAGCAAAATGTGGAAAAGGCCTATCTTAGACTAGCATATTCAGTATCCTGGGGGTTTGCCAGCGCTGTTCCCTGTAGTACATTTTGCATAAATTTTTAACGTATATAGAGGTTATTTTACAATAGTGTTTTACTCTTAGGATGGATTTCCTGCTGGCATAAATTTTTCCTTTTTTAATTTCATTCCATTGCTCAGTGAGCCACTCAGGACAATTCCTTTCCCTTTTTCTGCTCTTTGTAATACCTGTAGAGATTTATTATTGTTAGAATTGCTATTACAGTAGTGCCTAAGGGCCACAACTGTATGGATCTTGTGCTTGTGCTTTCCCTGTCATTGCTTGGCTGAAAGGAGACGATAATTTATAATGAATAATCTAATTAATTTTGCCTTGCCTTCTACTTTTCAATTTAAAAATATTAAGAATTGCTTCAATAATTCTGAATAGCTCTTGGTCTGTGCCTTTTTTGTGAGCAGTCAGTTGCAAGTACCTGATGTTCATTCCCCATTCCTGATGCAAGTTCATCTGTAGATACTTGAGAACCTTGCAGCTATTCTAGAGTTGCTTAATTTCATCTTTATTTTGCTGTTTGGAGTCTTAGCAGTATGGAGAATACTGTATCCCTTCATGTCTTGACACAAAGCTCCGTAACAGCTAAGGCCAGAGTAATAGAGAAGTGCATCTTAATGTTCGGCTAATCAGACATGGGTGCCTAACATTAAGATATCTTGAATTGGAAGAAGCAACAAGAATAGTTCATTTGATACAGCTAGCTGAAGCAATTCTTGATACAGTGGGAGGGCAATAACTGTATGGGATATATTGGTAATAGTATTTTTAAAAAGCTGAACATGTGCTGTGCAGACCAGACTATTTCAGGGAAAGGTTTGAGAACAACCACGGACAGTATAGGTGTGTACCACTGAAAGGCAATTTGGAACTTTAATGGAGGGTATCACAAGAACAGGAATATGGATAGACAGTTTTCTTTTTATTGCCTATATTGAAAGAAAAATAATTTTTAAAGTTTTGTTTAAAATAATGCAAAACTAGTGAATTGTTGATTTCTGAAAGCACACAAGAAGGGACAAGCAATTTGTTTTGTTCAGTGAAAGCTATTACAGGAGACAAAGACCTGGATCCAGGCTTTGCCAGGCTCTCGCATGGCTTGGCCCCTTCAGACCCACCTTCTAGGTCAGGGTGGGCAAAATACGGCCTGTGGGCCACATCTGCCCTGCAAGGCCATTCTCTCTGGCCTGTGGGGCCCCTAAAAAATTTAGAAAATGAATATTCACCTGCCCCTGGTTCCTGTCAGAAATGGCAGGAACCAAGGACAGTAGGACCCAGGGGAAGCCCAGCAGGCTCCCACAACAGCAGGGCCTGTGTGGCCCGCTTCTGGCCTGGGACCATGTGGCTGCCCCATGCGGGAAGCTTAGGTAAGGGGGAAGGGCAGGGAAGGATTCCAGGGAAAAGCTGAGTGCGGGGGTGAGTTACTGCTCCTCACCTGCCCAGTGGCCAGTGCTCCATGCTGCAGCCACTTGCAGCCTGTCCGGGGCTGTCCGGAGCAGGCACAGGCAGCCCCGCATGGGCTGCAACTGCCTGCAGCAGGGAGCACCAGCCATGGGGTGGGCAAGGGGCCACTTTTCCCCGCGCTCAGCACCAGCTTCTTCCATGCTGGCAAACAGGGGTTCAGGACTGTGTGCTGTCCTCCCCCTATATTGTGGGGCTGGAGCGCACTGGAAGTGAGCAGGTGCAGGAGCCAGCGGGAGGATGGGGCCCACACCGGCAGGGCCCAGAGCAGGGGTGCAGGAGCATGGGGTCCCAGCCAGCAGGGCCTCTGTGGAGCTGGGCCAGCTCCCCCCTGTCCCTGGTGGTGCAGCTCAGCCTGGCTCCAAAGACCCCTGACAACCTGTGCCCCACTTTGGGCCCTACCACTTCTGGCCCTGGGACATTGGTCCCAAAATGGTGACCAGGGGGCGGGGCACCTGTCAAGGGGCAGGGCTACCCATGTGGCCCTTGACAGCCTGCCAAAATTGGGTGAGTGGCCCTCCACCTGAAATAATTGCCTGCCCCTGTTCTAGGTGCTGGCCCAAAGTAGCTTCCAGGCCCAAGACAGCACTTGGTAACTGAAGTCTGCTGTCTTCCAGCAAGCTGGAAATGCTTTGTCCACTGCAGCTAGAGATGCAAAACCATAGTGCTTCAGTTGAAAGCAGAGCATTTCTGTGGTCCATTAGATTTAGTTCTGAGCATGTTTCTTAACCTTTCAAGGGACACAGTGCCTGGCAAAACTAAAAAGGAGGGACACAGGTTATTAATGCAGGAGAGTTAAAAAGCATTAGGCTATTTTCCTTCATTGTATGTGACTGTTAACTCATATTTGTGATTTATTTCTGATGTAAATAATATTAAGAACATTTAAGAAACTAGCAGTTCAAATTGGGTATAACATAACACTTGGAACCAAAATTCCTTGAAGTAAGCTATACTTGAGAAGTATAGCTGTTAAGAGTGAAGATGTGGCAAGGAGGCAAGTTAGAATAAAACATGATGAAGAGGAGGAGCCTGGAAAAAATCTACTATCTTTCTCCTTCACACCCTTATCCCCCAGATTCAAATAGAGGTAAGAAACAAGGAAAATAAAATGAAAGACTGAAGGAAAAAAATTCAAAACCATTGCGCGCGCGCGCACGTGTGTGTGTATATGTGCACATCTGTATATAAAATTATTTCTTTTAGGGTATTTTTGAAATTCACGTGGGTAAAAGAAAAAATAATTGAGGGGAAAGGAAGTGGGTTGCCCTGCAACTTTGCTTTTGTACTGGGCAGTGAAATTACATTTTATTTCACATTTTTAAGATCCAGGATGTAAACATAGATTGAAGGACTGGAGAGAGAGCATTTTTAAGGAGGAAATCTATTGTACAAAAGTAATCCATAAAAAACAAGATTGATGGCCGCTGCCTTAGAACTGTACAGAGCATTTTAATTTTAAGCTTATATCCTCCTCCTTGAGAACCAAATATGTAGTACCAATTAACTGTTATATAGAAACAGAAGGAGCCTATTTCCTTAAAATTAGTTCATTCTTACTACTCAGGATAAAAGTAACTGTGCCAAGGAGACTTCGCAAACAAAAAAAATCTGTAACTGACTCTTTTATAGGAAGTTTCCCAGCAACTTTCATTGGGACATGTCCTTTACATCACTGAGATAACCCCACGCTTTTTGTTACTTATAGCGAATGCACTGCGTTTGTCCAAATTAAATTTAATTCACTGTAAATTGAGTATAAATTTGGGCAAGAAGTGAAAAAAATCTGGTAACTGTAGAATGAGAGCACGGGTCACACAGGAGTCATTGTAAATACTGAATTCCTTCAAATGATTTGAATGGCACAAGGCAATGAATTAGTTTTCATAAAAATTGAATAAATTTTGAAGTTTCTAAATTTAAAATGGGAAATGTGCAAATGACTAAAATAAATGGGGTGGTGGCAAAAAGACTTTGGTGGCTTGCTTCTGAATTTCAGTCCAGCTCTTGGTCTGTTTCCTATAAAGGTCATATGTGACTTTTGATGCTGACCTCTGTAAAGGTATTTATGCTTGTCATCCTTTATGTTAACTCTCTGAATTTCCCAGTAGCTTAGTTACAGCCTTACAGCAAAAGTTGTTGCAATGGAAGAGTGGAGAAGGAAGGGCAGGAAAAGTAGTGCTGAATAAAGGGGACATTAAAAAACTTTGAGTGGACAGTTGGGCTGTGGTTGCTGTCGCCATAGTAAAGCACATTGATGCAGGTTATTGGTTGATGGAATGAGAGACGTGCTATTCTCAAGACATCATTGCAAAATCAGGTGTGTACAGGGAGAAAACCACAGGATAAAAATCTGTTTTCTGTTTTGTTTAGGGCTTGTTGCAGTGGGAGAAAAGGCACAAAAGAGATCCGGACATTTCAGTGTGATGAAGGATCTTTCAGGTGAGACCTTTTTTACTCCTTTAAAATATGTTTAAGTTAATATATTTGGTTGTATCAGTAGAATTGATTTAGAAAACAAATATGTTGCTGTCTTTAAGGTAAACATCCAGTTTCTGCACTGATGGAGATCTGTAATAAAAGAAGATGGTCACCACCTGAATTCGTATTGGTGGATGATAGTGGGCCTGATCATCGCAAACACTTTATCTTTAAGGTAAACTTGAATTCTCTTTTCTCATGTATTACATACTCTGTTAAGATGAGGCTTTAAGCATTGCTATATTTGTGTTCTACTAGCATTCACAATGCATTAGGCACCGTCTAAACACATAGGAGTACACAATCCCTCTTACAAGGAACTATCAATCTAAACCCAGATCCTACAGGCACATTTCTGACTATTAAGAAAGAAGCTGAGATATTTTTCCCCAGTTTTTGTTTAAACAGAAAAAACAATTTGGAGTTCAATCTTATCTCTTTATTCCCAGGAATAGCCTTACGGGGTACTACGTTTGTGGAGAAAGTGACAGGATTTATCTTTTTATTTCCTATTTTAGCTTAGTATAACCCGCATTTACTTTCTCTTCCTGGGCTGGATCTTTCTTCTGTAAAGAGTTGACAGAGAATTGGGTAGTAACAAAGTGTAAGTGACTTTTGTGGGAACAAGAGCTGCAGATTTACACACATTTCAAAGTTTGGCTTATGGAAGGAAGAAATTCAGACATACCTATTTTTTGCATTAACCATACAAGAAGTTTCTTAATGAAAAATTCTGGTAGTTCTTATCTCATCTTGTCAGTACCTGGCCACCTTCCATATTAGATTAGAAATACAGTTCTAAACCCCTGCCTGTCTGGCCTCATGAGGTGGTCTTGGAATAACTTAGAAGTGACAAAACAAAGGTTATGATCCTGTCGCTCGCTGCCTTAAGTATTCCATATTGTACAATTCTGCTAGGTACACTGTACAAATGCAACAGGAAGCCATCCTGAGTGGAGCTTAGGCAGTACAGCAGTGAACAGGAGGAATATTAGTAATAGATGTTATACTCTGAGAATTTTCTGTTTTGCATGATAAGGATTTTTAGTCCTTTCCACAGTTGATCAACAACAATTTGATGGGACAGTGGTAAAAACAACTGAGCTTTGTGTATGCAGACAGCTTTCACTGGCAGATCTGTGCTAAGAGCAAATTACAACTGAGGCTTGCTGCATAGTCTGATTTGTTCTTGTTGTACGAGTTGTGTTGCAGGCTGTCTGGGCTGCTGAACAATGAAGAGGATGCAGAATTAAGCACAGCACTTCCTGTTGGCTTTGTTTTTAAAGTAACAAGTTGGAACTTTTGATATTTTCCCGATGTTTGTTTGGTGTAAATTGCAAGCACTGTGAGGCAGGGATCGTCTTCCTCTTCATGTTTGCACAATGCCTACCAGAATGGCACTCAGCCTTAATGTGTTAATTGAATAGAAATACCCTTCTTTCAAGAATACTTCTGAATTATGCTTCCCTCTGGATTTGAGAAGGGAAGCATAGGAATATCAGTAATAGATGTTATATTAATCTATGAGACTGCTTTCTGCATTGCATGATAAGAGATCTTTAGTCCTTTTCAAAGGTAATTCAGTTATTTGAAGGCACAGTCTCAAGGTGCCAAGTGCACTGATGTGAGGGAAATAGATAAATCGGAGGGAGTGGTAAAATGTAAATGACTATTGTTTATTTCTCTTGAACAGGTGATGGTCAATGGGAATGAATACAGGCCTACCTTTGCCAGCCTTAATAAGAAGCATGCTAAAGCCACAGCAGCAACTGCGGCCCTCCAAGCAATGGGACTTGTACCAAAGGAAAGCATGGCTAATACCACCATGTTCAGGAGTGCCTCACACCGCTAGATATTGTTTTTTATATTGACATTATTTCGGATAATTTTACTCTGCACAAAGAAGGTATTTGCCCGTCTCATTTTGTAAATACGTTGGCAATTCCCATGTTGTAAAAACTGTACAGACACCCGCAAGCTTTTCTTTTGTACCATCAAAAATGTATTTAAATCATACTTAGTTTTTGGTATGTTTATATTGTTTACATTAGTGATGTAATTATTTCTTAAATGACTAAAATCGGAAGACAGACTCTGGAGGCATCAATAATCTAAACCCTTGTTTTAAAACTCATGCAGTTTCTCTTCAATACGGAATGTTAACACTTTCATACTGTTTTATACTATGATGCAGTTGTCCCTGGTCTTGGTAAAGTTACTGTTGTACTTTTGCCTATAGCCAGTTAAAGGCTGCACAGCTTACCCTAGTCTAGAAAAGGCTGGCATGTACTGCTGGACAGATACTGGGCCAGTTACCCCTACGGGATAGTAGGTAATGGTAGCACTGTTGTACAGAGCTACCATTACTTGCTTCTCCTTTTGAATTTTGTTTGGGGTTTCTCAGTGGTGTTCTGCAACTGGCCTTATGGCCTAACATTCTAGCACTAAAACGATTAGGCAAAAGACCTGCCTGAAGTGGGAGGGAAGAAAGTCCAGTGATGTAACTGATCAGAATCACAATGTGAAAGTCTCTCTCCCTGCATGTTCTGATAAGGAAATATGAAGTTGTCTATTCCAATCTCAAATTAACACACTGCCTGATGTTGATTGTATGAATGTGTGGTTAATGTGAATTTTAAACTATAACAAATCTTCAACTGGATGGGGGTAGAATGATGCTTAAATTGTTGTACCCAAGTCAGTCAATAAAGCAGCACAAGTTCATAATCTTAATCATCAGTCAAAAAACAATAAAATCTATGCTAGAGTGCTGATTTAGAAGTCAGCATACCATCACATGCTATGGGGGGAACAATAGTGACAGCTGGTAAGAAGGCAGAACATAATCATACTTCAGTTGCTTATAAAAATATCAGGATAACACTTTGAGTTCAGATTTTTTCATGCTTGCACCATGCCTTGGGATGAGATTTCTTTGAAAGTTTAATCCAATGTTTTGGCAATTTTTGAAAATGGAAGCAGGGGATGTTTTTTTTTCTCATATGCTACTTGGTTTTAGAGTCTTAACAGCGGGTTGTAGTAATTTTAAGCTTGGGGAAGAGGATGGTCTCAGCAAATTTGGGTGACTTAAAAAACATGGCATCACAATGAAGCTCTTTATATTTAGTTATTTTTGAAAATGTTAACATTTTGCATCTTATCATTTGGTATCATATCAAATACACAGAGCTTTTTATGGGATGGGGAAACTGTAATTTCCTGTGCATCAAACCGCTACAACCTATATCCCTCAAATTGCAACAGAAACCCAGAGATAATAACATTCCAATCCTGTTTCCTCCATGAACACGCACGTAATTGTGGATGCTTTCACTATCCTCATTACTAAACAAGGCTTTATTGTAATGCCATAAGGGCCAAGTACCTGATCTGGGGACCAGATAACTGAGGGTCAGTGGTATACCAGAAAGTCACTTATGGTAAACTGGAAGGTGAACCTACCTGTTTAATGTGAAAGACAAGTTCCATCCATTTAGTTGCTCTTGGTAATGGCAAATCTGGGCTTGGCTCGATTGTCTAAATTCCTACACCCCACTTTATTTATATCAGGCATTTTGACAGCTGAAGAAACTCTCAAAGAATTAGTAAAAGTATGCAAAAGAAGCTTCATACCCAATACTTTATTGTGGTCTAGGGGATAATAGCACATACTGATGGGAGGGGGGGTTCCTGTTGGAAGAGAAATTCCAGAGTTCAAATCATACTAAGAATGCAAGTTGAGGCATTTAGAAGGTATTTGAATTAATAGTCTGTTCACTACTATTTTTTAATTACATAATTATACCCCCCTCAGCCTTATTTGTTAAATAAAGTCATTGGTTGCGTCCTGTTTTGCAGTAGCTGAAAAATCTTCAGGAAGAATAGGTAGGTATGGTATAATAGCAGAGAATGGCATAGAGAACTGGGTTTTGTACCTGGCACCATGTGTTTCTGCAGAATTTTAGCTGTCTTAAAGCCAACATACTTTTAGAGAGGCTATGAAAATAAGAAGGGTCCTGCAGCTTGCATGAATGTGGAATCCATACCTTGCTGCATAAACTATTTTTAGAATATCAGTGTTCATTAAAAAAGTTTTAATCTCTCCTTGTTGTGAAGAAACCTTTGCTCAGCAGAAATCTTGGTCTTTCTGTGGCTGTGGACCTCCTGAACCATTCTATATAACTTTAGAAGACAATATAAATCTCTTAACTAGTAGGAACATGCAGCTCTTGCTTAACTGCACTCCCAAATCACCTTTCCATGTGCCAGAAACTAACTAGCAAGTGTCTACCTAGCTGTCTACCCAAAAATTACATAGTAACAATATACCTGGACAGGTTAAAATAAGTATGACTTTAGTAGTGATTGTGTCACTGGTCATATTTGTTTATGGTGCAAGAGTTACACTATACCTTTGGAAGTAGCGCAAGTAAAAATTTAGTCTGATGTGTCAGCATTTAAAATTCAAACAAAGCTTTAAGTGCAAATACTGTTTAAAGAAGGCAACAGCCTAACAAGGACTTGTAAGTAAGGGAATTGTCTGTTTGAAAAGGAAAGTTCAGGCTTAAGTCACAATTTCAGAATGATGTTGTTGCACAAGTATCCACGGGAAATTAATTTAGTTATTTTTCACATAATCAAGTGCATATGGAAGTGTAAATGGATAACTTATTATTAAAATCTTAAGTGTTAATGTTTTGAGATTACACACCTGTAAGCAATCATTGGCACTGGTTTCTTGTAATGAAGTTTGCATTTTTCACTCAGACTGGACCTGTCTTGCAGTAATTATGGCTGTTTCCACCATGAGACCAGCTCTATCTGTACATGATTTGGTAGATTCTGATAGTTTAAAATGCTGGTGCTTCAGACATCTTAAATTATGCTAGAATGCTGCTGATATGCAAATTAAGATTCTTTGGATCACTGTTATATAGCCCCTCAGACTTGATACAGATGAAATGCTTGGTATTGTTGACGCATTTAAGAAACTGGGGTTTTTTTTTAAATTGTAATGATGGAGATCAGAACTACCTACTTTAATGGTCATTGAACAGTATCCAGGTTCTAACACCAAACACGCAGTAAAACATTCTAGAGGGTTAGGTAGCCACATCGGTACCAGAGCCGCTTAACTAAGATAAGGGTATCCTGCAGACTGTCCAATTAGTTTTAAAGCACTTCTAGTAGGTGTAGAGTTCATTCAGAATGGAATAAGGTGACAAGGTACCTGTTAAACAAATGGGTTAGTCTGAATGCTGCCACCGTTATCATGCCCGATTCAAAACCACATACCGATTTTTTTTTTTTAGCTGAATAGCATGTCAAAAGGCAAAAGCTGTTCATGTTTGTACTCTGAAGACAAATTATTCAGCTGATCTTATCAAAACTAATTCCTTCTAGTTGCCAGATCTGCTTCCTGTGAACTTTAGGTAAGTAAAAATAAAGTGAAATTTTGACTTTTAAAAATATTAGCACTTAAATGGGCACTACGTGAATAAATATAGCAAGATTCACAAAAGCAGCAGCAGATATCACCCCAAAAATTTTTAGAAGTGATCCCAATACAGTTTAATTAAACATGGACTCTACCTTAACCTCAAAGAGCAGAACATTCAAGATGGCTTAGTTTAAAAAGTTTATTTTAAAAGCATAAAATGAAGATGTTTCAGAGCTGGAAAACAGCTAGTGATCTCACTGGACAATTTAAAATATTTTTCTACCTGAGGTTGCCTTACCAGTGCTGTTATGTACTAGTTCTCACCTGTTACATCCAAGGAGGTTTTGCAAGTAGGCTACATGTGCAGGAGACCACAGTGGTTTGGGTTAGCTCAACAGCAGCTGTAGAGCACTGATGAAACAACAGCTAGTCCTGCTCCATCAGCTAAAATAATGCACTTAGGGCTTCCAAGTATATGCATAATCTTTCATTTCTAGGAATCTTATAGAAGACTTCCCCAATGCTGAAATCCCAGCCAGTTGGTCCAAGGTTTTAGGATGTAGTCCACATCTAGTAAGGTCTGTGCATATTTCCTGTGAAAAATGATTCACAATAGGTATGTAACAGTGAATTGTGCTCAGTACCCATTTCTCTGCCTATGAGCAAAAAATGTTGAATAGCTGTAACTGTCATAGGGACTCTAGTTTTAAAGCTATCAGTATAATAAAAGCCCTCTTCCGCTGTTGTGACTACCACCACCCACAATGCCATTGACTAAACATGATCAGTAAAGTGGTAGATAACTAAGCATTCACTAATACATCAAGGGAAGAGCAGCAGTAATAAAAATTATTAATCCTAACTACTTGCCTTATGTAAGATCCTCTCCATGTCAAGCCTAGCGTTAAACACTGCTGTGGGCTCATGGGCGTACAATACAGCAGAAAAGGCTCCCTTTTGGGCAGATGTGAGCAGCATTGTCAATGAGTGCAGGGAATGAGGCATGACGGGGCCCATGATCTCCAAACTAAATATATCCTTATAACTTGAGTGAACCTGGGTTTTCACGTTTATACTTCGAGCCTAAATACAAGACAAGGCAATTAGTATTTGATCCATCTCAACTGACATCTGCCCTTACATTTGAGTAATGGTTTGAATTCAAAGTGGTCAAAACAAGTTAGAGATCTTACCCATTAATAATGCCTTAATAGGCATGGCTATTATTTGGTCTTTATAGTACAGTTCCACTCCCAGCTCATACCCACTATTAGTATGCAGGAATTCTACTGTCTGGTACTGCAATTGCACATTCAAAAGGACAGATTTAGGCAGGCAGAACAAACAAGTAATAGAACTGGGTTGCAACGTCCTGATTAGTAGCACAATTGCAAGATGGGGCAAGTTTTTCACATCCTACCTAAAATGAGGAATTCCAACACAGTCCTAGAGATCTGACTAGATCAGGGATGGGCCAGATCCAGAGGATCTTTGTTAGGGGCTGTGGTAGGTCCTTCAGTCCTGCCTGGCCCAGGTACCATCTGGCCTGTGGCATATCTCACTGCCCCCTGGGCATGCAGCAGGGCTGGGGCAGCTTTACCTGGGCCGCCTAGAAAGGCAGTCCAGCTGCAGTGCCAGCTCCCAGCCCCATGGTACTGGTGAGGACTCATGTGTTGGCCTGACCTGTCTGCCCTGCCCCTGCTCCAGACTCACCCACCCATACTGAGCAGCAAGTGACCAGGCAGCAGCTGCTGCTCAACACATGGGGAAAAGCAGCCCCTCCCCTTCACTGCTGCTGGTCACCTCTTGTTGCAGCTGCCCAAAGCCTGTGCCCAGGCTGCCTGCCAGTCCTCTGCACTGCCATCGCTATCCTGCTGGGCAGCCCAGGTAGTGGTGCTGGTGGCAGAGAAGCTTCAGGCTAGCCCAGGCACAGGCTCTAGGCAGCTGCAGCAAGAAATGCCCAGCAGCAGTGAAGAAGGGCTGCTTTTCCCTACACATGGAACAGCAGCTTCTGCCCAACAGCTGCTCGGCATGGACAGGTGGGCCAGACCAGGCATAGAGTAGGCTTGAGTTTGGGGCTGCGCTTGAAGGTTCTGGCTGGTACACTCTGACCAGGGTGAGTTCAGTGGGCCAGGAGCTGTTGGGTGGGGGAGCTCCCCAGAAATGCCTATGTGGTCCACAGACTGAAGTAATTGTCCGTCCCTAGACTAGATCCTCAGTTCTGTACAGTGGAAACGGTCAAGGTGAACACCTGAACAACTGTATTAGAAATAGGAAAGGCTACATGTTTAACCCCTCATATCTCAAGGTTAGACTATACAACCAAATCTTCGTGCCCAAAACGGACTTTCCAGCAGAGGTGATTTGCAATTAATATGCTAACCCAGTCAAGCTTTAACAGCATAAGTGTTCACCCTAGCAAACACCTACAAAGGAATGAGGATAACCTTGCTTAGACTGTATGTATATTAGACATCAAGTAAAGAAACTTGTAACTTATTTTCTTCACTGAAAACTGACAGTTAAGTTGCACAGTGATTACTAAACCCACTCCTACACTATTTACCTTAAGTGTTTGCATTGTTGCACCTCGAAAAGCAACTGGCGACAACAGCGTTGGTGGAAGCCCAGCTTGAGGACCTGCACTGGCCACTAAACTCTTGCAATTTATCAAGAAGTTTAGTAAAGTGAATGTGTTTATTCCTCGCACCAGTGCCAAAGATTCGGGCTTATGATCCATTTGCACCTCATGTTTTTCTTTACAGCTATGTTGGTAAGTCAAAGAAATAAAATGCAGAAAGTTTATCGAGACACTAGATCAAGAATAAGAGCCACATAAGAATTCACTGAAAAAGTTGTTATGCTAATAAAGAGTTTTGAAGAGCAATGAACTAAAAAATAGCTTAAACTTAACCCTTGATTTCACTGAAGCCAGTCTGTTTTCCAGATTTTAATACCTGCAGTTATTGTCTTTGGCATCTCGAAGATGATCATACTGATCTGCTGTTGCTAACATGGATTTGAGTAAATACAGTAACTGCTACAGATCAAGACTAGGTTCTCCCCTGCATTTAACCAGATGAGGGAGTCTCGTCCTGAATTCAAATGCCAAGGCTGGGAATGGGGCAGGAGATCCTGTGCTGCCTGGCTGGGGCTCATGGGGCAGAGTAAGGAGAGTATGGGAGGACACCTTGTGCAGGGGAGAGGAAGCACAGGGGAGCTCGTGTGGTGTAGGAAGTGCAGTCCAGTGCATGGCCTGAGGGCAGCACCGAGGTGTGTGTGTGTGTGTATAGGGGGTGGGGAGTACAGAACAGGGTTGAGGGTAGTGACAGGGAGACCACACAGAGGCAGGGGAGCTACTCCTGCTTCTTTGACTCTGACCTAGCCAAGGATGGAGCTGGAGTTGCTATTGCTACCTGGTTGGGGTCAAAGCCAAAGCTGCTGCAGGGTAATCAGTAGCAGGGTGGGGGAGGCAAGTGGCCAGGAAGTCAGGGAACAGAAGTGGCAAGTGCTAGGCAAAATTTTCCATGTATAGAATCCAATTACTGGGGGGAAGGGAAGGGGGGGGGGTCCATCTTAAACTCAAAGTCATCTCAGATTTGGCAAATACAGTATATAGCTCAAGGCTGTCCAACTTCTAAGCATCCAAGGGCTACGTACATGGGTTGCAGCAACAGGAGCCATACTAATGAGCCATGGGCCTCCAGACTGCACAGGCACCTCCTACATCTTGCCGACTCCCCTGGTGCTGCAAGCCATGTTGTGCCAGCCCCTGGGAGGGGCAGGAAGTGAAAGCTGGAGGAAGAAGGGGGAAGTCTAGAGACCCCAGCTACATCTGCTGCTGGTGGAGCAGTTTGTGGGGGGGGGGAGAAGAGGAGGGGCAAGCTGAATGGGATTAACCCCTTGTGGGCCACATGCATCCTGCAGGCTGCCACTTAGATACCCCTGACGTTGGAAACGGGCAAACAGTGCCCATATTTAAGAAAGGGAAAGTGGAGGATCCAAGGAACTACAGACCAGTCAGCCTTGTCTCAGACCCTGGAAAAATCATGGAGCAGGTCCTCAAAGAATCCATTTCTAAGCACTTGGAGGAGAAGAAGGTTATTAGGAAGTCAGCATAGATTCACCGAGGGCAAGTTATGCCTGACTGACCTGAGTGCCTTCTATGATGAGATGACTGGCTCTGTGAATACAAGGAGACCAGTGGATGTGATATACCTTGATTTTAGCAAGGCTTCTGATACGGTCTCCCACAACATACTCACAGGGAAGATAAAGAAATACAGGCTGGATGAATGGACTGTAAGGTCAGAAAACTGGCTGAAGCATCAGGCTCAGAGGGTAATAATCAATGGCTCAATGTCTAGTAGGCAGCTGCTATCAAGGGGAGTACCCCAGGGGTTGGTGCTGGGTTCAAAACTCATCCTGGCCAGTTTTGTTCAATGTAGTCATCAGTGATTTGGAAGCTGGCACAGAGTGCACCCTCACCAAGTCTGCAGGTGACACTAAGCTGGGTGGAGTAGTAGATACACTGGAGACTAGGGCTAGGATTCAGAGTGACCTAGACAAATTGGAGGATTGGGCCCAAATGAATCTCATGCAGTTCAACAAGGACAAGTGCAAACTCCTGCACTTAGGATGGAAGAAACCTAGCCACCGGTACAGGCTGGGATCCGACTGGCTGGGCAGCAACTCCGCAGAAAAGGACCTGGGTGTTATAGTGGACAATAAGCTCAGCAGCAGTGTGCCCTTGTTGCCAAGAAGGCTAAATAACATACTGGGCTGTATTGGTAGAAGTGTGGCCAGTAGGTCAAGGGAAGTGACTAATCCCTTCTATTCAGCACTGATGAGGCCACATCTGGTGTACTGTGTTCAGTTTTGGGACCCCCCCACTACAGAAAGGATGTGGACAAATTGGAGAGAGTACAGCAGAAGGCAACAAAAATGGTTCAGGGGTTGGGGGACAAGACTTATTAGGAAAGGCTGAGGGAACTGGTCTTATTTAGTCTGCAGAAGAGAAGACTGAGAGGGGATTTAATAGCAGCCTTCAACTATCTGAAGGGGGGTTCGAAAGAGGATGGAGTTAGACTGTTCTCAGTGGTGGCAGATGACAGAACAAGGAGCAACAGTATCAAGTTGCAGCAAGGGAAGTTTAGATATTAGGAAGAATTTTCTCACTAGGAGGGCAGTAAAACACTGGAACAGGTTACCCAGAGAGGTTGTGGAAACTTCATCCTTGGAGGTTTTTAAGACCCAGCTAAACAAAGCTTTGGCTGGGATGATCTAGTTGGAGATAATTCTGCTTTGAGCAGGGGCTTGCACTAGAAGACCTCCTGAAGTCCCTTTCAACCCTAATTTTCTATGATTCTATATCCTGTATATCCTGAAACTCAAGTAAAGGATACAGTTTGATAGAAATTGCATCTGGTTTTTTAATCTTGTCTTGAACTCCCATCTCCTCAAGCCAAGAAAAACTTTCTTCTTCATCATCACTCACTCCTTGTTCCCTAGGAAATACAGATTCAGGCTGTTAAGGTGGCAATAGTCCACATCAGCATTTACTAGATTAAAACATCAAGACACTTCAGACAGATTTATTACATACTCTTCATCTTCAGTGTGCTTGCCTACTCCAAAATTCTTGGCAACCTCTGCTTCCAGGTTTGTCTCAGAACTTCTCTGCTTTCTGTCTCTAGTTTCTTCTATGAAAGGTAAAGAAAATTCTATACCTTGGATGGAGAAAATAAGCAAATGAATGATTATATACACACTTTGCATGCCAAATGAGTTTGGTAGGTTAGTCAAATGTAAGCTCCATCTTACCTTCATTTCTCATGGCTTCTCTTAAACCTCTGGTCGTGGGTGAAATGACTGCTGTGATACCATCACTTCCTGCAAGGCCAGCCGCACGAAACAGCACAGTAAATTGGTAGGTACAAACATAGAAGTAGGGACAAAGCTTGGCTTTGAGCAGGTTATACAGGGAGGTAAAACTGACGGACCTGCAAGTTGGTAAAATATAGTTACAGTGGTTATTTCTATCTTTAATTCCTCCTCACCACCTGCTAAATTCCTACCAGATCTGTAATAATTAAATGCTCTGTGAAACATTACTCATTTGTAGGATTTTGTTCGGAACACGCACCTTGCCACAGTCAAGGTTGAAAAGTAATACCTTTAACAGTGACAGCCAGATTTTCAAGTGTGCTTGGCATCCAGCATAGAGGTCTCTTGATAACGTGGCCCTGAGGTGTGCTGAGACATCTACTCACAACATGTGTGAAACAGTAAAGGCAGCCTGCTAGTAAATTTTTAGAAGCTGCTGGACATGGAGGGGCATTCGGCACAATAGTCTTAACTTCACATATTTAAGGTGGCTGAAGAATTTGAGAGAGAAAAAACCTTCTTAGGTCTGCTTTAAGTAGCCATCAAAAAGGGTACTTTATTACTAATTACTGTTCTTCAGGTTTCCTCTGTACATTCCCTGGAGCTGCAGAACTCCCATGGGAGGCCTGTGTCAGGTTGGGGGTGACAAGTGAGAAACTGCATGCATCTCACTGTCCAATTTTCAAAGGGAGAATACCTGCAACCGTCTCATATCCCTCTCTAAAGCTGTAGAAGCCTAACACAAAGCACTCCAAGACAGAAGGAAAGGGATAGGGACAGCATGCTGAAGAAGTTCTGCTGTTATGTAGCCTCTCGTGCTCAGAGAGCTTTGGGCAGTCTCACTTGTGGGAGATTCATAACCAATGGTTCATCAAAATACAAGTTCACAAGACAGGACTGCACCTACGTGGGCAAAGTGCAATGTTAAATCCAGGAAGCAGTATCTGGAAAGCGTTTAGCAAACTTCTGCTATAAATCTCTCCTTCAAGACAGCCTGCTTCAGGCCATGGACAGGCATTACATTTGTACGTCTCCCCAGGACTATGCAAGATATGGAGGGCATTCCCCTGCAGTGTGAATCATCCCGGGGAGACCTGAGACAGCTTAAGTAAATGGTGCCGAAGCTTCCTGCTTCTTGCAGAATCTTGGGTCTCCCTGGACTGTGCAAGAGGTGGGGGGATGCCTAGGGGAAGGGATGAGAAAGGAGACCAGTGCTCCCCTGCAAAGTGGGGAAGCTGTTCTTGCAAGTTGGTACTTTTTAATCACATGCAACAAATAACCTAGACAATAGTCTTTTCCAGATAAAAGTGCATTTACACTTGCATTGTGTAGATGGGCTAGCAGCAGCAGACAGATTTGAGCTGGTGCCAAGGGAAAGGATAATGAATACTCAAGTAACAAGCTGGGAACTTTTTATGCTGTTACCAAAGCTACTGACACTTATGCAGGCAGTGCTGGTTCAGTCTTTGGTCCTACTTTTGATTTGAGCAGTAGCACCAGTTAAAGGACGTGTTCTCAAAAATCAGATAGAAGGCCTATGATATAAAGGCAATCTGATCCCAGAATAACCAGGTGCATCTTGGGTCTAGTGTCAGAAACCTTGGCAAGGAATCTAATGTTTGTACTTCTGAGGCTGTTGCTACAGATATACGAGATGAGCCTAGAACATCACACATCTCTTCCCCTTCTAGTAAAAGGAGCAAATGTGCATCAAATTGCACACCAGCTTAGTGAGCTAGTCTATTTCAGATGCAGAAGGCACCAGACAGATGTTGGTCTCTGGTATAGACAGCTGAAAGAAGACATACTTCTTTACACCCTTATAAGACCTATAGCCACAGCCTCCCAAGATGAGGGCAGGTTGTGGCAGTAATCCATCATATACTTCTATACTGAGAGAGAAGAGAGAAAAGCAGACAAGGGCAACTGCTTTTTAAGAAACTGCAACAAAGAAACAGGTGTCTGGAGAGTTGTTCCTCCTCAGGGTAGGATCACCCTCGTGCCAAACTCTCTCATGCACTTGCACCAGACACTGTTTTTCTAGTACAGCTCAACATTAGCATTGTTGGGCTACATGAATGGGAATACACAGAGGCCCATAAAGCAAACTTCCTTGCTGAAAGAATTTCCCACAGAAACAATGGATAAAAGTTCTTCAATCTAACTTACCATTCACTCATTAGAACTTGTTGCAGTTCTTCATCATGTGACCAAGGATTAGCCTTTCCAGCTATTTTCCTATCTGCTCCAATCCGAGGGAACAGCTGCAGCCATGGCAGTGAAGGGTGAAGCCAATAAATAAGACTTTGCTGGAACGCACAGCGAAGCTCTGTGGACAGCTTTGGTTCCTAGATTTAAATTAACACCCGATGAGATCAGTAATGCCTCATTTGCAAGAGAAGGGAATACTGATAAGGTCTTAAACACTTTAAAATACCAGTTTACCTACACTGTTGAATAACCCCAAATCAGAAAACTCAGCAGCTGAGAAACTGTGCCACAGCCAAGAAAGGGAAAAACTCTGCTTCTTTAGTTTTTGCAAGTGAGGGTCACCTTTGTTTACATGAAGGAATCAGCATTGGTAAAGCCACAACAATTGCTCAATAAGGGCTATTCTCTATGCAGGTCAGTCTTTTCAATACTTTCCCCAAAATTCTGCATTACATTTAAAAGGAGTTTTCCTCTCTAAAACTGGACAAGGTACTCCAATTTCTTATCGCAGTTGTTGCCAACCTTGGCCATTTTCAAGGGACCCAGGCCAAGCTGCAGAAGGCCCCAAAGCCTGCTTCTAAGTGACCATAGAGTGAACCTTTGCAGATGTGACAACCAGCTTGGGCAGCAAAGTAAAGGAAGCAATCAACACGTCCAGCTAAACCAGTAATGAGGTCCAATTAACTACCAGAGCACAACACCCAAAAGGAAATAGTATAAGGGACCATACATTAAATGATCCCAATATACTGTATAACAGCTTTAACCCAAAATATTATTAGTAGTAATTGATACAACCAAATGTATTAGATATTATTTTGCTTTAAAAAATTTTGTCTTAAGATTCTCAGATAAGTTGTAAAAATAAAACAGCCTTGCCAGAGAAGCCCATAAATTAAGGTAAAGAAGAAACAGAACAGTGCTGAACAGCATTCTGCTATGACATAGGAAGGAAGGTAAAAAACCCTCCCAAGAAAATAAAGCAAAACTTTCCCAAGAAAATAATCTGAACTGACAACTTTCAAGAATAAGAATAAGAAACCTGGTTTGGTCCAGCTCCCAAAGTTTCAGTAAAACCAAAACATTTAAATAAAACCAATCAGAGAACATTTATTAGAATACTTATTAGAACCATTTATAAATATAGGGTATAGGCTGGAGGAAAATTTGGAGAATTAAATGAGACTTACTGCCGGCCTGCATGCCACCCTCCTCCCCACCTCTTCTGTCTCCCCAGCCAGTGCAGGTATGTGGGATCTACATTGTGCTGTCACAGGTAGCTAGATGGGACTTTGGGACAAGCATTTGTTTTTGTGTTTTGGGGTGTAAGCAATATAAGGTCAATATAAACCTGTCTATTGCCTCCTTTATCAGTAGTCAACTTGCAAGGTTACCTATAATCTGGGTCATACAGCCAGTAAAGGAAGACGACAGATTACCTGTATGCTTTGTGGCAGATTAACTTCTGTTGCTCTACAGTGCTGAGCAAACCCTTGTGCTTCTTCTTGAGCCTTTAAATGTTCTGCCCAAGTGAAAGGTTGGGAGGAAGTGAACAGAATTCGAGTTTTAATACTCCAGTCTACAGGAAATTCTGTACGTGGTGAGGAGGGGAAATCAGGTACAGGAACAGGTAAATGGTGATCCTTACAAAACAAAAACAATAAGTTAATGTAAGGGAAGCATATTTAACTTAAAAACTATCACCCCTTGTGTCACCCACTGACAGAGTTAGAGAAATATATTAACTAACCACTAAGCAGTTTCTTGTCCTTTCATCTAAAGCAGGGGCATTAAACGTAACGCGCCACAGGCTGCATCTGGCCCGTGGAACCACTCTATCCAGCCTGCCAAGCTACCAGCAGGCAACCAGAAGTTGGGGGCTATGGCCAGGAAGAATGGCTGCTGCAGAATCTGGGGCTTGAGTCCCAATGGATATGGCAATCAGCAGCAGGAGGGCAAGCAAGGGCTGATGCAACCTGGGCTGCCCTGCGGGGGCTTGGCCCATCACCACAGCTATGGCAAGCCACCATGTGGTCCATGCACTTCCCTACCTCCTTCACTGCTAGCCTTGCCCTTGACTTATGCTAGAGCCACCACCATAAGCCCTCTGCCAGAACCAGAGCTGCCACTGCATGCCCTAGCTCAGAGCCAGAACCATTGTGTGCCTGGGGCTAGATCTATTTCGCAAGGAGTCTGGTGGCGAGATCTAGCCTGGGGCACGAGGCAAGCTTAGCACTAGATGCTTAGATAAAAGTTGTCAACAGCAATAGGATATGGAGTAAGGCAGGCCATGGATAGGATACCCATATTACTAAATTCTAAGTTTTGAAATATAGCCAGTACATGAAGATAGTTGCAAATTCAAATGTTTATCTCTACTGATCTTGACAAAAGCACCCATTACAAACCAGTTCCTACCATGGTAAAAGTAAAAATGCCTAGTCTCTCGTGTTGTGAGCCATTCATGTGAATTTATGAAGTTCTGGGCCTTTATGCATTTATAAGTGCATACTATGAATTGTTAAAGTTCAGGGAAAGTTTTATAAGAAGACACAGAAACTTTTCTGTTGTTTTTGTTAAAACACTAGCTGAAGTCACTGTTTAAGTCAATATTATTTTCCAGCTCTAGTGTACTGGCAGCATATTCCTGGGATTGGATTGCAAACAGTAGATTTTTATCCAAATAAGTTGTTTTCACTGACATGTTAAGAGACTTTTGGAAGTATGCCTGTTCACTATTTTTTAAAGTGTACAGTAAGCTTTCATAGATTTCATAGACATTAGGGCTGGAAGGGACCTTGAAGATCATCAAGTCCAGCCCTGTGCCCCAGGGGCAGGAAGTCAGCTAGGGTCAAAGAATCCCAGCAAGATAAGCATCCAAGCGTTTCTTGAATGAGTCCAGAGTAGGTGCCTGCACCACTTGCAGACGGAATCTATTCCAGGCCTTGGGGGCTTGGACAGTAAAGAGATTTTTCCTTATGTCCAGCCTAAACCGGTCTTGGAGGAGTTTATGACCGTTAGTCCTTGTTATCCCTTGGGGCGCTCTGGTGAACAGACGTTCCCCCAGATCCTGATGCACACCCCTTAAGTACTTATAGGCAGCCATCAGGTCCAGTGGCTCTTAGCCTCTCTTCATAAGGCCTGTTCTCTTGCCCTCTGATCATGCATGTGGCTCTCCTCTGGATCCTCTCAAGCTTCTCGACATCTTTCTTGAATTGCAGAGCCCAGAACTGGACGCAGTACTCCAGGTGCAGCCCCACCAAGGCCGAGTACAGCGGAAGGATGACATCCTGGGATTTACTTGAGAAGCATCTATAGATGCAAGCCAGAGTTTTGTTTGCTTTACCAGCTGTGACATCACATTGGTGGCTCATGTTCATTTTGCGGTCAATCACAACCCCCAAGTCTCTTTCAGCTGTGGTGCTAGTGAGTGTGACACTGCTAGCCTATAAGCATGCTGTGGCAAGACCTACCCGCAACAAACCCGTGCTGGCTGTCCCTCAGGATGTTGCCCTCAGCCAGCTTATCAAGAAGAGTCTCTTTGATAATAGGCAGGTAGGAATTCCCATATCAAATCAGACCAGCACCTTCTCATTTGGTCATCACTGTTAGCAAGTGAATATTACCCAATGCAAGAAATACTTTGTAGGCAGCTATGCGATAGCCTGCTCTCCTGGGGAAAGGTTCTTCCTGACCCCTTAATATATGTTGGCTTAAACTTACATTTTCTTAAGCAGCAGCTCTATGAGCCTAAAATCTGGTAAGCCTCAAAAAGTCAGTCGCACCTGTCTTACCCCTAGCTAGAGTTGGTAAAGGTTGTGTGTGTTTTTTTTTCTTCTTTGTCGCATGAAAGACGAGTAACAACAGGGGGAGTGAGTGATTAGTAGAGAATGAAACCAGCAATACAAAACAGTGCAAGAGCCACAAGGTGGGTAAACTGAAAATAACCTCTTGTGTTCCAATACAACAGCAAGCCTGTTTTTAGTGGATGACAGCCTGACCCTGAGCTTCAAAGGCAGTTTAAGATAATTTCTGAGAATGTTTATGCTCTAATAAAAATCAACCCAACATTGAAATCAAAGCTAAAAACATTAAGAAAATGAAGTTCTTATGAGGACAATGGAATATTAAACACACCCAAAGGCAATAATTAAGGAGTCATACCTTTGTTAACGTGGGAAAATCTTCTTCCGAACACTCTTCTTCCAAGGTGGATTTAGTTTCTGGAAGAGGATCTAAGAGCTAAAAAAAAAGGAAAAAAAACCCCTGTTACTTTTAAAAAAGGAAGCACAAACTGAGGACTGAACCTCTGAGTGTCATTTCAAGGCTGACTTTTAAGTGAAACTTCAAGAAAAATGTTTAGAACTATCAACATCAACAGCGCACCCTAGAACATGTCACCCTCTGGTAGCATCAACAAGACGTTTTTTTACATACCCACACACTGAAGTTTAGAGGCTTTTCCAGCATTTGCTAGAAAAGTTGAAAATTTGAATTCCGAAAGCCTCTCTTCAATCTACTCAGTTGGTCTAATAAAAGCACATCTACTCAAAGAACCTCCCCTATTTCTACACGGGAGAACTTTCACCATCTTTTCTCCGATGCCGGAAGAAGGGCTCGTGTGCCCCAAAGCCTGCAATTAAAGATTTTCTTTTCTTTTTGCGAAAAATCTGATTGGCCCAATACAAGATGATCACCTCTGTCACTAGTGCCGAGCCCTGAGCACAACGAGGCTTACAAAGGAAGGGCAGCCTGGAGGCATGCCCCCCCCCCGACACGCACACGGGGTGGCACAGGGGCTTGGAGCCCCAGGGGGAGCCGCGCAGACTGAGGCAGCAGAGCAGAGGGGTCCAGTGCCCCTCGGGAAGGGGACGAGCGCCTGCGTATGCAGGACACCCGCACACGGACCGACGCCGCCCACTCCCGCCGGTACCTGCCACAGCGGGTGCGGGGCGCTGTCGCCGGGGGGGGGCTGCCGCGGAGCTGGGGCCGGGCGGGGCGCGTTGTCCAGGCTGGAGAAGGGGTTGCGCCGGCCGGGGAAGGGGCGCGGGCCGGGCTCCCCAGTGGGGCTGCGGGCGGCGGCAGCTGCGGGCGCGGCGGCCTCGCTCCTCCGCAGCCTCTTCCGCTTCAGCCGCAGCGTCTCCGGCGGCTTCTTGAAGCCGGGCGAGTAGCCGGGCACCGCAGCACACATGGCAGTGCAGGTCAGGGCCGCCTGCGGGCTGCGCCCTGCAGATCTGGCGCGCAAACCGGTCGGCCCCGCCCCGCCCCGCCCCCAGGGGCTGAGCGCAGAGTGGAAGTGGGTGGCGGGAGGGCGGCGGCCCCTGCCTCCGGCTCCCGGCACGGCAGCCGCGACACTCGCTTACGCGCCAGCCCCTCTGGCTTGAACTCCTGCGACCCCCACCCCGCTCGGCCCGTGCCCTCACATCTCAGTCGACTTAAAATGGCGACTTCACCAAAAGCCCGGGGGCTTAACGAAGGAGCACTAGGTCTACACACTTCTGGAAGGCGGATTTATACCGGGCATCAGGAGAACCTGCTTCACAGCCCGTGTCCAGGGTCTGGAACAGACTGCCCCCAGAGGTGGGGCAAGCACTACCTCTGGGCTCATTCAAAAGGCGTCTGGATGTTTATCTTGCTGGGATCGTTTGACCTCAACAGACTTCAAAAGCCGTGGTCTCCATGATTTCCGGAGGTCCTTTCCAGCCCCTAATATCGATGAGATCTATGAAGTCCACTCAAGCCAGGCTGCAGTGCGCACATGTACAACTCCCTGAGGTTGTGGCAGCCATACTGTGAGCAAAGTCGACTTAACTAATACAACTCAAGAAAATACAGGCTGCTATTTAGTACTTTGGGTGTAGTAACAGTAAGTGCTGTAGGGGCTCACATGGACACCCCCCTTTGGAGGTATATTATCTCATGCCACATTTGAGCCAACTCTGCTCTACATAGGTATATATGCTCTGACAGTTAAGTCAACTTTAAAAAGTCACTTTGCTGTCAAGTCAGTTTGTGCATATACACTTCATGCAGGGCAACGGCTGGGCCCCCTGTGAGGGCTGGAGGTCTCCCAGTCTCAGGTTTCAGCCTGAAAGCCTGGGTTACCAGGGTTGCCGACCCTCCAGGATTGCCCTGGAGTCCCCAGGAATTAGAGATAAATCTCCAAGAGACTGCTGAGAGTCACCCCACAGATAGATGATAGTTGTTAAAATAAATACTCAATGTTGAATCCAATTTATACAGTAGCCCAATGAGTTTTTAAAATGTAATAGTAATAATGTGCATTTGCCTTCCTGACCTAGAGTCAAACAGCACTGGCAACCTCCGGGTGTACTAGGGAAGGGCAACCAGCATGTGTAGAGGGACAGAGGGGCTGAGACTGAACCAGTTAGTTTAGAAAGAGAGACACTTGAAGGTGGGACATGAGAACGGTTAACAAAATACTAATGGGGGAAGAGAGTATGTGGGGATTTATGATCCACTCTCTCCCCCCAGAAAACACCTAGGAGTCCCAACATGAAGCCAGTAGGCAGTCAGTTTAAAACTTAACAGAAAGAAGTTTTTTCCCCCCCCCACACACTATGTCATTCAATTGTGGAGCTCTGTGCCACACCAGCTGTGCTGGAACCCTGCAGTTTAGCCAGATTCAAATAGGGCTTGGACAAATGGCTGGAGGAAAGGGGCACGGGCTGCTATTGAGCATGGGAGTGAGGGGCTCAGCCTCTGAATCAGAGCTTTTAGATCTTAAATGGTGAAGGCTGCAAGTGGGAGGAACCATGGGGAAAAAACCCTGCTCCTATCATCCAGTAAATGGCAATTCTTATGGTCTTAAGCAAAAAACTTCTTTATACCATAAAAGCCAGTGAACAGCCGTAGTTGGAAAAGTGATGGCACAGCCACAATTGTGCCAGAGACAAGGATGTCTTAGGGTGAGATCCTTTAGTGGACCAACTCTGTACCTGGGATAACAGGCAAGCTTTTGAATGCAAAGCACTCTTCTTCATGTCTCATTGGAAAGCTTGTCTAATTTTCTCCCAAGTACAAGCTTTCCATTGAGACCTGAGGATGAATGCCTGGCATTCAAAAGCTTGTCCAGTTGCTATCCCAGCTACAGCATTGGTCCAATAAAAGATCTCACCCTAAGAAATCCTTGCCTCTTCTATTCCCCTCTTTCCCCCAAAAAAGAGCTGCAAACCTGGATTCTGCCACACAAGCTAGAATCTTGGGGGATTTTACTATGCCTGCCCCCTGGTACATACACCCAGAGATGCACCTCACACTTCCCCACATTTACACCTGAGCCACTCAGCATACAGCACAGCCAGATTTGCACCTCCTTTACTCATTAGTTTTCCTGTAAAAACTAAATCAGCAAAGGGGGTTATTTCAAATTATTTTTCTTGAAAAGTATTTCCCTTTATAATATAAAATTTTAAACTAGCAATAATTTCTATGTACAGTGATACTTTTCTACCAGAAGGGAGCGCTCCAGGACTGGTGTTCAGACCCTGGGAGAAAAAGGTCCCTAAGTGTGTGCCATGGAATCCTCCTCTTCAGAATAGCATAGGCAACTTTTTGGTAAGTAATGTCAAACATGTCATTTTTACAAACTCATTCAAGAGAGTCCAAGAAATGCTCAGAACAGGATGGGGAAAAAAAAAAAAAAAAAGACTAGAGGGCACAATGAAGGTCTTCAGAAGGAAAATTCCAGTCAGACAGAACAGCAGGAAAATAGCAGTTGCCAAAAATAGCTCATGAAGGTGAGGAGGACCATGAAGGCTGTTCCTATGAGTATCATTAAATGCAAAACAATCTGAGAAGTAAACAACACTCCACTCAGCTAATATCTAGATCAGAGATTCTCAGTGTTTTTTATACTAGGACCCATTTGCAAACATTGAAGGCCAGTGCTGACCCAGTACCCCTTACTCCTGGATCCACTGGCCCCAGGCCCCACCCCCGCAGTGAGAGAGACAGGGGAAAGGTATGGGAGGCATGGGGATGCCCAAGCAGCCCCTTGCAGGTTGGAACCCTGACAGCTTGCAAGGGAAAAGCCAATGTTTCCCACATTTTCTCTATTTTTAAAGTTTGTTCGCAACCCTTTCATATGTTCTCATGACGCACAGGTTGAAACACTGATCTAGACTATACTAGTATCTATATGTTCATGTGTGTAAGAATACAAAGTTCATACCCTCCAATTTTAATAGCTTACATAATTTTTTTGGTACGTGACGTTTTCCCTCTACCTTTGACTACATACAAGGTAATGTTTCCTATTAACAGTTCACTCGTGGCTGAGAAATGAATGGGTATGAGTAGTACAGAAAATAATTATTTGAAGAGTTATCAAAGCCATTAATTATAATCTATTTATACATTAGTCTTCCAGATTTAGTAAAGTGGCACATGCTAAAGGGAGCAGAAGTTTCATGTGAAGAGGATAGGTGTGAAAGGCACTTCTCTAAGTCTTTTTTACAATATTAGGTTTCTCTGAATCATTCTAGGACAAGCAACTACTCCACTCTAGTAGGAATGGCAGAAGTGTTGTATAGACAAGAAGCAGTCATTAAACTATGAGACAACTCAAGTTGTTTTTATGTCTCTGGACAATTCTACAAAGCCAAGCATATGGATTTCCTATCTAAAGTTACTAGAGGGATATGCAAGAATAGCTAGGAGACCTTGCTAACAGTCTGAGAGCAGAAAGCAATCAAAACAGTCTCCTCAGGAAATAAATGCTTGGAAGCCTAATCAAGGCCTCTTGCAAGGGGTTTTGAGTTCATACCTGGCAATGTTACTGACATAAGAAACTCAGAATAGGCTGAGGAATCCAAGATCTAAGCATCTTCAACTTCCTATAGAGGCAGATACTCCCTGAAGGCAAGATTAGACACCAAGGTGGTAAAGCGCTTTAAGAGCTGCACCTTAATGGTGCAGGGAGGCTGCTCTGACATGCTGTAAGTCCAGTATGTTGGAGTGTGACAATTACTGTGCTCCAGCACCATTCTGCATCTCATGTGTGTCCCCACACTTCCAAATGGTGGTGGAGGTATTTTATCTAAAGCAGGTTGAACAAGCTTTAGATAAAGTGCCCCTGTTGCTATATGGAAACACAGGGATGGTGATACACGAGATGCTCCAGGCATTTTAATTAGAGCCTGCCACTTATTATTGAGGCTCCAGCTCATGCATAGGCACGCTTAAGGTGCACCTCCACTTTGTCTTCAGTTTGGCTTTATGCCAAGATTATAAAAAAAAAAAAGAAAAAAATCTTAAACTAGTCCCTTTACTTCCAAAGGGCTTTGCTACTTTGGTTTCTAATCTTACCTTCAGGGAGTATCTGCCCCTATAGAAAGCTGAAGGATCCTGCTTGGATTCCTCAGCCTGTTTTGAGACTTTTATGTCAGTAAGATTGCCAGATGTGAAAGCCGCTTTAAAGTGCCCCCCTCACCCCATTCCTGGAACACGTGTATAAATACCCTAGCAGTTTAACTAAATTGGGTATGCCTAAGCTTTCATGAGAAACAGCCTACTTAAGACCATACTAACAACTTCAGACTAATTTAAAAATGTATACAGGAGTTTATAAAACTCAACAGATAAAATAAACTAGATTAATTTCCTAACTAATTCAGCTGAAAAAGAAACTGAGAGATGGTTAGGTTAGGGGTATTCTACCTGTAGCTTATTGCATATATGTTTCCTCCAACTGTTGTTATCTGCAAGCAAAGGTGAAGGGTACTGTAAAAGGGTACTGTAAAATTAGACAGACAAGGAGCTGTAAGTATCACAAATCTTCTCTTTCCAATTGTGTTAATGACTTATTTTTCCTTGTTTTGTTAAACCTGATCTAGATTAGTATCTATACTTATTTTCCATTCCCACTCTTTTTCTGCTTTTCTTTTTGCAAATGTCAAACTGGGGTATAACCAGGAGGAAAATATCATAATAAACACAGCTGGACAGATCATGGGTTTAGGACCTACTTCAAATGGAGAATCAAATTTCTTGATGTAGTTTTAAAGGTTTTGTATGTTAAAGTGCTTATTTGTAAGCTTGAATTTTATCACAAAAGCAGTAAAATAAGACCTCCTCACACAGCAATAAACAAGATTGCTTTATATTTTCTTATAAACCTGCATTATGTGATTTACCAAGGATACACTATAATTCCAGTGCCTGGAAAGAAAAAATGTTCACCAAGATTTTGTTACATAGATTTGATCCTGAGTCTCACACAGATTTCAAAGCTGTTACAGTTTCATAGTGCTGTTGCACAGAAATCTGAGTCATCCTTACTGACAAATGATACCTAGATTAATAGAACAGCATGCTGCAGTTCTCAAACAGTAAGAAGTGGGAGGCCATTGACCATAGGAAAGGAAAGAAGTAGGTTTTTTCTTTGAGGATGGGGAATAGTTGAAATTAAAGCATAGAGATGAAAAGTTGTGAGAGGACACAGAGGGTGTTTGAGAAAGTGTCAGTGGTTGAAAACTAGTTTACATTTCCTAGCCTTTTAATACTATAAAAAGGTTATATGTTATGTACAGTAAAGTGCATTGAACCGTGAAAAAGGCTCAGATAAGTTTCCATCCACATTTATATTCTAATTTTATGTAAGTATATAAGAAGTTTGATGGTGCTGATTTTACAGGTTATAGGTGGTGAATTCACTTCTTGAAGGGATGGTAAGTCTTTACAAAACAAAGTTTTACGCTGTGTCAAGCACATGCCTACCCTGAGAACCCCTTGCCAGTTTTGCTGGTTTATGACTACTTTTTCATTTCCCCCTATCCATTTAAAACAGACTTGGAGAGGCTACACACAGCACTAAAGACTGAATGCTTTCAAATGCAAAAATGTAAACCCATTGAAAAAAAACAGAAATATTTTTTCTCTAATCTTTCAGATAAAGATGTTAACTAATTAGTTGGGAGGAGGATGACAGGGTGGAGGTTATCTCTTTAAAGTTACTGATGAAACATTCTATTGGATATAATCCAGGGAAACCTAAGTCTCAACACCAGAAATTTCACAGATCATTTATCCTGAAATACAAAAGATCCTTGAATGTAAGTTACAGAGCTATTTGAAAACTAGTTAGTTGCACATTACTTTACTTCTCAAATATATTACATCGCTCCAATGTCCTTCACTGTCTTGGAAACCAGGAAATTGTGCTTTAGAACTGGATGACTTGTCTTTTTCTTGCTTGATTCTTCTGAACCATTTCCATAGAAACTTTGGCTTCATACAATGGGACTGGTTCATCCAACTGAGGCCTAGAAAGGAGACATCTGTCAGAAGCATCTGGTGTACACGCTCAGATCAATAAAAACATTCCAGGACTAGTGTTATAGACTTTACTTTATACAATGTAAACTTTACTCCTTGAACAAAGTGAGAAGTTTTATAGCTCTGCTAGGATCCCTAGAAAAGAGGCAAAGGTCTAAAGTAAACAGGAAACAGAAGTTTAATTAAAGACATCCTTTTGGAAAAAGAAATCCTTTTTGATGGATGGGAGTGCTAAACTTCCCACCCCATGTATGAGAATCTCTCATTTTATGCTTTTGTGGCAGCTTCAGATTTTACAAAAACTGCCATTCTTCTGAAAGAGAAAAACCTCAGAGATCTGTCTTTCTTTACAGCCAATGCCACTTTCTCAATTACATATGCTATTGAGTCACCTGTAAAGAGTTCTTTCCATAGGAAAAGAAAGGGCTGCCTTTGAGGGACTTCCTGGTTCTTAGTGCATAAACAAGGAATTGGACTAGGAATAGGATGCAAACCATCTTTTTGGTCAACCTGCCTCATTACCACCCACAGCCATAAAAAGTTTTATATAAAGCAAACTCTCATTATATAGTGCTGAGAATCCGCCAAACAGGTATTTCTAATAATCACACTTTCTTTTCATTGTGTTATACTGTGTGTCACTGTTCTGTTGTCTTACCTGAACACATTACTTGATAACTTCTCCATTATGTCTTCTAAGATACGTATCTGAAGGGTTTGTCAAGGTGATAACACATACCCAACAAGGCTCTAAGGCCAAATTCTACATGTACCTGTAGTTGTGCAGCTTTGCCAGGCTTAGGACCTAAAAGTAAGATGATCTAAAAAACTGGAAGTGGAGCTCATGTAAGTTTTACCTTCATGTCAATGGGGAAAAGAAGGTTTTAGCTGTTAGCATTTTATCAGTCATGAAAAAATTAAGTTAGGCTCATTCAATTTTAAGGGAAATGTATTAGCTAATTCAAACAAGCTATTTCAATCTGCTCTTTGTATGGTTTCTTCTGTTATTTATGTAAAATGGTTAAGAAGCACAAATATACTGTAACACAGATTTATGCAATTTTTCTAAATAAAAATTCAAGGTGAGGTTACTCTGTTTAACCACCTGATGATATCCAATACTAAAATATATGTTCTCTGGTTATAACTTCAGGGGTGACAAAAGAAATTATATTTGTCTAAATATCTTATTACAAGCCACAATTAGAAATTGTACATTTCACACTGACTAACCATTAAAAAAAATCATGAAAACTAATTCAGTTATACTAAACAGAAATGTTAAAGAATAATCTTTAAAAAGCAGTTTTGTAATCACTTGCTTCCCTCCCCGCACTTCCTTGGTTTTCTTGACTTTAGCTAAACTATTGTGCAATTTAGTGGGAAAGGGAGGAGGAACTTCCCTTTCCCAAAGAGAGTTAATATAGTTAGCACTTTTCTAGAAGGCAGTGACTTAGTCTTTACTTTCCTGTGCTTTTCTGCTGAACTGCAAAAATGATTCAGCAGATCTCATGATCTGCAGTGCAGAACAGAAACAGGGAGGGTTATTACAACAAAAATTGAGCAGTGGCTCATCTGCTCAAGATGACCCACTGCCAAGGACTGTTATGTTACTAAGCAGCTCAGCATGTAATCATGCAAGAAAAAGATGCAGACGATATACTGATATATATGGAGTCATCTGTCTGTCTAACATACACACAATTTGCTCAACAAAATACAGATAACAGAATTGGCAAATGAGGAACATTGTCTTATAGTACAGTCCTTATGAAGAAAAAATATAACCAAAAGTTAAGATTCTTTATTACATCAATATATATGCAGATGAAATCCAAATAAATACCTGGTTTAAACAATAAGCAGGTGACATTCAATACAATAAATGTATAAAGAAATTATATTTTAATTAGTGTTAAATTTTAGGTTTCTGATTTAGTGTTTTGCTAGATCAGCGTCTATGCTAGTAATTTTCAAACAGACTACTGGGTGATGGTTAATATCACTTTTAAAAGGATATAAAGATACTTTCCTTGCTGTACAGTTGACAAATTCCAAACTTCATCGTTCAGAAAAGAGACTGTTGCTCCTTTAAGGAACAGGTAATTGCTGTCTGGAGGGTCCAACTTATATAAAATAATAAAAGTACCATTATGCTACATTTTCCAAAAACTGGCTAGTTAATTTATCAGTAAAAGATGAAAAACCCTTCTAACCACAACACAAATTAGCCAATCCAAAATAGTTAAAATACATTTAAAAAAAAATGGTACTCGTATAACTGGAAAAAGTTCTAGTACTCTATGCTCAACAGAATGCACCTTTACAAAATGGGACAGCAAACTATGCTATGACAGTCATTTCTGTTCTACTAAACCACTTTTTATAAAATTAATCTTCTATTTGTTATATAAAGGAAACAAAAAGACTATTATTAATGTTTTCACAAGATAAGTGTTTCCTGCTGCTTTGGAAATAAATATCAAGGTTTTTGTATGAATCAAGCTGATATTTAACAGTGGGAAACCATTAAGCTGTGAAAGTGCTCCATGGACTTCTGTCCTAAAATAACTGCTGTGGTTAACACTAACTTGCAGAATGTATGCCTTGCCTGGAGATTTCTTTCTGTAGTTATCCAGTGTCCTCCAACACCAAGAAGTGTAATGATATCATGCTTATGTGGCAGAAGTTGTGATTTTAAGTTTGACTCATCTTCTTTGCTGTATAACCTCACTAAAAAAATATGAAAGTAATGGTCAATTCATAATTATAAAAAATGAGTATTCAGCACAAAGCACCCATAAGAAGAAAAATGCTTTGTATACATTAAACTAAAACAGTATTTTTCTCTGAAGAGCACTGAAAACTATATAGCCAGGGAACTTTTACAAGTACCTTCTTTTTAATACTGTACTATTAGGAATCAACCTTAATTTGATTCTAAAGCTATTTAAAATGGAGTAAATATTACTTTTAAAGGTGTATTTATTTGTAAAAAAGTGTGCAATTTAATAAAAACAAATACTGATGCCTGGTAATGTAGCAATAAAGAGTTACACCTGAATATGTCTTTAATGAAAATATCTGCAAAAAACAGAGTATCTATGAAATTGTGTGTGTGCATGTACACACACACACACTAAAAGAAGTCTCAGAGGAAGTTATTCCAAAAAGTCCTACAATTTAAGTTAAAAATAAAAATAATAATATAACAAGTATTCTCAGCTAATTTATTCACTTTCGCTCTGGTTCTGAGTGTTCACAAAAGATGCTGGACTGACAGCACTGGAGATTCATATCCTTGGTTTACCCATTAAACCAGTGGGAGCCAACCGTTTTGGCTGGAATGACACAAATGAGCCCCAAGTGCCTCTTCTATCCCTTTCCCTTTCCCAATCTGCTGTTTAGCTTTCTGTCCTGTGCCCCCTGCCTGATCTGATGCTCTGCTTTCTGCCCTATCTGCTTTCTATCCTATATGGTGCTGCCTGGCCCCTCTCCAACCTGCCGTGTGTCACACAGATGCTGCCTGTGCCACCTGTGCCTTGGTGGGCCACCCCTGCATTAAACTATGAGAACATAAACAGTGATAAGGACAGACTTTGCAACTGACAGCTTTTCTGTTATTTCAACCTGAAACAAATTATATTGAGGAAGAATTTGGGAGATTAATTTTTCAGAATACAGGACTAGACAGGATCTTGTGGTTTATCAAGTCCAGTCCCTGGTTACAGTAGACAACCATGTCACATCACTACATTGCTAAACACATTAACCCTCTATCCTCCCAGAAGTTACAGTGTTTGCTCCCACTGGTTCTGCTGGAAGGCAGTTCCAAATGTCACTTCTGATGGTTTGAAATATTCTTTTAATTTCTAGTCTGGGCTTACAACAATTTGTTCTTGTCCCAACACTGTCCTTTTGTATAAGTAGTGCTTTATCTTAACAACAGAAAAATACATGTTGGATTTAACTGAAGAGCTAGCTGTACAATGCACACAGAAAATAATTTGTGGAGCAGCTAAATTGCTTTATTTAAAAAGCAATCCATTTACTAAAATGACTGCTGAACAACTAATACTAATCTGTGAAACATTCAACATTATTTAGCCATACTGGTGTGCCTTCCCTAGAGTGACATGACTCCAAATATTTAAGATGGTTCATCCAGTGGTGGTATACATGCATACAACAGGGGAACAGACAACCGGCCTGTTAATCTGTTTTGTACCTCAATTTCAGAGGCGTGTCACAATTTATCAACAAAAGAAATATTTAATACTATTCAATAAAGAAATTTTCCAGCAGTTACACACCTCCAGCATCTAAGACAATATCTACTCCCAGGCCACCTGTTTCCTCCAAACAGCTTTCTGCAACATCAATCTTTCCATTTGAAACATCAATCACTCGAGCTGGACAGGACAAGGTATTTGGTCAGTTACAGTAAAGCTTAGATTAAAAGCAGAACACATGCAAACTAAGTTTCTATTCTTTGGAAAGAAAACTGCAACAAAGCAAAAAATACAGTAGTTTCTATTCTTCAATTACTTAAAACTGATGACTGAATTTTCAGAAAATTAGACATGATACTTAACGCAACATAAAAATGAAATGTACAGCAGTTTTTGGCAGTATAACAACAGTCTACTGTTGATAAGTAGTAAATTATATTGGCATTCCAGTAGACTAACTGAAATCTTCATTACTAGCAATGTTCGAAAGAAAAGCAAGTAACTCGAACATCTGGAGTAATTAGTTACATTATATTATGTTCTTGTAGCTCTGTTACTACTGGTAATCAAGATATAATACATTCTAACACGGCTGTACCACTAAATTGCTTTATTCCTTTGCCAATGCTTTTCATTCTATGGTACTGGTTTCTTCTATCTAAATAATATAGTGATAACTAGAGATCTGGGTTTTCTGTTTGCCATGCAAAAACACAGGTTTCTCCTTTAAAAGGAGAAAAATGTGGGAAATCATGGGTTTGCCCTTGCAGGCTGGCAGAGTGGGATGCAGGGGATGCTACATACATGTGTGCGCATGCATACATGCATGTAGTTAACAATACAGCCAGGCAGGGGTGGAGAGCAGCTCCCCAGCAGCCTGCAGGTAAGTCTATGGGGAGGAGCAGAGGCAGTGTGTGGGGGTGCAGATTGAGATAGCCACAGTGAGGATGGGAGTACAGCAGGATGGCAGCTGGGGTGTTGCCTAGGTGGGGTGGTATCTGGGTCCCTGGGCCAGGGTGGGAATATGCAGCCATGGGGCCTGGCTGGGGAGCAGGATGGAGATAGAGGGGTCTTAACCGGGGGGGGAGGGTGTGTGTGGATGTGCTGGCTCCCTGCCACTGTGCAGGGAGTGTGCATGTGTGTGTGTGGGGGGGGCATGTGCCCTTCCCCATTTATGCTTGGGTGGGGAAGGATGTGGGCTGCCCACTGCAGAGCTCAGGGCTCTCTGCCCTCTCCCTGGGGGCCTCCTCAGCCTAGCAGGTTGGATCCAGCATGTGCGGATAGAGCAGGGTGGCGAGACTCAGTGCTTCTGCTGCTACTGGGAATCCTGTGCCAACTGTGCTGCCATGGCGATGCATTGCTGCCTGCCCAGCAGCAGCAGGGGCAGTTGTGCAGAGTTGTGCGCTCTGCAGCAGTGGCACCAAGTCTCACTGTCCTGCTATCCTTCCATGCTGGGTTCTGCCCACTGGGCTGTAGAGGCCCCCAAAGGGAGGGCAGCAGAGTGGGGAGCCCTGAGCTCTGCAGCAGGCAGCCCACATCCTCCCCAGCCTGCCATGGGCTCTGTTCCAGTTTTGCTATCCACTGAGCTGGGGAAAGGGGGGGCCAGGGCTCCACACTCTGTTCCCTAGCTCCAGCTTCCACAGCTTTCTGCATACGGCAGCTGGGGCTTGGGCACTGCTGATGCCCATGAAGGAGGGAGTGGGAAGCATACAGCTGCCAGGTCCTGTAGCCTTGGCAACTGGGGCCCCTCTCTGGCAGGGCTGGCGGGGGGGGGAGGCAGGGAGCTGCAGGCCAGGAGGGAGGAGCTTAAGCTCTGAAGTGAGGGGCACTGGCAGGGACAGGAGGCTGTGTGTCAGAAGAGAGGGGTACTGGCAGGCCTGGGAGGGTGTGGGGCACCAACAGGTCTGGGGAGGGGCTGTGGCTTGGGAGTGAAAGGCAACGGCATGTCCAGGGCACCAGCATATCAGGGCTGCTCAGCACCACAAAGCAGTAGGGCAACTACTGCAGCTGGATAGGGGTCCTGGTGAGTGAAGGGGGGCACGGGAGCTCTGATTTTCTATGATAAAAAACCCAAAAAGCAAACACCAAAATATAAAGGTATTCAGAATGTATTTTATTATAATGATTGAGGCACAAGTAGGCTTCCAAATTGCTTAAAAACTGTAAATATATCAATAAAACATTGTGTTGATACCTATATAATGGTGCTTCATTTTAATTGAGAAAAAATAAGGATTTGGGGTTTTTTAATCAGATAATTTTGGAATTTTATCAGAGCATTTGGGATTTTTAAAACACAGAAAACCAGGATCCCTGGCGATGATAATGCTACTCACCTCACAGAGGTGCTGTATGGATGAATATAGTCATTTTTACTTTTAATCCGTTAAGTCCTTATATATGCTTTTGTATAATATTGTGTTATAGGCTGCCAAAACTTTCTTGAACTAAAAATTGTCATTAAGGTTTCTCTTATGTTGCACCAGCTATACAGTAAAGATATCAGGAACTTCCAGGATAAGGAAGTAGCAAACCTCCTCCAGCTTGCAGAATAAAGTAGACAAATTGTCTATAATCCTCAGGAATAAAGTTTTTGCCCTCTAATATTACCATAACTGAAACCACAAGGCAAATTAGAAGCATATATACAAAATGCAAGAGACTAAAATTAAATGTGCAAACTGGACTTACCTACTAAAGGCTGCCTCGTACCTTTTTGAAATTAAGAAAGGAAAAGAGAATGAGAATGTATGAATGAGGGCAATTAGAAGAATTACTAAATCAAAACAAAAGCAAACTTTTATTTATGCATTTTTCTTAAGATTGATGTCTATTCAAATTCTTAAATAAGGACAAATCTTCCGGTAGTTTGAAAGCACAGTGGTATTTAAAATTCTCTAGTTACTTAATATCTAGTCATATTTCTTGCATGCAAAAGAGATGCCCAAGTGTCACATCTCAGGGGGATGAACCTTGGGTGTTCTCTTCTTAACTGTCTTTGATCAAATCAGTAAAAATCACAACATGACAAAAAGAGCAATTCAAGATGGTATTAAAATTACCAGTGTAAATTATGGAATAAATATGTTTCAAAGTTGTTTGAAGTCAGTATTGCAAAGTGGGTAATTGGTACATAACTGTTGTAGTGAGAGGTGACAGGCTAGTTATTTAGAAACTCTTTCTTCATCATAGTTGATGTGGTGCTATGTTTAACAAACACTTAGAATTTGGCAACATGAGTCAATGTGACCTCTTCCTAGTTTAAATGGCGTTAGTCACAATACTGTTTCAGCATGCTTCTTGTTAACAAGGTGCTGTGACAGTTTCCTAGTCAGTGCAGACTGTATTTGAGTATGTACTGTTATGATCTTATAAAAAGATTTCTCCTTAGTCCTCTAAATATTAGAACAAACTTCTCATAAAACCATTTTTAACATGGTTCATCCTTCTCTTCTTTGACCTGAAAAAATATATTAACAGGCCATTAATCATCTGTGCCAAGGAGACTGAAATGACTAACAATCCATGAGTAATTCATTATCAGTAGTTAGCCATTTTCAAATGTTTCATGATATGGATGTTGTATGTAATGACATGTAAATAAAGATACGTATTACAAAAATCCAGAGTGCAAACTGGGAGTATGTGGCTTGCTATGAGAACTGCATGATTATATGGATAAATGCTTAATGTAAAATTTTGTAGTAAGAACTGCATGATAGAGTAAATTCAGTCAGTTTTTCTCATTTGTACTCATTGCTAGTAGAATATAATTCTGGAAAATGGAACACTAGATCATCTAATGTCTTGCTGAACCAAAAAAAGTGAAAAGTATCCACTTGCTTTTGGGAGCAAGATACACTGAGTTTTTGTATGAGCATAAATGTAGGTGTGACTAATTACACTTTAACAGATTACAAATTGGCCAAAGGTATTTGTACACATATCAACAAGGAGCAATATGGTACAATGACTAAAGGGATCAGTGACATGTTTGACTAGTGACTAATTAACCAGATTTCCCTAGCACTATTTTCAGCTAGTACTCTTTTTGGATATTACATGAAGTTTTTTAGTTTCTTCCTTGTCTTTATATTATGTCCCTATTCCAAAGTTTGAGAACTAGAATAACCAAGTTTAATACACTTTCCTCTGTTCTGCTGTTGATTTTAGTTCATTGACTTGTAAAGATGTAGAAATTACAGAAAAATATAAATATTTGCAATCTTTGAAACAGAGAGGCCATTCCTTTGTTGGAATGGGAAAAAGATATATAAATATTTCGAAAAACTGTAAAATGAAGACAAGTTGGTACTGAAAAAAACATACCAGTAAGCAACAAAAGAATGGCCTCTATTTCAAAGAGACTGCAAATTTAGAATGTTTTTAATCAGGTAGTCCAATTAAATTTGGCAGGTTTGCCATAAGCCTCTATCCAACAGCAGCTGACATGTGTTACATTTACATTATATTAGAACATAAAAGGTCAGCACTGTATATGTATTTTATAGGACTGGATAATAATAAACACAACCAATAGTGCCATGACTTAAGAAAACCGTAGATTTATTTTTTTAAATAAATAGAACAGTATGTTCTAATAGCATTAGCAGAACATGCACATGTAAATATTACAATGACAATTTACAATATATTTGAAAATTAGTTTCTTTTTCACATACCTGGTAAACAATTTTGTACTACCCTATGACAGGAGGCATCAAAAACAGTTAAACACTCTGAGGGCAGGAAAACATTCTGCTCTCTTTAAGATGCTTGTGATAGTAGCTACTATTACAGCAAAACAGAATACTAAAGATAAGAGAACAAGGACAGAAGAAAATGCATTGTTTACTACTTTTTCCTCAAGGTATGAGGGGATACCAGCAATCAGAAGTCTACACATTTATTTTGTTAATGCTTTGAAATTGTTTCATCTGCACAAAAAAACTTCCAGTTCCCTGTTAAAGAATGTAGCCAAGGTCAACAAACATTAAAAATGAGAGGGGTTTTTTTTCCCCGTTTTGTGCAGCATCCTCTGCATAGCAACCTATTTCCTCTCACATTACCAACACTCCAACCCAAATTCCACCTAGTAGCCTAGGAGCAAAGCAATCACCAGCATAGCAATCGTGTGAATGTGCAATCATGGTGTGCACATACACACTGTGTTCTTGCTGTGCTCATACTGACAGCTCTTTCTTGTGAGACCAAAAGGAATTAACATTGACAAGAATCCTGGTCTTTGAGCATCTCAAAGAACAGTTATTTATTCTGCCAGGTCTACAATTCTAAAGCCAGCAGGGAGAATACAAGGAAAATACTATGTGCACCTGCATGTCAGCAATGTTTGCTGTTAGCAGGTCACCCAGACCAACAGCTGGGATTTTAAAACTGCTGTAACCCTCCTTTTGGAAAACCAAGATGGAAAAAATAATGCTAACATAAAAAATGATAAAGCAAAGTTGAGGGGGGTGGATTCAGACAGTTAACCTTGACTTAATCCCTTTATTAAGATCTCATCTTGACACGCATGTATCATTTCTATTACTACATCAATCAATATGTGCAGTGATTATTACATTGTTTTCTTTATAAATATGCCAGTGAAACAAATTTTTATAACAGCCAAAATTTATACAATTATTTTAATTGCAACAGAAATATACCTAACAAAAGGAGTCACAGAAGCGTGGTTTTTTTTGTTGTTTTTTTTTTTTTAAAGTATTCTTAACAAATGGAGTTATTTTGGTAGTTGTGGTGGTGACTTGAGAAAGAAGAATAAATCAGACTCAAGATTTATCTTATGATCCTCCCTATGAAGTGAATGATGGCAACAGTTTTGGATATATCATACACACCATTCTCCTCAGGTTAAAGATTGTCTGTATAAAGAAACACTTTATTTCTTTCCTCTGGATATATTAGAATTAGAAAAGTACAGATGATTGCGCAAAAGCTTTATGCAGAGAGGTAGTTAGCCATATTACCCTGAAGTCAGGCAGAAGGCAGGGTAGATTTGCACTTTATAGGCCAAACCAGAGATGTGTAAGCTTTCATACGCAGCAGCTAACTTCATCAGATGCTATCAGAGCTGAAGGTGGGGCTGGGGACCTGCACCCATGTGCATGGGGCAGCTGGGCGGGGGGGAAATACCGATGTCTGGTGCAAAGGGAGGGGAGAGGAGTGATGGCATGGTGGGAGTGATGGCAGCACCCTACTTGTGCAGTAGGGTGGGCAGAGCATCCACATGCCCACTGCAGAGGGAAAAAGCACCCACATGCTTGGTGCAGGGAGGAAGGAACCAGGGGATGTGTGGCCCACGCTAGTGTAGCTTATGGAGCATGTAGCACCCAGCTAGTAAGCAGCTGGATGGCCCTAAATTAAACCATAATCCTAATGCATATCATAACAAACATGAAACCAAGAAGTCACAGACAACTGAACGCCTGAGGCCTAATTTAAACCCCACTTACTTAAAAAGAGCAAACTGTCAGAAATCTATTAAGTTCTATAGTTCTGCAAAGAAAATATATTACTACCTTAAAGCCAAACTCAGTAAACATACTACAAAGAAACTGTCCTTTTTAATTCTAATTTTAGACTCCTGAATATTCACTTCAGGCATATGATTGCATTTGAAACTCTAGTTCCGGTACATAGCTTAGATTCCCTACTCTGGTTGGTCAGGTAACACTATTCTCAAGCAATGCTATTTATTACACAAAGAGACTGCCTAAATAGTTTGCCAAAATCAAGCATTAATGTAGCACAATTGTGAGCTGAGAAGTACTGGATGATACCTAACACAAGACCTGGAGAATAAAAACCATCTTAAATGCATCTAAAAATATAAGCTACATGCACCTGAATACAGCTTAGAATACATTTTTATATTGTATAACAAGATTTTTTTCCAAGTTTGTATTTTAGATTTCAGTTCCCAAAATAAAGTCTAGAGAAGAATTCTTTCAAATATAATTTTCAGCTAAAATTAGTATAAAAAGCTGTAACTCACCCACAGTAGGTCTCAGTCTCTCCAAGCACTGCTTGTCTTCAAGACTATATGCTGTAGAAATTACTTTGGCTCCTCTGTGTTGTGCTAATTGAACAGCTATTGTACCAAATGGCTGTAGAGGAAGTTACACCGGTTTGTTTACAAGCACAGAAATCCAATATAATTTTAAAGAAAGAGCAGGTCTGGAAAGACCAAAGAAGAACATCTTGAGAACAGGCTTAACTTTTTTGATATATTAACCAAATATGGCTGAATTGGTAAATCAGATCTTTAGGGGGTCTACCCATGCTCCTACTGAAGTCAGTGAAAAAAAATCCACTGACTTTAGAAGGCTTTCTCATCTGGTTTTATGAAATAAGGAAACAGCTAGGGGTGCACCAATAGAGATTTCTGGGGCTGATACCGATAGCCAATATTTCAGGAGGCATATCCGCCAATACTGATCAGATTTCTGATACAGCTGCCTCCAGCTGGCAAGTCTAGTGTGGTGGACGGGGAGAGGGGTGGCAAGGGGCGTGGGGGAGGCAGATCAATGCCCCCCACAGTGAGGGAGGGAGCAGGGGCTGCCCAGATGGGGTGGGTGAGGTTCACTTGCCACTGCTTGCACCACAGAATCATAGAAGTAGGGTCGGAAGGGACCTTGTAGATCTTCAAGTCCGAGCCCCTGCCTGGGCAGGAGAAAAACTGGGCTCAAATGACTCCAGCCAGGTAGGCATCAAGCCTCTTCTTAAAGAACCCCAGGGTAGGAGCCAGCACCACTTCCCTTGGAAGTTGGTTCCAGATCCTAGCCGCCCTAACTGTGAAGTAGTTCTT
>NW_017728906.1:35934151-35969656 GCF_001723895.1 Crocodylus porosus
TTGTAGGGTCTGCCCTGTTGTCTCCGGATCATGCGGGTGGCCCTCCTCTGGACCCTCTCAATGTTGTCCACATCCCTCCTGAAGTGGGGCACACAGAACTGGACACAGTATTCCAGCTGTGGCCTGACCAGTGTCGCAAAGAGGGGGAGGATCACCTCCTTGGCCCTACTTGAGATGCACCTGTTGATGCACGACAAGGTCCCGGGAGGGCAGGGGGGTATGTGCCCCCCCCAGATCTGCACAGGCCTGCGCAAGGCTCTTGGTGACAGCAGGGCTGAGTGGGCGCCAGTGGCACTGGGAGGAGGCTGCACCCACCCCAGATTTCACTGTTGCTCTGCTCCCAGTGCCACCGCTGCCAGCCACCAACACAGCCCCGGCTCAGTGCCCCACCTCCACCCATGTGCCAGGAAGAGCTGGGGCTGTGCCAGGTGGCTGGCAGCAGCAGTGCTGGGAGTGGAGCTGCAGTGAAATTTGGGGTGGCCTCTCACACCTGCTCCTAGCCCAGCCCCCGCTGACAAGAGCCTCACGCAGCCCTGGCTGCAGACCACCCCACCCTGTGCAGATCCAGGGGGCACACACGCTCCACCCTCCCAGGGTGCAAGCAGTGGCAGGAACGGCCTCCTTTACCCCCTCCCTCACCGTGGGGGGCATGTATCTGCCTCCCCCCAACCCCTTCCACCACACTGGACTTAGCAGCTAGAGGCAGCTCTCCAAGCTGCTGGGCTGTGTTCCTCACTGCCTCTGTGCTGTGCCTGCAGCTGCGCACATCACAGGCACTTATTGGCCAAATTATCGGCCCCATCAGGCCGATATCCAATACAGCTGGCTTTCTTTATTTTGGTACTGATCCGATATCAGACTGATGTATTGGTGCACCATTAGAAACAGCTTAAATAGCCATAGCTCCAACTGCAGTCCCAGTGATGAAAAGAAATGACAGCTGCATTTACAAGGAATGGCACAGAGGATGTCTTTGAGGTTGGTTGCTTAAGGATGAATTGCTCCCAAAGGACCAGCTCCAATCACTTGGTATCTTGTGTATACTGCAAAGCCACAATTAAGTTAATGCTACTTTGCTTCAGTGAGCTTAACAGCTTCAGCCGCAGTTAACAGGACAGTAATACTAAATTAAACAACAACATGAGAGAAAATTAAAGTTGGAAGTGGTAAAAGAAAGTCAAACTAGAGACTGCTTCTGCCAGCAATAATTGGCATACAGCATTAAAAGTAAAGAGCAAGTAATAACTCCCAATCCTGTGCCCACATGTATAAGATTTGCCCAATGCATTATATGGAATATCTGTTTCCCTTTCTTCTGTGTGAACTGCTTAGTAAAGGACACAACCAGAAGTAGGGTAGCAGATCCTATTAGCCTGACTGGTCATGGCAAATCCTCTGTCCCTCCTTTATAACTAGGTGGCAGAGGTAAGTAAATTATGAAATGTGACTAAGAAGCTATTCCTAAACTATTTTAAAAGGCATGTCTGTAGGGCAACAGCAGTGTTACCTACACTTGCTCCATCCATTACTAGGACAGTTTTTCCAGGAGAGACATGGGAAAGGTAATGTAGAGCTGTATATGCTCGTACGCCGTCACGGAGGGTCCCTGCTGCTTCAACCCAACAGACTTTTTCTGGTTTACGAACTATGGGAAAAAAGAAAAACAAACAAAGAGGGAAAAAAGCAGTGGGTGGGTAAGGTGATATTTCAGTAAGAACAATTTTTTTATGACAGATTTTATTCCTGGCTCTTTTACCACTTCACATAAGAGGGAAAAAATTATCAAAAACCAGGACATTTGCCCAAATAAATACTTTTCCATTTCCTGAAGGTAACAGCACAATGCTGCTGCATGTGTTGTTATTACATGGACAGATGGAATCATTTGAGTGGATAAAGACATTTGCTGCCTTAAAGAACAGATCATGTAATCTCTGCAGCAAACTGAGCCCTTCAGTTCAAATTAAAATACTGTGGTTTGTTTGTTTTTTAAGCACCCCTTGCACCCTGGCCCCTCAAAAGTTCCCAAGGGAAATACATCTTAAAAGGTTCTCTCCAGTTTCTTTTACACTGAGAATCCTCAAGCAGAATAAAAAAAAATGTATCTAGCAAGCTTCAACCCATGTGCTGAAGGCTTTATTTCAGCATATGTTGGAACTTTTTCCAAGTGTTTTTATAACACATGCATATCTTAAATTTTTGGACCCTGATATTTCACAGTGGGGTGTTTTAACTTGCAACCATGCACAACATCTAAAGGCCAAGATATCAGTGCCTGGGGAAGCTATGTCACTATTTTGCACCATTAAAAGTATTATGGAGTTTTGAGCTTTACCCACATGCTGGTAGAGCATGACAAATCAAGAGTCACATTGCAAACTAGGCCTTCCAGGTAGAAATGCATTTGTTTCTCATATAGGTAATCTAAATGGTTCAGCTGAGAATTTAGCATTGACCTAGGAAGCTGTGCTAACTTAGCTAAAATTGTAGCATACAGTTAACCCAATGAATTCTACATTCCTAAGGCACCAAAAGCCCCCCTGAAATATCTTTTCAATCTACAAATCAGGGACTGCAGTTTCACAACTTCCCCAATACCCCTGGGGCACAGAGTAATTACTATGACATCCAAAACAGCTATGGTGATGAACTAGAAGAGAACTCTGGAATTCTCTGATATGCTGTCTGAATCAACGCATATTACTGTAGACCAAGCAAGAAAATAAACGAAATCAAAAACAAAGGAGAGATAAGTGTTTTTCTTCCGTAACTAGCACATCTAGTTTGTGAGCAAATTCTTCTAGCCTTCATTTTGCTTAGCTTGCAGTTTTGTATCAGGAAGAGTAATAAACCTTTATCTTCAGTCTCCATAAACTTGTGACTTCTCACAGCAATTAAAAAAAATCAGAACCAGAAAGATTTAACCTAAAAGTGATTCAACCTACAAAACAAAATTAGGAGAGATCAAGGATATTTTGCCAAGTATTTATATAGTTAAAGGAGAAGTCCATTATCACTAAAACAGCCTTCAATAACTCTCTAAAAATCCCTTATAGAACTGTAAAGACTGGTTTTCTCCATGGATAGAGTCAGAATAGAAAGAAATTAGGAATATACAATACAAATTCATGTAGACAGTGAAGTTGCTGAAGGTGGCAGCCAAATGTCTGCGATTTTCAGTCCAGTGCTCTCTCCACTAGAGCAAATCACCTCCATGAAAGGCTAACTGAAAACATTATAGCACCTAAGGAATGAAATGCAGGTGAAAGCAACAGTACTATTTTTCCTGGACTTTCATCTTTTGACATTTCCTCCCTTCACTTCTAAGATGTTAGTATACATTCCAGGTGTTCCTCTGATCCCAGATGATAATTCAGGATCATAGGTCAAGGTTTGGAGAGAAGATATTAAATTTCTCAGCAACAGCATGTTTTTAAAATGTTTATCTCTGTGGTAGGTCAGGTGAGTCAGCAGGAAGAGAAAGTGAAGCAACAAGAAGGGAAGTTAAAGGGTGGGGGGAAAGCATGAGTCAGCTTGTGTGGTTCAGTCAGAACATTAACCCTCTAAGTAATAAAGAGGAACCCAAGGACTTTTTTATTAGACAAACTGCTGGGAGAGATATTAGACAAGTTTTTGGCACAAAATGCCCCTCCTCCAGTCTGGGAAAAACTCCATACCTGAAAGCTTGTCTTGTTCCATGTACAGAATCTAATTATTGGGGAGTTTTCTTAAATTTTAAAGTATTTTTGGATGTGGGTAAATATAGTAAATCAAATAAACAACATTTCTCCCAACTATACAGTTGATCCAATAAAAGATATTACCAAAAAACCTTCATTTCTTGCATACTTTCTGGACCATCACAGTTACAACATGCTGGCCCCTCCAAATAACTACTTACTGCAGGGGTGTCAAACATATCAGGACTTGCAGGCTTATCAGGCCTGCAGCCAGATTGGGCTAATGGACTGAATAAATGATGCAAGGCCAGCCTTGTGGGCTAGGTTGGACCTATAGACCAGCTCAATGAGGATGCTACGTAGCCTAGCCCGACTTGGTGCCACAGGCAGTGCACATGGCTAATCTAGAGAGCACTGCATGTGGGTCAACTTCAAGACCCATGATTTGGATGATAGTGTTCCACAGGCCAGTGTTTGACCTCCCTGCATTACTGCTGTTACCTGGGAAAACACAAACAGATCAGAGATCCAGTTAACTGGCTGTGAAAGTATTAGAGTGATAGCAATTACATACCCAAATAATGCTGATGAACCAGAATAACTTCACAGACACCAGACTCTTCAGAATCTAGAGGTAAAATTCCTGGGAATATTGAAATTAAACTTTCAATTCAGACCAGGCATGTATTACAAATGAAATATTAGCATAACTTTAAACCACGTTTCTTTTCTTCTCAGTTTTACATAATCAAACAGAAAGAATATAGATCTGGTTTACCTCCCTCATAAGAATTGTAGAATCATGGTACTGGAAGGGGCAACAAGGCCTCTCTAATCTAAGCCCTTTGTACTGATGTGGAACTGTTTGTTTCTAAATGATCTCAGAAAGAAACAATTCATCCCTCTGCCAAGGGAGAGTTTCTGTCCTGAAGAGCAGTGGGAGCATATGGGGTTGCAATCATAAGGGTTTAGCACTACTTTGATACTTTTCATTTACACAACTGGGATGCAAAGATGCACACAGACAGGCATCTGCCCCATTTAAGCCAGTGTTTTGCATTAAAAGGTTGAGAATATTAACTCCAAACATTCATCTGTAATTGAAAATTATAAATTGATTCAAGGGTGGAAAGAGTAATATGTTTGTCACACTAAATCAATATGTTTATTATTATTTTATTTTCTGTCTTTATGAATCACAAAAGTAGCATGAACTTCAATGATTAGCAAAGACAGTCTAGGAAGGGAAAGAGGAGAGCCTTATGAATAGTCATTCAAATAAAACATGAATTTGTTTAAATCAGACATCTGTCTGGGATGGTTTAGGAACAGTTATTTTTACATCTTTGTAGGCAGTCAGATTAGAGAACTCTTGTGGTCGGTCTCTTCTAATGCCATGACTGTGGTTCATATTAGGATGATTTAGGTCAGGGATGTCCAACGCTGGGAGTGGCTAGGGCTGCATGTCATATGGGCCAGGTGCCCTCTAGGCTACATGACATCACCAGCAGCACCCTTCTTCTCAACTGAGTTGCAGGCTCCCTGGACTCTTTGGAGTGCATCCACACCACGCTGCCCCCAGAGCAAGGTGCAGAAAGCAGAAGCCAGAGTAGGGAGTGAGAGCCCAGAGACCCCAAGAGCAGCAGGAGCCAGAGTGATGGGGGTGTGATGCCCAGGTGTGAGTCTGCAGGCTGCAAATTAACCCTTGGCAGGCCCCATGCAGCTCATGGGCTACATGTTGAAACCACCCAGCTCTAAGCAAAGACCAATAGTGCAAGATACTAGTATGTTCCAAGGAGAATGTTAGCATTCTCTTTTCTTGAGCTAATATACTGTTCTTTTGTTAGATTCATGCATTATGAGAAGAGGAATAGATGCTATTTCACTCTGCTCCCCTTTCTATCCTACCCAAGTGGATTAGGTATAGCAAGGAAAGCAAGGAGAAAAGAAAAACAAGAGCTGTTACACTGCAGGTGGGCACAGAAAGGGCAAGGTGTTTTGGAGCACTATGTTTTTGAAGCAATAGGATGGGTGCCAGATAAAAGACAAGTTGGCAAGAAGGGGCAGAGACCAAGAAGGTGGTGAAAGCTGATGGGAAAGGGAAAAGAGAAAACAGGCAAAGAGAGTGGCAGAAAAAAGGAAAGGGGAAAAAAAAAAGAAAACAGGAAGAGGAAAAAAAGGAGACAAAGGGAGGCAAAAAGCATATCCTGACCAAAACAATGACTTTTCAATTGAAGACAGAAGGTTGTGGGTTGAAGAACAACAGATTTTGGCATTAGGTTAGGTTTCGGGACTTCCAAGAGAAGAAAAATAAGATGCAAGAGATGAAAGGAGGAGGGGCATCATATAGCATATTAAAAACCCCAGATCTTTTAATTTTCTTAGGCATCTCTGTATCCCTCTCCTACCCAGATCTTAGAGTGTCTGAAAACAAAGAGCTGTATCTATTTACACCAACAAAGCCTTTGGCTCAAAATTACCACCCAATTTATCTGCCATTTCCTTTAACCATTGTGTAGCCTTTGTACAATGGCGAATCAACTGTTGTGTTTATACACATCTGCAGCTCATTATACTACAGAATAGCTATTCTGCAATACCTCCCTGCATGGACATTTATCTACATAATGAAGATCCCAAAATCCCTTTCACGGTTTCATTTATTATAGAGCCCAAGATAATTCATGAACTTGCACCAAGGACAGAAACTTCTTATCATCCTGCTTTGCATAACAGGTTTTGACCTGGATGCCATTACCTATATAACCTAGTCAGTCCTTCGGTCCCTTACTTTAACGTGCCAAATCCAGAAGAAAAGGAGACAGCTGTCTTCTGAATACAAGCCTTTAGCAGTTTACACATAGTCTTCTGATTTTGAAGACAGTTCAATATTGATTGTATTTCACTTCAAATTTTGAATATGAAAAAATGTATTTAGAATCCTTTCAGAAAAAAAGGCCTAGAACAATCCTAAGAGACGTTTAAAGAGACTTTTATATTTTACATTTTTTAACTTAAAGGTAGCTCTACTGTACCAAGAGCAAAATGAAGCTTCAATAAATTAAGATATGCCTTTCTTGACAATTAGATGCAAACGTTGATATAAAAAGTTGTGTATTTTTTAGAATTTTTCAAGATTTTAAAATTTTACGTATTCTTAAGTAAACACCAAACCCAAACTTACTTCTGGCTACCTCTGAGAAGTTGCATCATATCAGAAGTAGGAATCTGGAAATTAATGGAAGTCAAGACTACCAAGTACTCTGAAGAGTCTCAATACTATATTTTGAGCTCTAAAGAAAAACACAACTATGGACAGTCAGCCCTTTGAAGAACAGGGTCCAATGTCATTGGCAGAAGGCTTCATATTATTAAATGCAGCCCTCCATTTCATTTTGATTTACAGATTACTGCTTTTTATTAATTTTCATCTTATTTGTTACATAAGGAGAGCTCAGAAGTGTTCCAGGCTATTAATGATTGCAGGGTTTGGGTCAAGGGGTAGGTTTTGGCCTTTCTGTAGACTGCAGATCAAGAAATGCTCCAAGAACTGCTGCCAGTTCAAGAGGCACAATTAATGCTGTTCTGTGATGCAGTATGCGATTGCTTTTACTTGAAAAGAATAAAGTGCTTGTGTTTAATATGTGGGTGGTATCAGATTTACTGTCTGACTCTTCAACTGCTTGCTTTAAAGTACTCCCTCCACCCCCTCAAAAATCATGCTAGAGAAAGCTGTACTGTTGCCATGTCTCAATCAAGGACTAATCGGCACATAAATAAGGGATACATTATCAGACTCTATATATTTAATTTCAATATGGACAAATGATAAAATAATAGTATGGTGAACAGGGTACTGACTTTACTACAGGGTCAACTGCTCTGGGTGATAGTAAAGAAGCATGCAAGCTTACCTGGAAGAACTGATACATAGTACAGCCCTGACTCCTTTTACCTTAGCAGAGGTGAATTGTTTCTTTGTCCATAACTTTTGTTGTAAACCTCAGTTTACAATAAATAATTTTGGCAAAGATACTGTGACAGTTAATGATGCAACTTTCTGACAAGAGTAATATCTACTAGGTAGTAAATTTATTGAGTAATTTTTACCAGGTAGTAAATTCACTCCATAAGGACAGTCACATGACCAACTCTCCCAAGTGAGATGCCTGCAGTGGGCGTTCTTTCAGCATCTGGCTAGTATGTCAGAGGGGAAACCAAGTTGCACTGAACAAATGCCTATCTTGTGCATCTATTCCTGTAGCCAGTTTTATCCTGATATATGGCATGTAGTAAAGTTACTACTTATTTCTCTGGGGGTATCTTTATTCTGTATTCAAGTGATTTAGCACACAGTAGAACTGTTTATTGTTTGTCTACTCCAGTTTTACTATGCGGTAAGTGTTATCTGTAATCTACAAGAGTCTGGAATATAAATTGGGTGCTACTTTAATCAGATAGATTTAAATGTTATGAACTGTACAATATGTCATCATCAATTATTAAACCACAGGAGTTACTACATTTTTATGTGGAAAGAGTGATTTCAAATTTTCTTTCACTACATTTGAAATTAATAAAGGGCTTTCAAAATTCAGAAAATCCTAGGCATTTTTAACTGACTTAGGATTTTGATCTAGAGATTTTTGGAACAACAATCAGCACACGTTATATACAGGTTGTTTCATGAAATCCTTGTGCAAGTTTAAACTTTAATAACTTTGGATGTACACATGAAGAAGCTAACTGTAAATGCTGATTGAAAACATAAAATTCATTAAGCTTTAACACAATACACCTCAAATTTCAACATAACCACCCTTTCGTGATACATTATTCAATCCAATTTTCCAACTCATAGAAAACATATTGCAGTTGCTGCTGAGTGATTCATGAAATGCATTTGCAATCCTTACCCTATGCATAGCTTATACTATGCTAAAAAAACTCAATGCATCATATGCTTTCAATCACCATTTACAGTTTGCTTCTATCACATGTATATCCAAAGTTATTAAACTTTAAAGTTACACAAGGACTTTATAAACACAATGTATAAAATACATATTTTATATATGCAATATACTATATATTAAGAATCAGATATGCAGAACAAAAAATGTGTAATAAACTGAAATTTCTAGAACAAAAGTATGCTAAACTGGTTTAATAAACTTGATACAGCCTTGGATCTATGAATAATCCCATGGAAGTTAATGACTATATGCTTAACGTTCCAAAACTCAAATGCCTTGCTGGATCAAGATTTAAATTTAGAATGTCAACATGGCCAATCCTCAGCAAACTACAAGAAACAGCAAAATTCTGATTACTAGAAGTTACCAAATGAATATATTCTAGAGACCGGTAATAGGTATATCAAATATAAATACTGATGTCACCTTGCATGCCTACAGAAATAGGTATACATCTATAAAAGCAAAACCAAAAAAATCTGTATTCAGCTGCACTAGTGCTATAGATGATAAGAAAAATTTACTCGGTGCAGTGAAGCTTTAAGGCCACCCCAGCTGAGTATCTGCCTGTCTCATTCAGATAATTTCCACAACAGTAACTTTTCAATTAGGATTCCAGTTAATGAAAACTGACTATTGCCAAGAGTAAAACATTACTACGACATCAAATTACAATTTTTTCAGGAAAAAAAATCAGAACGTCTACTTGTAATGAAAAGATTCACTGTAACCTTAAATAATTCATTAATTTATTTTTAAAATTATTTTAATTGAAAAACACCAATATTAACTTACCTACTACTTCATCATCTGGTTGAAAGAAGGACACTTTACTTCCAACTTTAGTGGGGAAAATTTCAATTTGGGCAAGAGGAGAGAAAACAGAAACAAATATTTTTGAATTTAAAACAAACTTTTTAGAGAACTTCATATACTAGCTCTCTCTTACAAAAATAAACTCTTCATGCAGGACAGGCTATATCTTATTCATATAAGCAAATTAACAGACACTTTTTTTCACAGCACTTACCATAGGCACCAAGGCTGTGTGAAGCTTCAGTCGCTGATTTGATTCGGAGATTTGGCCCAATTTGGTGGCTGAATCTCTGAATCAAATCAGGAGACCCGTTACTCTCTCTGAATCCAATTGGATGCCTCCAATTTGATTCGGAGAGATTGGATGATTTGGCCATAGACACAGCTTTGTATGATTTTTCTACATACCTCAAGGTAACTAGGCGGCTCGTGACCACTGAGATGGTGGGGTGAAGTATCCTATGGGAGTTGTGGGGGTGTCCCCAGTGCACTTGGTGGTGGAACCAGAAGTGAACTGGAAGTAGTTCCAGTCTACTTCCGAGTCCACTGCTGAACACGAGGGACCCCCTGCACTCCTGTGGGATGCTCTATCCGCTCCATCTCAGCGTTCACGAGCCGCTTGGTACCTTAAGGTATGTAGAAAAAATATATAAAGCTATCTATGGCCGAATCACTGATTTTCTGAATCAGAATCGAATCTTTGGATTTGGCAAAATCGAATCAGGACAGCTATTTGAATCAGCAAACTGAATCACTGTCCCCCAAATCAGGCTGAATTGAATATAGCCTGCTTTGCACACCCCTAACAAACACCACACCTACAAACACTACACAAACAAGAAAATGTATAAATGTTTGCAGCATCTGCACTGTAAGCAAAGTAAAGGTGGATGTTCACTGAACTATAGCTTAACTTCCTGAAACTTATTTTGTCCTTACAATTCCAACAAATACTCTTATAAAATAAATCGGAGCCCATTATAACAAGTATAGTAAGTATATTAGCATACTCCATTTAAAATGTTGCCACATGCTGCCTTTTTTACCTCTGAAACTTTTACTTTTCAGTTTAACTATTACATTATTTAATAGTTCAAGAAAATAAATTCCAGATCATTTTACCTCCCAAGACTAATGCTGAATTCATATCATTCTCACTAACCTAAAACTAGTACACATTTAATTCCTCCCATCAAGGATGAATGTATTACATCACTATCAATAGACTCACCCTCCAACACCACTCCAGAAATCTCCCTCCCAACAGGTAGAAATTCCTTCTCCAACTTCATTTCTGACAAAAGCTAAATTACAAAGTCATGGTTAGAACTTCTATACCAAAATTTTTCCCCTTTAGCCATAAACTAGGGATCATATTATAAGAACACAAGAATTCAAAAATTAAAAAAATGCCCCCTAAGCAAAAACATTATTAAAATAAAAGTGGCATGTACCACATTTTAAAAAATATTAAGAAGTTAATGTTAAGGTCTCTTTCTAAAATTTATTTATAAGAAGCATTTATAAACATTAACAAAGCTAGTAAGTACATGAACAAAATTAGTCTCCTAGTACAGTAAAAGCTGTGTTATCTGTCATCTCCTGGGATGCTGGTTAATGAAATAAGCTGCTGCCAGAGGTTAATCAAATGTGCACTGGGGGACGGGGATGGGGGCCCCCCGCGCAGGCTGCTTTTTCCTGTGCAGGTTGCTTTGCCCTGGGCAGTGGGCCAAAATAGTGGTGAAGAAAAACTCAGCTTGTGGCAGCAAAACAGGAAGTCCCCCAGAAGTGGTATTTCCGGTTTCGCTTTTGCCGCATCACTTGGATGCTGGCTAATAGAGTTTTCCGGCTAATAAAGTGCCGGTTAACACAGCTTTTACTGTATTAAAGTTGTAATTTAGGTCTTAGTGACATTAGTGCATACAGGCCACGTGTTCATAAGCCTGAATGCAGAATGAAGTCTATATATTCTGTACTCTTCAACAGAGATTAAAGCCCTACATAAAAAGCTTTTGAGGTCATCTAGTCCAGTCCCCTGCTCAGGGCAGGATCACCCGACTGGACAACCTCAGCTAACTATCTGCCTAACCTACTGTTGAAAACTTTCAAGGATGGAGATTCCACTTCTCCAGGCAGCTTGTTCAAATGTTTGACAACCCTCATAAACGAAGTTCCTCTTAGTGTGCTGCAGTCCGAGGCCATTACTTTTAGTCCTGTCCCCTATAGACACAGAAAAAAAAAAAATCTCCAAGCTCTCTATGACCATCTTCAAGTACCTTAAGGGCAACTGTGAAACCCCATCTCAGTCTTCTGTGCCCCAGACTAAATAAACCTTGTTCTTTCAGCCTTTCCTTGGAAGTCTATTTCTCAGGTCTCTAATCATTTTTGCTGATCTCCACCGGATCCTTTCCAACTTATCCACATCCTTCTTGAAGTGTGAGATCCAAACCTGGACACAATACTCCAGATGAGGTCTCACTAGTGCCAAAAAGAAGAATCACTTCCCTTGATTTGCAAGCAACCCATTTATTGCAAATTAGGATGCTGTTGGCTTTTTTTTTTTTTGTGCAGTAAGAGCACATTGTGAGCTCATATTCAGCTTATGACCCACTGTAACCTCCAGGTCCTTCTTTGCAGTACTGCAGCCACGCCAATCATTTGCCAGTCTGTGTTTTTAACTTCAATGATTCCATCCCAGGTGCAGGACTTTGCACTTGGCCTCACTGAATTTCATGCAATTGATTTTGGATAATTTCTCCAGTTTATCCAGGCCACCTGGGATGCCAGGTTTACCTTCCACAATAGGTACAACTTCACCTAACAGATGGGTTTTATTACGATACACAGCTCACAGCTGGCAGGTTGATCTCTCTAAAATATTAGGTACCAATGCACAGGTGCCTTTTATTTTACTTACATTAAACAACTGAACAACACTGCAACATGATTCCATTCTCAACTGGCATGGAAATGGAACCATGCTAGTTTATCAGCTGAGGATCTGGTTAAGTTTCCAGATAGAAAGATTCAACTCTGCTAGCTTTACTTAAATTTTGTAAAAATGAATACCTTTGTATCCATCCAGCTCAGAGCACAGGCTTTAACTTGTACTTTCACATCATTGTCTCCTGCAACAGGAAGGTTTTCCTAAGACAAATTTACACATATTACATTATATAATGCAACATGAATGTGCTGGTAAAAAATCAACACAAGACTTTGGGAACTTTTTTTTTTTTTTTCAGTCTTAAATCCCTAGTACACAATAGTTCACTGTCAAGAATGATTTCACATAAAAAGAAAAAAAGAAAAATAGCATTAAATTTATGTGTGTTACACCATATATAATCATTTAAATTTTGTGTATACTTTTATGATACAGACATTAAAATGTTTAATAAACCCCAATACTGAACTATTCAGAATATTTAGTTTTCATTTAGCAACTAACTTTACAAAACCTACTTGTAGCAAAATCAGCACAATAAACTTTCTTTAAATAACTCTGTAATTTAAACTGAAGAAAAAAAGTAAAGTTTATAAATAGTAATAGCAGTAAACAGAGAATTATGTCAGTAAAAACTTCTAAGACTAAAGTTAGAAGTTGTTATATTTAATCCTTCAAGCAGTCACATTTAAGTAATCGATCTGAAGTCAAACTAATTATCTGCATGAATCAGGATTATTGTTTTCATTTACAGAATCACTAAAACACCTTCAGTTGCTAGAAATTTCTCCTGACATCCCTTCCATGATGACCCGAGGATTATAAATTAGTAAACTGCAATATGATACAAGAATGAGCATTAAAGAAGATAGCTCAAAAAGACCATGCTTCTTAACAGGGTAAATTAGTCCATACTCCTAAGTTCTGTGCTGTTGTATTTAGACTGTTTCTGGTAACCAAACTAGCTCATTTAAATTTAGCTCAGAGTTCCTTAGGTTATTCTGCAAACAGAATTCGGAAAGTACATCTACACTGAAGTCCATGGGAGTTTTGCCATTGATTGTAAAAGGGTAGAATTTTACTGTTTAGGTTTTCCTTCAATTTGTCTGTTTCAGGTCCTTTATCATAGAATCATGGCCACCACTTTTCTCCTAAGTTTAACATCCCCTACTTGTGGGTCACAGGCTTTTTGTCAGTCTGAGGAACAAAAAGTCAGCTTAACAGTGTAACTTCAATCTCCCTTTGTTATACAGGGTACTACTGCCAGACCACTGCAAATAGAGGAATATTTAATTGTATTAATTATATTTTTTGTGAATCCCAAGAGTCACTGAGTAAATTTATATTTTAAAATAGGACTGTCATTCACAGTTAATGTGCATGATTAAGGCAAGAACCAATTAATGCATTAATTTTCTAATGCGTTAATTGTGCACATGGTTTTGGATCCTGCACCCAGCTCCGCTGCCATCACCACTGCCTCTGGGCCACACAGTGGGGCAGTGGTGGCAGTGCAGAGGAGCCACAGAGCAACCCAGGTATAGGCTCTGGACCACTGCAGCAGGAAGGGGGGAGAGGGGAGGCACACCCACGCCCCCCCATCCAGGGCCTTAAGCAGCAAGGCTGGCAGAGGCAGGGGTTTGGGGAAGGCAGCGCTGAGCCATGGCAGGGCTGCCTGGCATCCTTGGGCCCCATGGCTTGGGCTCAGGGTGGGCTGGTACTGCCTGGGAGCTCCAGCACGAACCACCTCCAGGCCCACAGGGCACAACCCCAGTTGGGGCCCCCAGGGAGCAGTGGTGACAGTGGCTCTGTGCTTCTGTGGAGGAAGCTGCTGCCAGAGGGTGGGGCAGCATTCCCTTGGAGCCACCTCCCACAAATAAGTGAGGAAGTTCCATCCACAGCTGCAGCAGCTGCCCCCACCCTGGGCTGCCTACAGCTGGGACAAGGGTGGAGGGAGCCCATCGCTGCTAGGGCTGTGTTTGGGCTAGGGGCATGCCCCGGGCAACTCTGCGGAGACCATGCTCAGATTGGAGATCCTTCCAAGGCATGTGGGGGTCCCCCTTCCCCAGGTCTCAGACCCCCCTATGGGCAACCCCCTGCCCCTGGCTCCAAACCCTACACACCCTCCCACAGATTCCACCCCTACACCCATCCCCCAACCAAAGTACCTGCACAATTTTGTTTTTTCATGCATAACATTAAGTTTGTAGCTGTGCAATTAAAATTACAGTTAATTGTGACTATTTTTTTAAATTGAACAACTAATCACTAGCAAATTTTTTAATAGTTTGGCAGCCTTATTTTAAAGCATGGTAAGACTTTAAACTTCTGTTATAATGACTGTCCCTTAATCAGATAAGCTTATCTTACTGGGGAATATAAGCATTATCCCAATAAAACTCAAGAAACACTTGGTTTTCATGAATAACTGAAACGCCACCCATCTCATCAGGAGTGCTAGTGATGATTGTCCTTTACATTCATTAGATAAGGGAATCATGGAGCAGAGGCCACTGGTGATCAGCTGACCACATAAAGATACCTTTACTTTAAGCTCTTTATTCAGACTTCAATAAGGTTCCAGACCTTCCATTATGCATTGCAAGGGTGGAACAAGTATTTGGGCCACATAGGGAGTTTTGATGAGCTGTTGCAATCTAGGTCAGCACCACCCCTCCCGCCACAACAACTCCCCAAAACTTGCTATGGGGTTACCGGCACTCAAGGAGCAGAGTTCAGGAACGGGAGGGGTGGACTAGGCTGGAATCATGGGGCCGGGTTGCAGGGCAGTTACAGCTCTGTGGGGGGAAGAGGGGGTGCGTGTGCATGTGTATGGGAGGAAGGCTGCCTGAGTGCTAGCTCCTGGGAGGGGAAGGAGGGTGGGGCAGAGGGTGCATGGAGCAGAGCTTGCCTAGGCAGTGCATTCTGTGCTACCTCCACAGCACACTACACGGGGCCAAGCCCTGCCTGCTCATGCTGGGACAGTACGCGCTATGCTCTTGCCAGTGCCCATGGCCCAGTCCAACTGGGTGCCATTATGCTCCCACTGCCTCCAGTGGCAGCTCCTGCCTCTACTGCATCAAGCAGCTTCCGGCGGGGCTGTTCCTAGTGCAGCTGCAGCTACCCAAATGCTGCTCTACTCCTGCTCCCTCCAGCAGCAGCTCCTGCTCTTGCCCCTGGACAAGTGGGAAGCTTCAGCCGGGAGGCTTCTGCACCAGCATGTGGGGCTCTGGCTCCAGCTCCCTGCTGCCTTCTGATGGAGGGTGGCCAGGCGCTAGAGCCCTATGCGCTGGGGAAGGATATGTTTGGCTGAAGCTGCTCACCTGGAGCAGTGCGGTGTAGCAGGAGCAAGATCAGGATTAGTAGCCGGCACTGGAGGCAGGGGGAGCAGAACAGCACTTGGCTGCAGCTGCACTGGGAACAGTCCTGCTGGAAGTGGCAGGGGTAGGAGCTGCTGCTGGAGACAGCAAGAACAGAAGAGGACCTGACTGGGCTGGGCCACAGGCGCTGGCAGGAGCATGGTGCCAGCTACTTCAGCATGAGTGGGCAGGGCTTGGCTCCATGTGGAATGCCCAGGGGCAGCACAGCAGCTCTGCACTCTAGCTGGGGCTGGGTCACTGGCACTGGTGGGAGCCCAGTGAGGACTGCCTTAGCGTGAATGGGTGCAGCATGGCCCCATGTCAGGGTGGCCATGGACCAGATCCAGTCACCTGGCAGGTACTGTAGGCCATATTTTGCCCATCTCTGATGTCATGAATGATGCTTGTCCCTGGAAGCTGGGAGGGGCATGGCAACTGCCAGCAGTGTTGGCAGTGGGAGGTGGCAAGCAGCGACTACTGGGCAGGCAGGGGGTACACGGCTGGTGTGGGGCTCTCAGGGCAAAGACAGCAGAGAGCCCCAAGCAGGTAGCCCATATCTGCCCTTGCCTCACAAGGCTCTGCTCTGCTTAAAAGGGTCCCAGTGCTTAAAAATGGTGTCAGCAACCCTTGAACTAAAGCTTATTCTATGAACTTCAGTTCAAGCACACCTGCTGCCATTTTTAAGTGCCAGGATGCTGATATATGTGGCACAGGAAGCTGCTGGATCTTGACAAAAAAATTTGTCAGTACATGCTGCCTTAGTCAGGGGTGGCACATGCCCCCCCCATGACCAGTCCTGCTAATGGGGGGGGAGGAGAGCTCCCTCCATGGCTGATCTCACTGCCGGGGGGAGGGGGGGGGACGGGACACTCCACAGCCAATCCTGCAACAGCCAATTGCTGCAGCTGCTTCCAAGAGTGATCAGTGATCAGCTGGTGCTCACAAGGTGGGCACCAGCACTCCTGCCTATCCACCTTGTCCATTGCCCAAGGAGCAAGTGTGGCTGGTCAGGGGGTACACCTGCACGTGTGGCTGGTCTCAGGGGGTGCATGAGCACCTGCTACATGTTGCCACTGGTACATGGGTTATTGGATCGGTATCAGTTGATATGGTTGGTTAATAATCAGCTATTGGTATTGGCCAAGAAAAGCCATCAGTGCACCCCTAAACAATACTTAACATTTGATCTGTACAGAAACATGGGTTTGGACCCACAAAGGCATTTAAGTTTGCTACTGCCACTAAAATACATTTGTCAACATCTTTAAAGAAAAAAAAACGTGGCCAGCAAAGCTACGTACAGCATCCCGCTACTGATCAACCCTATGTACAAAGGGAAGGATGCCTTAGGGCGATTCACTTCTTATCCCAACTAAGCAGTTGTCCAAGAAAACCTTCTGTCCCCACAAAATCCTTTGGATCAGCTTCACAGTTGGTCCAATAAAAGCTACTGCGTCAAGAAACGCTTGATATATGTATTCGGTCCAGGAAAAATGCCCTGAGACAACCTTCCCCCAACTGCACAGGTGGTCCAATAAAAGAAATCCTTTCTGGACAACCCCACTACAGCACCCCTCTCACACCGCCACAGAAAGAAGCCTCCCCCAGCAAGTACTTCATTCAGCCCTTTCTTCCACCCAAATGATCCAACAGCTCTTCTTTCTCCGGCTCTCCCCGGCGAACGCACCCTCTCCTGGAAGACGAAGGCGGGGGCCCCGCCAGACGCCCCGCGCTGCCAGAACAAGGCCTTCATTCCGCCCTGCAAAACAACAGCGAGCACAGGCTAGAAACCAAGCGGAGCCAAAGCGCCATGTAACCGGAGGAGGACGCGGGCGGGCGCGCGCAGTGAGCAGCGGAGACGTGAAGTGTGCACGTCTCGAGCCCGGCCCCAGCCCCCAAAGGCACCCGCGCGGCCGTTACAACCGTTGCGCCTGTGATGCCGCTGGGATTCGGCGCGACGCGTGCGGTGGGGCAGGGGTTCCTGACTGGCCCGGGGAAGGGGGGAGGCGACTCCGGCCGTCCGCCGTTGCCATGACAAACCGTTAGTGACTTCCGCCGCTCTCCCCTGCAGAGCCGTCCCTCAACCGCCTGCCAGAGCCACGGCCGCCCCCTCCCGGCTGGGGCCCCGCCCCAACAGGCTGAGAGCGGGCGAGCCGGGCAATTGGCTAGAGTATCTGTCAATTAAGCAGAAGGGCCAGGTGGGGCTCCACTGCGAGGCAAATGGACGATACCCGGCAGGGACAAGACTACAGCTCCCAGAATGCCCTGCAGGCAGAGCGGCTAAGCCACCAGTTCAAGCGATTGGGAAATGCAGCTCCCATCACTGGCACTAGTTGCCTCGCCTGGTCCCTTTATGGGTGTTCAATGTAAGGGGTCCAATTTGAGGCCCCGCCTCAGGGCGCACCTGATTGGTCTCTTCCCCCATGGCCTCGCCCCCTTCCTCCTCGAGGCGAATCGGATTGGTCCCTTTATTCCGCTCCAGGTGGGCAGGCGGAACTGCCTCTCTGATTTCGCGCCCCGCACTGCGAGTTAAGAGGCGGGGCTCGCTTCTGATTGGTGGTTGCTCCGCGACGTGCCGGCCGGCTTCGCCTCTCGTTGCTGCCCCCTTCTCCCCGCAGCGATGGGTCGGTGTGAACGTCTGTCAGGGTGGAGGGGGCGGGGCCCCTTCCCGGGTGTAGGCTGTGCGGTAGGCTGCGCGGGCAGTTCGGTTGCGCGGCAGTACGGCGGCTGGCAGGGGAGGGCGCCCGCTCCCCTCCCTTCGGCCCAGACGGCGGCGGGAGGGATGGTGTGTCTCGTGGCGGCGGCGGCGGTTGCCGCGCCGGCTCTTCCGTCTCAGTCCCCACCACCATCGCCGCGGCAGTGATCGGGGCGGCGCTCCCGCAGGGATGAGGTACCACGGGGCGGGGGCGGGGGTCACCCTGGCGTCGCTGCCCACCTGCCGACCCAGCGTCTGTCCGGCCGGTACGGGCCGGGCCGGGGCGAGCGGCGCCGGGGGCGGGGGATGGGCGCGACGCAGAGGTGACCCTGGAGGCTTCGCTGCATCCTCCTTTGTCCCGTTCCGCCGCCCCCGCGCTCGTACGGGCCGGGCACGGGGTGTCGCGCTCAGCTCCTGCCCGCGGGGACTGCGCGCTGCGGCGCCGCTAGAGCCGGGGCTGCGGGCGGGTGTCGGCCGGGCTGGGTGGTACAGCTGGCAGTGACCCCCCGCCCGGCCTTTCTCGTCTGGTTTTTGCGGGTGGTGGGGGGTGTAGTTTGTGCCCGTGTGTACATACCCACACAGAAAGCTAGGTAGAATGACAGATATCTATCTCTATATATTGTGTCTGTGTGTATATTGCAGATATATTGTATCTGTGCATGTGTGTTGTTGGTGTCTGCACATATTGTAAATTGTAATCAGAAGATTGTCCCATTATGTATGTCTGGGGTGATCCCGAGTAGAGAAGTTCTGCTAGATCTCTGCTCTGGGTCAGTTTTGAGAAATGTTTATATCTATATATAGATAGATATTCTTGTGTGTGCATGTATGTACATACATTTTTGAGTAAGGCAGATTATGCCTTCCACCTCTTGCCTTAGACCAGATACTTCTTTCCATTCTTTTCCTCATTTGATAGGATGCTGCTACTTTATTTAGATATAAGGTTTCTTTCCTGGTAGCTACCTTTTCCTCACTAGTCTCCTTTAAGACTTAGTTCTGTAGACCAGCTACCGAGATTGAGGAATACAAGAGTTGTGTGTATATTTTGTGTGTGTGTGTGTGTGTGTGTGTGTACACAGCTACACATTGCGATAGATATATCTGTATAGATGTAGTCTAGTTGGGGATGGTCCTGCTGTGAGCAGGGGATTGTACTAGATGCCTCCTGAAGTCTCTTCCAACCCTCACTTTCTATGATATTGGATGTTTTAACAGATCAGCAAAGCAGTTCACTCTTGCAAGCAGGCAGCCTTCCACTTCGGACTCCCTGTTGGGGGGATATGGCTGCCAGGCCAGGAAGGCATATTGGCTTATCTTTCTTTGCAGATTTGCAGGCGATTTGGAAGCAGGGAGTGTGGCTTTTTCATAAGTGTCCGGCTTCCATTCTGTTGTGCGCGGAGGGTTGCCAATAGTATGCAGCTATAGAGAAAGTAGGAAGGCAGGTGAAGTCATTTAAAAGTTTAGATATGAGCTTCAGCTAAACATGGCAACATGAATTGTGGGTGCGTAAGGTAAACTAGTCTGCACTCTTTTTACTGGAGATTAGTACTTGGATGTTTTCGCTGATTTTGGCATCCTTATGGGGTCATGTTTCATGCACATGAACTGCTTCTGAAAAATTTCTCTAGGGTATTAAGCTCCAACTTCTTTGGAGTAAGGCAGGCAACACTTTCCACTTCTTGCCTCAGGCTACAGTTACTTCTTTCTGTTCTTCTGTTCCTTTGATAGTATACTACTACTTTATTTAGATACAAGATCTCTTTCTTGGTAGTTACCTTTTCTTTACAAGTCTCCTTTAAGACTTAGTTTTGTAGACCATCTATCAAGATTGTGAAATGGCAACTCTTGTATTTCTCAGTAGATCAATGATCTGTCATCTGGATCCTGTCTCTAGCTGCTGCTGTAACCTTTGCTGATAAATGTAAATGCCCTTTCCTCCCATAATAGTACAGGTAGTTTTTCCTGCTTTCAGAAAGGGTTTGTTACCTAGTGATTGGTATATATCCTGAATTATTCTGAATGGCGCTTGTCATTTTGTCTGTGCTAGCATAATTGCAGATTCTAACTTTTAGTCTTAGGTAAAATATTCACTAAAGGCATATTCTGCATAAAGCAAAAATGTAAAAAAGTTTAACTTCCATTATTATTTTTAAAAAAAGAGGAAAAAATAAAAGAAACTAGAACAAATTAAGTCAAAACAGCAGCAGCCCAAGGAAGTTAACTGAGATTAGAGTTAATTTAACTATAGATATAACATTCATGTAGCAATTGGTCTTTAACTTCAATGTTCATAGTATTTTTTTAAAGTGTAAAATAAACAGTAATCAGAAGATTTGTTCATTATGCATGTCTGGGGTGATCCTGTGTAGAGGACCTGTGCTAGATCTCTGCTCTGGGTCAGTTTGAGAATCTAATCACTTTAGACTTGTAAAATTTGTGTTAATGACCCAAGAAGCTCTCTTTGTGATACTATATTATTCTATTAAATGTAGTTATTTTTTAAGTTGTAACCTGCCAAAGACTTTGTATGCTTACAGTCATTGCACTGAAAATAGCTGCTCAATTTGGAATAGTCTGAATGCTTGCACCTTATGAAAGGAAAAAAAACCCCATGAAATTATTACACAATTAGAAATTTAGTAGGATATGAGATCTGATGATGCAGTATTTTATTACACTAAAACTTCCTGTATGTTGTACCAAAATTAGCCCTTCAAAATAGGGTAGTGATGCTTAAAAAATCATAAGAATATATTACTCTTAACTTGAAATTTCTTTTTCTTTTTGGGTGTTAGGTGTTCTGTAGGCTTACCATTTGACTTCTGAGATGCTAATTGTAACTGTTTATATTCAGGCTTTTAATAGCCAATCCATATTTTCATGCAAAAATAAATAGTTATATGAGGCAAGCATAGTCTATGACTTTGCATTTAAGGGATTTAAATCCTACCACACCTAGTGGAACTATTCCTGCAGGCCAGCGATTCTCAATCTTTTTAAACTCAAGGCATCCCTCCAAAACTTCTGTGAATTGAGCAGCATCCTGTTTCAAAAAACTATTTATTACAGTGTGTATTTCCTTGCAGAGGAGCCAGGCATTAGAGACAGGAGAGCAGCCAGGAAGCTGGAGCCTGTTAGTATCTGTTTATCTCTTTACATCTTGCTCACACTTTCTGGGTCACCCTTTGAAGTACCTCATTGCATCTCAAATGATCCCATCTTCTTGGTTGAGAATTACTGCTATAGGTAAAGTCATGAACCATAACTGTTTGCAGGAACAAGCTATAAATGGTGCCTCTTCAGTTTAAGAATTTATATATAGGACACGTTGCACACTAGTGTTTACTTTTATGCTTACTTTTTAACCCTTATTTATCTTTGAGACAATAGCATTTTGTATCCATCCAGAAGACTGTCCTAGCTTTTTAGTCAAAAGAAAATGTATTTTATCTGTAAGCCATAGAAGTGGCTAAACCTTGAAATTTTACATAAGTGCAGGGGTGAGGGAGGAGATTCTGTGCGTTTTATCTAGAAGAAAAGCTCTTACTCCTCATCAGTTTTAAACCCTTCCATTGATTTATCCTGGGAAAAATTCTTCTAATTCTGTACAGTTTGGAGTTGTTGTCTAATCTCCCTGCATGCCTTGACTATCAGAAATGGGAGTCTAAATCTGAGGGGCGAATTTTTTCCCCATTTATAACTTTCCTGTGAAAGCTTGTTCAGAATTGTGTGTCGGTCAGTAAGAGGAACTCTGCATTGGAGAGTGAAAAACTGTTACGGACATCTAATGTGGGTCTGAAAAACTCCTAGCTATTTGCCATTATTATGCAAGTAACATATCAGGAAGAATGATTTTGCTCTTAAACACAGGCTTAAGTATAGGGTTTTAGTTAAGTCTACCACAAACTTACTGTGTGACCTTGGGAGTGTTGCTTATCTTTGTCTGTTCTACAGATAAAGAAGCATCACTGTCCCAGTCTTACAGAGAGGATGTGAGAATTAATGTTGATGAGACAGAGTGGTGGTAAGAATCGTAGAAATGCTAATGCATAAGAAATGCTAATGCATAAAGAGCAGAACAAGAAAAACATTCTTGAATCTTTCAGACTGGCAAGACTTAGTGGTGAACTGTAAAATTGCAAAAAAACCCCAAAAAACAAAAACAACAACCACAAAGCCTTCCATATAATGATTACATTTTTTGATCTGGCTTTCTGTTGTGGAATGTATTAAATATATTTACTTATGGAAACTGAATCTTCTTCTGTTCTGTGTTAATGCATTGTCTTTAGGATTAACTTAATTATTTCTAGTGCCTTTTCAGTATTTTTTGTTGTTTTTCATCTGTTCCCTGCAAAGCTAGCTTGTTGTAAGTATCTTTCTATAAATGGGTGCATTTGGAATTTGAAATTTGTCAGGATTTTGGAATAATCTGTCTTGTGTGTTAATCATGTTCTATCAGAATATTGGGCCAGATCCAGACTGCAGTGGTGGTGGGGGTGAGCAGTGGTAGTTCCAATGATACATCTCCAGTAGGGCTCTGGACCCTGGCAGGCTCTACCTCAGCTTGCCCTGCCCCAAATTTTGGCCTTTGTGGGATTCCCATGGGACAGATCTGGTTGTTATGTTTAACACCCTTGTTCTAGATCAAGATGGTTTCTCAGTGAGGTTAATAGCTAATGTTTGGGTCCTGTCTTCAACAGGTTTACTGTAAGTTATAAAGGAAAGGTAAGGGTTTCTGTTGTGAAACATTTATTTTGAGCTTCACATAAAATACATCTTGAATAATAGCTACCACTGCATTTTCTCTCATACCATGTGTACACCCAGATAACACATGCGCCTTGTTTGGGACAGCAGAATATAGAAAACAAGATTTTTCCAGATGCCTGAGAGCTGACTGCATGCAGCAGCTCACTTTCCCTTAGCCAGTTCAGTGGCTCTTCAGGGAAAAGCTATTGTGTTAACCTTTTCACATCCAAAAGCTACTACCAACACAGCAGTGGCTGTGAGAAGATTAACACTGGACTCTGCTCCTGCTGCTTGCTGACCTAGAGAGAAGCAACAGCTATTTTGGCAGCCATTACAGCACAACACCTATGCTTCTGTTTTTCCATGTTTCTATTCCAGTAAATCAAAATCGGTTTCCTTGCTTCTGTCCTCCAGTTTTAGAGGGTTGATACTTGGGGAAGGGGTGCATGTGGTATGCAGGTACATTCTGTAATAAATACTACGTAAATTAAAAGAAAGTTTGGGTTCAGATGACAAAATGATACTTTCTACATACAGAAAACTCCCCTCTGCCTTGGTAAAAAAGCTGCATATATTTTAGCACTGCAAAACTGTTTTTTTTAACGCTACTTTAAAAGGGTTAGTTTTCTAAAGGTAAATCATTCTTGGACTACCCTAAGAGGGACTCAAAATCACAAAAGTGAAATGAACTGCTTACAGGCAGGGTGGATTTGATTTAAATTGCTGGGCAGGAAGCCTCAATTTAATCATTGTTTTCTGCAAAAAGTGCCTTCTTGTTGTCTGATATCCTTTATTCTCTTAACTTCTTGAAATGTTGCACTTTTAGAGAAAGTAAGGCTTAACTCTGTGTGTACAAACTTGCAGAGAGACAATAGGGTTGATGGTGGGTAATCACTCAGATCTATTACCTCTTATCTCAATATACTGCTCTTAATAAGGATGTTATCTCTGGAGGCACAAATCCACAGCTTGAAAACTGAAACTAAACATCACAGAGATGTATTGCTTCATGGGATCTCCTAGTCTAGGCTGAGCACTGAGTCCCATTGGGTCAAGTGGTTTTCTTTATTCTTTACTAATCTATAGAGGAGACTCTGGGAACCCGGTAAGATTGGGCCCGTAATATTGTTGAAGTGCCAACACAAAAAAACAAGGGGAAGGGCAGAAGAGTAACATTTACTACTATTTACAGCACTAGTAGTACAAGTTCATAAACTGATTTATTCATGGCCTGACTTACCCATGGCCTTTTGTAACCTATTTGTAAAACTTTTCTAAAAAGTTTACATGAATGTATTTGTCTCAAATAGTATATAATTAGAAGTTATAATCCCTATTCCATGATGATATCTTTGAGCTTTAATTTACCTTAATTAAAACTATATGGGTTTATTTTTTTGCGAAAAAAGCATCTTAAAAAATAAAAAAATACAATTTAAATTAACCCCCCCCTTTAAATAATAAATCAAAAAATTGCCTTTTTTTTTTTTTTAAATAGCTGTTTTTTATCCATTCTGCTTACAGGTTTCATAGTATAAACTGCTGGCTAGAGCCACACATTTTATAAGCTGATAGTGTGTAGATTTCCTGACGCAGCCCTGTCAATTTGCTGTAGTTCTTTCTGGATCTGGTTCCAGCATCTCTTGAAAGAAACAAGAGTTGCACTGAGTTGCCTGATGATCTTGTAATTTGTGTAAACATTTTCTAAGCACTGTGTCTGTACATTATGTTGCTTTCATTTATAGTAACCTTCTAGTGACCTCTCCAATTAGGAGTCAAAAGGACAAATTAAAGGACACAAATAAACATTCTGCTTCAGAATGAAACGTGTATTAAAGGGCTTACCAAAGAAAATAAGCAACAGGTAGTAGAGATTTCATATTTTTCCTTTTTCAAAATGGATAGCAGGAATTTCTGGATTGGCCACTGTATGTGGGTTTGAAGGCTACCACATTAATATACCCCCTCCCCCTCCCCAATGCAACATGCTATTTTTTAGTTTAGCTATGTGATCAGAGATTTGTAGGATTGAATTCAGATCTTAAGGGAAAACAAATAGTCTGACTCTTCAAAATAAGACTCAACTGGTTTCTTAAAAGGATTGCTAGGTTTGCCACATTTTATAAGAATATTGGTTTGTCAATAAACATAACAGATACAGATCAGACTATTATGTTTTTCATGAGATCCAGCAAGCAGCGTAGGAAACCAAGGGCTTACCCCTGTGTTAATTACTTTACATAACTAAGAACTTATATTCTTCTTATGATAGAGTAGTTGGTTTTTTTTAGGTTTTCATTTAAGCACTCAGAAGTCAGGGGATGACAGTTGTTTTGGTGGTCTTTAATTATATGTTTGCTGTTTCTTTGGTACAGTCAGGGTGGATAAAAATTAATGACTTTCTTTAAATGGAAAAAAATGGATTTGTTTATATTTAAATCATTTTAAAAAATTTAATAGTCTGTACTAAGATGCTTATTTAAAAAAAATCTATGTAAAGATGGTTTTAATTTAAGACATGTTGATGCTCAAAGGTATCATCATGGAATTGGGATTATAACTTCTAATTATACTATTTGAGACAATATATTTGTGTAACATTTTTAGAAAACTTTTATAAACAGGTCACAGCAGGCCATGGACTATATTAGGGGCCCAATCTTATGGGGTTCCCAGAGGTTCCTTTGTAGATTGGTAAAGATAACTACTCTACCCTATAGGACTCAGTGCTCAGTCTAATCTAGAAGATCCCATTAAGCACCTCTGTGCTGCTTAGTTTCAGTTCTCAAACTGTGGATTTGTGTCTCCAGAGGTAACATTACCAGCAGTATATGGAAATGAGGGAGAACAGATCTGATTACCTACCCATTAGCCCTATTCTCTCTGCAAGTTTGTGTACACAGAGCCAAGCCCTTACCTCTCTCTAAAAATGCAAAGTTTCAAGAAGTTAAATGAATGAAGAATTGTTGGGGGTGGAGTAGATCTGGGCAAGGAGGAGAAGCTTTACTGGAAGCACCAGCATGTTGGCTTCATCTGGCTCTGCAGCATCTGTATAGATCAGGCACTTCAGCAGGGGGGTTTGGTACTTTCATCTAATAGTTGATTGAATCAGCTATTAGATAAAAACACCAAAAAAGTGCCTGATCTATACAAACATTGGGTGAGCCAGGTCCAACTCACATGATGCCTCTTCTGGGCATGTGCTGCAAGACTTGGTGTGGGAGCATACTGAGTTTAAAGTAAAGCACTTTCTCCCCCCCCTTGTCTGCAAGCAGCCTTTGGGACTAGTCAATATTTACTTTCATTCTCAGTCTTTAAAGCTTTTCTGAGTAAGTAATAGCAATAATGTAATAGGTGAAAGATTTGGACTTTGGAATATGGAAGCATCAAATGTGGACTGCTAAATCTCTCTCTTAATTAAAATATGGTAGTTTGTAATACTTTTATTTTATAGGTCATGATAGGAATCTTCTATTTTGATAGCCCTTCAGTGAGAGCAGATTGAGAAGATTTATTCAGCTACCCAGGTCCAGTTATATTAAACATTGAGATGTTAGTTTACTAATCCCTGATCCTACAAGCTGCTTTGTGAATGTGTGCTTGTACCCATGTGAAGCCTAAAGTTGGTGCAGATTTGTGTCAGTGACAGGGTTCACCTGTGCAGAGTTTGTTGTAGGGTCTTGGATTGGTATGCAGTATAGGTTCTACAAGGATGTCTGCACTTGTAACAGTGGGCTAGCAGAGTCTATTTTAAGGGGAAAAACCTTACTTAGGATCCTCTAGTCTGGAGAAATTGGTTCTTTCAGGCTCATGTTTCTAAAACTGCTGTTCTCTGTGGGGCAGGGGAAGGAAGAGGGGGATTTATCTCTGAAAATGTTCATTGGTATGTGTTTGGGTTAGATATTTATATGATGTGCTAATGAACATTTTCAATATATAATGAACCTTGTATAATATTCCTTTTCATTTTGTTTCATATTGATAGCTTGTGTACCTTCTGAGTGCTTGTTGAACCTCCAGAAGTAGTCTAGCGTTCACAAATCAAAAAGCAGTTGTACAATATACTGTAATTTTAGATGAATAGTTGTAAAGTGCACATCTTGTTCTGAAAAATATCATTCTTCAACTAAATTATAGATCCCTAAAATAAACTCATCAGTCTCATTCTATGGGGATGTTTATATAGGTAGAGAGGAAGTTCAATAAATGCTAGTTGTGATGTGAACTAGAAAGGTTGCTGTGCTTGTAAAATTATAGTATATCTCTTATAAAGAGAGAAGGGGTGTAATTTAGTTGGAAAGGGGAGCAAGTTGGCTCGGAGGCTCTGTTTTACTGTAGAGGTGGAAACTGCTACTAATCTTAATATGACTTGTGTATTGTAGGGAAGAGACTCTCTACAGAAGGTTGTGGGGTAAAGTTGCCAAACATGGGGGTTAAAAAACACCTCTCTCTGATAAAATGGCAGTCATTTTACAGTTGCCTAAAAACCAAAGGGGAATACTTAGTGGTCTGATTTTGAGAGTGGGTTCACTATTCTTTGGACCCCCAGGTTTGACTCTGGTCTTTCTCTGGAAGTAGGGAAACTGTGATATCCAGTGACTTCTTACTTTGTGGCCGTAAGACATCGGCACTCCAAAGGTGGCTGTTTTCTGACTTCAACTAAAACAGTCTTTCCATTATGTCTATTAATCATGCTCTTGCAAATGTTTTTTTCTTGTTTATATCATTGATCATAGCATTCTATTAACTGACTTCTCTCTGTATCACCAAACATAAGCTATGTTCCCCTCATGACCTATCTCCGCCCTACCTATCAACCATGCTGTTGAGAGATGGGTAGAGCTGAGATGCAAGGAACTTTTGTGCCCCACTTGTTTAAATGATCAGGTACCTTCTTCTCTGCTCCTCATACATGGCAGCTGCTGCCCATGTACAACTGCAAAACCACTTATTCAAATCTTGCCCTTTTTTTTTTTTGCTTCACTATAAAAATTTTTGATTGCTTTGATGCCAACAAAAAACTTGACCAGAATTAGGCAATCTGTATACTGAGGTGGCTGACTGCTCATTATGTTCCCCTTTTCTTTATTATTGTGCTATCTCTTATCTTAGACCTAGGAGTATGGCAGGGGCCATCTTATTGTTTGTACAGTGCCTACTACAATGGGATCCTGGTCCATGATTACAGCTTTGAGGTATTACTTCAGTACAGATCATCCTGATTTGTAAAGCACTCTGGAATCCCTTAGACTAGAAGGTACTATAGCTTTAATTTTTCTTATTAATCTTACAGCAGCAGTTAGCCCCTGGGAAGGTGTTTAGTAATGTCCAGTTTGTGGTAAAAGCCCTTGAATATTTCTTGGTAAATAAAACACATTTTTTTCCCCTGAAAAAGGAGGTCTTAAATTGAAGTGCCTCTGAAATAGTAGCTACATAGTGAAAAATAATGAAGTAGACTTTATGCAAAGTGCTATCATATGTGCAAAGTTGATCAAAAAACTTTTTGCAAACTCTTTCTACTTAGTTTTTGGTACCTTCAAGTTGTATCCCTTAAAGAAACATACTGTTTCATGGCTTCGTATTGTATAGTCTGCTCAAATTGCAAGCCAATTGGTATAATAGTCTACAAAGAACAGAATGAAGAAAATTATTTGGGATAAAGTAATGCAGAAAGAAGCTTTTGCAGAAATTCAGAATAGCACTGCTTTTTACACACGTTTGTACAAATACAGGTACTCCTCACTTAACATCATCCCAGTTAATGTTGTTTCATTATTACGTCACTGATCTATTAGAGAATATACTAATTTAAAGTCATGCAATGTTCAGTTATAACATTGTTTGGCCACTGCCTGCTAGCAGGTAACTACTGTGACGTAATTGGATTTGCTTAACATCGTTTTGCTTAAAGTCACATTTTTCAAGAACGTAACTACAATGTTCAGCAAGGAGTAGCTGTACCTCTTTTTTTCCCTATTCTGATTTCCATACCTTTCCTTTCTCGCATATGATTCTTTTCAGCTTTGTTGTCCAGTTGGAATAACTGATTTCTAAATAAGATAAATGACACAAACAATGCTTACCATGCTGAACATCTGTATGTAAAAACTAATTTAAATAGATGTATTTTTGTGTTTGTATGGATCCTGGGGCTATTTAATGAGAAGGTCTGGAAACATCCGTTGCATCTTACAGACCTTCTGCCTGTTTTGTAATTTCTAATTTTAAATACCATGCTTTCTTGCATGCAACGCACACGAAATAAGATATGCACGTTGTTTTCAAAAAGGTAGAGAGAATTAAAAATTATCTTTCTTTGCAGTAAGTAACTGAGTACCAGGAAGGGAGCTGTGTCCACTCATTGTCCTGCTGTCAGTAGATGATGTGCAGAGTTGTTTTCGCTTTTGCCTAGAAGAAACTTAAGTGGAAGAAACTGCTGTTAACATATTTTATTGCTCTTGGGGCTTACCCCAGTTTCAAATAGCTGGTTTTGGGGAAAAGGGGTTTGCATCAAGAAATACAGTAAAACCATCCAAAAACATTATTGTACTAAAATACAGTAGGTTGTGTCTTAGAGCACTGTGTGATGATTTGAATAATTCTTATCTGTTTTTCAGCTGGTTTTGTAGCCTTGTGATTGCTGTTACTGGGTTTCTGGAAAGTAATTGGGTTTTTATGGGAAAATAGTCAGCTTATTTTTCTGGGACGGTGTGAGGAAAGGAGAAGGATAAACAGTTAAACTAACTTGTGTTTTCTGTATTCTTTTGCTCTAATAGAATAATTATAAATAATCATTCACTGGTGATATTATGAGTTAATGGTTGCATCAGTCGGTACATAGTGTGGGGGAGGATCTGGCTTTTAATGAAGGTAGGCTACAGCAGTGGGAGTCCAGCCTGTGGCCCATGGCAAATTGTGACCTGCAGTTCCAGGAAGCTTAACCCAGCGCATCCCCTTTCCTGCCCTGTGCCTTGCAACTGATCCCCTTCCACAACCTCTTCATCTTCCCTTCCCTCCCCTACAGCAGATGCTGCTTACTTTGGGCCTTGTTATCTGGTAATTTTAGGCAGCTTTTGGAGCTCTCGACTGCTGGATTGGCTGCACATTAACATTTTTAAGGAACTTAAAGCACTCATTATTTGGCTTAAAGGTAGGCCACTTCAGGGCAGGAATATCTCTAATCCTCCTAATTTTGCTCCTGTTCCATTAAGGTATGGCCACTTCCCACAGTTATTTTGCCCAAGTTGAAGTCCTTCAGTATTCCAGGATGCAGTGGGTGAGTGGGGATGCTGGGGTGCACTGGGACTGGGCATAGTGCCTCACCCCCCAGGGACATCAGGCTGAGCACAATCTCAAAGCACCCAGCAGCCACGGTACCTCCCACTGCTACTCAGCCCGGCTCACTGCACCCGCTGGCAGAAGCACAGGGGAACAAGCTCTGGAGAAAAAAGGATTGGGCTCCTTGGAGCTCAAGCAGCGAGCTGGTCTGGACAGTGGTAGGAGACACCCTGGCTGTGCTTTGGGGTGACGGCACTGACTCTGCCCAGTGGGAACAAACAGTGAGCCGGTTCTGCCGGTAGTGTATTTATTGGCATTGTAGCCAATGCCAATAAATACAACAGGTTACAAAAGAAACGCACCAAATGTGAAGTAGGAATGTAAATATAATTTAAAAAATGGTCTGTGTAACCTCCTCTCATTATATCGGTTAAATGGTTAACCAATAACACATGCCTAGTCCCAGCTGCGGGGGTGCATGCTCTGCTCCAGCCTGCTGGTGGGGAGGGGTACCATCTCCTGGCTGGAGCAGTATGTGTAGCTGGGGGCTGTGCACAGACCCACTTGGACATAGCTGCTGCTAGGAGCCGCTCCCTGAGGCCTTTGACAGTGGAGGGGAGGAGGCAGTGGTGGCAAGCCCTGCCAGACAATGCAGCCCATATGAAACTGTGGGTGGCAGCAGCAGGTGATGGCTTTCCCACTGCAGCTGCTGGTGCGCTGGGAGGGAGGGAACAGGCAATGTGGGTTGGGGGATGCGTTTAAATTTAAAGTACTCCTGCAGTGAGTAACGCTTGTGGAGATATTGGAACCATTTTCACAATGCTCAGATGTGTGTGTGTGTGTGTGTGTGGGGGGGGGGGTTTCTCTCCTCCCCCCCGCCCCAAAGAATTCCCTCCAACACTTAATGAAAGGTTATTTTGTTTTCTCTTTAAATTTGGCACAACTGAACTTTATAATCACTGAATCAGGCCCGCTGGTATGAAGTAACTAGGGAATTTTATCTCTGTCTGTACCTGACTTCAGTACAACAACTCTATACAAGTAATTCAAGCAGTGGCCGATACTTGTGCAGTAACTTAAGTGCATAAGGAATAGTTTATCCTGATTTTTCATTCATTAGTCATCCTCATTTACAAGCCTTTAACCAAGACTGAACCTTGAGTCATCTAGTTCAACACAGTAATTGGAGTCAGCTCTTTGTGGAACAAATGTATAGAAATACTTCAGCATTGTCAGTGCTCTTATCAAGTTGTCTGTTAATGTAGCAGTGCACAAGCGTGACTCTAAATGTCTCACAAAGGTAATGTGGTGCTATTTAACAGTTAACTTTTATAAAACTTCAGAAAATTAGTATCAACTGTAGATTGCATAATAACCAAAGAACACTGTTGGAGTTTTGGGGAAAAATGTGAAGCAGTTTGGGTCTTAATGGGCTGAAGGATCCCAGACTGCTGAGAGAGTAAGCTGTGGACTTTAGAAAATCCAAATGATTTTGGTTGGATGAGTTTATTCATATCTGTTGTTTCAGGATTGTTTAAAAATAAAGTCAGTAGAGGCCTTTATTTAATCAAGTGCTGGATGAGAGCTCGCTTACTGTTAATGTTTGCAATTCAGACAGATGTCTCTAAGTAAACCCACCTTTTTATATATAGAAACTGAACTTGGATGACACTTTTTGTGACATCTGTTTGAAGCGTACATTATTTTATTACTTGGTATTTTTTCCCTTTCAAGAAAAGTTTTCGTAAGGTTTCACGTTAATCTCTCTTTTTACATAACGCACAAGGCTTATTGCTGGCGTTTTTAGTGAGAGTATGAGCTGATTTGTAGCAGTGGTTGCATGGGTAGTTAGATCTGATTAATTTAATAGTGTATCAATCCTATTTCTGTATTTGAAACTTGTCCTTACCATAGGTGTTAAATTAAATAAAGTATATAGTTAATAATAAGGCTTATTTTGTACTCCTTTAAAAGTGTTTCCTTAAAATAACTAGGCAAATAACTTGGGCAGCTACTCTGCCTCTTGTTAACCTCTGATCTCAGCTGGATAATAAAATGGTCTTGGCATTATTTAAAAGAAAAAAGCCTCAGTGGGGTTCCTCAGGCACTTTTATTGAGAATACATGTTGATAGATCTAAGAATGACTTCACAGCCACTTGGCTGCTTCATACTCTTTAATGAAGATCTTTTATACAAGTTTGATCAAACCTGTCATTCTGAATGGATCAGGTAAGAACTGCTACCTTAGTATCAGCAACCGCTGGCAATGGACCACTAACTATTGTTGGTTAATAGACTTAATCTTTCCTTTGATAAACTTAAATATCATCAACAACAAGGATAACAGTGGATCCCCAGGAATCAAAGCTATCATCTCAGTGTTTAGCTCAGCCTTAAGAAGTGCCCTTGGGTATGCTCTGTCTTTTGGAGAATTTTGCAGTTCTTAGTACCCAGCTTGACCTAACAAATTTGCAAGAATTGATTCTGACTGTTAAATGGTTGAGCTACTGGACAGCCGGTGAAGGGGAACAGGAATTGACCTGAGGACACTTACACTGGTGAATGTGGATTTTGTGCAAGAGACCATATTTGGAATTCGTCACTTTTAGAAATCATGATTGTGTCCAAAAGCTTGCTAAGAACTTTTTTCCAACTACTCAGTTGGTCTAATAAAAGATATCACGGCTTCTCAAAGAACCTTGCCTGCCTTTTAAAAGAAAGCATTTGCCACCTTACAGGCCAGTGGAAATCTTTCACAAATGGCCCTCTAATGTTTGAAAGACCTGTTAATCATCTAAGAATGGCAAATAGAGAAACACTGAGTTCTTTTATGTCTACATTAGTAACACCTGCCATCTGGTAACCGCAGTAACCAAAATCTGAATTTTACCAGCTACATTCTATGACTAGTTCTACATTCCTCTGTCCCCCTCCCCACCTGTGTCTCACCTACTGTTTCCCATTCCTTCAAATCTTTATTGCCAGGCATTTGCATTTTCACAGACCTGCATTTTGCATATTGGCTCTATTGTATCCAGGAGAGCACACAAACACCAAAAGACTCCTTATACCTGAAGAAGGGTGTTTGTGCCCAAAAGCTTGCAAAGAACAATTTTTCTAACTATTTAGTTGATCTAATAAAAGAGATCACATCTACCCAAAGAACCTTGTCTAAATTAGTAATTAGTGCTTGTATTTGGTGTCTGTAAAATTATCTGCTGCTAGGGAAATCTTTTGGAAAGTTAGCCAGTGTACCCAGACTATGGCCATTAGAGTTGACAGATTCTAAGAGAATTGGAGAAGCAGGAAAATCTTTGGAGACGAGTCTCTCTTTAAAACAGATGGCTAAAGACCTCTTTTCCATGTGCACATCAGCTACTTCATGATCTGACTTAAAAGCAGGGATGGGCAAAATGCAGCCTGCCAGACCATTCTGTCTGGCCTGAAGGAAAGGTGTTATATGAGTGAGTGGTATGCGTGTGGTATGATAAATTAAGTGAAAGTGAGTTTGAGTGTATTTTGTTTCTCTCTTTTCCCCCCAACCCTTTCTCTGAAAATATTACTGCATAGATTTATTTGTTTTGGTTTGGCTTTCACTTTCTTTTTTCCTAAATAGATAAATAATCAGGCTTCCGGTGTGCTGGTACCTGGAAACTTATTTTTTGTTATGGCAATACCAATTAGCCAAGAAAAGCAGAAATTAAATACCCTGATTTAATCTTGACTAAAGCCAAGTTAAGTTTGGTGAAGACAGCAGAGGATGTGCCAGTCAGGGCAGAAGAAGAGCCTAGTAAGAATGGGATTCCTGAGTGTAAGCAGGAAATTGGTTATGGAGGAGCAGGAGCCTGATCCATGTAAGGTTGAAGCTTGCAAACTGACACAAATGACTTGCAAATTAAAATCTGCATAGTCAGGCATAGGAGTTGAAGCAAAATATTATGCAGTCAGTTTCTGGGCCAAAAGCTCCAGGTATTCTGAATTTAAAATGTTGAGATAGCTAAACCTGATATACCTGATACAAACTGGGTAAGCTGTATACAGACAGTCCTGGCTGTGGAACCTAAATTTCTTTTGTGTTTTGTCCTGCCCTTTCCTAGTTTAAGGATGGGTAAATGTGTTTTATGTTACCCTCAAGAAAGAAGAGGACTTTCTAAGAGTTCCCTGTAATGGAGGGGGAGCTAGAAAGAGGTGCTCTGTGGCAGACAGCATAGGGAAGGAGAAGATGTTGAGCATGCAAGCAAGAAGTGCTAGTCTGTTACAAAGGTGTAATGAGGGCAAGAAGGGAAAGGTGAAGCAGTGGGAGGAAGGGACTTTCTAAACTAAATATTTTGGTGCCTGCTTTTAAATACAGTACTTACTGAATAATTAAACCTGTCTTATCCCTGTAGATGATTGCAGAGGATGAGACTGAAGATCTGGTGGCACTGATCTGTGTAAGAAAGTGGAAAAAAAGGAGTTACTTAGGCATGGGGATTAGTGATGAGCTTGATTGCTATGAAAGCAGATTGACCATGATGGCAAAGCATGCAAACGGGTGCTAGAGCAATTGAACAGAGAGGTAAATTAGCTGAAGGAGAAAATTGGAAGCCTAGTTGGCCTGTAGGATCTCTGACATCCTTTCTGGCCACAGAGTTCAATGGCTACCCTTGACATGCATTACAGAATCTTACAGCTTACATATTCTCTCTTCAGGTGTGTCCACACATGCAAGCATGTGCGCTTGCAGCAGCTCAAATAGAAGCAGTGCATTTGAGCTGGGGATTTTTGCCTCAGCTCATGTGCTCGAACATGCACTTTGTTGTGGAGCAAATTGTGCCACCTGGGGCAAAATAACCCTGCCTGGGTCCTCCCGGATCTGCAGCCAGGGGGAGCTAGAGCCCACGGCCAGCACCTGTGCTGTCCTCAGCAGTATAAAAAGCTGGCCTGGCAAGCAGCTCAGGGCTAATTGCTCTCTGGAGCTTTTGGGGCCCAGCCAGTTGGTACCTAGGGACACTATCC
>NW_017728906.1:35969756-35971449 GCF_001723895.1 Crocodylus porosus
TTGTGCCAGCTGGACTGATGCAGCAGCATCCCAAATCCATTTTTAAAAATACCCCCAAATCCATGTTCTTCCACAGTTAAAACAAAAAACCACTCTGTACACCCACCCACCCACATATAGAGAGAGCGAGACAGTGATCAGTTGAGTAATGCTTTATTGGTATATTTACACTGCTAAAGCAATTTGGAAGCCTACCAGTGCCTCTATCATTGTGAAAAAATAAATTCTAAATATCTATGTGTGTTGATGTGTACTTCTTGTTTTCTTCACACATGATGGGTGTGTGATTTGGGGGGTGGGATGTGGTGTTTGCAGGAAGGGGGTGAGAATGAGTGTGGGGCAAGGTGAGTGTGTGTGTGTGTGTGTGTGGGGATGTGGATTGGTTTGTGGGTAAGTATGGGGCAATTGTTGGGGGGACTGTGGGTGTGGGGGACCTTGTGAAGGGGATGCTCAGGAGGGGTGGGTCCCCTGGGCCCCACAGGGTGCAGCCCTCCCCCCCAGCACATGGAGTGCCCTCCTGCCTTGCCCTGCCCTGCCCTGCCCTGCCCAGGGTTCCAGCTTGTCCCTGGAGGGCCACAGCCCCCCTGCTAGGGTCCCAGGCACCCTGGAGGGCCCCCCCCAGGGTCCCAGTTCCACCCTGGAGGGCCCCAGCCCTTCCACCCAGGGCCCGTAACTGACCTTTCACAGCAGCAGCGGGGGGAACCGTGCATCAAGCCTAGCTGGGTCTTGCCAGCCCTGGGGTTCCACTTGCCACCCAGCTGGGTTGGTCTCATGGTGGCAGGACCCACTGTGGCATGTGGGGACTGTGGGCTGGACCCAGCTGGGTCCTTGGGCTCCTCTGCCGCCAGGCCAGGCCCATTGTAGCAAGACTCAGCGCCGGGCCCAGCCAGGTCCTGGAGCCCCTCTATCACCCCGCTGAGCTGAGCCCATGGCAACAAGACCCGGCACAGCATGTGGTTCCTGCATGCTGGGCCCAGCTGCGTCCTGTCACGCTTGGGGGTACTCTGCCACCCGTCTGGGCCCTTCCTATAGTGGCAGGACCCGGCTTAGTGCGCAGGGATTGCATAGAGCTGAGCCGGGTTCTGCTGGCCCTGGGGCTGCTCGTGCTGCCTGGCCATGCTGGGCAGCACAAGCAGCCTCAGGACCAGCAAGACCCGACTCGGCTCCGCATGGTCCCTACGCGCTAGGCCAGGCAGCAGAAGCAGCCCCAGGGCCAGCAGGATCCGGCTTGGCTCCATGCAGTCCCCATGTACTGGGCTAGGCAGCATGAGCAGCCCAGGGACTGCGCAGAGCTGAGTCGGGTCCTGTCGGCCCTGGGCTGTTTGTGCCGCCCTGTAGCAGCAGGACCTGTACGGAGCCGAGCTGGATCTTGCCGGCCCTGGTGCTGCTCATGCCACCCAGCCACCGGGTGGCACAAGTAGCCCCAGGGCCAGCAAGATCTGGCTCGGCTCCGTGCAGTCCCTGTGCATTGGGCCGGGTCCTGCTGCTATAGGAAGGGCCTGGCTGGGTGGCAGGAACTGGCACTGCACCCAGGTCCTGTCACCATGGGCCAGGCCTGGCTCCTGCCTCTGCCCCGCTCTTCCTGCGGGCGGAGAGGGGGGTGAAGACCTGGCCCAGCCCCATGTGGCTCTCTAGTTCAGCTTTGCACCAGAGTGGGTCCCAGAGCCATGTGACCAGCTCCGGTGCAAAGCCG
>NW_017728906.1:35971549-35992473 GCF_001723895.1 Crocodylus porosus
CAGTGCTGGGGGCCAGGGGCAGCAGGAGCACTAAAGAGACTCTGGCCGAAACCAGAGCATCTCTTTTGGAGGACCAACTCCCTGCTGGCTCCGGGCATGGTCTCATAGTTTCATAGTTTGTAGGGTTGGAAGGGACCTGAGCAGATCATCATCAAGTCCAACCCCCTGCCATGGGCAGGAAAGGATGCTGGGGTCAAACAACCCCAACTAGGTGATTATCTAGCCTCCTTTTGAAGACCCCCAGGGTAGAGGCGAGCACCATTTTCCTTGGAAGTTGGTTCCAGGTCCTAGCTGCCCTGACTGTGAAGTAGTGCCTCCTGATGTCTAGCCTGAACCTACTCTCAGTCAACTTGTGGCCGTCTTTCCTAGTTACTCCTGGTAGTGCTCAGGGGAACAGCGTCTCTCCCATTCCCCGCTGGTCCCCTTTGGTAAGTTTATAGACGGCCACCAAATCCTCTCTCAGCCTTCTCTTGTGGAGGCTGAACAGGTTCAGGTCCTGTAGCCTCTCCTCATAGGGTCTGCCCTGCTGCTTGCTGATTATGCGAGTCTTGAACTGTGCCTTGCTCCACTGTCTTGTGGAGCGGAGTTTTTAGATCCCTGGAGTTTTTAGATCCCTGGATATCCAGGGGTCTTATTTTCTCCTTGTGCTTCAAACTTGCAGCACAGGGAACGTTTTTTCGTTCTCGCACATGCCTCTTGCCCTGCCTCAAAGGAGTTTGAGGTGGGACAGGAGTCACGTGTGTTCTCATCTGGACGTGCCCTTTGAGTTCTGTCGTACTAAAATGGGCTTTGTTTTATTTAAGCCATTTAAAAAGGAATAAGGTCCTTCAGCTTCTGAGAAGGGCTAAAGCTCCTCAGCTAAATTTTGATCTAATTCATGAGCCAGGGGTCCTGCTATTAGGTGTGGTCTAGCATCAGACCAAGACTTGGGTGTGGGGAGCTGGAAGTTCACAGGGGAGATGCGAGGACCACCTGCCTTCTGAACGCACAGGATTTTCCTTATGAAATCCTACTGGTCACCCATCCTGGTCTCTACAGAGAAAGGACTTGTTTGGGGTACTTGCAGGCTTAAAAAATAGATGACTACCAAAGAAGTTGAGCAGCCCAGAAAGCTCTTTGGAGGGTATGGAAAGTTGTCCTGATGTTGTGCTAATGGAGTAGCAGATGGGAAGCAGGGTGGGCTTTGCTGAGGGTTACATGTCTTTCAGGGTCCTATTATCTTCAGATACTTTAAGAAGCTACTTTATGCTTCTGAATTCCCCTTTCATAGAGATGTCTTTTGTTGAGGCTAATTCCATAATGCTCTAGTCATGTTACAGGTCTTAAAACAGTACTATGCATGCAGAGACTAACTTACTTTTCTCCTGTCCCTAGAAAAAAGGGTAAACTCATTGGGAAAGTCTTTGGCAGTTGTATTCAGTTCATTTAGTTTTGAAAAATGTCTCAGCAGCAGGTTGTTATAGAAGCATTATAGCACATCCAGATTTTAGTGTTCATTGGGTTTGGATACAGTGGTGAAGTTATTGGCAAAGTACTGTAATTGTAACTGCAGAATTCTTTCTATTGGTGTTTTTTGGCTTCTTGATCTTGTGTTATATTATATTGGGTTGGGTTATTATTATATTGTATTGTAGATTTCAGTGTCTTGCACTGATTATACTATCGGTGCATACTGTGAGTGACCCTTGGCACTCTGAATCTGGTCAGCGTTTTAGGCTACATTTTAGTATCATAGGTCACTTTCTTGTGCATCCCTGGATTAACTGTATATAAATTAATTTGTTCTAGCATTAGCAGTGTCCATTCCAAAGATAAATTTGCAGTTCTGTTTTTGTTAAGCTTGACACTTAACATTCTCTGAAAACCAATAAAAATTGGCCTAAATTTGGTGGATGTAACTTTTGGAGAAAAATTCTAGGTGAAATGAGCACAGGAGATTTGAAGAACACTCTTGCTAGCACCCTACTGGCTAGGTTTGGTTTGCTTCTGGGCATGCAGACCAAATTCAGTCTTTCTGCTGCACAGATGGTATTTCTTCCAGGGCCTTATTATGTGGCTAGGATCCAGATTATAAATATGAGATCTTCAAAGGCACTGTACATGTAAACCACCCTGTCTCGATCCTCGGAAGTGAGTCAACTAACAATCCACAATTCAGGCTGTGGGCAGGATTCTCCATGTATTTCATGTTGGGTATTCTAGAATTCCTTCAGGATGGCTTGCCTTCTCAAGGGATAGCTGCTTTCACTGGTACCTATTGAGAGGGAGGCAAAAGAACTGACCATGCCTGGCTCAGTGCTACATTGCCATTCAGGTGTTAGATCTTGTTACAGAATAACAGTGCAGATTAATGTGGCTTTACAGACGCTGTTAATTCAGAAGCAGCCTGATTATGGCAGTTTCCCAGCAAAGGAATGGCTTTCCCAGAGTCCACAGAGTGGCCCCCATTTAGGGCCAGAGTCAAAGTCCATTGGAGTCGGTGGGAGTGGAAATTGGACAGCTACTTCATTTTTTCTTACTGTTTGGTATTTACAAGAATACTGAAAAAAGGCCAGTTGCATTTTTAGCTTGTGCTTGGACATGCCAGTCAGTGCTGCAAGCAAGTCTGTCCAGCAAGCTGTTAAAGCGACAAGTGCCTACTTCATTGCTTGGGGGGGTGGGGATTAGGATTTTTTCTGACTTCCCCCAGTTTGTTAATGTCTGAAAATGCCATTCTTTGTTAAGGTGTTGATTCTGTCTTTTCTCTCCATCTATTTCTCCTTTTTTGTGAGAGACTTAATACATTTGTTCTGAGTTTGCTAAATCCTTGGCCACTATTTCAGTTTGGCTCTGTGCTGATTAACCTCCATTCTCTGAGGTTCTTAGCACTGAATACTTTGAGAGTGTGTAACTTGCTGTCAATCAGATTTCTTGTGAAAGGCTTCTATTAAGATTCTCAGATTGGACTTTTCAGCCAATCAGATTTTTTTCAAAGGATAAAGCAATGATTACAGGGTTGGAAGCTGCAAGTTTTTGTAAAGGCTAATTTAAGAGCTTGTTTCTAGTTTGTTCATATCTTGAATAAACCAAAGGTGCATTTTTCCCCCAGTATTCCAATTCCTGCCACATACAAACTTGAGTGCTCCATAGGAGAGACCATCTCCTGTATGTATTGTCATATTATTCTGTCTTCAACTTCTGTAGTGTTCACGCTTCTGTTCTTAAGCCATGCAGAATACTGACTTGGTCAGAATTGATTAAAGTGAGGTTGCTCTCTGTGTACTGAAGTAAAAATATGAACTGCTGCCATATAGTAGAAATCTTGTGATTCAATACAGTTGTCACTGACATTGTTCATTGTAAAAAGGCAGCATGAGGAAATGGCCCATTCACTCTAAGATGTCAGTGCATCTTTTGGCAGTGCTTGCTGGCATGCCTTACTGAAAATTACTTGCTGTTGCTTCCCCCCCACCCTTAAAATATATACAGGAGAAAAATTCCAGAAAACAGCTTGGGGGAATGGATTGTACCAAAATCAGGCTTTGCATTTGAAGGGATGATGTGAATATGTGAATGTTTGACTTTGGAAACTGTTAGGGGTAACAGTTAAGCAAGTGAGAACTGAAACGTGTTTGCAAAGCAAATCTATTCTCTACTTAAGCAAATTTTCTTGCTACTATTTGTGAATAAATGTAGTTCTTCTGATTTTCTTTTGGTTCCTTAACGTGGCAGCATAACTATACTTGTACTGCTTTTGTAAACCTATTTGCATCTTTCCAAATTCATGCTTACACAAACAGTAACTGATACAGTCAGTTGTTGTAATATAAATACCAGTACCTTCATATTAATTTTTGAAGCTGTGAGTGTCAAAGCATACTGTGACAGTAATAGCTTTATTTATTTTGCTTTGCTAATCATATGCAAAATGTTTGCTGTTTCATGGGACTTGCTATAAGGGTTGCCAACCTAGGATTTTAATTTTTTTTTTTATTGACAATCTACAGACATTTTACTGACAACCAAACTTTTTTTACTAACATATTTTACATTATGTAAATGTTACCCTTCTGCCAGGCCTTAGATGACAGTAACTAACAAGGGCCAGTTTCCAATTTTTAAAGGTTTACCACCAACTTGCTAAAACTTGCTTGAGTCTCTACCCAGGAACCTAGGAAAATGTATTTTAACTGAGTGTTCTAACATGACCAAACTTCTCCATTTGCAAGCAAAATTAAACTAAAAATAGAGCTTATTACAAGGGAAAAGGGAACAAACACAACCTCAGAGAAAATCATAACCATTAAACATTTAATGGAAACCCAAACAGTTAACTTTACTTGACTGCAGCAATTGTTTTAAACCTTGCTGCCCCCAACCCAGCCCACCTCCTCACCCTCCCTAACCTTACTCTTCACTCTCCTTGTCCCAGCACATACCACTGTCTATCACTTCCCTCCCAGCCCTACAGCTCTGTCCAGGCTGCACTGTCCTCCCTGTATGGCCTGGTGCTTCAGACTGCCTGGAGTCACACAGCTATGTCCTACTTCTGAGGCAAGCAGACCTTATAGGTAGGTGATGGGATGCAGCAGCAGCTTGTGACTGGTGGTGGGAGAGGAGAGGCTATATGGCCACAAAGCTGATGGAGAGCTCCTTGCAGGATGCCAGGCTTTGCTTCTACTCAGATGCAGGGTGGTGCTGCTTTGCTCAGTCTGTCCATCAACTCTTGCAGCTAGCCTCTTTCCTAAGATGGATCTTCGTTCGAACTCAAGATTTGTTAGCTTTTTACTTTTTTAATGGAATCTACAGACAAGGACTTTTAGCTTTATTTTATGAGCTGTCCATACATTTATAGACAGTTGGCACCCTGCTTGCTGTGATTGTTGATCATAGTCTCCAAACTTTCTGTATGTAGTTGGGAGATACTGATATTAGATATGTGCTTGGCTTATGGCCCAGCTAATTGTATTACGTGCTTGTATACCTGATGTGGAACCTAAGCGTTTTAACCTTTATGATATCAGAATGACTGATACGCCTTTTCTAAAGGCAAGTTAATTTGGAGACCTACGGAAGTTCAGACTTGTTTTTTTGCAGCTATGCTTTTGAATTTTATTCCAAACAGCTTGTTATGTTCCCTGCATGTATCCTCAGTTGTTTATGGTTCACGAAGCTAAATACTTTATTTTCTGAGATGTATAGACTTAAAATTAGAGACACTGTCAAATTCTTGAGGCCTGACACTTGACTTGCTGAAGAACGGCTGTACATTTTTTGTTTTTAATAACATGCACAGAACAAATGAGAACCAGGGATAGATCTAGGGAGGAGGGAGAGATGCAGTAACATTATCATACCTCCCTTCCACAATGTAGTTCACATGCTGGAAGCTTCAGTTTAAGAAGGGACCAAGCAGATGGCTCAAAGTTTCCCCTAGCCTAGGGGTGGGCAAAATGTGGCCTGCCAGGCCATTTTATCCAGCCCACGGGGCCCCTAAAAAAATTAGAAGATTAATATTTATCTGTTCCTGGCTGCCTGTCATGCTGCCCTCCATGGCTTCATCTATGGGGTTAGAAAGTAAATAGTTTCCTGTAACTAAGTTCTGATGTGGTTAACCTAAGACCAAAAATTATATGTGCTAATTATATACTGCTTGCATAACTTTTTGGATGTTGACTTGGTTTTAGACAAATCTGGTTAGGGTGTTTATAATGGGAAACCAACCCCAATGATAATTGTGGAGAGACTAATACCCCTCCAAACTGCTGTCAAAAGCAAAATGGTTGTAGTTTTGTGAATGGATTGGAGCTCACAGTCGTGTTTGCCTCTTTTGTCAACTTTGCTGTGTTGCATCACACATCTTCAACCATTTAGGTGTTCTCTTTTTTGGGTTTTTCTTATTGCATTATGTTTTTTGTTTTGGTTTGGTTTTTTTAAGTAAGCTGCTAGGTCAGACACTTTCTGAGATTTTAATGTGCATGTCATGCTAAACTATTAAAAGAAGAAAAAGAAAAAGCTTAATTTTAAACAGATGGATTTAGTCTGTGAGATTTCATGTGCATATTTTAGGATGCTTGTTCTCATAATTATTATAATTCAGACCAACTCTCAAGTTTGAAATGTGTTTTTTTTCTTACAGATTATATCCTAGATTTGTTGAATTGTCAAACTATAGTCTTATCAGCTGATGTAACTTTTTAGTTTGATCATCCTTGTTCTAGACAGCCTCACAGCACTCTTAACTAACCAGCACCTATTTTGATTATTATAAATTTTCATTTCTAGGACCGGAAATAGATCACTGGTATGTCCACTAATGTCTCTTTTGGGACAGAAAATTAGACTATTGGGCTGAAGATTTTAAGTCTATAATAAATAAATCACTGATCACACGCATTTCCTTATTGGAAAAGCATTCTTTTGATAGAGAATGGTAAAGATTTCTGAGCTCAGGAAATATACTTTTTTCTTTTTAAAAAAACATTGCATTTAGATTAAAATAAATGACCCTAAGTATAATAAGATGACCCCCCAATAATTAGATTCTATATATGGAAAATTTTATAAACGTTATAATTTCCCAGGTATAGAATGTAATTATTGGCGGTTTGCCTTGAATTTTATCCCCCTTCCACTGGTACAGCAGGGGAAATAAATCGTGGGGGGGGGGGGAGTGGTAGGTGGCCCCCTTGCCCTCTGCTCTTCTAACTTCTTACCCTTGGAGCCCCTTCTATCCTATCCTTACTGTCAGACCCTAGTTCTCCCTGAGCACAAAGAAGTGAGGGGCAAATTTGAAAATGCTGACTGAAATAAATGTGCTATATTTTACATATAGGCAAATTACTACAGGTACCTACAGACTTAGTTCATACAGAATTGATACATTTTACCTTTTTTTATGGAGGACCTGTGGTACAAGTATTAGCACAGATCCTCCATAAACATATTTTTAAGCAGCACTTTTGTATTTACTTATATATAGTATAGACTGCATGATTTGAGTCCAAAGCCAAAAGGCTCATGATTTATTGTATAGTTCACTAGTCTTGGCGCCCTACAGAGTCAACAGTGTTTCAAACCACGGTGACCCCATGGTTCAGCACGTTCAGTATGTGATCTCCTCCTCCTCCCCCCCCAACAAAGGATCCATGTGCTAATTAGCCCCCCCACTTATCACTGGAACCAGGTGTTCTTGTCACAAGTCCTGGGATCCTCCAAAAATGTATATGCAGATGAGGTGCAGGGCAACTTGGTGTGCTCCACTTTCTGGAGAGCAGGGCCACACTAATTATATGGAATAAGCTGAGAGACGGGGTTGATTCAGATAAACTCTATAGGGACATGTTTGGTGATGTTTGGCAGACATTTAAGGCTGGTGAAAAAACAGAAATCCTTGGAAGTGGGAAAGCTGCAGCTCAGCTGTGGGAGTCAAGAAATCACAATATATTCAATGTAGTAGCTCACCATGATGTGAAAAAAGGGTGCTGAGGGGGACTGAGCATAGAAGCAGTGGCAAAGAATGTGATGGGGAGAGGAACAAGGCCAGAGGGAGGACAAAAGCAGAGAAGAACCGGAGATAGTGGGAACAGTAGGAGAAGGTATGTCAGATGGGGGGCAGAAAGTGGCAGGAGCACAACAGGAGCAGCATGGCAGGAAGACGCAGATCACCAAGAGATGTCAGGGAGGATCAGAGACTGTGGATAAAAGCCAATCAATAGGTGATGGGATGCAGATGGGATTGATGATGGACAGATATGATTTCATAGAAAAGGTACTGTCTGAGATACTGGAGGTACAGGTGGAACATCTCACCAGCCTGATTGTTTCCAGAACAGAAAGACTTGGAGTTTACTTACTGAAACAGTGAAGAGTATGAAATTTGGAAGGAACATGCAGAGGAATGTGGAAGGGAGGAACTAAGAGGGATAAAATTTATAGCAAGGGAATGAGTGATTATTGCGAGAATGTATATGGATTTATTAGAGGCAGAAGATATAAAAAGTGGATGGATTTGCATGTGCAAAGAATAATATTTGTAGAGATGGTGAGGGACAAATATAGTATTTCAATAGGGTCTGTGAAAACAGGTCCCTGCAGTGATGGGCATACTGCCCAGTACCTGAGTGGGCTCCTTCAATAGTTTGCCATGCCTTGATGCCAGAGTGTAATGAGGAGGGATTTAGTGGTGTTGTCTTGCACCTTTTGCCAGTAGTGCTCGCGTCACCAGTGCTGATGGTCCTGGGGCTCTGCTTCCCCTCCACCCCAGTCCACACACCCGTTGTGCCAGTTGGGACCCCATGGTCTTCAGCTACTGGTTCAGGCCTCGAGCATCCTCGTTGGGGCTCCTTACCAGCTCCTATCTGATAAGATTCAGGCTAGGGACTCTCCCACATCTACCTCTGCAGTGGTTGCCTCTGCCCCGGTCCTCCAAGCAGCAACCCCATTAAACAATAAAATCAAGAAAAAGACGGATAACATGAAGACAAACAACCTTCCCCTGGCTTCCACTCTGGGCTACTTCCAGCTAGGGAAGCATTTGCAGCCTTGCTATCCCTACTCCGTGTCCAGTCCTGAGGGGACAGCGTGCTGGGGAAGTGACCTCTAGCCTGGGTGCCTCCAAGCCACCCTGGCTAGGTCCTGGCTTGCGCTCCTCCTTGCCTGGCATCTGCTGGAGTTTTTAAACTTCCCGCAGCGGTGCCCGAGGCTGATGTCATCAGTTTAGGGCCACAGATCCTAATTGACAGGCAGGTCAAAATCTGGTACAGCGGCATCACACACTGCTCCGGCTTCGACTCCTGCTCCTGCCTCGTCTCAGGTGAGTTCCCTGCCTGCCCTGGGATCCCCTGTCTGAGGCCGGGGTTCCCACAGCAGCCTCCCTGAGCCCCTGGCTCCCATGAGCAGCTCCAGCTGCCATAGGATCATAAAGCACATGAGTCATGTTGCAAGTAAATGAGTAGAACTTAGGTGGGGTACAGCATCTCCTGTCTGTGATCCAGCTGGGGCCCCACAAGGGTTTTATAATATACCATGGGAAACTAAAGTAATACAGCAGATGCAGCAAGGAGGGGCACCTATCTGTGTACATTCCCCTTGTGGTGTTACAGCACTGAATGAGTTGGAGTCGGAGCTAGAGAGCAGCTTCCCGCCATTAAATCCCCTGGGCTCCCCTGGGAGTGGTGAGCTGTAGGCAGTAAGCTGCAGGGAGTTGGGAAAATGGAAGCTTTCCTGAATGCAAAGGCAGTGAGACAGCTTGCAAAAGCAACAGGCATAACAGTGGGGGAGAGAGAAGAGTCAACCACTTCAAGCAGCAGCACCAGTGAACCTTAAATGGATAGGCACACTTTTTTTAAAAACAAGATTTTATGGAGAACTGTATCAGAAGAAGGAAATAGGCAGATGATGAAGGTTTTGCTTAAAGAGATTGAAGAGAAAGTAGAAGAGGAAGCAAAGAAGATGGAAGAAAACATAAGCTTAAAGGAAGTGGAGGAGTGCTTAAAATCCTTTAAAGGAGAGAAATCACCAGGAGCAGATGGAAGTTTTGGACATGGGTAGAGAGGGATATAGTGGTAGTTTTTGCGGAAATAGGAACAAAAAAGGCAGGGAAAGATTTTACAAGAGGTGTTATGATCTTACTCTTCAAGAAAGGGGAGAAAGGACTCCTGAAAAACTGGAGAAAGATTACACTCCTTAATATGGACTATAAATTACTGACCAAGATGCTGGCTTTGAGGATGAGGAAAGCCCCCCAGAAGATAATATATGAAGTACGTGCAGTGCCAGGTCGAAGGATCTCAAGGCAATCAGAATGATCAGAGATACTGTCCTACACCCAAGAGGAAAACAAACATAGTTATAGTAAACCTAGATTAAGAAAATACATATTATTGAGTGGATCATGATTATAAAATCAAAGTGCTAGGAAAAATGGGGTTTACTGATAAATTTATATGTTGGATAAGGTTATTTTGTAGCGAATTGGAGATTTAAGTCCAAATTGGGTATCTAAACAAGGCTTTTAAAATCCATACAGGGTGAGACAAGGATACCCCCTGTCACTACTACTATTTGTGTGTGGCATGGAACCATTAGCACAAAAATAAGAAAAGACAAGGTCATAAGCCAAGTAAAGGTACTGGGACTGGTAGTGGTAAAATGCATAATCAACACAGGTGATTATAAATGTAGCAGAGAGAGACTATTGATGGAAAGGGTGCTGAAGCATACATCAGACAATGGGGAAGTGCCAAAGGCTAAACTAAATAGATTAAAAAGGACCATAATGAGAGTAGGGAACTGGAGGGACTTGAAGTTGGGCCTTCAAATAAGAGAGAGAGAAACTGAGGTGCTAGGGTTCCCAATGGATACCAAGGGGAAAGTTAATACAGCATGGAAAGAAGTGACTGCAAGGATATGGCAGATACTTTAGTTATGGTCTGGAAAGATGCTGTCCTTTGCTGGGAAAGTGACAGTAGTTAAAGATGTGCTACTGCCAATCATTCTATATACAGAAATTGTATTCCCAGCGACATGGTGGCAGATACCAAAACAGAAAGGGAAATACGCGTGTTCTTCTGGAATGCCAAAAGAGAGAGGCTGAATAGAGCCAAACTGTACAAAGCAAGAGATGTGGGGGATGGGAGCTTGTTAGTCTATGTGAAACATGCAAGTGTGGTAATCAAGGCGGTAGTTGAGGGAGAGGGAAAAGCAGGGCATATCACCTGATTTCTTGCAGCTGAAATTTTGAGGAAATGAGGAAGAGTCCATGGGCATGGCAACTGGCGATTCATTGCATCAGGATGGAAGGTTTCATGCAGAGGTATAAAATAGGGAAGATAGGGCTGGAGGTTCTGAAGGATCACAAAAAATTGATGAGAGCATAAGGGAGAGAGATGGGATGGTGAGGAACTTCACAGAAGGACAAGTGAAGATGATGGTGTGGGGAGTGGTGGTGGGTAAACAGCTAAGAAGAGAACATGCTGACCTGGTATGGATGGTTGCAAGAAATATCTTGCTGGTGACCGAAGTGCAATACAGATGGAGCCTGACAAGGTCATCACCGTGCCCAAGGGAAAGGTGCGACAAAGAAGAAATGGTGAGATGTATTTTGGGAGTGTATATATGCAAAGGGGGAGTGGGAAAGTGTCTGCTCATGAACATAAACCTTTTGTTAGCATGGGACATGGGACTGTTTGGTACTATGGGAGATTTGTACCAAAGGGACTGGAGGAAATGTTGTTATTAAGGGCTTTATTAGCATGTGTTAAAACTAGTTTATGGAACATAAGAAACTTCAGGGTTTTTAAGGGGTTGGCTTTCACTGAAAAGAGTGCCTGAAGCTGGGGCTGCATGAACTGAAATGTTATGTTGACTGGGACAAGGAAGAGATTGGAGAAGAAGCAAAGGAAAAAAGAACTTGGACACGCTTGTTTCACTGAACCAACAGAGGGGGCTGATGGAAGGGGTGGGGAGTTTCTGGTGGCTACTGAGGTAATAGTTTTTCATGGTGTTCTGTATGATGAAAAAGTGTTCTGCAAGTGTTTTTTGTAGGAAGTTGATGTATGTTGTTTAAAGTTGAATATATTTAGTTGTATTTTTTTTTTTTAATATATAGTTTTTGTGATATGAAGTTTTGGTAAAACAAGGATGTTCAATATGTGGAGCTTTGTAAATGTAGGGTAATAAATGTGTGTTTTAGTACAATTTATAAATAATAATAATAACTTCTTACCAGTATGTTTTGCCCAATATGGGCTATATGTTTTATAGGCATGATCAATTGTGGCTACATTTAATCAGCTTTTTAGTTGGCTTCCATTACTGAACACATGATGCTTTTGGCAGCAGTTTAATGATAGACACTGGGTGCATCTATGTGTGCAATTAGTGAGTCTCAGTAAACTCTGGTGCAGTTTGTTTTGGAGTTGGCTGCTCCTGGGCACAGTGTCTTCACATTCTCTCTGGACTTCAGCTGTGTGAGCCAGGCACAGCAGCCCCAATCTGGTAATAGGCTTGGGCGGACAGTCCTGGACACTGGGTGGCAGCATTGGGCAGCAGAGGGGCTGGCTGGGGCATGAGAGTGCCCAAAGTGCGGAGCCATGTAGCTAACCCCCCCAGCCTACTTGCCAGCCTGGGGCTGTCTGCCCCAGCTCAAATGGTCTTGGTCATCGTCTACACATACTTTCTGTGCTGCAAGTGACTCTGATGTAAGATAGTCCTGTCCCTGATGGGACTATCCTATGGTGAAATTAGTTAATTTACTGCACCCTAATGCTGGCATATGTAGACAGTGACACTTTCTTGCAGAGGTAATTAGCCAGCTTCACAGCAAAGCGCATATGTAGATGTACCCACTCTGGTATATCTCAGAAAATGGATCTGCCAAGCCCTGAATTTGTTTCCATTCGTTGTGACTTTTTGATCTCATGGTTCTGTTTGTCTAAATCAGGTTTGAAGGTTGTCCAGACTGGTTGGTTAGTCCTCACTGTTTCAGTTTGCAAATGGTGTTGATCAAAATGCACTTTATTTCCTCCATCTCTGGTGGCTCTAGGCATTTTCTGAGGGTGAACTGAAATAACCCTACTCTGCCATAAAGCTTGTAAAAGACTTTTTCAAGAAGTTTAAATATATTTAAACAGGGATCCCTCAGCCTGAAGTAGACAGAAATAGGATATTTTGTTTTGACAGTTTCCCTGCTAACCAGGTCCTTTTCCATCTATTTCATGATACGGGAGTAGCGGTGTATGTGAGAATGTGATTATCTCAAAAGTAATGTTGCAAATATAGCAAGTAAGTGATGCAGCAACACTAACAGTTCATGTTGAACTGTTGAACTTAGATTGTTTAATTCCAGATATGTAGAAGCATGGATAAGCAATTTCATAAATAGCTGTCTCTTGACTCTTTGAATGCAGTGTGTAATTATATGTGGTATTAGTTATTCCTGAGGGCACAATACCTGACTGCAGGTTTGTGAGTGGCCCATTTCCCAAGGCTCTGTAAAAGCTTCTGCTTCACAGTGTTGGCTCTGATACATACCTGTCTGGTACGAGGAAACATTTTAGTTCATACATGTCTAGAACCTGGCTGCTACTTCAGGCTGTTAGGACTACATGGAATCTAGCTTCACAAGAAGCCACAAGAAAAGTCAACGTTTTCACTGCCAGCAGTGTATTAAGCCAACATAAATTCACATATTTACAATAAAACTGAAATTTGGACTGATTTTTCTTCCTCTTTATTCCTCTTTCTTCTGTGGACACCGTCCCGTGCCAGACTACTAAATTTTAGTGATGGAGTAAAATGATATCATGTTTCATCGGTTCCATATTGGATCATGCTAGTAAGGTGGTGTCAGTTTTTTCCTCCGCAAGGTTCCTTTTGCTGTTTGGTTTCTTCAGCCTTGTGCAACTCTCCTCCTCCCCCCTGCTTGTTTTCTCCCTTCCTTCACCTCAGATTGTACCCCAATTAGACTGGGTTTAAAAGAATATCTTTTTTTTGTCCAATACTGAGAAGCTTTGTTGACTTGGAATAGAGGCCATCAGTTATCTTGAGTTCTAAAATAGAAGTCAAAGGTGAAAACAAACCTTATGTTCTTTTTTGTTTTAATAAAATTTATGTCTGCTTTTAAATGGAGTCACTTAGTTTAATCCTTTAATTATAGCATTTGAGAACTTATTTGGTATAACCCCCAAATAGTTATTACTGGAATAGTTTTAACTAATCTTCTGTAAATATTAAGCAGCTAACATCTGCAGCTGCAGGCTAGAGCAGTGATTCTCTACCAGCAGTGCTGAGGCATCTAAGAGTGCCACAAGATCCTATGAATGGTGCCGCAAGGCATGAGAAGATAAGTAGGGGTAACGGATAAGCCAGGCTCAGGATCCTTCCTGCCTAGCCATTCTTCCACCTTCCCTGCCCAGGCCCTCTGCAAGGAGGTAAGCACTGTAATAAATAAGGTAGTTTTTGAAATAGGGTGATGCTCAATTCATGGAAGTTATGGAGGGGTGCCTTGGGTCTAAAGAGGTTGAAAACCACTGAGCTAGAAAGTTGACATAATGGCCAGAAGTGAACTCTGTCCCCTATCTTCTGTATAATATATTGAGGAGTTTGTTTCATGTGCTTAAACTTTTACATGAAGGTATTTGTATCATCCTGAGCAATCTTTCCCTTCTCACTAGAATTGTTTTTTCAATCTCTTTGGCTCATAAATATAGCCCTGATAATTTATTCACTCCTTCAGAGTACTTCGGCTGAGTCTTCTTAAAGCCTTTTGTATGCGATATGAGTGGAGGCCAAAATTTAGTAATCTTTGCCAGTGTGAGTGGACACATGCTTTCATTCAAAGGATTAAAATTAGTTTTCTAATTCAGAAAGCTTTCTCTGTGTGTTTATGCTTTTCAGAATTTTGTGAATGAGATAATACAGCCTTTTTTGTGGGAAATATTTAAGGCCTACATAAGAGTCAGGATCATCTACAGCTGGAACGCTGATTTCTTTAAATAAGTTAATATGCTCAGCAATGTAGCCATTTAAACTTCTTGTAACAAAAGAGGTTTAACTTTCCTGGTCTGTGGCGATTTATTTGACCTAGTGTAAGTATAAATGGAACGTGGTGAAATCAAAGTGACTAGATATTGGTAATAGATGCAGTGTTTATTGAAGCACAGTCTCTGTCCTTTCTCTGTAATTAGGTATACGCAGTCTCCTTGTAGCTTGGGGAACAGGACTGTACCTGTATATTGTTGGCACACGGTCAAGTCCAACCTACTGAAGTCTGCCAGTCTGTTCTGCATCAGTAGCACTAGAAGAGAATGAAACCTTTCTCTGCAGAGTGTGGGGATTCTTTTAACTAAACCTACTTGGAAAAAAATAGAAAACATTTGCTTCTGAATGCTTTTGTCCTGCATGGTCTAAAAGCTCAAGTTTGTTTTCTCCTTCTATTCCTTTTGTGAAGCAATAGTGCAGCTTTCTCCCTCAGGAACCTCGGTATCAGGCAAACGGAAAAAGGAATCCAGAAATTAAAATCGTTCCTGCTGTTCTCTTTGGTGTCTTTTTTGCTCTGAGGCCGAAGAGCAAACCCCATCTTAAAAGGATCTGGGCTGTTCACTGTGATGAAGAGTGCTGCTTTCCCCCAAAAGTGGATGAGCCTCCAGTTCTCCCTGGAGGTTAGGAGCAGCTGAGGTTCATCTTGACTTTCTCTTGTACCCCCTTGTATGTCAGCTGCTGTCTGAGTTATATGTCCATTTTATTTCCTAAAAGGGAATTTTGATGTGTTGGGAAGGAAGGTTGTTGGCTGTAAATGGATGGAGGGGAAAGGGAGGTGTAGGATTACCAGAATATGTAATGTTTGGTTGTGTTTGTTTTAATTCTCAAAACTATGCGGATAGAGAAAGTGGCAGTATTAGTTATGACAGAGCAAGCTACACTGCTGTCGTTATCATTAAAAGTCACTTTCTGTTTAAGATTACTTTCTAAGTGCAGTAAAATCTCAATGTTGACCTGGATTTTCTTGAAATTTGCCATGTCTTGTAGTGGTGGAGCTTTGGGGTGGTTGTCCAAATTTATGTTCACTTGGGATTCTTGAGATACAGCTCCCTAAGGGAAAAAAGGGGTGTTTACAAAGGCATCTGGTGGTTTCAGCTGTTGCATGTGGTTTAGATTGTGGCTCCAGTCTTCCCTCTCTGCTGCTTGGAACTTAACTTAGGTAGTGCACTACAGATGCTGCCTTTTTGAGAGAAGTAATAAAAAAGTTAAGAATTGGGTATAGAACATCGTGTCATTGGGAGCTAACCGATATGCCAACAAGAATGTGTAATGCACAAGATAAGGAGTCTCTTGAGCAGATGGTCTAACACAGAAGCAGAGTGGATGGACATGACATGCTTAGGTTACCCTTATTTTTGAGAAATGCCTGGAAAGCTTCCTTTCTTAATTTAGCCTGTATCTTATGGGGACTCTTGGAAGATTTTGTCCCAACACTCAAGTTTCTAATTGGAACAGTGTTTGAAAGTACTTGCTCTGAAATCCACTTGCAAAGTCTGATTTTTCTTTTGTTTATTGTCAAGGAAATTGGTGCTAATTAAGTGGAGAGAAGATGAAAGAGCAGTAAGCACTTACCTTAACATAATTGCATCCCTCAGCCATTTTTGACAGTGAGAATGAGTGTGATTTAAGGAAAAGTGAGGTTACTCAAGTGCTCCTAACATGAATTACTCCTAAGAAGTGTGAACCAGAAAAGTTATGACGGAGCTAAGGATCATAATGGATGAGAGCAATGAGGGTTTGTGCCTATGTGGGAGTGTAGGGTGATGGAGTCTTTTTTTTTTTTTTTTCTTTCAACCACCTTTAGCTCATTTAGGCTATATACTTGAATGCAGCTGCTGAACAGCCACAGCATTCCTGGATGAGTATTTGTTTAAGGCACATTCAAAAACGTTTTTTGAAAAAAAAAAAAAAAATTTTGCCTAGACATTGGAATGGGGTTGTCAAAAGTACTTTTCTTGGAATTCCCCAACTAATAATAGATAATTCACAAAGGGACCTTTTTTTTTTCTCTGACAGTGCAGAAGTGCTGATGGAGCTGAACCATAATGATAGATGAGTTGACATAACTAGAGGTAGTAAGGCGGAACAATCTATTCTTGCTTTCCCTTAAAAATACTACTCACAAATCTGTTCCCTGGCTCAGGGGTGTCAAACTCATAGGCCCACTGTACTGGATGAATAGTGCTGGGCTAGTCTCTGGGCTGGATTATTGGTATTCAGGCCACATTGGATCTACAGACTGAATCCAGCACGTAACTTGGACTGGCACTATGTGGCTGCTGTATGCACTGCATGGGGCCAATCCAGTGTGTACTGTACGTGGCATGCGGGATGACCCCAAGATCCACAGACCGAATGATAGGACTCTGTGGGCTGGATCTTTAACATCCCTACCCTAACTCATCAGTCAAGGTGACGGTTGGACTTCCCTTTCTCTCCCGATTCTCAAGGGAACCCAAAACTTCCTGCCTTCCTTATGTTACCTCCAGCGATGAAGAAAGAATGACAGGATTAGCTTCCCTCACCCTTTGTACTGCAGTTTGTGGCATAGTGAAGGGGAGATCAGACAAAGGCAGAAGAATGAGTCAGGAAATGCTCAGTTGCGCAGTAGATGTAGGATGCACTTCCTACCTCTAACCTTCCAGCTCTGTCACCCTGCAAGGGGAAACTTAGTTTCCCATGTTTTTCTCCTTTAAAGAAGAAAATATGTTTTTCTATGGCAAACGGAAAACCTGAATCACTGTTGCTTACTCTAGGAACAGATTTTTGATAAGAGAAGTAAGGCTAACAAGACTTGATCCATCTTTAATGCCTGTGTTTTGCTTGTGGCTGAAATGTACAACGTTTAAAAGTCTATGCCTGTAGATAAGTGTTGTCAGGTATGGTAACAATATGTTTTTATGGTACTTATTTGCAACTTTGTTTAATAAGGATTGGGGGAAAGAAGAAATATAAGATAGCTAAAGCTAGGAGGATTCTACAAAGACGTAAGTAACCCATCAAGCAAGACCTGGGGGCAGTGCTCTGTGAGACCCTGAGAAATCTCTTCAGCTGATGGAGAGGTGTTTTGATTTTTATCTAGGTATGGTTCTTGGCCTTTTCTTGGGTTTCAGAGGCTTATTATCAGATTCATGGTAATAGATACCGATACGGCTCGAAGCTTCACCCTTCTTGCTGCTGATGGAAAGGAAGGAGATCTGTTTTCATTAGGCTCAAGATCCTTTGGCTTTTTCTAATTGGGGAAAGGAAGAGTTTTCTCCACTTCTGTTCTTGCCTTAAGAGTAAATGGGGTTTCTCTCTGGATAATTCAACTTTTTCTGTCAGCATACAGTGATATTCTTCAAAGCCTCATGGCTGCATACAGGGCTTCAAAAGACAGAATAAAACTGACCGACCAAACTGACCATTCAATTCACCTGCCATGATTTGCAAAAGTGGTGCTTCTCAGATTTGTGAAGATATTACCCAGGTTTGGTTGACACTTAGAAGGTTATACCTCTAAGTAAGTGACCTGACACGTTTGAAAATGTTGACTGCACATAAATAGTTTTTTGTTTATCACCTTTGAGATGCCAGGTGGATCTTACTTTCAGAGAATAATACGTTGCCTAGAAGTCTGACTCCTTTTAAAGTCATCTCAGATTGGGCACCCCAAAAGTGTGCAAAATAACCAGCCATTTCAGAAAGTCTTAGTCTCCTCCTATAAATAGAAGTATAAATTCTACAGAAACCGAAAGTTTGGTCCTAAACTCTTGCCAAGAGAAACTGCCCACACACCAGTGAGAAGTGGATTTTTCAAACTCTCTGTTTAGTTGTCGACTTTCCCATGATTGTATGGAAACAAACACCTGTTAGTCTGTGATCATCTCAGATGATATTCTGCTGAGGGATATTTTGCCATAATTTTGTCATCTTTGAGAAGGATGTGGTTTTTATATGCTTGTTTCCTATAATAGGATGGGGAAGATGGGTCATAAAATTGTCTTGAGTAGTATTACTGTTTGATTTGCACCATTTCTAATTAGTCTATTATAGGCATTAGGAATGCTTTCATAATTATGGGCCAGTACAAGCATTTTGCATAATATTTGTATATGTGACTATAATAAGTGAAAAATTTCCAATTTGATTTCCCCCTAAAATTGTTACTACATCAATCCAATGAAAATCAAAAAGTGTCACCAAAGTGTCTAGTGATTAATATATAGTATACCCAACATTAAGATTTTTTTTTTTGATGTCTTAAGGTATGGGTAATGCAGTCCTCTGAATTCTGCTTTACTACCTTGTCTAAAACTATTGCAAAACCTCATTAATTGTTTGCAGACTAATATGAATAAAATACATTTTGAAAATGTGTTATTTTTCAGGGACTTTGTGACAGGGGACAATTATGTGGCCAGTCACCATACGAGCCCCTCTGTCTAAGGCAGTCCACCCTGTCTTACCTGCCATGACTTGTTGTTTTAAAATTGGATGTTAAAATGCAGGAGGCTACCCATTTAATGCCCCAATGCCTAGGGTGTTACACACGGCTCCGACCTTCCCTATACCATGTCCCATGCCTTGTAGATGGTATCCAAAATACTGGACTCCACTGGCCCAGGCTAACCACTGTTGGCTCTGGATTTAGGACCCAGAGGCCTTGTTCCAGGGTGGGGACCCACCTTTAGACTGACCATGACCTTTCCATTCAATAATAGGCAAATTTATTGATACAGTGATAACAGAAAAAAAGCAATACAAACAATCAAGCAATTATGTGCATCTGCCAAAGTCTAGGGCTGTCATCAGAGTCAAAGTACATCTGACCAGGATGCAGGCTCTACTCTGAGGCAGTCTCTTAGGTGTCAGATGTCAGCATATCAGCAGTCTGGAGGTGGGATGCCAAGGCCCGTTCCCCATCTCTAGTGGGGTGTATAGGATGGGCTGCTTGTGTGCCCTCTGTGGTGGCCTTAGGGACCCTTCCCTGGGGATGGGGACCAGGTGGAGTGGGGAGGAAAAAGGGACAAAGGGAGAAGGACCCTTGTTGCTCTCAAGTCTCTGCTTTTGTATTCTTCTTCCTTTTTGATAACTCTTCATCCATGGCCATCTCTGGTTGGTTCCTCTATGTGGTTGTCATAGTCTATATATGGTGTCATTAGCACATTCCAGGTTCATCACATGCACACATACTAACTTGGTCTTTCCGGGCCTTCTCCTAATTTGATCTGTTCCCCCCAAAACTGGGACTCGGGGAGGGGGGAGCGCTCTGGGGCTTTGTTAGCTGGTGTCACCATCTCATGGGACAGCATGATACATATTTCTTCAGTTCTCAGGCTCTGTGTTCACTTGTTGGCCTTGTTGTGTTAGACAGCCTGTCTGCTTCCAAGGCTGTGATATTGTATGACTGTGAGACCCAGGCTTCTTAGAAATTAACTAACTCCTGCTTCCCATCTTGAAACCTTTATGTATATTTACGCATATTAGCCAGTTTGCAAACAACAAACCTTTTAAATACCATTTCTAAGCCAACACCCTCTATTTCTAGACTCTTCATCTGGCCCAAAACTCTGCCTCAGAGCATTACTGGAACCTATTGGTGTCCCAGCTCCTCTGCCTCCTCGCTGGGGCTACTCCACCACCCTCTCACTGGGGCACACCCAGCTAGCTACTCTTGAGGCTGGCCTGTATGCAGTCCTTCAGTCTGCCTGTGACCCTACTCTGTGCGCCCCTGTGCAGCCCTTCAGGGCATCCTTGCAGCCCTACTCTGCACAGCCTAAACTTCAGTTGACTCCTGCACACCTGTTTTTTTTCCCCTCAACCTTTTAAGTAGCAACTACCCCCTAATTTATGACAATTTTAATAAGTACCCCAACACTCAGTTTTCCAGCAGATTTTATATTTACAGACTAATGTGTGCCATATCTTGTAAGAAGGGCTGTGTATATAAGGCCATGATATGAATCGTAGAAGTAGGGTCGGAAGGGACCTTGTAGATCTTCAAGCCCACCCCCCCGCCTGGGCGGGAGAAAAAGACTGGACTCAAATGAGTCCAGCCAGGTATCAAGCCTCTTAAAGATCCCCAGGGTAGGAGCCAGCACCACTTCCCTTGGAAGTTGGTTCCAGATCCTAGCCGCCCTAACTGTGAAGTAGTTCTTGCAGATGTCAATCTAAATCTACTCTCTAATAATTTGTGTCCATTGTTCCTTGGGTCCATTGAACCTGAGAAGCTCCCATCTCTTTGTCTCTAGAGCAGGGAGGAGGGAGCAGGGAAAAGCCCACCGAAAGTCCCCTTCTCCTGAAGTCATGCCAGGGGGCGCTAGGGGAAACAGTGTCTCCCCTAAACACTTCTGGTCCCCCCTAGTGAGTTTATAGACAGTCACCCCTCAGCCTTTTCTTGTGAAGGCTGAACAGGTTAA
>NW_017728906.1:35992677-36013529 GCF_001723895.1 Crocodylus porosus
CAGCCCACTCCTGTAACCTATCCAGGTCTTGTTGCAGTCTTTCCCTCCCTACTAGCGTGCTCACCTCACCCCAAATTTTGGTATCATCAGTGAATTTAAACAGGTTGCATTTCACCCCGTCGTCCAAATCGCTGATGAAGAAATTGAACAGCGCAGGTCCCAGGACCGAGCCCTGGGGGACTCAGCTGCCCACTTCAAATATGACCCATCCACCACCACCCTCTGAGTACGACCCTTGAGCCAATCTGCAATCCATCTGACTGTGTAGGCATCATGACAGATGTCTGATCTGGTGTGGGTAGGGTTGCCACCTTTTACACCAGGAGTGCACAACTCAAGTATGTTCTTGGGCTACAGGTGATGTTGGCCAAAGCTAGGAGGGCTGAACCCAGTGCTGTACAAAGCATGGCATGCCAAATTATTACTGGGGAATTTGAAGTGCCGCGCACCAAATGTTTTGCTATAGTTTTGAGAGGAGGAAGGGGTGAGAGAGAGGAAAAGAGGACGAGAGAGAGAGGGTTGGGGTACCTGTGTACCCCCTGCCTGTGTCTTGCGTACCCCCAGGGGTATGCATACCACAGGTTGAGAAACTATGCTCCATACCCTTGCTGGGGCCAGTCTTTGGCCCCTTCATGGGTCAACTCTGTCCCCCCTTACTGGGGCCTTGAGGTTTTGCACTCAGGTGTCAAAAGCCATGCCTAACCCCACTGCCTGTCCCTAACTTTGGGTTACAGATGTGGGGGCTGGGGCTGTAAGGTGCCCCTTACTCACCTTTTCACTGGGGAGTGAACTAACATTGCATTTCTTGGGGACTACCCCACCATACCATCCTACCCCAGCAGGGTGTAGTTTTTGGCCATTCCCCAGGACCAAGAGCCTCCTGTCATGCCCATAGCTCCTGCTCTTACCTCCAAGATGTCATGAGCAGCAGCTCCAGACACATCATGTTCTCTCAGCTGCTAGCAGCAGACTACTGCCTCAGCCATGAAGGACTGGATTTAAAATGGAGGCTGCTCATCTCTCTCCTCCTATCTCAGGTCCCTCCTAAAGTCATGTGACTGCCTCATCAGGGGTAGCCTGCACCTGCTGATTGCCCTGCTGCCTGCTCCAAGCCCTTAAAGTGGTGGCCATCAAAGGTGCTCTGCCACAGACTTCTAGAAGAAATAATTAGAGGCTTGTCTATGTGCAAAATTGTAATAAGATGGATAAACATCTAAATTTGCACTTTCTGTTGCTTCTGCACAAGTCTGGGTGGTCCTTTCTTTCATAAGAGAAGTTTCTTACTTTGATTTTGCTTAAAGTAGGGTACATAGTCTTAAACCTGTGTCTATATACAGACTTGCACAGAAACAATGGAAAATGCATATTAAAAGCAGTTTAGCTATTTTATCAATAGTGCATGTATAAAACACCATAGGAGTACATTTTAATTAGAAATTACAACTTCTTCTAATGTGAGTCTCATGTCTGTCTTTGTCTTGTGCTCAGTTTGGGACTTCTCTGACATTGTGTATATTTTCTGTATCCCATAAAGAGCAGTCAAGGGAGCATGGTCCTTGCCATCTTCCTGCTGGGCTGGACTAAGATGGTGACCCTGAAGAGCCGCAGAAACTAGCTTTTGGGGGCCAGCTGCAATGATGCCCTACAACTCTTCTGTTTCTTAGTCTGGGTGCACGTCTCACTTGAGTTTGGACACTTCACCTTGCAATAAAATGTGGACCACTTTATCATGCTAGGCCATCAAGGTGGAAGATGGATGGCTAATCCTAAATGGGTGACCCCAGAAGGGTATTGGGGGGGAAGAGCATTTCAAGTTCTAGTGATACAGGTGTTTTACTAGTAAGCATTTCATCTTCAGCTCCTGGTGTGTTGAGGATGCACACTTTTGCCCTTTCACTTTTTTTTTTTATAATAAAGGTTTAAAAATAATTTTAAAAAAAACAAAAAAAAACAAAGTCTCTCTCATTCCATAAACTCCATATATGCTTACCAAGAGTAAATTCTCATAACTGTATTTTCCCACACAGATAAATTGTTTACATGCTCATTTTTAGTGTAGAATGTTACTAGCGTGGACTGGCTTCCTGTCAAGATAACACATCAGTGACCCATTTGTACATAAACGGTGTGCACACAAGTAATAGTTGAACTGCTGCAAAATATGACTGACTGGGAACGAGTTCACAATTGTGTTAAGTGCTATGGTCTGTCATCTGGTGGGAGCAAGTATCTAACCAAGCATATCCTGAAAGGGACAAAGGGATAGGGGACCCAAAGGCTGGGTAACCTGTGCCTGGGAGAATTTTCTGTTTTCCTTTCCCTTCTAAACATGAGTTCAGTAAACTTCCATAGCCCCCAAATGACCAACATCAGAAGTGCGCTTGCCTGTCTTGGGAATAGGACCCATGTGCTTTTGAGCAACCTAAGGCTTGGATGCATATGATGAAGGTGTACAGTTGAGTAGGGAGTAAACACACAGCTGGTTGTTAGGAAGAGAGTTTTTTTGAATAAACAATGCAAGAGAGCTCATTGATAAATGGTGCCAGCAAAAGGAGAAAAAAAAACAGGGTTGGGGGGGAACAGTAGAGTCCTGGCTACACACCAAAGTGGTCAATTGTGGCAGGAGGGGAGGAGCAATGCAATGTGGGATGTCTGGAAGACTGACCTGACCCATGTCCCAGAATATTTATTTATTTATTTATTAGATTTATAGTGAGGGACCTATCGTATATACAATTTCACAGAAATTGTGTAATTGGCAGTCTCCTGTGAAATAGCCAGTCCTCTGTGGAAGAAGCACGGGTAACTGGCTATGTTCTAAAAGCTGGCAAGGAGCTATCTTCTAGAAGGGTGGAGGAAAGGGAAAGGAGCAAAGAGGAGAAGAAAAAAAGGCAAACTGCTGTTTCCTGAAGTGGGGGTGAAGGTGGGGGGAGAGAGAGAGGTGGGAAAAGTTCCCATCTCTTTGTCTCTAGAAGCAGGGAGGGGGAGCAGGGAAAAGACCACCAAAAATCCCCTTCTCCTGAAGTGGGGGGATGACAGACTGAGCAGAGAAAATCGGTAATTACTCAGTAATTATTGTCCTGCTCCCTGAAGAGAGAATTTCTGAATTAGCAAGCCAGGCAGCTCCAGCTAGGGCTTTCAATTGATGCCTGGGAGGGGTAGGACTTGCAACACCTCATCCCCAAGCAGAGGTGTAGGGGGCCCCTGCTTTGCTCCACCTTCAAAATAGCAGCCCTGGCTTTGATATGGCTGTGAAATTGGGGAGTGCTGGCCATGTTACAGCCATGTAATTGGCTGCTGGGGCCTGTGAATTTGGTAGGTCCCTATTTATAACCCATCCTATCCAAAAGCTACAAACAACCCCAAACCTGAAAACTTTAAGTTCCCCCCTCTTCCCATAACCACTTCATCCCTACCTAAACACCCAATACAAGCAAACCCTCCTACCAATCCCAAGTACACCTCTCAATTGTCACACACATCTGGATACAAGAAACCTCTTTCAGCTTACCACCCCGACTCTCCACCACCCTGCCTTGACCCCAAGGACAATTTCTCCTCTTCCACCCTTCCCCAATGTCCCTTCCAAACTTCCACTCCTTCTGCCACAGACTGTGGCTGTCACCCTCTCCTCAGAAAGCACACCTAACTCTTTCCCCTCCTCCTACCAAATGCAACACTAAATTCCAAAAAACAGTACAAAGTAAAGACGCTCCATTTCAGCCCTGTACACTGCCAAAAGGCAACGTCAAAGGGTGCCCTTCAACATTGCCCCTAGGCAGTAACTGAGGGTGGCATTGACCCAGGGAGTCCTGCTGGCTCTGTGGAGCCTGCAGGCTGGCCACATCCTTTACTCCTCTGGGTGGCTGAAATGGTGCCTGGGCTGGGACCAGTGACAGTAGCTGTTCTTCAGTTCAGGGGTGAAATGATTGGTGTCCACATGTAACATTGAACCTGTTTAGAGAAAGACTTCATTTTCAAGGTACACTTTTGAACTGTGCCATCTCTAAACCAGTTTAACAGGCATGTCTGTCTGTCTGTTTCAGTTTTAAACTACATTTAAACTGATCTAAGCGTTGGGTGTCTCCATGCCCATCAAGTGATCAACAATTGTCTGTGTATTCTATAATAGCTATTGTACTCTGAATTCACAAAGTACCTTAATTAGAATGAATTGTCAAGTGCAGACAAGAATAAAAGAAAAAGTGCAGAGAAGCTCTCCATTCCTGCATTTAAGGCTTTTGGGCCATCAAGGGGGCACAGGGAGCTATGGAGATAGTTTTGGCTACATGTGGCTTTATGCAAGGATGGGGGAGTATGAAGAGAATGTGGGGAGATAAGGTGTTGCTGGGTATATTTCTGAATAGGCACAAGGATATGGTTTGGGAGGAAGAAACTGGACAGAGAAAAGCAAGGCATTTTCTCATAAATGCAACCCCCAAAAACTTGAAATATTGAATCAAAACTTGTGGCAGAGGTGATATATTTTATTAGATCAACTAGATATTTGCCAAAAAAAATATTTGCAAGCTTTCATGCACAGGCATTCTTCATCAGGCATAGGAGATTGCAAAGACTGTAAATGTTCTCCTGGGTAGAAATGAAAATTCATATTTCACAGGAGAGCTGAAGGTGTGGTAAAGTCAGTCTTCTCTCAGTAGGTATCCTTCCTGCAAACTTTTTCTTCATAGTGTAAAAGTCTTAAGCGAGATGGAATTGAATCTTCGGGCTGCTTCTTTTAACTGATTCCCTGTGGGTGATGTGAAGTGAAAATGTACGTAACTGCGGCCACACGTACCTGCAGATTATTGATTAATGCCCATGTGCTTTCATTGGAATGTGACTTATGAAAGTGCCTGTGTGGACACGTCTAAGAAAATAAATATGTTCTGATGCTAGATAAAAATGGTGGAAGAAACACGTAGCGTTGAGTTTAATGTGAACCCCTAGACTGCGTGTTTTAAAGTGTATATGCACAATTTTATGGAGTTGAGAGTGAAATTCGTTCTGAATAATTTTACTAGTCAGGACAAATGGATTGTGTCACCCTGCATATTTTAGGTAAATGTCCTTTATTGTTTTTACATTAAGTGACCTATATGTCAGCAGTACTTGACCAAAGAGAACTTTATTTGACTTTCTGGGGCAAATTGGGGAGGCATGGGGGAGAGTGGCATAGGGGAAAGGAAAAGAAAAAGAAACAAATAAGCGAGAAGGACTGGTCCAGAATTCTTTATTCTTCTCACAATATTCTAACTTAAAATTTCACAATTATTTGACACCTTCAAATAAATACCAGCTTGTCTAGTAATGTTTATATATTCTGTACTGGAATAATTTGATTATGGAAAGTCTCTTTTTCTTTTCCACCTTAAGATGGTAAAATTAAATTGTAAAATGAAATTCAGTTCTTGAGTGCTTACTTTTCCTTAAAAACCTATTAAAATATAAGATAAATTCTTAATAGAATGAATTATGCTAGACATTTAGTGAATACGTAGAACGTAGTTTCTGCCCCAAAATGCTTGTTATCTAAAAGATTCTTTAAAAAACAACCCTGCCCCCTCCAAACTCATTGTTACAAGGCTATTCGAACTCTGACTTCTTAGCTTGAACAAACATTATTCAATGCTTTTTGAATATAAAAGAACACTGAGCTGTTAGGCCCAGCTTGCATTCCCAGTCAGATCTCCATAGGTCTCTAGCATCTCCTGGGATGTAAAATCAAATTATTCTTCATAATAGATAGGCATTGTACTGACAGTGATCAGCAGACTTAAATTTCTGTGTCTTTCTCTGGTATGTTGATCTTTCTCTCCCTTTGTTTGAATCTTTTGGTATGTCTCTCTGTCTTCAGTTATTTTTTCCAGTCTCTCAAGTTTACTTTCTACTTTCCTCATTTGTGTCTCTTCAAGACACTTTTCTTTTGTGCCTCTTGCTAATGACTAATATCTCTGTCTCTCTGTCCACTACCCTTTCACTGCCATTCTCTCTTCTGCTTGGAATGGTTTTTATGCATGCCTCAGCATCCAGCTGGTAACTAGTCATGAGACTTACTTTGGTGTATACAATGTAGGAGTGATAAGCTACCTCTTCCTGTGGAGTTCCTGAACTCTACCTAAGAGATTGTTTTCCCTCAAATGGCTGAACTTGCAAGCCCTGTTCTGACCCAATAGTCATAATCCTTGATTTTTTTTTAACTCGTGAAATGTGAGTAGGTGAATGAATTGTTGAATTCCATTTTTGTTCATTTTTTTTCTGGTTCTCTCCCTTATCAAGTCTGGTCTTCCGTTCTCTCTGACTCTCTTCCTCTCCTGTCTCTTCTTTTCCTACTGCATTCCTTGTTTTTTTTTTTTCACAGTCCCACGTGGTAAGCGTTCAGGGGCAGGAGTTCATCTTTCTTCCTATTACGTTTAACATTTTAAACAAGTAGAATTTTTTTATGACACTCATGTTGCAACATGTCTATGTAAGTAGTTACTGGAAGACATTGCACTGGAATCTGTGTTATCATTTACTGTTAGTTTTAGAAAGTAAAACTACAGTAATAAGGGGGGAGTAGATTAAGTGATCATCGAACAGTTGCAGTGGTTAAAGTGCTAATCCGTGAAGGTTTGAAAGCCTTTGAAAAAATGACCTTTGCTAACAGAAGCGTCAAATGTTAAAACCTGTGTTGGATTATGACCTCATCAAATTTCTTTATGTCAGCTGCTATGACTTCAGGTTTCTTGGCTAATGACTAGAATCCATTCTATCTCATGTACAAAACTTTGCCTGCAGTTTGAAAGGAGAATTCAGAATAATGCATTGTTTCTGGAATGAGATAAATATGGTAGAAAAATGATTTATCTGAGAGTGATCTGTCACATCTTGTCAGTTTCTTCTCTTGCTCCCCAAATTACAGTTAAGTAGGAAGTCTGGTTTTCATGACTGATTACCGTAATAGTAGCAAAGTGTTTTCTCTGCAGTGACGGTAGTGGCAAGCCGTGTATACAGTAGATTTAGGCATGTGCAATCAGAATATCATGGAGGTTTAGAAGAACACTTGGGAAATCAGACAAAAGACAACTCATATGGGTTAATGCAATTCTCTCAGCACTTTTTGTTTGTTTTGTTTAATGATTTTGATAAATTTCTGCTGCAACTTAAATAGCCTAAACTATTCTCCTTTCAATTCTGTTTTCTTTCACTTTTCTTCTGTTGCCTGGAATACATGAGTGGAATCTAGTAGGACAGGAGGCTGCTCTTTCATTGTTTTGTGGCTCTGACAGTGGCCATTGTCCTCTGGCTCAGACAGTTCATGTCACTTCTTGTGTGGAATAAGAAAAATGACTGTTAAAAAAATTCCAAAAAACCTGGGGGATAGTTTTAATTTGAAAACAAAAATAGTATTTAAGTTAACACATTTAATGTAAGTATGGTTCTCCCACTCTAATGCATTTTGCCTGTAATATTCCCTTTAGAATTGTGGTGCCAGCAATTTAGCTTGGGCTATTGTTGAATACATTTTTAACAGAATAACAAGCATTATTTCCACTTTAGTCGCCATTTTTCCTTATGCTTTTCATACAAACGTGAAAGGATACTAGACGAGCAAGACAGTGAAGTTTATGGGTTCTTTGTTAAACAAAAGTTAAAAATAAAAATGGGATTCTTTCATCAACTGTCGTCTTGGAGGATCATCCCTTGCACTTGAATAGGAGCAGAGCAGTCACGCTCAGTGGAAGGAATGTAGTTTGAGGAACATGGTGTTTGCTTTTCCTAAAATCTTGTCTGTTGTATGGCTGATTTAACTCCATTTCTTACTACATCACTGTTCTATTATAAATTAAGGTAATTTGCTCTTGTGGATATGTTTGTTACACAAGTGAAAGCAAATGTCAGAAATGTGTAGGATAATAATAAATAATTATACATTAATTTCTCCCTTAGTGATCATTTTCCTTAATATTTTACAATTATACAATTGCCTATCTTAATTTCCCTTATTTTTTACGTAGTAACTGACCATGTAACTCTAGAGGTAATACTTGTTTAAAATGGAAGTTATATTATGTCATGAAGACCTGTTTATATTACTCTGCTCTCTTTCTGTTCCAGGCCTCTATTAGCAAGCTAAAAGTGACTGAACCATGGCTCAGTTTCCAACACCTTTTGGGGGTAAGTTGTTCATGCAGAGGATGTGTAGTTTTTTTCCATTTTTGGATTAACTCAGAAAAATTACGTTCCTTTCAAAATATGTTTTATACTAACATGTTTATAAAACATACTAATCTAGCAGGAGTATCCAGCTGTCCTCCTAGTACTATGTAGTTTCTGTAGAATCAGTAAAGAAGACATACAAAACTGAGAAGAAATGCATTCACTCAGAACCTAGTTAACTGAAGAATTTCTACAGTTTTCCTTTGTGGCAAGGTCCCCATAGATCCATTTACAATTGATCTTTTAGCCTAATTGCAGCTTCAGGTCAAAACCAGGCCCGTCAGTCACTTGCAGGAAGACAGTTACTGCATCCCCTTAAGTTCCCTCCAGTTTATTGCTCCCCAGTAGGCACGTCTACATGTGCAAATAATCTTGAATAAATCACTCAAAAATAAACCCTCCCAGGCACATGTCTACACATGCAGGGACCTGGAAGCAGATTTGTTGCTCCTAGCAGCAGACTGCTTCTGCTCCCTGCGGCCCTGCAATGGGCCCCTGCAGCAGCTCCCCAGGGATCTTCTCCAAGGTGCTAGCCCAGGGGCCAGGAGACAGCTGTTTTCTGGCTGGGGCTGGAACATTGCTGCCTGCTGCTGGGGCATGCTCTGCCACTGAAGACCAGCGGAGACAATGTCCCCATGCCCCAGCAGCAGGGAGCTCCTATCCCCCACTGCAAATGTCGGGTCAGGCTGGGAGATCCTTATCTCCCAGTACCAGCTCCTCAGTCGTGGGGTTGGCTCTGGGAGATCCTTATCTCCCAGCCGAAGTCTTGTAGTCGACTGCGGAGCTGGCACTGTGGGAGATCCTTATCTCCCATCCCAGGCCCCGCAACTGCAGGACTCAGTCTGGGAGATAAGGATTTCCCAGTGCCGGCCCTGCAACCGTGGAGCTGGTCCTGGGAGATAAGGATATTGGAGCCCGGGCCCCACGACTGCAAGACTTGAGTTGGGAGATCCCCGCTGCCTGGCTGGCTGGGAGCACATTTGCTCCTGGTCAGACATCTACATGCACACTACATGCAGTAAGTAATCTCGAGTAAATTCTCTACTTGCATTTGTAGGTAACAGATTTACTTGTGCTTAGAGCCAATTACAGTGCAGTAAGCATCTTCATGTGTAACATTACTCCGCAGTAGAGCATCTCATGTAGAAGTGCCTAGTAACTGCTAAGTCAGGCATTTTCTAAGGGTATTCCAAAGCTAGTTTAATATTTATTTTTGGCTTCTCTTTCAGCATATGCTTTGGAATGAAGAGAGGGAGACATTAGCTCAGGCCACGTCCATATGTGCAAAATGCAGTTTAGTTAATGCACATTAAATCTAATACCTCCATTGTGTGGCACTAAGAAAATGCGCATTGGCCTGTCATCATAATGCACAATAACTGAAGAGCGTGGACATTTATACACAAGCACTGTCTGGTCTGACGCACCGGATCTCTGCTCCACAGGCGAGCTGATGTACCCAGTGCTGCATCACACACATTTATATAAATGGTGAAATGCACGTCAGCACTGAGAAAATGGTGGCGGTGCACTTTTGAACTAAAACACCTTTGATGTGTTTTAGTTCAAAAGTGCACTCCCGCCATTTTCCACCATTTATACAAATGTAGGTGCTGCAGCGCTGGACGCTTTTAAAAGCGCCCGGTGCTGTATCGCAAGCATGTGTACAAATGCCCCATGGTTTTTAGTGACACTTAATGCACATTAAAATAGGCTAATGCACATTAAAGTATATGTGTAGATTAAACCTTCAGAGTTAAGTGCTTATCTTTCTTCTCTTCTGCCCTCCAAGATCTCCTTCCCTTCTCTTTATAAGACCAGAAGGTTCTTCATAGTATACCAGTTTTAGCTTGGTATTGGTACAAAATAACTGTAGGTATTTGCTCATCAAGAACTCAGTGTTTTCAGTGAAGAAAGAGACCCTGATAGCATGGCTGCCTGACTGTTCAGGCCCTACATGTGCAACAGAACCTACTAACACAAAATTCCATCAACACCTGTCTACAGAGAAGAGACTACTAACACGGTGTTCTGGAGTGAGTCTTTACCACTCACTTTCATATTTACCCTTTTCTACAACTCCTTTAGCAAGTCTTTCTGAGCCTTTTAGGAGGTTTCACTTTTGTGTCAGGGTGACAAAGTGTCAGATTCGGTTCCTGATTTGCTTTTTTAGTAGAAAGCTTTTCCTTTAGGTTTTTGCAGACTGGAGTCCTTATACAGTGATCTGATTGACTTGTACTTTTGGCAGGTGTGCCTCAGCACATAGTTGCAGATGTGCATTAGTTGTAGGCCACTAAGGCTGATTTGCTTTTTCTGGATGGTGGTATTTGCTTTTGCATCCATAGGTACATTTCTTACCATAAGGACTTGGTTGCTTCTTGTGTTCTGAAAAATTAGTTTCTTCCTAAGAAGACTGTCCAGATTTGAGCAGTGATAGTCAAGAGGATCATCAGGAGGCATGAATGTTGGATCTTCTTGTAGTGTAGGCGTACACTTAACTAGGTTCAGTTTCTCACAATCTGCTACACCCAGAATGAGTGTCATCTCATTGAGGTACAAACTCCTATTCATTGTGGTATGTCTATTTTTATATTGGATGCTAGCCATGCATCTCCCCACTTTACTGGTACAGGTTTCCCACACTTTATGCAGTACGTGCGTTCCTGGAAAATGGCGCATAACTTGAATTTGCATGAAGGGAACCCACTTTACAATGTAACAAATAGGGATACGTTCCAAGACCTTGACTGTACTAACCCCCAGACCCATTTTTACCACTTTTACAAGACTAGTTGGTACTCACCAACAGCAGACAGTTAGAGATAAGCTAGCGGGATGCTTAGAAGCCATGATGGGGGTGGCAACTACAGAAACGCATGTTGTAGACCATGAGCAAGGAACACAGTTCTACGCAGGAGACTATATTTTGGTGTGTGTTACTCCCACAGTGCACCTCACAAAGGAGCTGACTGTGGGCTTCCACCACATCGATCACATAAGAGTGAATTTGCCTTGGATAAAAAGAATTTTGGTATAAAAAAGGACATTGCATAAAGCGAGGGGAAGCCTATATATTTGGTCCTGAACAGCCATTTATTTTGATGCTTGTTGGACTCACTTTTGGTCTCAATTTTAATTTTCTAGTTGCATGCTGAGCTCTAGTGTCCAATTTAAATGAAACCATTGTTCCTTGCACTTTCACTGTCAAAATCCAGTCCCTGTCATTGATTTTGCTTGGTTTTACCATATCTATGAAATTATCTTAGTGTGCTGTTGTCAGCTGTAATCGTTTGGAATTTTTCTGTTTGGGATCTGCAGCACCTGGCAAAACTGTTTCTCTTGTGATAGTTAAAACAGGGCTTTCTAAATGCAGCACAGTGTTTGAGGCTATGTTACCTTCCACACTTGGTACATGCCTGCTTATTTTCTTTCTTTCTTTCCCTATAATGCTCTTCATGTTAATTGAATATTGCACCCTGTGAAGTGGCTTTTCCTGGTCACATGCTTTCTTTCATGCCTTCTACATGGATGACTCCCTTTTGGTGCATTTAGCTCTGCAGCCTGAGCCATCAGTTTCTGCTGCCGTGGGCATTTGGACAGTCTTTTCTAGGGGCAAGTCTTCCTAATACATAGCCTTTGTTGTATTGCAGTGTCAGGATTGCCAAAAATAATCTTATCGCTAATCAGAGATTCTGTCAAGTTTCCGAAAACACAGTTCTTAGGGTTTTTTTTACTTCAGTAACATACTAATCTACACTTTGTTTGCACATCAAACTCTGTGCCTTTCAAGGGTCTTATTCTTTTTTGGCATGGGGTATTCCTCAAATAAGGACAGTATTAAACTTCATTTAATATTTGACCTTTTGCAAATGTAAAGGTGTTATAAACAGCCATGGCTTCCTCTTCTGCAGTGTGTAAGAAAATAAATTATTTGACTGCCAGTTTTTGCTTCTGCCCCTGTGGCTGCTAGGTACCATTTCAACCTTTGTCTGAACACTCTCCAGTTCTCTGCTATATTTCCCAACACTAGAACGGCAGATAGAGGTTGTAGCACTTCCGTGACCAACTTTCCTTTTCCTTAGATTATAATCGTGCAGAAGGATCACTTAGAGGCCCTTGTCATTCCACATGACTGAGTTACTCCACTTGCTCTCAGTTTCCAACTTCTTTTTCAGTTTGGATTTCAAATTCTTTCAAGTTCTTTATCATTAACTACGTTTGACAACATCCCTGGGTGAACACGCAGTTCAGGAAATATAGGCATAGGAGGAATAAGAACAACTAACAACAAACTTTAATCATGGAGCAGTAAGCCAGTGGTCTCCAAACTTTTGATTGCACACCCCTATCAGTAAAAAAATTTTGAGCACGCACCCCCAATATATGTATATTTATTTATTTATAAATTATATACATGTACTACTCAGTATAACACTGTACAAAGTTTGGAGACCACCGTACACTGTACTACTGTACCTCCACGTTGTGGAACTCCCACTCTTCCCTCAGGATACCTCGAGTACCATACGTGACACATGACCATCTGACATACGGACCGAGTGAAGGCGCCAGTGTCAATCCATATATTAAATATTAGTAAATCTTAATTTATTTCTTATTTTTTTAGATAAAAAATAAATATAAATAGAAGTTCTAATATTTTCTTCCTGCACTCCAATGGATCGTCTTGTGCACCCACGTTGGAGACCACTGCAGTAAGCAACATCCACAGATCCAATGTCTCTCTCTCTTTCTCTCTCTTCTCGCATACTGACTAGCTAGCTAGGTGCTAGCTCAAAACCACCTCCCAATTCCAACAGAGAAAATGCCTTTGCATACTACTACTATAAGAAGTGTGCCTACCAGAAGTGGGTGGACAGCTTTACAGCATACTTCTGTTCTCAAGCCAAAAATTGCTTGGATTTAGTGTTTCTTTCTGGGATGTAAGGGCTGGGGACATTTGTTTCTATTTTATGCAGCCATATGAGTTGTTGGTACTTCTGATCCTACAATGGGACAAATTTAGTTCCTAGATATCTTAATGATACAAGGGGGGAGAGAGTATGGAAAGCTGAAACTATTTAGAATCATTAGAAAAAAAAAATTTCTACCCCAACTCCATGAGTCTCTCCTCTGTTGTCTACATTTTTCCCAACCAGTCCTGTCTGAAATTAGATTGCTATTTGGTGTCAGTCTCGTAAGAGCAAAAAGGATGACTATAAAGCTCTGGTCAAATAAGGTGACATGGTGGAGGGGATACCCTTTGGAGTTGTGCAAGAATCAAAGGAACTGCTTTATTCTTTTCCTAGTGTCACAGCCCATGATAAGTCCACAGCATAAACAAATGCTTCAGAGTGTATTTCTGCCTTCACATATTATACCCCACTCCCTACTCTATTTTCATCATCAAAGTATGAGGGACAAGCAAAACAGGGTCCTATTGGAAATGCCCAGATAAGTTCCTAATGGAAACTTGTTTTCAAAGCATTCCCATTTTACCATCCTCAGACAGTTCTTATATTTTTGCAGACGGATGGCAGCCTTTTCTTTTCTCAGCTTCAGTGATTACCATTTGATTTTTATATGTCTTCTCTGAGTCTCTCTTCATTTATCATAGTAGCAATAATAATTACTTTACAGACAAAAAACATCGTGTAACTTCTTCCCAGGTAGCCTTTTGTGATCAGGATTCTCTACAGAAAGGAAGCAGTAATAGATATGCTAGAGCATCTTGGATTTGGAACAGACATAGACTCACAGTGCCAGGAAAGGAAATCCTAGGCCTACTCTGTGGATGAGTACTATCAGGTGCAAGAAGAATATTACCAAAGGACTAAGACTGTCATAAAAAAACCACATGGTGTCACAGAAAATCTCATTCTTGATGAAAAACTGACCTTCATGTTTCTGTGATCAAATTTACATCTTCACCTGTGTAGGAACTTTAGGTATTCCCTATGTATCTTCTGCTTCTATATTCAAAGGGGAACATATATCTTCTGTCTGCTATTGGAAGAATCTAGCTTCACTTGTATTTTCTTCTCCCCTACCTATAAATAGAGAAAATAATGGTAACTTTTCTAGGGTACCTCCTTATTTCAGTTTAGGGACTACTTATCTGAAAGATTATTATATTTGCCTTCTGTAACACAGTTTTTTGGAGTGCTGCCCTGACCTCAGGTAACAGATCCATTCTGGCTACGAGAGTTAATGTGTTTTACTGCATTTTCATAACTTGGAAGAGTGTGATTTATTGTACTCTACACTGGGTGGGGAAGTTTCAAAGATTCCTATAGCTCCGTGCATCCCTCCGTCCATGGGAATAAACACCAGGATTGGCATGGGGAAAGGCTGATGAGCAGGATGATTGCTCCACCTAGAAATACTTGCTCATAGGTCAGTTTGGGATGGTAACTGCCCTCTTTGAATTAAAAAAAACCCCCAGTAATATTCTGCATTCTGTTTATCTAGATCAAGTGCCTTTCAGTATCTCTCTGGCAAGGCCCAGGATCTGATGTGGTAAATGATGTCTCTAAGTGCTGGACAAATTTCCCGATATGTCTTCTCACTTTTTCCACCAATGCCCTGGATAGCAAAAGATAAAAACAAGGCAGTAACAGTGATACTATTCATGCCTTTCTGACTAACCTACCACCGACTCTTCAGACGTTTCTGTCTCAGAAGAGAACTACTATTGCAAGACCAGTTCTCCATTTGGGGGAATGAGTATTTAGGCCTCCAGTCTTGTCAGGATGGCTCTGTTTTGGTTGTGTCTCTAAGTAATAAAGCTAAATCTGTAGTTTACTATTAGCATGTTCAGGAAAGGGATATATTGCACAAATCCCAACAGTAAATGCTACCTTATAATGTTAGCTTTATTCTAACCCTACAAGGTCATACACCATGACCTTTGAACATCATTCTGTTCCTTGTAGGATGCTGACCTCTTGCAGAAGATATTATTATTTTGCCTACCTATTAAAATAGGCCTCTCTTTTGGCTACTAGCTTCAGTCAAGTGAGTGTTTTTGTTTTTTAAGTTAGAACCTTTCTCTAACAGGACTCCAGTGTTGCACTTTTAATTTGGACGAGAGATTCCCACAAACTTCATTGCTTTCATTTCCTAAGAAAATTAAAAAAAGACTCTTTAATTAAGTCTCAAAGCCTAGTTCTTAGGAGCACTGACAGTTTATCTAAATTAAGTCAGTACCATGTCCTTTCTTTTAACAGTGGACTTCATCCCACCTTGGTGCTCAGGAGAAGCTAGGCAAGAGAATTATATGTGGTGCACTTTTGTTTTAGATGTTTGTATTTAAAAGATAGTGCTGCTTCCCTCCCAGGGAACATGTAGCTCTGAAAATTTCATTATAGCATCTCTGTGGACCTTAGTTCAAAGAGTTAGCATTTATATGTGCTTGCCTAAATATGCCTTTTCTTAAACTAATAAGCTCCACAAACCCTGCCTACCTTAGGGATGAATAGATCGTTCACAATAGAAATGGAAATTTTCACCAAAGGATTTGGGTTTATTGTTGTGAGATGGAATTTACCATGTTCTGTAGTAGGGGGGAATTGTCTTTTTCCCCAAGAAGATATCTAGCACATTATATAATTTGTGAATTACCTTAGTTATGGAAGCTATCTCAACTGTAAGGAACTTCAAGAGGCAAGGCATTCCTGTGCTGTTCAGTTACTGGATCTCATTCTGTCCCAAGCTTTGAGCAAGCTGAAGTACCCTTTGGGTATGTCTACACGTGGATTAGATCCAGGAACGGTTTACTTGCAAGTAAATGCTCCCTGGCAAGCGTCTGTATGTGCAGAGAAGCAGAAGCAAATTTGCTGTTAATGGCAGCAAACTGCTCCCACTTCTTGGAGCCCTGCAATGGGACCCTACAGTCACCAGTGGGAGCTCTAGGCTCCCCCTGCATGCTAGCCTAGGGGGGTGGCAGGGAACAGTGGTCCAGGAGACAGCTGTTTCCTTGCTGGGGCTGGGACATTGCACCCTGCCTCTGGGGGGCTGCCTGCTGCCAGGGGTCAGAGACAAGGTCCCTCTACTCTGGCAGCAGGAGCTCCTAGCCCTAGCTCACCAATCAGGGTCAGGGGACTTGGAAAGAGCTGTAGAGGAGGGGCAGGTCCCAGGCCCTGCCCTGATATGCTGGTAGGGAAGCCAGCTCACTGCTAGCTGTCCTACCAGTGGATTGAGACAAGGGGCTGGGACCTACCCCACCCTTGCAGCTCTTTCCAAGCCTTGTGACTCGATTACCTCATCGGGGCATGGGGCTGGGACCTGGCCCTGACTGGGACAGGTCCCAGCCCCCACTCAGTGACCACAGGGAAGAGGCTGGGGAGCTTGTTCCCTAATCAGCTCTGTGAGCACAGAGCTGGGTAAGGAGCAGGCTCCCCAGCCCTCCCAGTAGGAGGTGCCCAATGGCATTTCTGCAACTGTAGAGCTTGGGCTGGGAGATCCGTATCTCCCAGCCTGAGCTCTGTTGTCACAGAGCTGGTGCTGGGAGATAAGGATCTCCCAGCCTCCCACGGCCTGATCAAGATGCTGCAACAGGGGCTGGGAAATAAAGATCTCCCAGCCCCCACTTGGACATTGTGATCTCAGAGCAGGGAGCTTGGAGTTATGCTGATAGTCCCCTCCTGGCCTCTGGTGGCGAAGCCTGCCCCAGCAGCAGACAGCTCCCAGAGCAGGTACCAATCTCCCGCCCCCTGGTGGCGTGTTACCTGGGTCAGTTTTGTTCCCAGTCAGGTGTCTACATGAACACTATTGCACAGTTAGTAATTGCAAGTCAATTCGCCACTTGCATTTACAGGTAGCAAATGTATTCACGATCAGCGAGGTTTACTGCTTAGTAAGCATGTGTACATGTAGACACACGTGCTTACTGCACAGTAAACTACACTACGGCGCAGTAAAGCATCTTGTATAGATGCACTCATTCTAAACTAGTCTGTGAGCCTTATTACTTGAATTTCTGTCTTCCAGGTTATTGTTTTCTTGTTTCTGCTCTCTCACAGTTCTAAGTATTGACAAGGTTTTTTCTGCAACTGCGAAGAAGGAAGAACTGCCTATAACAATGTATAGTCATGAGTGTTTGTGGGACATTTGAGGTAGCAGTGAGAACAACAGTGCTCACTTCTGTCAACTCCTAAACATTCTATGTCTTTTCTTATTTTATTTTGGTTTTATATTTTTTTATTTTACTCAGTTCTTGATAATTTTTTCCTCTGTATTTTGACAACATTTTTTTCCCCTGTAGTTTGGGCAGTGGTGTAACAAGGTGGGCATGTTATAGGGACAAACTGCCCCAGGGGGTGACTTGGTTGGGGGAGAGGGGGTATTAAAAAAGGCAACTGCTGCTGACAGCTGCACGTTCATGATTTTGAACTGGAAGTCACTGCTTCTGCTTTTCCCCGGGCATCTGGCTGCATCTCTATGCTACCAATCTGGGAAGATAGTAGTTGTCTCATATCAACATAAAACTTGTTGAAGCTCAATTTCTGCAAGTTTCTTCTATCTTTGGCATTGTCACTGACTGAGGGACCTTGTTCTGAAACTATTAGACAGAGGTCTATTGAATCACACTGACTCCATGGCTCTGCTGACCTATGGGGATAATGTCCAGAAATCTTGTTGGTTAACATGTCTGCAGTACAGCCCAGTATTACAGGTGCTCAGCGTGTTTTATGTTGGAATTATATTCACAAAGCAGTTGCGGGGTGTGTTTGATTAGCTTTAAAACACAGGTCTATCCTGTGTGACTAATTTGCTTGACAGTATGCAAACTGAATTATGAAAATGTTTTGTTGAAACAATGCCTAGACAGTGTACAGTGTTATACAGGTGTACAGAGCTCCTTTGAGAATTAGGTGTCATAACTCAGACTTTTCTTTACTTGGAGTCTGTAGTCATTACATACTGGAATAATTTTGTCTCTTCTGTTCTAAAAACTAAGGCTAGAGCTGTTCAGCACTTTTATTTGTGATGAATGATACTGAACTGACACTAGACTTCCAGTGTCATAATTTTTAAATAATTTATAACAGATTTTCTATAAAAGCCATAAACTGTTTTCTTGTCACAAACTGCAAGTAATATGGGAAGCATCTCCCAGATAAATTTAGGAGAGACACAAACAGAGAAGAAGACCTAGATAATTCATTACTATAGCTCTATCTCAGTCTTCTAATATTCTTTCAGGAGAACTGTGTGTTATTAGTATAAATGTTTTCCGTTTCTTGAGCTCATGGGGAGCAAACATAAACTGCTGCATCAGAGCTGATCTGTGTTATACATTCATACATATGCCCTTAGGAATTCTAAAGGTATAATGTTGTAATATCTATCTAGAAATTGTTGAGACCAGCCTCAAATACAGTATTGTGTCAAACTACCTTGACTTCTCTCAAGGGAAAGATGCTGTTTTTGCCATAAGTGCAAGGAAAATTAACAGAGGTAAAAAAAGAAACAGTAGGAGAGAAGGAGCGAATCAAGCATTCTGCCTGGAGAAGGCATTGCTACCATTGTGGTTTTGTAAAAAGCAGTTTAATGTAAAACTAAATGATGAACTACAAGCTTTCAAATCTCACCAAATACCCTAGCAAATTATGAAGTTTTTCTTTTGCTCAGGAATTTTAGGATATGCTTTTCTTTAGACCTTGTGGTTTTTATTTTGCCTGTTTAAACAAATGCTTTTCATACCCTTTTGTGTATCCCTGAACTTCCTTGTTAAATAAGCAAAGTTTATATCTATATTTATGATGATATAAACCAGTGGTGCTCAAACTTCCAGCCCTGCAGGCCAGCTGAGTGGCATGGGGCTGCTCTGTAGGCCAGATCCATGGGTGGAGTGGGTCCATGGGCCTGATTCACCATGGTGTCAGCTTGCTGAATCCAGCTGCAGCATGATTCAGCAGCAGCATCCAACCCACAAGGCAACTCATGCGTCCAGAATAGTGGCAGTGTTAATTGCTATGGCTCTGGAACGTGTGGTAATTAACACTGCCACTGTCTCTTTACCACCACATTTTTATACAGAAGTGTTGCAGAGGAACAAATAGTGCAGCTTTTTCTATAATTTTTTTTCACCTTTTCCACACTAGGCAACCTGGATATCTGGGCCATAACCGTGGAAGAGAGAGCTAAGCATGATCAGCAGTTCCATAGTCTGAAACCAACATCGGGATTTATCACTGGTAATCGGTTTTCACATTCAGGTTTTTTTAATTACATGCAACTCATAGTGACTATGTATATCTATGGGCATCAGAGAAATACAGGCACATGGGTCTCTCTCCTTCTCACTCTAAAAAAAGCAGATTTTATGCAAACTCATGTTCATCATTCTTGTATTACTCTACCACAACACCTTCACCTCTTTGGGAATTTTACTTTAAACTTGATATTCTTTGTCTGTCAGAAAGGATCAGGTAAATCCGAACTTGAGTGTGCAGGAGAAGAGGTGCACAACTTTTGGCCCACAGGCCAGATGTGGCCTGCAGAGCCATAGATATTCATCCTGCAGGACTCCCCAGTAATCGGGAAATTGATGGCAAGGGGGTAGTGGCAATAAATACAGCCACCCTTCTTGATGCTAGATTCCCAAAATCCAAGCCCTGCACAGCAGGTTGGGGCCAGATCATATCCCTCCTCCACCCCCACAGCTGGATGAGGCTGGGCCATGCTCCCTTTCCCCTGTGGGGCCTCAGCTCAAGCCCCCTTCTCCCCTTTGGGTAGGCTTGGGGCTGGGCCAAGGAAATGACCAGGCCCTTCCCCCTCCCTGTGTGGGGCTGGGTTCCCTTTCCCCACAGGGCTGGGCCATGCCCCTCTCCCCTCCTGCAGGGCTGGGTTGGGGCTGGGCTGTGCCCCCTCCTCCCCCGCTGCCCCAAGTGCCCTAGGCTGGATTGGGACCACCAGCCAGATCCAGCCTGCAAATGGCCTGGGCACTGCCCATCCAGCCCAGTGGTCAAAAAGACTGATTACCTCTGTACTAGAGTGATACCTTGATGTTGTTCATGATTTTTGATTTATCAGTGTTTCAATACCTCTGTCACAGTGGGTCATCAAAATAGAGTAAATTGTTTAAATGTGAGATATACCAAATTGTCTAAATCTGCTTAAGAAACTTTACTTAAACCAGCACATGCATTTGTGTTGATGACTTTTTATCTGTTTCACAAATGACTTATGCCAGTTTCACTTGTGAGAACTAAGCCAGCAAGTGTGTAGTTAGGGGCTTGTTTTAAAACTAGTGCAGGTTGCAGGTGCAGACCAAGCTTAATACAAGTGTGATACTTATTTTATGGTTTTCTTTGATTCTTTTCAACACTGCATGAATGTCATCTTCTCCCTGCAGTAAAATTGCCTTAGTGCTTTCCACTGCTTTTGTTCTTTACCTGTTAGGAGCCCTCAGAATATCAGGTTAGACCCATGGTCTGAAGAGCCTTATCAAGGTCCCTAAAGTCATGTATATTTGGGAGGGTACAAGCTGATTATTGCAGTTGCTCTTATATGCCAGACACTACAACATCTGGCACAGTTCTTTTGTGTAACTTAATTTCATAGTTTCATAGTTTCATAGTTTCTAGGGTCAGAAAGGACCTGAGTAGATCATCTAGTCTGACCCCCTGCCATGGCAGGAAAGA
>NW_017728906.1:36014375-36069948 GCF_001723895.1 Crocodylus porosus
TCCACTGCTACCCCTGCATCTAATGATTTGGTGATCTCGTGATCTTTCTACTTCTTTCCTTCAGAAAAGTACTAAATCTCTTTTTCTTCACCTATCTAATCTCTATGGCACTACCTTACCTTTTTTCATTCTTATATTTACAATGCCTATAGATTGAAGATAAGTGAACTGCCTTAATTTTTTCTTGCTTCTTTGTACTTAGTTAGTTTCAAGTGATGAGTGAAGACCAGCTTTTTCTCAGTTTGTACAGACTGATCTGTGTTGTATTTAAAAAACCTAAGAAAAATGGAAAGTTATGTTTGTATTGATGGGAAATAATTTTTCCCATAGAGGAAGTATGTACTTCCTTGGTTTCACAAGGCAGGGCATTCCAATAAAGAAAAGAGCCATTAATGTGGAATAGGGAGCAGGAACCATGTGTTTCCTAGTGTTCTATCCCCATAGATGCTGTTTCAAAAAATACTGTTAATGTCTAGTAGTTTTAAAAGGGTAAAAACTTGTGTAAATTTAAATATGAAAAACGTGTGGGTATTGCTAAGAACTTGCTAGTCTTCAATATCTAAAATTCTCTATGTACATTCTGCTTGTTGATGAACTGACAAACTGAATTTAAACTGTGTACTGGTAATATGCTCACTGTTACTATATCTGCTCCTTTATATGGTAGGTCTGTACTGAATAGTTTGATGTGTAGTTTCATTTTAAGTTCTTTCTTCTTGGTGTCCTTTGTGTAGTGATATTCTGATTATTTTCCAGGTGATCAAGCTAGAAACTTTTTTTTTCAATCTGGATTACCTCAACCGGTGTTAGCACAGATATGGTAAGTATCTGGCTGAAAAAATCTTGAATTATATTAAAGGGAATTGCTAATAAATGTTGCATAGTAATGCAATTAATATATTGTCAGTTAACATGCCAGTCAAACTTTGCTCTCTTCCTAAGTAAACGTTTTAAAAGTCACCAAGGTAGCAGCACTTCGTATTCTGATTTTGCTTTGGGATTTTTTTTGAATTTACCAATACTGTTGGCAAGCCTTTTGCTGGAGGTGGTCATCTTGCTTGGAATGTGATATTTGTAACAAGGTGGCTTAGGCCCCTGCATTTAAAAGGCTACAGAACTTTCCAACTTTCAGCCAACATTAATGTAATAATAAAAATGAAAAAAAATTAAGATATTATATTTATTTTTGGGACGGTTAAGCCAAACATGAAATCCTGTCATGGAAATGTAGTATCCAGAATAAATACTCTTATTGTAATTAGCTGATAAAATGTTTGGAGGGAAACAATGATTTTACTGTTCCTTGGCAAGCTGAGTGGATAGGTGGAAATCTGCAATGCTATATAAAGCTGCTTATAATCAATTTTGAAAGCTGGTAGCTATTTTCTAGGTGTAAGATTGTTAAAAATTACTATACTTCAGATTTTTGCTACTGTTCAACTCACAGAAATGCTGATTCTCATGAAAATCTTGAAGAAATTGTCATATCTCATTGCTGAACTACATGACAAAGATGTGGTTTTCCTTTGTCCACTGCACTGGAATGGGAGAATAATTAACATGGTACCTGTGGAGGCTGAAAGTTAATGTTAATTACTAGAGAGAATGAGAATGTCATATTTACTATGACCATTGTCACTTTTTTGTACTGGGAGAAGTTTTCAGAGAAACAGTAGATTTCTATCTTGGAGGAAAGAGAGTTCCTTTGTAGCCTAGACATAGTTGCTTTGGAAATGTACATGTCCTCTTGCTCCTTAATGACAAAGACAGCTTCAAGTAGTATAGGGCTCGTTTGCTTGCGTGCTTGTCTGTTCAATTTAAATCCTGTCTTACAGTTAGTGTTCTAGCACTGTGTTTTAATAACTAGTGGGATTTTTGTTTTGTATCTGATCATCTTTATCTTACAAGTATCAGGAAAATCAAATCTTGTCTTATTTTGTTAAAAGACTGGTTGAAAGCTTCAGATGTTCCCTTGGAACTTTTCTTACTTTTTAATTGATAAGGAAGGAATATTTCATTTTTCCTTTAAATGAGACAGTCTCTCTCATAGAATGTTCCCTAGGCATTCATTTTAAATAGGTGCTAACAAAACTAAACAGTTGCAAATACTGTGACTAAAAATCTCTTCCCGTCTGAATTCAGCTTTTCAATCTCTTGAGTAGAATCATTCCACTAGTTCTGTAGTTGTCATAGAGACAAGACCTGAATTTATACATAAAAAAAAAAAGCAGACATAAAACTCATTCAGGCTGCTATGTAAGTCATAATGTAGGAGAGGGATAAGGGTGCAAAAAGAGTGAATACAAAGCTGTTTCCCTTTTCAAGTCACCTCTGAATTAAAAAAAGATTACATTTAGGTTAGAGTCCAGATTGTCTGCATTCCTTTCTCTTGGAATAAGAAAGACTGAATAGGAGGATAGGGCAAGATGGCCATTTAAAGCAAAATTTCCCTTTCCAGAACTCTAATGATTTAATTTCTTTCATTTGAAGTGAAGTGAATGTCTGTGTTTAGAGCCTTGCGTGTACTACTGCAATCCTAAAAAAAAATAGCAGGTGTCAGGAAGGAACTCCCAGAATGGCTTTTCCTGTAGCAAATGGTAAACTTTCTTTATCAACAGTTGAAACAGAATTGTTTGTAAAAAGTCAACAACTCTCAGTCAGGTCTTGAGCCTCTAATTTCAATGGCTAGAAAGTCTCTTACATTGCCTTTCACAGCATGTCAGCTATAGTTCAGCATGGCTGGAAGTTGGTCAATATGAGTGTGTACACATGTCTAAGTCGGCTTAAAATAAGGTGACTTAACTAAGTCGATTTGAGTTAAGCCACACTGTAGTGTACACACATACATCTCCTTGACATGGTGGCAGCCATCACCTCATACTTTAAGTCTTAAAGTCAACTTAACTAATGTGACTCAAGGTAATATACCTCAGAGATGTATTATCTTGCACCGCATTTAAATTAACTCTGCTCCACTTATGTGTGTACATTCTGACAGTTAAGTTGACTTAAAAAGTTTCATAGTTTCTAGGGTCAGATGGAACCTGAACAGATCATTAAGTCCGCTCTCCTGTCCTGGGCAAATAGGAGTGCAGGGATCGTAGTACACCAGTCAGATACCTATCCAATCTCCTCTTGAAGACCCCCAAGGTAGGGGAGAGCACCACCTCCTTTGGGAGCCCATTCCAGAGCGTGGCAGCCCTAACTGTAAAGTAATGCCTCCTGATATCAAGCCTGAACTGGCTTTCAATCAATTTGTGGCCGTTATTCCTTGTTATCCCAGGTGGTGCCTGGGAGAACAGAGCCTCACCTCATTTCTGCTGGTCTCCCTTGGTGAGCTTATAGATGGCCATCAGATCACCCCTGAGTTGATTTAACTGTCAGAAAGTTAGTATGTGTGTACACACCATATATGACCAAGTACCCAATTTGCACTCCAGGGTATGGTGGATTAAACAGCAAATAGCAGAATTCTAAACATCTTCTGACTCCTCCAAACAGTTATGTGCATTTGAATGGTTCCATTACTATTTTTACAGCTGTAGAAAGTCTGTCAGCTCAAGGAATTAATTTGTAGAGTCAGATATGCAGACATATTTTCACGAGGCATTACAAGAGTGATTCAGTATAATTACCTGAGTTGGTGTTTGTCCCAAGTGTCCACTACACTGTTTTAGACTTACAGGCCAAGAGTGTCCTTTTTGGGGAATGAGTGCTGTTTACAACTCTTAGTTTTCCCCATTGAGATGTTCTTTATTGCCCTACCTGCATGGAATTTTCCTATGGGAATATTTACTTTATTAAGACTGTTAAGAGTGTGGTTTGGATTTTGTGTTGTTTTCTATGAGAGAGCAATCTGTAGAGAGAAAAAAACAGATGAATTTTTAAGACTCCTGATTCCTTAAATAATTAAACACATGCATATCTTTACTTTTCTAACTCTTTCTTTTATCTTCAGTGAAGTTACTTGGCTACATAAAGTCATGTTTCTGATTGTGCTTGTTGGATTGGGACCCAGCTCATTAACTTGTTACATAAAGAATAACTCATGGCTTCAAGTAAATCAGACAGTGCTATATCTATTTCTGTAGGTTCCTTTGTTAGTTGTGGAAGCCCTTACCTGGGGAAGTACAGCTAGGAGACAGAAATTGCAAAGGATTTTGGTCTTGGTGACTTATACCCTAAATAGTCTTCAATTCTTTTTGTAAAGAGAGCAACTTGTTTTAGAATCGCTAAACACTTTCTCATGAGAGGGAAAGGGGAGAGAGAATGTGGCTTGTTTTTGTCTATTACAGTATTTCCAATATGATTTAAGCTGCAAAATTAAACTTTGCCATTTTGAGTAATGCAGGATCTGTTTTCACTAGAATAAACTGCCAAAAGAACTAGCTAGCTGAAATAATGTTTTAAATATCTTTTTCCCCAAAAGATCTTTTGAAAATATGCTGTAGTTGCAGTAATTTGTTTTTAAAGATGAGACTATATAAAGGCTATTTGATGTAATAGCAGTAATTCAATTCTTAACAAAGGTTTTTTAGAATTCACACCCATCTTGTATCTTTATAGATTTATTGTGACTTTACTGCTCAACATTCCTTTAAGAGAGAAAATGCTCTCTGAAGGCTGGGATTTTAATAGAGCTTCCCTGGTCTATTGCAATAACACCTTTACTAATCTACTCTTTAGTGGTAGGATAGAGAACAAAACCTTTAATCTATTAAGAATAAACTAAATAGGCTTTGACTGGAGACTATAATAGCTTAAAGGGGTAATAATAACTATTTTAAGTAGGCTATAATCTGGTTTTCTTCCCATTCCCTCACAGGTAGTGGACTAACAAAGTTACTTCCTTCACTTCAATCTGAGCTACGGGTGCGCTGGTAAAGACTTTTTGGGCCAGTACCAATAGCCAATTATTAACAAGCCATATCAGCCAATACCAGCACAATTCCTGATATGCAAGCCTGGCAGCTTGAAGAGCAGTATCCAAATGGTAAACCTGTTGGGGAGAAAGGGATGGGGAGGAAAGGGGAATGTGGGGGGGGGGTGCAAGATTGAGGCCCCTGTGGTGAGGGAGGGAGTGGGGCTGGGGCAAGGACAAGGGCAGGCACTGGCAGGCCAGGGTGGGGCATGGGCTGGAGCTACAAGTGGCTTATCGGGGGGGGGGGGGGGCAGTGGCTCCTGCCACTGTGTGCACTCTGTGGGAGACGAGGGGGGCACATGCCTCCGAGATCTGTGCAAGGGGCAAGGGTGGGCTGGGGCTGGAGGCAGTGTCGGGCTCTTCCCAGTGGGAATGGGCTGCCGCTGCGCTCAGGGCAGGTGGTGGTGGTGCTGGTGGGGAGGGGATTTCAGGGGGCTATGGCAAATTGTGGGGTAGCTGTTGCCCCCCTCCAGCACCACCATGGCCCACCCTGGGTGCAGCCCTGGCCCAGCACCCCTGCTGAGAAGAGCCCAGCACTGCTTCTGGTCCCAGCCTGCCCTCGTCCCACATGCAGATCCATGTGCTCCCCATGCCTCCCCCAGGGGTGCATGCAATGTCCCCCCGCCATACCACTGTGGACAAGCCACTCACAGATCCAGTCCCAGCTCCACTCCCTTTCTCCCTGTGGGGGCCTTGATCTGCTCCTGCCCCTGCCCTGTCCCCCCAATAGACATACTGGCTGGACACTGCTCTCCAAGCTGATGGGCATATGTGTTGTGGCTGCATGCATGCATGCAACATTTATCAGCAACATTATGAGCCACAACAGCCAAAAAAAAGCTGATTGCTGATAATGTCAATTTTCTTTTTATTGGTGCTGACATAATATGGCCCAATGTATCAGTGAACCTCTACTAAAAACAATTGACGTGAACTGTTTCATATGTTTTGTGGTTTGGGGAGTGTTGAAATAAGTTTGTTACAGGGTAAGGAGACAAGACAGAGTCCTAAGGGGAGCCCCACAGGAAAGGTCTTGAGGGAAGGTGAGCATTCACCCATCACCACCCTCTAGGACCTTGCTTCTGAGAGCGTGGAACCAATTTGGAGCTGTCCCCTGAATACCCACCTGATCATGCAAATATTTTATTAGTACCTCATGGTCAACTGTATCAAAGGCTACCAAAAGGCCAAGCAGGATCAGCAGAGCATATTTTTTCCTCCCTTGTAACTTCTGTTTTACTCTCAATATTCTTAATTTATGGAGTAATGAGGATAATATTACCAACAAAGAGAAGTGCATGGGAAATCTTGCAGTCTTGGAGCACAGGGTGAGGTGGGGCTGCCTTTACAGGGGGTGGGGGTTATTCAAATAATGGAATGAGGAAGGGGGGAGGTGAAGTGATTCCCAAAGAGAGAGGAGGTAGGGATGGAATCTGGTTAGGGTTATGCAAATGACTGAATGGGAGCCACCCCTCCCTCTCCTGTAAATGATGGAGTGAGAGGAGTGGAAGGGTGGGATTACAGGCAGGGTTATGCAAATGAAGGATCAGGGCTATAGAAGAGAGACAGCGTTATACAAAATGACTGGGAATGGGTTGGGGGATGGGACAGAGCTGCCTGTGTCCCCCATCTCCATTCCATTTACTGTCATTTCGCATAACCCTACCTAACTTTTGTAGCCCAATCCTTCATTTTTATAACCCCGCCCCCCGCATTTCTGGAATCAAAAGTGATTGTCTGTTCACTTGCTCATCAGTTCAATCTATACAGCTTAGACTAACCTGCAAAGATTGAATCGATTCAGCGTCGGGCTTTTTGCCTGCCAGTACTTAGTCTCCGAGAGGAATGTTGGAGAACCCTTTTAAGAGTCTAAGTAAGATGCATATAAAGTGAAACATCACTGATACAGAGACCCTCTTCCTAACTGTTTGGAGTTATTTAAAAAGATTTTTAAAACTATTCCCCTTTTTGGGGAAGGTCATTGAATGGGTGATCACCCAACAGCTCCAGGTACATCCCAATGTCATCAGTTTCCTAGACCCTTGGCAGTCCAGCTTTTTTCTTGGTTATAGCACAGAGACTACACTTGTAGTCTTGGTTGATGATCTTCATCTGAAGATTGACAGGAGAAATTGTGCTCTGCTAATCTTGATCTTTCTCTGACCTTCGATACAGTCAACCATGAGGTGCTGGTAAAACAGTTACATGACCTGGTGAGTATTCATGGGATCACTCAAAATTGGTTCCAGTCTTTTTAAGTTTTCTCTTGCTGTAAGCCACCCTGAACCCTTTTTTGGAAAGAGCTACAAAGAAATGTCATGCATAGATCAATCAGTAAATAGACGATACATTTCCGAGCTCATTCAAGTTAAAAGCAATCCATGATGATGAACACAGACATTTTTTATGGATATCATCAGCAATCTCGCAGGCAAGGATGATTGTCTTCCATGCTTGTCTCATCTGTGGGTCTGAAGATAGCTGATGAGGTCTATCTAGGATTGACAGACTCTGTTGCAGCTCAGGCACATGTTTCTGCATGAGGTGGATGGCTCTAGGTTCTTGATTCACTCTGCAATATACCATATCTGCTGCTCCTGCTTTTCCATCTCCTGTTGTCATAAGGTTTCAAAGTACTGAGATCCTTTCACCAGGATTTTCTTCCTGTGCAATATTCTCATTCCCATGAGTTGATGTCAGTGTTGCATTTTTTTCAATTTGGCCTTGAGGATGTCCTTGAAGCACTTTCTCTGTCTTCCTCTTGAGCATATGCCTTGATTAAGCTGAGAGAATAAAACTAACTTTGGGAATCTGGAGTTGGACACTGGGTGACATGGCTGGCTCAGTGAAATTGATGTTGTATGATCATTGCCTTGATCCTCGTGGTGTTTGCTCATGAGAAGATGCTAACACTGGTGCACCTCTCTTCCTGCTGGATTCATAAGATAGTCCACAGGCAGCATTGATGGTACTTCTCCAGTGGCTTGAGATGTCTCCTGTATGTTGTCCACATCTCAGCTCTGTACAATAAGGTGAGGATCACAACTGCTTGATAAACCATGAGCTTGTTTCAGTTCTGATGTTGCGATCTTTGAACACCTGTTTCCTCTGATGTCTGAAGGCTGCACTTGCACATTTGAGGTGATGTTGGATCTCTTCATTGATGTCAGCCTTCTGTAAGAGATGGCTTCCGAGGTATGGGAAATTCTGAACATTCTCCAGAGTCTCACTGTGAATCTGAATTACTGGAGCTGGGGACTGCTCATTAAGAGCTTGTTGATGGAGGACCTTAGTCTTCTGAATGTTAAGTGTCAATTCTTGTATGCCTCAGTAAAGACATCAATGATTGCCTCAAGGTCTGCTTCTGAGTGAGCACACTGGAGCTTGATGATTGGTAAACAGTATCTCAATAAATAAATAACTAGATAATACATAAATAGATAATATAGTCCCTAGAAATTATTCAAGTTAAAAGTAATCCATGATGATAAACATAGACATGTTTTATAGATATAATAATTCCATAATCAACTTACTCTTCTATACTGGCTTCTGGCCAGGTCTTAACTAAAATGAATTAATGTACATTAAGTTCTTCCTAATTTTGTTATATATAAACTAGTGAAATTAGGGGGTGGCTACTGTCAGTTGCCTAAATTTAAAGTGACATTTATACAAAAGCAACATTGCAGTCATATAGCATGGGACTAGAGTCTTTAAAAAAATAGAAATAGGCAGTTGTTCTAAATAAATCTTTTAAGATACAGAAAACTAATGTTCTACATCTGTCAGCTTATTGCAATTGTATGTAAACACTGTAGCCTTCACCTTGAACTTAGTGTCTCTCACTGAACTTTGTCTGATAAATAGCAAAACTGTTGACTTGTAATAATTGAGTTGAGCAGCAGACACTAACTGGAAATGAAAGATTGTACCAAGTAAGCAGTGAGGGAGTAGCCTTATTCAGTTGTAGTAATAAGATGCATGCCTGTCGAATTTCTGTTTATTATTAATTTCACAATACATTTTCTTATAGTAAAAATGTATTGCTAGAAAGGGAGAAAGTAGTGGATTGTGGATAGGCGGGCCATATTTTCCCTGCCCCTGTTTCTAGACTAATTAGTAAATACAAGCTGATGCAGATGTGGTCGTTTTCCAGACTTAACAAATGAGTACTGTTACAGATGTAGATGCCTGCTTATTTTACTTTTGGCCCATTGTTGTACACTACATCAAGCATAACATACAACTACATCAAGCATCACAATCAGTCTTAATTGTTGAATCCAACAATGCCCGTGGTCATAGGAAACTTGACAGACTTACATTTCTTCCTAGCTTACTTTGGGATGGTCTCTCCCCTTCCTGGTCACACGATGCATGTAGTTGTCAGACATAGCTCATTATTGCCGATTCTTAGGAATCACTTTTTGTTGGCCTTTGTCTTAATTGTATGAATCAGTGAGGGCCAACCTTTTTGACAGGCATGCCATAAATTAAACCCCATGCCCTCCCCATGTGCCACTCTAATCTCCTTTCTGTGCCCACTTCTGCTCCCTGCCCTGTCTGCCACTGTGCTGCCTGGCCTTTCCTCAGTCTGCCGTGTGTCACACACAAAGGCTGCTCATGCCATTTGTGCCAAGAGTGCTGCAGGTTGACTACCTCTGGTATAAATGCTTTCCTTGGTGCAGGTTTAGTTAGATATAAACTTGTAGTTTAACTGTCTGGCTCCAATGATTTGAGTAGTCAATTTGTGTTGCCATACCATTAATATGGAACATAATAATGTAAAGTTTCTTTTAGTTTTGTTTTGGAAAGAACCCTGTATTTTGTACTTTATTTTTAAGATATGTATAAAGAAAGTGGTCTGATGCAATAAACTAAATTTACAGTTTTTTAAATCGTTAATGGGTATTTCGTTTTTTTATCTTGTTCCTATTGCAAGAACTGGTATTTTGTCTCCGGTTTCTCCTTCCTCATCAACGCTATTCCCTGCTGAGCACTGTTTAAGGAAACAATATCTTTTTTGTTTCTTCATTTGATGTACTGTTAAGTCAGAGACTACTCTACATGAAAACCTATTCAGAAACTGGGCTTACTGTTTTATGCTTGAATACTGTTGTCTGACTGAAAACGCATTTGTACACTTGCAGTTATAATAGTATTTAGTACAAGGCATGAATTTAAAGAGCATTTTATTATGGGAGTAGCTGAAGTACAAATTTGTTGACTAAGTCATTTGGATCCCTGTGGTGCTGTTTGTGGTACCATGTAGCTTTATTTGTGCAACTTAGCAAAGTTCTTGTAGAATTACACTAATCCTTCCTTTCAGGTTTCTGCACTACAATTCTACTACAAAATGATATATAACTTTAGAAATCTTTTTTTCATTATTCAGAAGAAGCAATTGGGAAGCTTGTGGTCTACTATTTACTAGCTGTATTCTGTTTTGCATATTGTCCTGAGTAGGACTTATGTGGGTTTTTTTGAGTTCCTGAATATGTGATTATTTTTGCCCTTTGCTTTTTCAGAGAATTCACAAATTCATAATTTAAAAATATAATTGCAAATCTTCCTTATTTGTAGGGCACTGGCTGACATGAATAATGATGGGAGGATGGACCAGTTGGAATTTTCTATAGCTATGAAACTTATCAAACTAAAACTACAAGGTTATCAGCTCCCCCCTGCACTGCCCCCTGTCATGAAGCAACCACCCATTGCTATTTCTGGTGCACCAGGGTTTGGTAAGAGCAGAATTATATGTGGCGGTGATAACCTATATTAAAACATTGAGCAAAACTTTTATGTTGAGATAAGACAGGGGTGAAAGAGACTGCTTACAATAAATGGGTGTAAACCCAGAATCTCATGCTTAACCTGTTGAGTTTCTCTTGCTGCACTCCACTAGTGAAGGCTCCTTTACTTGTATGCTGTTAGTTTGCCATGGCTCATGATAAGATAGGTGCCTGGGAATCATTGCCACCATAAAAAGGAAAGGAAATAGTTAATGTAAGTGGTAAGTATTGCATAAAATTTCTCCATTTTTAAAGCATGGGTGGCTTTTTCCTAAAACTTTTGCCTTTTGGTTTGTCAGATTTTATTTTAGGATGTAATGTTCCAGTGAAAATGAACATGTTAAGTATTGGACTTAAGGGAGAAATAGCATATTGAAAACTGAAACTTTCTTATGAAGAAATCCAGCAGTCAATTAGTCTCTTAGCTTACCAGAGAACCTGATCCAGCTGCCTGCCTGCCCATCTCACTCTTCTCCAGTGGCATCACTAGATCTCCTAATGCTCCATATTATCTGTGCAGCTCTTCTCACCCTGAAATATCTCGTTACTGTGTGTTTACCCTATTCGCTTTGCACTGTTTCATCTCGATGATTTATAAACAGTTTGAAGATCATTCTAATGTGTCTAATGTAGATTGTGGTCTCATTACTTACTAGTAGTTGACAGTACTGTTCTTCATGTAGCTCTAGGTCAGCTACTTGCTATACCAAATATTAATAGTTCTGTGGTTAGTGTTGCAGTCAGTAGGTTCCCATAATGTGTGTACACATCATTTCATGTTGCCAACACTAGCTGAGAGATTGGTAACCTTGACGTTTATTAGTCCTCCTTTTCACGTCAACCTATTTTATTTTAGGTTTGTTAGAAATTCTGAAAACTGCAGTCCTAATATTCTGGTGTGGTACAAAAGATTCTAAATGAGACAAAAATTATATTTCCTTGTCTTGTATGTAGGTATTGGGGGTATTGCTGGCATGCCGTCTCTTACAACCGTCGCCCCAGTGCCAATGGCATCCATTCCAGTAGTAGGGATGTCTCCACCACTAGTATCTTCTGTTCCTACAGCAGCAGTGCCTCCCCTGGCTAATGGAGCTCCTGCTGTTATACAACCTCTACCTGCTTTTGCTCATCCCGGTATGCCGCATACTGGAACTGTTTACTTTCTTGCTACTAACAAATTATTGTGCAGTTTTGTCTGGGTCCAAAGAGTCAGAACATATTAGCATCTATAGCTGATTTAATGACTGCACTTATGTTGTTTTAATTCCAGTGAAGTTTGTAAGCTCTTTTATGAACTAAAACAAATGTTAGCCTTCAGTTGAAGAAACATAGGTGTTCAGATTTCAAAATTTGGCTACTTGGCTTTTTTGGATCTTTATATGTCCAAACCAACCATAAATCATTTTGAACAAAATGTAAATATTATAGTGGCAGCGTGGAAAAACTAGCTTGCCCATTAGTATGAAACAATACCTACAAAATGGTACGGTTGCCTATTTTTCATTATTAAGGTAATGCCATTGTTTAGATTATTTTAAAATAGTAGGATACACAAATCCCAAATTATTTTATAATTATAGTCCTTTTCAATTTACCAACTAAACTTTTGTAAAAGTCTGTAAATGTTGAAAGGCACAAAGTTATGTATGTGTCTTATTTTTGTAGAACAGGAGAGAGACTAATTAATCTTGTTATTTCAACAAAACATTAAAAAAAATCAAACTTTCAGATCATAATACTTGATTTGTTCTAGTAGGAATTCGCTCTTGAATTGTGCAGTTTTATATTTTAACTTTACTTTGTAGTATTAACACTGTTATTATTATTATTATTATTATTACAGCCACATTGCCAAAGAGTTCTTCCTTTAGTAGATCTGGTCCAGGGTCACAATTAAACACTAAACTGCAAAAGGCACAATCGTTTGAAGTGGCTAGGTAAGTTACTGTGGAGTGTGTTTGCGCACACAGTGCACTGTAACAGGTTAATAACATCTTTAATTGACGGTCAAAGCCTGTTGAGTTATTACTTCTGAAGATTTTTTATACAATGTCTTCATTCAGTGTGAAATACCAAATAACTTACAAGCCATTTAAATTCAATGTGTAGCTGCTCTAAAAGTATCGAGTCATGTTAAAATATTTAGTATTTTTTTAAGTTTCTGCAGAAAAGCATCAGTCTGCTGAGGACGATGTATTTCTTTATCACACATTTATTCCTTTTTTTAGTATGGAAAAGTATTTACATTATTCTTAGAAGGCAGAGAAGTAGCTTTTAAGAACTAAAAAAATTCTAGCATGCTTTTCACAAACATTTACGGTGAAGAGAATTTTCAGACACCAAAATATTTTAACTCAATAGAATTTTATTGGGAGAGAGGAGTTATCATTTGCTGTACAGCAGAAAGCCCACTTTCACTGCTTAGCATTCTTATGGGAGTCCCAAACATTCTTCAATGAAAAGAAAATAGGGTAGGAAGAAGCACTTTGTTAACTATCTAAATCCTGTTTTTAATCTCCACTCCCCCAGTAAATATTCATTACAAGGTTTCTTTGCATCATAATATTAGGTGCTAAATGCCCCTATTACTTTTATATAAAGCAGATTAAAAATGTCTCTTAACACAAATAAACCTACTGTTGTCTCAAAAACAGTAGCGCTAGAAACAGTGGAAACAGCATGGTCTAATCCCCCACAGGGAAAGGCAATTACCCCCTGCAGTCAACCTGGTGTAATAATGATTATCTCTATAGGGGAGCCAAATCCGGGATACTTTAGCTGAAAGACCCGAGTATTCTCTAAGATTGTTGTCACAGTTCCTGTGCTAACTGCACCTTAACCTCTTTCTGGTCACCCCACTTTTTCCAGAGACCATCACTTTTCTCCTGTAGTGGGGTCACACAGTTCTAACACTCTCATACCAAGCTCTGGGCTGCAGTCCCCAGTAACCAGTCATGCTTACTTCAGTGGGTTTGACTTAGCTACAGGCACTGAAGAGCTGTTTCTGTATAGACCAATGGCAGTCATAACCAATGACATCACAACCTTATTAAAGCAAGATTGTTTAGAGAAAAGTAGATGTTTAGAAAAACCGGCTTATATGTGTGCCTTCCTCTTCCTAAGATTTACCCTCTTGTAGATGCAAGGATGGACATAGTTCTTCTAAATCAGTGGTTTTCAACCTGTGGTCCATGGACCCCTGGGGTCCACAGAGTATGTCTAAAAGGTTTGCAAAAGATGACTATGATCAATCAAAAGCATGTCAATACCCACACTTAGAATTCAAAGGGGTTTGCACCTCCATTCAGAATTTCCAAAGGGTTCTGAGTCTACGTTTGAAATTTCTTAGGGGTCCTCAAATGAAGAAAGGTTGAAAACCACTGTTCTAAAGAACTCTGCAGAGCTTCTCTCTGTCTGAACCTACCTTCTTGGGCAGCCCCTCCTACTTCAGCTTCTTCCAATGCCTTTCTTGAAAGAGCTTTATAACTGTTCAGTGTCCTTCCAAGCTGTAGGCACCCAGCTGGCAAAGCAGAAACATTTAATTCAGGATGAAGCATTAGAAGCAAATCAGTACCGTCAGACAGGAGAGCTTTTTATCCACTACACAGAAACCTCACTTCTCTAACTCACAAAGAGTATTCCATAAAATTATTACATCTCAGTATTCTTAGATTATTATACACCAATGACAGGAAAAAATAGAGAGGCCAGAAGACAAATGTAGACAACTATGGTGGCTTTTCACTTAGCAGTGTTATTAAATCTTTTCAGTTCACCTTTTCATTACCTAGACTTATTTCTGTTTCATGTTCCAGCATAAGGTGTAAATGATGACTTGGAAATAGCTGTATAGTGTACAACAGAGGTTCTCAACCACCGCATCGCAAAGGGTTGGCTGCTGGGTCACGCCACAAGCCCCTGGCTCGAACCCCCATCTGTCCACCTAGGCAAGTGGCTTCTGCCGCTGGCAGAGACATACAGGGTTGAAGCTGGGGGGCTGGGAAGCCCCAGGAGGGAAGCAGCTAGCTCTGTGTGCCCCATCCCACTTCCATGCTGGTCCGCAGGTTGGGAACCACTGGTGTACAAGATACTGCTTGTATTCATAATTACTAGGTTACTGGTTTCCTTCTCACTTCATTAGTGAAAGGCCATGACTGTGATATATCTGTTCAGTGGCCTGCTTTTAATTTGTTTTCCATAGTAGGCCTCTGGATTTGTTACCTGGTTAAAAAGGCTGGAGCAAAAGCTAATGTAAAATAAGAAATGCTGCTTCTAGCACCTGCAATGAGATCTTTCCCACCACATTGTTGAAAATGTTTTTTGCACACTTTGGTTTTTCCAAAGCATTTACTCTGACTACTTTCCACCATTCAGAAAAAAGCCAAACAATTCATGGCAAGTATAGCAGTTGACCTAAGAAATATGCTTTTGGACAGGGTAATTATTCTGTGACACAAATTTAGTGGTGTCATGTTTTCAAGAATAGAAGGGAAAATTTGGAAAATAAGAAAATGAGGCATTCAACTTAAACTTTGAACAGCACTGCTATATAGCCTTGTAGCATCATGTGATTAAATATGTAATGAAATGTGATAGCGTTCAAGTGACATTGTAGCCATGATAGTCCAGGAAATATGCAAGATGAAATTTTTGTGGGTATCTTTCATTGGACTGGCTGCATGGTTGGGATAGGCTTAGACAAGCTTTCAGGTATCACAGTACCCTCTGTTTGTTTGTTTGTTTTTTCCTCTCCTTATTCTAGTGTGCCTCCTGTGGCAGAATGGGCTGTTCCTCAATCATCAAGACTGAAATATAGGCAGCTGTTCAATAGCCATGATAAAACAATGAGTGGACACTTAACAGGTATTAAAATAATTCTTATTCTCAGACTATTTGTTGCCTTCATTGAAGTTATCAAAATCAGTTAATATAGTGCTTGGAAAAGTACTGCTTCAGTATGGGACTCTCCTTCTGTAATCCAGTAGAAAAGAAGTGCTTATTGTCTGTGTTCAGGTTTTCCACTATCCTGTGGTCACAGTTAAGAGCAAACAAATGATCACCTGTGAAGGGTGGTTGTTTAATGAATGGACAGAAGAAGGGAAATTCAAAGCCATCTGATGAACCTAGAGCCAGTTTCTGGATACCTGCAAGTTCCCTTACCTACTTGCTGACATTATTATTCCCCTTCTGCTTTTGTAATGGTTTATTGTAAAGTGGTTAGGCTATTGGGATCTATTTAATAAATAATTATAATGGGAGTGTTTATGTAGGATCACTTGCATAAAAAAGTAAATGGATTTGGCTATCTTTAAGACTTCATTTGACCTTCTAGTTGCATGGAGTTTTGGCCATTGGTTCTAAAAAGGCCGTAAGTTAGCTGCATACAAAAGATCAACTTGTCCAGTGGACAAGTTTTCCAGGGGTGTAAAAGGTGGGTAACAAGCAATAGCTCTATGAGAAGTAGTATTATGACACCAGATTCTGTATCATTTAATTTTCTGGGTAATAAATCGCTTGAAATGTAGAGTTTCATAGTAACCCTATTTCAAGGTTCCAGTGGGGAGGGACTGCTGGATCCAGGCCCTCTGAACCTTTTTTTAACCTTTTACAGGACAAGGGCCTCCCATCATTTTCCTGCTGTCATAGCTGGGCAGGGCTTCTGAATCCTTAATGACAGCTCAAAGAGGAAAGGCTTCCAGGACTGAATTCTTCCTGCCCTTTGTTGACAGCTTGGTGTCCAGGTGATGAAGTTTGTCAGGGTGAAAGTGTTTCTTTAATGGGAAAATGTGTAACACTTCATGCTGGCAGGCTGTCAACAATTCTCTTTAGATCACATTTGACTTGGTATCTCTGTCACCCAGCCCAATTCAGAGGAGGAACTGCACATAGTCATGGTGCCTTCCTGGTGCGCATTCCAGGAGATTGCGAAGGAAGAAAATTGATTGTGGCAAATTGACTCCTGGAAGGCACATCCATGGCTATCTGAGGCCTTATTAACTCAGTTCTGAGGGACAACAAATGCATCATGGTAGAAAACATGCAGCTTCAAAAAGGATAGGAAAACACATTCAGCGTAGTGGGGGACATTAATCCTGATAACATCCATTAATCTTACATGTTGTTGTAAAGTATCTTGCCTCTGATCTACTGTAGTGGCTTGTTCAGACCCTTCACATAGTGTTAATTAAAAACATTCAAGGTGAAATATTCAAAATTGAACCCTACAATGGAAGGTACATTTCTTGATTTTGGGGCTGTGGGAGATGAGAGGGAAACTGGGTTTTTCTTGTTTTTGTGTTAATTCTTGTTCTAATTTAATTCATTAGGTCCACAAGCAAGAACTATCCTTATGCAATCAAGTTTACCACAGGCTCAGTTGGCTACAATATGGTAAAGATAACTACTTTAACTTATATTAAATCAGAACCTTATACTTATATTTCTGGACTGCCCTTTCTTTTTCCCCCTCCCTTTTTCCAACTTAACTGTTAGCTTGCTGTGCTTTGCTATTTTAACGTTTTGCTTTTAATGTTTTGTTATTAACATTTTGGTTGAAGATAACAAGAGCTTCATTCTCGTACACATTAACAATATTATCTAATAAGTGGCTTTGTCAAAAGAACTGGTTGCTACAGCATTTTTTTGGATAAGTCAGCTATTTTTTTTACAAATATAAGGAAGAGTTCAAAAATGCGAACTTGTCAAGTATAACTTCTATTTGGATACCTGTTGTATTCTTCGTCTCTTGTGCAAATTTGAAATTTTACCTGCCCTCTTTATTGTTTGGTTCTTTTTTGTTTTTAATTTATGAAAAGGCCACTTTTTTTCTCTAGCCTTTAGTGAAATGGTACCTTAGAGAATACAATAGGGAGGAGCATTTTTACTGTATAATAAAAAAGAAGGCCATAGTCTCTAAAATTGTCATGACTGTGGTCCAGGAACAAAGGCTACCAAAATGATTAATCCATTGAGTTTACTTTCTTTCATGTACTTTTAAAGGTGCTTCCCCTTTTTTCTTCCCCTGCATTTTTGCCTGTTCTGTGGCCTGGCTGCTCTTTTTCTTCAGTGTGAACAAATCCTTGTCCTTTACAGAGCATTCCTCATTTTAACTAATCTTCCAGTTAGTTCTTATTAGTTAATGGCTACCTTCTGTGGCCTTTTAAACAGCCTTCATACTGCTTTTGTGTTTTAACTTACTAATTTGTCTCCACAGGCTATTTCTAATTAACTTTCCTTCTTCTTAATTCTCTACTTGAAATTCATTATCACACTGCTGTCGCGTGTGTTTTCTCCCAAGCAAAAATGACAGTTGTCAGATTTTACGTAGTGGTTCAACTGCACTTGCTTTCTGGGTGAAATCCTTTGTTTTGCTTGAAATTTAAAGAATGCCCTCTTTTCTCTTGTGCCTCCTAACAAAGTTGCTGTAAGAAGCAATTATTTATGGCAGCGCAGTCATCCAGCAGATCACAAACTTGAAGACTTTATACTTATTCCTGGAGCTTGAAATAGAGCGGAGAGGAAAAGAGTTGACACATTCCAGAAGTTCTGAACATAACTGCTTGGCAGCTTTGCCCCTTAACGCTGCCAGAACTCTATTGAGATTAACAGAGGGCATTCACATCTTTCATAAGGCTGAATCTTGTTCACTTTTCCTGAGTCTTTTTCCGTAGAAGTGGAGCCAGGGTGGTTGCTGTGTAAGGGGAAGATTTATGAGCTGATGCTGGTGCTGTTGTTGGGCTGACTAAGCACCTGAGAGGTACAAACAGGGTTCATATATGGGGAATTATACTTCTTCCAAAATCTATCCAGAAGCAAAGCCCTGGAGAGATCCAGAAGAACGCTGCACTCCTATTTTGAAGCTTTTCTGTGTGTTTTGAATCACCGTTATACTAGTAAAGGATTAGATTTTCACATTAGTATGGATAAAGGCATCTCACTCTTCTGTCAGAACTCCTATTTTAGATCATTTCCAGTGATTGTTGCAATCAGATTATATTTGGTAAACATTAAGTTTTCCTTGCACTTGTCAGGACTCCACTTTTAACTTTTGTTTTAAATGGAAACGTGGGGCATTTTTACACGTGTATGCGTCGCAGCGCTGGGAGCTGTGATGCATGCAGTTGTATAAGCGGTGAAATGTGCATTTGCGCTGAGAAAATGGTGGCAGTGCGCTTCTGAACTAAAACACATCGGAGGTACTTTAGTTTTAAAAGCACGCTGCCACCACTTTCTGCACACTGATGTGCATTTTACCGGTTATAGAACTGCATGCAGTGCAGTGCAGTACACCTCAGCTTGTATGCAGTGCAGACTCGATTAATCAAGTCGGTTCCAAAGCGGGGGATCTCTGGTGCGTCCCAGGAAATAAAGTATGTATATAAATGCTCATAAATCCTAGCACATGATATTGGCCTTAAGGGGCATATACTGATTTGCTGTATCACTACTGGCCAGTCCAATTTAACCCAACTTGAATGTTATTATGAGGTGGGTATTTTTAGGAGGAGCAGGAGAGCTTTGTCCCGTGGAGTTGGGGCATAGGCATCAGAGAGGTAACTCAAGGCCTGAGGCAATAGAAACTAGGCCAAAGATATAGCTGAGGAGGAGCAGAGATGACAGATGGGTAGGGAACGTAATGTATCTGGTTTTGGGATAAATGTGCAATATATTTTAAACTGGATGAAAATTGTTGTCTGTCTGAAAAATAGTAACACTTACTTCATACTTGACAGTGTAGGCTACCTAAAGCCACTACATTTTTGTTGTTGTTGGGGTTTTTTGTTCTTTTCTCCCCCTCCTCCCTTCCCCTCCCCAGTATTTATTTGGGTCATTTCATTAAACAGGAATCTTTCAGACATTGACCAAGATGGGAAACTTACAGCAGAAGAGTTTATTCTGGCTATGCATTTAATTGATGTGGCCATGTCCGGCCAGCCATTGCCACCTGTACTGCCTCCAGAATATATTCCACCTTCATTTAGGTAAAACTATTGTAATTGTGTCATTTTGTTTCTGCATGAATTACTCTTTGGGAGATTTTTATGGGGAGGGCATGGCAGGGGGACAGGAAACCTTTCAATTCAGTACTGTAGATGTGAAGGACAAGAAGCTCTGGAACAGACTAATTTAGCCTGTTACCTATAATTAGGGACCTGCTGAAGTTGAGGAGGCAGGTGGCTGATTTTGCATGCTGATTGCGGGGCTGACTGTCATTTTTGTGGGCTTATCACGGCGGGGGCCACTCATGCTTCTGGCCAAGGACACCCTAGCACCTCATTCCTCACTGCTGATTGGTCACGGGGGCTATCCATCATGCACCCCCTGCCTCTCACTGCTAATTGGCTGTTGTACAGCCCTGCCCCTTACCTCTGATTGGCCATGCAGCCAGGTCGCAGCGGCCATGAGAACCAACTAGTGAGCCAGCATTTTATTTTTAGTGAGTTTTTTTTACCCTGTGGATTTTACAGACAGTGCCTGATTTCACAATTTCTACAAAATCCCAGAAACTGTAGATTGAGTAGGTCCATACCTATAATTGCCCAGATGTCTTGCAATATCCTCACACTGGGAAACATCTTCAATTTTTAAAAATGTTGGCTTGCTGTGTTGGTTACTTGAAAATGAAAACTTTGTTGCTACAAGTTGCTTAAAGATACAGCTGTTGCTGACAGCTTAATTTTAAGAAACAGGGCTGAAAGCTTTATAATTCAAATAAAAAATATACTTGTCCGTGCCTCAGCTGAAATATTTAAAAATTCAAAGCTTGCCTTGGACTTTTATAGTGGCAAATTCTGATTTATGGTTCAGTAGTATTTATGGAATTATAATGTTGAGTTACTCTATATGTTTTTCCATTGTGCTTCTCCAAGAAATCCAATGAAAATATATGTTGGCATATGCTTATATTGTCAGATTTTTAAAAACATTACCTTATAGATGATAACGTGCTTATTCCATGTAATGGTTTTTTTTCTGAACTTGGGAGTTCCTGTAGCTCCTCATCACCTGAGCTATTGCTTAAATTATAACCATAAAGCACAATGGGTGGGCATCGGTGGCTTCAAATAATTTGTTACTATCTTTAATTGACAGAAGAGTACGCTCTGGCAGTGGCATCTCTGCTGTCAGCTCGGTGTCCATAGACCAAAGGTTACCAGAAGAACCAGTGTTGGAAGAAGAACAGCAGCAACCAGAAAAAAAATTGCCAGGTGAATGCAAATTTTGGATTCATTTCATACTTAGCAGAAAGCACTATTAACTGCTTACATAATGTGCAATAATAAGATTATATTCCACTAAAACTTCTTCTAAGATTTTGTTCCGAGGTTAGGTATGTATGGACAGACCTTTTTCATTGCATATTGTATGCTTTCAATATATCTTTTTTATTAGTTCTCTGTTTAAAAGGTATAAAGTTCTCTGGACACAATAAATGGCTCAGATACTTGAATCTATTAAGGAATTATTGACACTTGTATCACCGTAGTTGAGAAAGTACTAGTAAGAACCAGCAGCCATCTGGGCTAATCTTGAAATATTGGCTGTTGCTTTTAGAAATCCAGAGAGACAATTTTTTGTGCTATCCAGCAGCACTCAGAGTGCCAATGATTCCTATTTTCTATGTCAAATGCTTGTTTGCCAAAATGCCTTTCTAGTAAAGGTGTTCAATTGATTTGAAACAAACTTGGTAGAGCCTGCCTATATCTCTCCATGACAGCCAGATGGGGGTAATGTTAGAATGATAGGAGGTAGTGACAACCCCCAACAGACACCTGAGTCAGGTTGCTTTTGCAGTGCTTTACTGCCAGTGCTAGAGCAAGAGGTTTAACCTTTTTAGACTCAGGGCACTGCTTGGATGAAGCTAGCTCTTAGTTTTCACTCATTTTTGACTAAGGAAAAATAATGGAACAGTTTTTCCGCTGCAGAGAACTCATAAAAACGACAACAGGTCAGAATGTTTTTGATGCTCTGGATTCCTACTGGAAATTTCTGGGTTTATCATGTAAATCGTGTTTGCATACCTAACAGTGCTAACATTACGTGACCTCCTATGACACCCTTGAAACAATCTCAGGGCACCCTGGTTGAAAATCTCTGCTCTGGTCTCTCAACTTATTTATTTTTTACATGAGATGTTTTGTTCCAAATTGTGGTAAACAACTTGTAAGTAAAACAAAACCGACTCTGTCTTGTGGTTTCCAAACCTAGTGTGTTACAGTGGTGGCTTCAGATTACGCAGGATTTCTTGCAGTTGCCATTCTGTTGTTTGTAAGCTGATGTATTGTACTTCTAACTGAAGCCTACTTTCTTCTACATACGGTCTACTTGTGAAATAAGTACTGCAGATAAAATGGCAGTTAGCGAACATATTTAATGTCAACATCCAGGTGCAGTCCAGTGAGGCTCTTTACTGCTATACAGAAGACTTGGAGCTGACTGGGTGCTCCTTTCAAAAGCTGTCTTAATAAATTAATGCATCCAAGTTTGTAGTCTCTGGACTTTGTAGTAACTTAGATTCCACCTCCATGATATTGCATTATAGTGGTTCTCAATATTTCAGGAAATTCCTAATATCTTCTATCCTCATCTCTTTCATTGAGGCTAAGCTTTTACAGGTTAGCTGTTATTTATTATGCAGTAAGAGTGTGCACATAAATATTTAAGGCAGAACAGTGAGTATGTGGTAAAACACCTCACTTCTTTCTTCTCAGTAACTTGTTTCTGTACTCACCCGCTAAAAGTTGGGCTGTTGGTTCTTGATGAGCAACATATTCTTGTTATTTATTCCATATAAATAACAAGATGTGACTTTGAATGTTCTGAGACATTTCAGACTGTAGAATATGGAAAACCGAAGGTGTTGATAGCCTATGCTCCCTTGCACACTGTTAAGTGGAAACTGGGGCTTTGTAGAACTTAAGAACTCAGGGGCTGAGAGAGGATATGGGCTGTAGTGGGGACTAACATGTATGTGTCAGTGGCAAGATCAAAAAGCACCCATGCAGTTTGTGTTACTGTATTTTCCTGAATCCAAGATGAGGATTTTTCTCCATTCAACATGAGGGGAAAAAAATCTTGTCTGATATTCAACTACAGTTTGGGGCCAGTGGACGCTGCAGCTCCATCTCTTCTGGTTCTAACTCCGGCCATGATCTGTAGGAAGTCGTACTGGGGGGTGGGGGGACGAGGAGGAGTTTGGGGGAGATAAAACAATGTGGGAGGAGGGGAACAAGGGGAGATCATGTGATTTGGGGGGACCACGGAGACTTTGTTTGTTGTGGTCCAGGGAAAGGGTGGAGGAGACAACATAATGGCAGGGGAGCTGCTGCAGCTGCAGCTCCAGTCCCAACCCTGTCACCACTGGTTCTGTCTGCCAGGGCTGGAGCTGTTGTGTGCTGTGGCCAAAGCCAGAGCCAGAGCCACCATGTAGGGTAAGCGGAGAGGGCAAGTGGCTGGGCGTCAGGTACTGAAGAGGCAAGTGTTGGGGTGAGCAAAGAGGCAGACACACTGGGGGAGACAGGCACCAGAGAGTGGGGAAGGCAAAGTGGAATGAGGGCAGAGGTTAGTCTGCCTGACCCCTGCTGCAAGAGAGGGGAATTAATTTAAAACAGCCCTCCAATAATTAGCTTCTGTACATGGAAAATTATAACAGATTAATATTTTTCCATGTATAGAAACTAAATTATTGGGGGCTTGCCTTAAATTGGAAGTCATTTTGGATTTGAGTAAAAATACTGATTGTTGAAAGTCTCTTGTAATACTTTTGGAAACTTGTTCCATATTGCAAACTATTTCCATTTCATTATGCTTACATGGGCATTTTAAAGACAATTAACAATACTTAATCTCAACATATGCACTTTCTTGCTTCAAAGTGACGTTTGAAGATAAAAAACGTGAAAATTTTGAACGTGGCAACCTGGAACTTGAAAAGCGGAGGCAGGCCCTTCTGGAGCAACAACGCAAAGAGCAAGAGCGCTTAGCACAGTTGGAACGAGCCGAGCAGGAAAGGAAAGAACGTGAACGACAGGAGCAAGAACGTAAAAGGCAACTAGAGCTGGAAAAGCAACTGGAAAAACAACGGGAATTAGAACGTCAGAGAGAAGAAGAAAGGAGGAAAGAAATTGAAAGGCGAGAGGTAAGTAGGTGGATTCAAGGGTGATCCCATCACAGGGTATTGTCAGCTGAGCTGAACAAAATAAAGTACCCTAAATATGCTTTATTTTTAGAAAAAGGCTTTTGGCACCTTTTTCCATTTCCTTGGAAACTAATTTGTTTGCTAGTGACTTGTAGCAAAAAAAGATATTTAGGACACATACTCAAATGTTCAGGCTCCTGGAGCTAGAGATAGATAACCATCCATTCTTTCATCCAGAAGTTGGATATTTTCTTGTGAATATCTCACTTTATCTGAATGGGTCAGACAGATTCACAACAGAAAGCTCTTAGGCCATCTACAGACATTCTGTTTGTGCCTTTAGAAAAGCCTTTCTTCTGGTACAAAAAGAAGAGCTTACAGAAGTTCAAGAACTTTTCTGCAGAAGAAAAATGGTTCTTCTGCCAGAAGTTGATCGGATACCAACAAAGAAGATATTTTTCCTTCCAGTTTAATCTGATTACGTGTACACCACTCTTGGGAGAGAGAGAGATACCCACTATCCCACTGTCCTCTACTTTCCCTACTTCCTTCTCCAGGGACAAGCTGTCAGAGAACCCTGTGGGGACCTTGCCCTCTGTACCACCAATCAGTTAACAGGGGTGATATTCTCCTGAGGCAGGAACCCTCCCAGAGCCCTGGGAAGTTTTGAGCCCTGGGAGAAGAGCCCCTACCTAATATGCTCCTCTGGTTCAACCCTGAGGAGTGAGAGAATGGGAGACAAGTGCATCCAAGGCAGGAGCTCTCCAGCTGATTGGCAGCTGCAAGGATAGCTAGCTTTGGGCAACTTTGCAGCAGCAGCAGAATTGTCTCCTACACCCCACATGTGTCCAGTTCCACTGGGAGGTGTGCCGGGGGAGGGGGACATCAGTGCTGTGGCTGCAAGGTTGCCTGGGCTTCAGCAACCTTGCAGGTGCAAGAGATTCCCAGGGTTTGGGATTCAGGCTCAGGGAGGCTGTCCCCAAGCTTGGTCCCCTAGTAAGGTAGGGGATTGAAAAGCTCTAGGGGCCAAGAAGTGGAGAAGCTGTCTCCACCCCAGTTCACAGTCCTGCAGGCTTTAAATGCTGCATATATTGCCCAGAAATACATTCCTGTTTCTAGTCCAATTTTCCACCAGTAAGAATGTCTGAGAAATTCTAAACATTAGAAATGTATGTCTGTCTGTACATGGCTCTTAACCTCTGACCTCAAAAATTTTTGTACTATAAAGTGATTCTGCTTTGGTGATGAACCAAACTTTTCCCTGGGAATAGAAATTCATCATCCTTCTGCACTTAATGGTAGGCCTAGGAAAAGCTACTGTGCTTGAAATCTCAAGACATCAACAGAATTTTGAATTGGGTGGAACAGCCTTTGACTTTAGATTTCTGTAAAACTACACTCAAGGTGGTTGTGATGTTTGTTTTTGGTGTCTGTCAGTTAGAAGCAGGTTATATATTGAATTCACGTGAATCCGATGTGACTTTGAATTTAAGATGACTCCCCAGTAAGTAGTTTCTATACATGGAAAATTATAAATTTGTTATGATTTTCCATGTATAGAAGCTAATTATTGGAGGGTCATCTTAAATTGGCTCCACAAAGCAGCAGCAGGGGACAAGGGACCAGACCCCCACCCCTTGCCCCCCTACCTCTGTGCCTGTGCTTGGTCTCCTGCTGCCCGTCCCACTTGCTACTTGTCTGCCCTGGTGCCTTCCCCCTCTGCCATTTCTGTCCCCCTGCTGCCTACCCCCCCACTATATGCCCCACTGCTGCCTACCCTCTGCCCCCCATTTCCCACCCCGCTGCAACTCTTAACCTTCTATACAACTTGAGTTCCTGCTCTGGGATAGTCAGAAGCAGTGGCAGCTCTGGTCTTGCCCAGCTCAGGCTGGGAGAAACATGGTGGCAGCTCTGGGCCCAGCCAGGTTAGGGCTGGGACTGGAGCCAGAGCTGAAGGTAAGCAGCTGTTTGGGGGAAGAGGAAAGGGAAACAGGCGGTGCGGTCTCTTACGCACTTTCCCCTGAGCTGCACACCATGGGTCTTCCCCTGCCCTCCACCATATGGCCTTCCCTGCATGCCCTCCACTGCAAACCCCCTTCCCCACCACACATGCCACCCTGGCTGACGGTGGGCGGCAGCTCAGCCAACCCCGCAGCAAAGCTGGAGCTGAACTGATGCCTGCCCTGGGCCTATACTCAAATGAGTACACTAAGATGAGGCTTTTTTCCCCACCTTGAAATTGGGGAAAAGACCTCATCTTGGATTTTGGTAAATATGGCATTTCAGCAAATTAAATTATCAATTAATTTATCGTAATGGAAGAGACGCACCTCTTTTAAAAAGGGTACGCATTCCTGACTCTGACCTTAATCCATCATGGCATTTAAGCAAGTTCCTAACGTAAACAATAAAACTACTCTGCTTAAAGATAGGCATGCACTTTTGTACCTTGCTGAACTGAAACCTTGCAACATGCGTATTCTGATGAGGAAGTAGGATGGATTCTGACCATTTCAGCCGTTTCTTCAAATAATCTGTGTTTTGGGGCTTGGGGCTTTTTAATTAATATTACAGGCAGCAAAAAGGGAACTTGAAAGGCAAAGACAACTTGAATGGGAGCGTAATCGTCGGCAAGAGCTATTAAATCAAAGAAACAAGGAACAAGAAGATATAGTCGTTCTGAAAGCAAAGAAAAAGACGTTAGAATTTGAGCTGGAAGCTCTAGTAAGTACAAATTTTTTAAAAGGTTGTGGATTAAAGTATTTTATTGTATAGAAGGACAACCAATTCCACTTATCTTGCATTTGAAATATTTGCTGGTGATTGTAATGCACAGCACAAGACCACAGTAATGAATGTGGCTATGTAATCTTAATTAGTTGCCATAATTACATCTTAGTAAGTCAGTTGTAGAATTAAAACATTGTTAGTTTTAGAAAGCACATGAAATCTACAATTTAATGAAATTATTTCAGTAATCAAAACTTTTGTTTCCTGAAGAACGATAAAAAACATCAGTTGGAGGGAAAGCTTCAAGATATCAGGTGTCGACTGTCTACCCAAAGACAAGAAATTGAGAGCACAAACAAATCTAGAGAGCTGAGAATTGCAGAAATTACCCATTTGCAACAGCAATTACAGGTGAGCATTCAAGCTTTTTTCTTACACTTAGCATTGTGGGGGTTTTTTGTTTATTCTCCCCCATGTTGGGCAGTATTCTGATCAGGCTTTCCTGTACAACATTATACTTGCATGAGATCACTAACTGCTTCAGTGTCTGAAATGTATGCGGGAAACTTCTTTTAGAAACTGACATCTGAAGTGTTTATGATGCTTGATGCTATTTTCCCAAGTATTTGAAATACTTAAGCACAGTCTTAGATTTTAAATACCATTAAGAGTCTTCCTTGCTGTTTTTCTTTCCCCCTCCAGGGAAAAATAGCTTGTTTATTTTTAAGATGTTTTGTTTGATTATTTTTTGTATTATTTACTTGTGGTCATATTTTAGTGTGTACAAAAATTGAGGGAAAGCCAAGCCAAACTAAAGAAATGAAAATTTAGTCCTGAGAATGCCTAGACAACAGAATTCATTCTCTTAAAACATGAGCATGACCATAGACCTAAATCCAAAGTCTTGTGGAGCTCATGAGCTTCCCACTCTCTAGGTTTATGCTTTGAAAATGAAGTAGAGCATAATATAGTGACTGTTGTAATACCTGGTCATTGAGGCTCCAGGATGCTTGCCTAGACGTGTACTTTGGTACAGACTAAAAGGTTTTATTTAGCCAGTGTAAAAACAGATTTCTATACAAACAGTGAAGTTTTCTCTACAGAGTGAGAAAAATAAGAGCCTAGTAAGGGCAACATAAAGTGGATATACAATGTATACAAATAACAAATAGAAGCCTTCAGCTTTTAAGCATGACAGTACATGATATAAGTCAGAGGCGCCTCTGTAGAGTGGGGAAACAAATGAGCTACAGTATTTTACATCTTAATTCACAGATCATTAAATGGACTAATGACTGTGTTTACTGGTTGGCCTTGATGGTGAGAAAAGATAAGAGAGTCTGCAATGCCTGTCTAATGTAATAGCAAACAAGTAGCAAGATTTTACCATATCAAATGATGCTGGTTCTTTATTTATATTAGAGTAATGTCTAGAATTCTGTGTTTGGGTTCAGATTCCTATTATACTGGGCAGATTTTTTTAAAACACAGTCCTTCTGAGAACACCTGAAATTCTATTAGCAAATGTAAGAAACAGAAGGTGAAGGTGGAGGAACAGTTTGGAATGAGCAGAAGTGGGAAAGAGTTGCATAGATATATTGCATGAGAGTTGGTGGTTTCAAGTAATGTACTGAAATGTGACAAGATATTAGCTAGAAGTTTTTCTCTTGACATGTATGTATAGACATTTGGGGAGAATGGTCACTACTGAGTAAGATAGGGTTGTGGGAGCTAGTGGGGGTTGTGGGGGTGGGGAGGCAAGCTGGCTCTGGGAGGGTCAGGGAGATTGGGTTCAGGCAGTGTCTGCAGAGGGTTGGTGAGGTCTAGGAGGGTTTGGCAGGATCAGGGGAGCTCATGGGGTCCACTGAGGGGCTCTTTCCCCTGGGACCAGGGGCTATTTTTAAGCCCCTCACCCCCCCAGATGAACAACTCCTCCCCGCCCTGCCAACCCTTCCCCAACTTAATTCCTTGGCTCCTAGCACTGGTGAATGGCGGTAAAACCAGAACTGGGAGCAGCTTGCAGGATTGCGGGTTTGGAGGACTTGGGGAGGTGATGGAGGATGGTTACTTGGCTAGGGAGGAAGTTGTCTGTTTTGGGGGTGTGGGAGAGGCCAGGGGAGCTAAAAATAGCCCAGTGGCAAGTAGCCAGCAGCTGGCCTTTCCCATCCATAGGGCTGAACTAGGAACTGTACAGAAGTTAAGGGAAGTTAGATCAGTCTAAAAATGGCCAACCCTATCTAAGTTAGACTACCTTGGAGGTAGGATTAACTTAGATCAGTTGGCCATTTTTAGACTTCTGAGTACAGTTCATACTTAGATTGATATAAGAGAGATCTCAGTGTAAAGACCATATCTGGGTGAACTAAGGTATATCAGGTGGCCATTTTTAATATGATCTAACCTCCCCAAACATCTGTACGCATCCTAAGTGTTATAGAGGTGCTAATTGTGGGGATGGCTGCCTGCATATATCCTCCGTGGTTTTTTTTCTGTACTGATCATATGCTACTAGTTTACCCGTGACTGTGAAAGGAAAGCTGAAGCATGTGGGGGGGAGAGTATTAAAGTTTCACTTCTATAATATCTGCATGGTACACTTCTGAAAACTTTCAACATCAGTAAGAAAATATCTTATGTATTTCTGATTTCATCTATTGTGTTTCATAAAGGAGGATTACATGGCATACTTATACAGCCATTAACATGTCCTTGAGTGGCTGAAACAGACTTATTTGTATTGTAGGCAGTGCAACTATAAAATGAGATGGGTTCCTAGGAAAGGGGAGAGGGGGAGGATAGAGGATGATGTAAGTAAAGTATGTATCATAATACATGTGCACAAGGGGGTCAAATTAAGAAATGTCAGAACTGAGAATGCAGTGCAGCAATAAACTTTGAGTGCTTGACTCTACTGCACTGTCTTAATGTACGTTTGAATGTAGTGTTAGAAATGTTCATGGTTACAGTGTGTAACAAATATGAGAGTTGTATATGGTTGTGGCACAGTTATAAAGAACACCAGACATAAATTGGGATAGCCATGAAATAAATCCTTTATATACAGCCATGACAGTGTTCTTTCATTGGCCTTGCAATAGGATTAAACAATTATGTAAAGGTTGTGCTGATGGCTAAGTTGTCATTCATGCTCCTTTGTGACAAATGCAAGCTGTCAGGTCCTCAGTTCCTCAAAGAACTGTGACTTCAGCACTGTGCTGCTAAAATAAACTGCTTAAAAGAAAGTTTGTCCTAAGACTGAGATACTGACACCCTGACCACTTTTAGAAACTAAGTCATTTCACATCAGGCTTCCGTAATTGGTTCTGACAGCTTGACTTTGAGGGTTAAGGCATACAAAAGTATCAGGTTCAAATGAAAAATGTTATCCCCCAGAAACAACAGGGATTATTTATGATCCACTGAAGAAAATCTCATTCACAGGCAGTTTTCCAGATTATTTGCTGGCAACATTCTGGATATTAGTAAAGCAGTGGTGTCTACTAGGGCACTAAGCAGATATTTAAAACTTTTTTCTTACCTGGTTGTCTACATGTTTCCTAATTTTTGGTTTCTTTAAAAGTCATAATTTAAAAAAATATTAATAACATTGGCAATCCTTAAATAATACTAATCCTGGTGAAATTACTTTTTATGTAAGCTGCTACTAACAACCTGATTCAGAACTCCATGAAGTCTATCCTGATCTCTCTCCTACTTTTTTTTTTAAATTTTCAGTTCAGGATTTGCTTTGGAGCTACCTGAAATCCAATTTTATTATTATTTAGGAGCACCTAAAGTAAGATACTTTGAGTTGACTAATTTCTTAAGGAGCTTGAATGTGCTGGTAGGCAGTTCTGTCACTGAATAATGTTTTCACATAAAAGTTACATGGGTAATTCTTCGTTGGTGTAGGAGTTGAAAAAGACATTGTTGGTAAAAAGGAAACCGGTCTTTGGGAAGCGTGTGGCTAGTTCTACTGAAAATCAATCACCTGTTCCCTTGTTTCCTTCCAAAGGAGTCTCAGCAGATGCTTGGAAGATTAATTCCAGAAAAACAGCTACTCAATGACCAATTAAAACAAGTTCAGCAAAACAGTTTGCACAGTAAGTATATTTTATATGTTTGAGTCTTTTATACAATGTATCATCCATACTGATAATACATTTCTTTAATTTTGCAACTGACCTGTTGAGAAACAGTGCTCTTTGAGGCATAAAAATGTCGATCAATGGTGGAAAATATTTATTTGACAATATGTTTAAAAACAGGAGATTCGCTTCTTACTATCAAAAGAGCCTTAGAAGCCAAGGAACTAGCACGTCAGCAGCTTCGAGACCAGTTAGATGAAGTAGAAAAAGAAACCAGATCTAAACTTCAGGAGATTGATATTTTCAATAATCAACTGAAGGTAACCTGTCTCTTTAGTGCCTGCTTTCTGAATGTTTGGTTGATCAGCTGCTAATTTGGTCATAAGCAGAAACATTTTACTATATTGTTACTTGTTCAGAATTTCAATGTTAATACCATTATTAGAAGCAACATGACCTTCTGAAATATACTTCTCTTAAGACAATAACATTTGGTAAATCTGAAGCTTCTTGAATAAGATAAATTGTCAGATCCCAGATTTACTGTTATACTTGCAAAATCATTCACTTCTATCTTCCCATATTCATTAATGGAGGGATAGAATATAGTGTGAGGAAATCTGGAATCCATGCTTCTGCAAATTCATATTCCCTCTGTTTTAAGCCCACCAGTAAAGTGACTTGACTTTGGATTCTGTGAGTTTTTCTGCCATGTCATAAACTTATGCTTGTTCCTGACTGTAGTTGTCTTTGTTTTGTGGTTTCATATTTTTGATTTAGTAATAAAATTGTGTGGTTTGTCATAGTTGTACAGGAAAATTAGACATTGCAACAGCCCCTAGAAGAAGAGCATCCTTCAAAAACAGTGGATAACATTTTTCTAACAGTCACATTTAAAAACAGGGGGGAAATGCCTTATATTAACTTTGTATCCCACTTTTTGCTGAATCAGACTCCAAGACAAATTATGGCATTTCCTGAAAAATATAATTTTTCTATCATTTTCCTTGGTTTGAAAAATTTGTAACAAGAATAAAGTTTTGTAGCTGATTCTGGTTTGAAATTTTATCTAGCAGGATTTTTATTTTGTGTCTGTGAGGTAGGAAGAGGTTATTCAGGTTAAGTACCAAGTACTTGATGCTAAAATTCCTAAAATGGATAGTCTGGAGCAGTGGTTCCAAAATGTTTTGGACCAACAGACCACTGTCAACCCTCAAAATTTCTCACAGACTGGGAACGTACCCTTATCAAAATCTAACTGTTGGGTAGGCTTTATATAATCTGCAGATTTGCTCTGGACTATAGTTTGGGAACCATTGGTCTATAAAAGAAGTGGGTGGCCATATCTTAATTGTGTGTCAGTGCCAAATCAGGGATCTGACTCTCAGTATTTTAGTTGTATAGAGTTCCTTGTTGTGCTTTAGAAGATACCATGACTGAAAATAAGCTATATAACCAACATTATTGACTAATTTTTATTAAAGAATAAATAAAAACTATGGTTCTGTTAGTTACAGTCCCTGTTTGTATGCATCTGTGGAGAGCTCTGAACTGAGATTACACCTTTCAAAACTGGGCCCGTGTGTCATGGGGTGTTTAGCTGAAAATAAACAAAAGTAAGGTTTCCAAAATTAGTGGAGAGTGCTGTTTTGATGTATCTTATAACTTAAACAGCTTTATAGATGGGCAAAGGAAACTTGTGCAGGTAGGTTTGACTTATCATTTATAGGGACCTAATTAAATTGCAATTTCACAATTTTCATGGAAACTGTGAAAAATGGCAGTATCCGTGATTACTGTGAAAAATAGCATTTCCCCTGATTTTTCACAGACTTGCTTGGAAAAAAAAAAGCTTACTGGAATACAAAGAAAGTGTGGCAATCCCTGCAGCCATAAGGCACAGGGTCTGAGAGAGAGATGCTGAGCTAGTAGACTCAGTGAAGGCGCCAGTCAGGAAAGGAAAAGGTTTTTGGTGTCATCTTTTAAGAAGTCAGATGCAATGCTGCAGCAGTGCTGCAGTCTGAAGGTGATGAGTGGAAGTAAATCCAAGAAAGCTAAATACATTCCAGCTCGGGATCATGTAAGGCAGTTCCCTGTAGGAAATTTGCCTGGGTGGTAATTTTTTTTGTTCATCATGCAATGTGACTCTGGATGCGTAGAGGAAAAACAGCATCCGATCTGCATATAAAGCGAAAGGCTGCTATAGAGGCTGAAGGTTAGAGCCCTAAAGATCGAGGAAATAGTCCATGAACCACTGAAAACAGTTTAACAAGAAGAGAAGCTACACTTGTGCTAGTGGAGGCAGTCACAGCTGCCAACATTCCTCTGGAGAAAATTGATAACCCTAAATTAAGGGACTACTTGAACAAACATGTGCCAAATGCTGGCAGTTTCCCATGTGTGAACAAACTTTGCCAAGATTATCTACCAGGAGTAATTGCTTTGCATGTTCTATCTACAAAACCTGCATTGGCAGAATATGAATCAGTCTTGATTGTAGCAGATGAAGCAACAGATGCCCAAGATAACTAGGTTCTGTATATTTCTGGGAGCTGGACAAACCACGACCTGCCTGGGTTTCAAACAGAGCCGGTTCATCTTGCATCTGTCAATATTTCTATCGTGGCACAAGCTGCAGTGGAGGCTTTTGTAAACTGCAGCTTAGAATTAGTAGCAGCTTAGAAGATAGTAGCATTTCTATCTGATAATGCAATGTATATGTGCAAAGCTTTCTCTGATGTGCTCCAAGAAATGATGCCCAATGCAATTCATGTCACCTGCAATGTTCACATCCTTTCTTTAGTAAGTGACATCTGGCGCATACATTTTCCTGGTGTGGATCTCCTGGGGTTCCTCTTTTAAAAAAGCGTTCCAACCTTGTCCAGGTCATAAGCTTTGATACAGTGAGTCCATTGCCAATGAAAGCAGGGATCTACATGCGACTGGCATTCCACCAGAGCCAGTGCTTACAGGGTGGAATTCGTGGTTTAAAGCAGTTTGTTACCACACCATGATTATGAAGTACTACCAGCAGTTTATGTGCGAGGATCTTGAAATCACACCCAGCACACGGTGTCTGCTTAAACTACATGATCTCTTAAGATAGTGCGACATTGAAGACCAAGTTAAGTTTGTGGTTGAAAATGTGATCCGGTTCATGGAGCTTCTGACATGGCTTGAAAGCCTGCAGGCTTTGATCCACCAAGCACACAACAAGCTGATGGGTATGATAAGTTGGGTTGAAGACATGGCATCACAGCAGCTTTCAAACTATCAATGTAAAAACCAGTGGAGACCAGAACTGTTCCAGGCAATAGCTGCAAAGTTGAATCAGTACTACGAGTATGATCAGTCACTACTACAACGATTTAAACAACCCACTGCCTCCTTTTTTTAGTTTTGTTTACATTTTTTACCCCAGTTGGGTGCCTTTTCTGAGTTTTGAGCCTCAGCTACTACAATCAGTCCCTGGATGGCAGGAAGAGCATGACAAGGAATGTGCTGCTTACATGTACTTTGTCAAAGGGTTCTAGATGCCTTTGACAATGACTGTTCTGGGAGTCTGCTTTTTATTGGTTTCCACATGTCTGCAACTTGGCAAAATGCTGCCTTACCGTTCCAACCAATTCAGTGGACACAGAATGTGCAATCTCAGTATATGAACAAGTGTTTATTATACTACAGAGACAGAAGATGTCAGCCACAACTGCCAGTGGATACTGCATGCTAGCCTTTAACAACTAACATGAATTGTTTCTATCAAGGTTAGCATTATTTAGTATTACTAAACTTTTGGTAGAATGCTAATAATAAATTATGATGATATTAGTTACAATTTTACGTTGTATATAAATTTATATACATATATTTCAATTTAGATTTAAATTTAACACTGAGATTTATAATGCAGTAATTTATTTGATATTTCCATGGACTTTGCTATTTAATTATGCCGCAGTTTTTGCCCCTCAGCCAATCAGCAGCAGGCAAGGCATGGGGCCAGTGGGGCCCCTCAGCCAATCAGCAGTAAAGAGAGGCTTGCTGTGAAAACACAGCAAAATTAGCTCCAGGCACTGTGAGCAGCCCACAAAAATCCCTTTGTCTCGCTGTGATTTAGGTAGGTCCCTAATCACTGATAATACTAATTGTTTATAAAAGGTGAGTGGTTTTAATTCTAATGAGCTGACCTAAGTCAGCAAATGAAAGACTACAAAGAATTTTTAATTCAAATTATTCAATCTATACATTTTGTTGTTTAACAGGAGAAGCTGTTGATGAATTAACTATATTCAATTGCAGTAGTATTTCAGTATTTCATTAAAATCATGACAGGAGATGTAAATCTAATACTCTGGCACTTTCTTGGCTGCTTTTCTCTGACCAATGAGGTTAAAATCTTGGTATTGCCCCTGTATGCAAAAGAGTGAAAGCTTGATATATCTTGGCATTCTTTGATGGCTTCTTTGCTTGCTTGAAAAAGATAAGATTAAAAGGCTAAGGTGAGATAAGAGCAATACAGGTGTGCTGTTAAAGTAGAAAAATGGAAGTAAAACATATCGTTTAATTGAAGGTATCCGTGCCCTAATATAATTTTGCTGGAGATGGAACACAGCTTTAATAGTTTAGTTGGCTTTAATTTTTAGGTGCAGTAATCCTTTCATTGACTCAACACCTTCACAGGCTGGTGCTGGTAACATTTTCAGATCGTGAATTTACACTTTGCTAATACATATGCAACAAGGATTTAATTGCCTTTGCTTTTATGGAAGAAACTCTCAGAACACTTTTTTTTAAGGATTGCCACTCTTTCTTCTATTCAGTCCATTTTTGCGTGATTCCTTTGATTTCCTTAAAGCAGTGGTTCTCAACCTATTTGCCATAGCAGGCCACACTTGCAGCTCTCAATGTGCTATGTCGGCTGCACCCCACAGCTGAGGGGCCCCCAGTTGCCAGGGCTATGGGACCAGGGTCTGCAGCCACCTGCATCAGTGCCTGAGCCCTGGCTACTGCCCACAGGAGGCAGCAGTTGCTGCAGCCGAAGTGGAGCTTAGAACCTGTCTCCCTCTAATGCTCCCCCCAGGCAGCACAGCTGGAGCGAAGCTTATGGGGAGGGGGCAGATGTGTGCTGCCCACTGCAGACTTGGGGCTCCCTGCCCTGCTTCGGGCTCCCCCTAGAGCCTCCATAGCCAAGCGAGCGGGACACAATGCCAGTGGACAGAGATGCTCAGTGCTGCTGCTGGGAGCCCCATGACAGTGTATTTCCCACAGGGTGAGTCACTCCCTGACATAGCGAGGGACCCCGGCGGCAGCAGTGGCGTGGAGTTGAGCCCCAGTTGGTGCCGGGCAGGCAGGGGGTGACTCATTGTGGCGATACAGCTGGTGTGGGGAAAATCTTCACTTTTTTTTTATTAACAGGATGTCACATGGGCAGTGTGCTAACATGCGGGATGTAGGTTGAGAACCACTGCCTTAAGGTTTAATAAGAGTTAAATTCCAGTTTTGTACAAGTCTCAAACACCTTCATTTCCTGTAGATTGTATAGAAAATATTTTTGTCTTCCAAATGTTTTTCTCAACATGAATAATTCTTAGAAATTTTCTTAAACTGAAAACACCACAAAATAATTTGTCATCCATTTTTGACTGTCTTTGGAGAGGGGAGCTTAGTTTTTCTGAACTTGGTAAGGAAGGTATCTGGCATTGTCAGGTAACTAATAAATTTCCCAAATTATAGTTTATATTTAAATGATGCCTTGAATTAGTAATCAGCGCTAGTACCACGTGGCTTTAACATATTTGTGAGTAAAACATCTTACAATTTTATGTAGTAGTGCTTTCAGGCAGTTCTGTGAAGTTTGCAGTTAACTATAAAACAATTGTAGACGAATACTTCATGGCTTTTGCTGCTTCTAAGCAATTAGTAACATAGCAAGCTAAGGGTTTTTTACAAGAATTTTGACAATTGTACACATTTTTCTTAAAGTTACGCAAAGACTTGAGCGTTCATCAAAGATTAGGGCAGGGGGCTTGACTCGATGATCCTCCGGGGTCCCTTCCAGCTCAAGTGTCTATGACTCTGTTTGTAATACTGCTGTTCCTAGAATTCTGTATGCGAGCTTAAGGGGAAGATTTTTTTTTTAAGATGAGAGAAGGCTCCTGGTTGAGCCTTTTTGATGTTGTAGAGCAACTAGTTTGGCATAACTTCATGCTGAGAGCCTAGAAAAAGGCTGTTTTTGCTTCCTATAACAGAAGGCGGTATCTTGCAACTCTTTGTAGCTGTTTATTGGATGACAGTAGAAATTTCCGAGTTCCTTTCTTAAGTGAACTCTTCACATAGTTTAATAACACAGATGTATATGAACTGCTAGTTATCAGCCCTCATGTATATATAGGTGCCTATGTATTTCAGCAAAATTAGTGAAGGTGCAGATAAGTTTGCAAGACCCTTCTAAAAAGTTATAATTGATTTAACAGACTTTTTGATCATAATACCTTTTTGTTAAGGTTTATGCCCTACAACTTTGGCTCTGAACATAAATTGCAAATTCTTGGCATTAATATATCTTTAAGTAATTTAGATAGATTAAAAATCTCATTAATATTATTCTTGAAACAGAGGCCACTGTTTCTCTCTGGCAGTAGTCAATACAAAGCAATGTTGTTGTAAGATAAGAGAAGGTAAACTGAATAATTTAACAAAGGCATTTAGTGTGTCTTTTCACTACTGAGATCATAGGTCAGATCTTATCTAAAGTTTGAGTGTGCTTAAGGTTACAGATCTGCTCTAACTGCTTAGAATACAGTGGGTCGCAATACCATGGCATGCATTTTATAGTAGTTGTGGGGGGGATAGGTTGTATATGTCCTTTTATAGTAGTTTACATTCTCTTTAAAAGGGAGCATCCAGGATAAATAGAGATGAAGCTAAATGATCTGAATTACCTTAATCTTTGCCTTGTCTCTTACTGGTATGCATCAGTGACTATTTAGGTAAATGAGGCTTCTTCAGCCAGCAGTTTTCTCATTCTTCCTGAAAAACTGTTTAAAGTTCCTCTGATGGCTGAGGTGCTTACGGTTGCCTATTCCTTCAAGCCAAAATGTGTAAACTGGACATTCCTTGCATGGATTTTTGAAAATTCTCTACAATATAAAATGTTATTCTCCGTCATTAGAGCAGCAAATTCATAGCTCCTTATTGAATTCCTGAATATCTCAGCTAGGGCTGAATAGTTGATGTAATTGGCAGTAAACAAGATGCAGTTTTTAGCTTCTAGATCATAGTTTCTCAACCTGTGCTATGTGTGCCCCTGTGGGTATGCGAGACACAGGGCAGGGGGTATGTGGGTACCCCAACACTCTCTCTCACCCTCTTTTTCCTCTGTCTCCCTCCCCTTCCTCCTCTCAACACTATGGCAAAAAATTTGGCCAGTAATAATTTGGTGTGCTATGCTTTGTACTGCATTGGGTCCAGCCCTCCTAGCTTTGGCCAATATCACCTCTAGCCCAAGTACATACTTGAGTTGTGCACTGCTGGTGTAAAAGGTGGCAACCCTACCTACACCCGATCAGATATCTGTCATATCATGGCCTGATATACACAGCCCTTCTTCCAACATATGGCACACATTAGTTTGGAAATATAACATCTGCTGGAAAATTGAGTGTTGGGGTACTTATTATCAGAAATTAGGGGGTACTTGCTAGTTAAAAGGTTGAGAAACACTGTTCTAGATCACCTGTTTGAATTTGGCCCAGATCCATAATGTCTGAAAGTGATTTTAATCTAATAGCTATTTGGCATATATTAATGTTCTCAGTTAGCTTTCTAGTGGCCAAATATCCTTGTAGGTCAGATATGAGGCATGTTACCAAGAGAGGCTGACTACCTTTGGTGATGGTGGTGGTGGTGGTTTTTATTTTATTTTGTTGGGGGTGGGTGGGAATTGTAAATTAAATGCATAGTTGAAAATCAGGTTATTTTGATAGCTAAATTGCAGATTCTAAATCCATATTTAGGTACTTGATTTTGAAAATATTGGCCTGTCCATCTAAACATGTATTCTATATGCATCTAAACTGAATTTCTATACGTAATAAGAATGACACAACTTTTCCACTTAGTAGTTTAAAATAATACTATCGAGAAAAGTCCATATTAGGTAACTGGGTACATAATGCAGTTGTTGCACATCTTGCATTTCCTCCTAAACCCTGACATTTACAAAGATTAGTTATTTAAAAATTCTTTAAAATAACACCAAGTTTACAAAAAATGTTTAAATGCAATTCTTGGCTACATACAAAGATTAAATAACAGTGGTAATTCAAATATTTAAGGTTAATCTCTCTATTAATAGTACATCTGCGGTAGGTAAAAACTAGAAAATTAATGTAAGCAGCTCTTGTGAAAGTAGGCTGGATTTATCAAGAATTTACTCTGAGGGCCTTAAAAAAAAGTGGCACAGAACTAGGACCAGGTTCTTGAGAACTGTTTCACATTTTTTGTCATGTTCCAGTCCTTGTCGGTCCCTGTCTAGTCAGTGTGCACTGGACAAGTCTTGCATATGAATGCCTGTTTACATTTGAGCGTTTCTTTCTTCCAGTCATTGGCAATGGAAGATGCAATGCTGCAGTGCCTGGCAGTTCTTCTGGGCTGCGTCAACTACTTAGACTCCTTTCTAAAGGTCTCCATGCCCTACACAGGCAGTACACATCTATCTCAATCTGAGTGATGAACCATCTCCAGTTATGTGCTTCACTTTACCATAAACAGATGAGTGTGCAGTGTTTAAGTTAGTATTTAATAAGAAGGCGCTAGAACCACCTTTTATATGAATCAAAATGTGGACTCTGATCTTATCTTTACTTATTGCCTAGGTGAGAGTAGGATTTACTGTATGCCTTCCATACTTGTTACGACTTGAACAAGGTACTAGTGGTTATATTTGCCTTTTGTACATACTATTTAAATATTAAACAAGAAAGTCTTATTGTTCTGGCCATTATGTTTAGAAACTTTAAATTTTATTTCTGTTTTATGCTGTATGTTACATGCTTTATTCTCATAGAACAGCATATTGTGTGATCCTGGTTACATTATGAGAGGCTGTAAAAAAAAACAACAAAAAACACAACCCATAAAAAAACCCAGCCTACCTTTATCAGATCTCCCATAACCTCAGCAAGTGATGGGAAGAGCTGTATCACTTTCAAGAATAGCACAGCTGCTTCAGAAGCTATGGTATGGGGCAGTAGAGCACTTCTGAAGAAAAAGTCCTCAGTGAGTAGTGAAACTCAAAAGTTTCTTTTTCCTAAGACCCATGACTGCCATAGGCCTTCTATCTGTTACCCTTAAAGGGAAGATTTGGTGGAAGCACCATGGAGTAACCTTGAAAAATTTCTTAGGCCTCACCCTTTTGTGAAAAGACAAAATTAGGCCTCAAGTCAAGGGATGCAATCATTTTAAGGTTTCCATAGCAATATTACTTACCCATATTGTGTATTTACTTTCCTGTGCACTATTAATAATTTGTCTAGTGTGAGTGCCATGTGTGGGTATCATAATGTTGCTATCAGAGCCCTTGCAGTTATGCTTCTTGACTGTTTACTTTTACAACTTCAACATTCCTCTGAATTTTTTAAAAGAAACTATTAATCTGTATTTCTGAATTAGGTGCTTGTGTTTTAAATGTAGTGTTCTGCATTTTGGATAACATATATAATCTGGCAAATACTACGTGGATGCAACGTGAACTCTTTAAGTTTTGACTCTCTCAACAAAAATATACTTGTAAACTTAAAATTGCTAGTTACCTATCTTTGTAAAGATCAGATATAAGGTTATGTTGAATATTTAAATTAAAAAATATTGAATTGTATTCAGTTGACTGCTGAAATGTATTAGTATTTTGTTCACTGGATGTCTTTATAGACCTGTGGGAGATGTAGATTTTTATGTTAGGCAAATCAATACAATATTTGTTGAAATAATATTCTGAACATTTATCTCTCATTTCCTCCTAGCTGGTGCAAGAGGCTATTTATTGCAGTTTCCCCGTCAGATAATATTTTTCGTATCCCATCAAGTGCTGGTTACCCAGACTTTGTTAAGCCTACTTACGCGTCTCTTAAAATCCTACTCAGCAAAGTACAGTAGTGGGCTGGCTTACTTGCGAAAACAGTCTGGTGAATTTAAATGCCTTTAAAAGACTATATTACAAACAAAAAAGAGAAGCCCTAAGATCCTAGATTAACCAAATGTATAGCTGCAAATAAAATAGATTTTATTTATAACAACGAACAGATTTTTTACTCATTTGGATCAGAGTTGAAACCGTTGGGGCTTTTGTGCTGCAGCAGTGTTAATCCTCAAGCAAGTATGGAAAAGTCATTCCTGTAGTAAAAGCACCCAACTCTGCTCTTGGCAGGTAAAGGTGGCAGTGTTTTTTTGACTCTCAGGGAGGGTGGGGGTATGAGTGTGTGTGTTATGTAAGGTAAGGTTATATATATGGAAACTATAAAACATGCAATCCTGAAGTTTCTTTGCAAACAGAATTCCAAGTGAAGTGAATGGGGATTTGATGCACAGAGGTCTTTTAAGGTAATCTTAGGGATTTGAGACATGTGTAGTTTTTTTTCTCTCTCCAAAAGTGTTCACTTTATAGCTGAGTTAAGAGTCTTCCAGATGTCTGTGTTTTGATTTTTGCACATTTTAAAAGCATGATTGCCTTAATGATTTTAGTTTCACATTTTGGCCCAGCAGTTGATTCCCGTTTAACTAGGGAAGGTCCAAGACCAGAATACATTGCATAGATTTACATCAGGAGGAGGAAAAAAGACCTTTGGAGTGCTGCTGTAGTCTAAATAGCTACAATTGTTGTAACTGATGGCAAGTCATTTTCAGTGCTTCTCCTATAGGATCACTTTATTTTAATCCTATTTCAGTAGCTGTGGTCATGTTCTCTCTAGATGTTAGAATCCTAGGATCTCCAGAGGCCATCTAGTCCAACCCCGTGCCTGAGGCAGGATCATCCCTATCCAAACCATCTGGAACAAAACATAATCTAAACTCTGAATAAGACTATCATCACACAGACCTAACACTCCAACCTGCCACAGGGGAAAGCAGGAGAGCCATGGCACCCAAAATCCTGCTTTTATGACACATTGTCAACATATGCTTAAGAAATCCCAGGTACAGGGCCATGGCCTCTGCTGTGAGGAAGGCATTTAACTGCATAGTCCATACCAATCTGATAATGGGGTAAATGTTAGCTCTCATAGGCCAGGACTTAAACTGCAGCTTGGAAATTGAACCACTTGCAAAATAAGCTAAAGAAAGAGAAGAAAGGGTGGACAAAAGGAAAGGTAGAGGAGCATTCATTAAGTTACAAAAGTAGCTCCAGTCCTTGACTAATCTGAGTTGATCAAAGCTTTGGCCTCCAAGCTTGGAATGGCAGGATGATCACATAGAAAAAGAAAAGTCAGTTAAACTTTAACTACAAGAACATTGTAATAAAATGACATATTTAGTGGCAATGTAGTTGGTTTGTGGGGTGAAGAGGCTTAATGGTCCTTACACCTGGCTACATGTGGAGATAACTATAGTGACAGAAGTTCAGAAAGCTAGAAGCCAATCCATGACCTTGTATAATCTGTATTTCCCTCTTGAAGAATGTTTGTAAACACTTCGCTGCTCTTGACTATATTAATGTGTAACATATGCATAATGTCTTTATGAATGAAAAATTTAAGATGTGCATGAAGAGAAGACTTCCTCTGAAATTTCATGAAATAGTTTGAAAGGGAGGCAAAATCCTAAGTGTTACAATATACTGTACACTGAATAATTAGATGGGTGAGCAGTAACATTGGGAGGGGTAACTCTAGTACAGGCTGCATGACAGATGCTATTTTAGCAGTAACACCAGCACGTCTTACTACTTCTTTTTCAGTAGGGTCAGAGACTACCTCCAGCTCCAGTTTCCTCTGAAATTTTTTGTACTCTGTGTTCTCACTGTCCTTGCTGCTAGCTGACTAGAGATCCTGTCAGCAGCTGTGAATATTGCCAGTGCTAGTCTCCCTTCAGATTCCTCTTCTTATTCCAAAATTATGCAATGAATGAACATTTATAGGTTTGCAAGTATGGTCAAAGCTTGAAAATGTTTGCAAAGTTTCTACCAGGTTGAAGATTTAGGGGTGCTGTCCTGGGTGAAAAAATGCCTTACATTTTTCTCCACAGATGGATTTTTACGTTAACAGATACCACTTCCAACCTCTTAAATATTTGTAATGTTGTCTGTCTCCAAACAAATTAGTATTTTTCCCAGTTAATTCTGCAGCCTTTCAATAATGTTTGTGGCCCTCTTATCTATAATGCTTAGTCCCCTTCACAGGATTTTCCCCCTGCTGATCTTCTGGATGTACCCATGGGCAACTGCTGCCGCCTTGGTCGGGGGGGGGCATGTGCCCCCTCTCCCCCAGCAACCAGTCAGCGGCCAGGGGGGCCAATCTCGCTGACTGGGGGAGGTCCCGTGCAGCTGATTATGAAGCAGCCAATCGCTGCAGCCACTTCTGGGAGCACCATGGCGCTCCCGCCCCCCCTCCAACACTTGGGAGGACTGGTGCTCCCACCTACCCCCCCTGCCCATCACCTAAGCAGCGAGTGTGGCCAGTCAGACCCCTTATACATTGGCAGTGGATGTACCCTCTATTTTCTCTCTTCTTTATGCTAAAAGGGTCAGTGTGGATGGCTTTTTTTCTTCCTACCTTTCTCTCTTAGAAGCCAGTGGCTTCTTTTCTTTTTCCTGGTTGATTAGATTTTTCAAGCTCTGTACATCGCTGTCTTTCATAGAGCAGGTTGAAGAATCATGCTGCATTCTAGAACTTTTAAAAAGCATCATTTTTAAGCTGTTCGTAGTGTTACCTTTCCTCATAGTTGTTAATGGGGGGAAAATTGACTTATTCTACATAGATAACTGCAGTTTTCAGAGGGAAATGTTAGTTCTGTGAGTTAGTCACAGTGACAGATAAGGCTTAAATTGGAAGCTTTGTTGCAACCTAACCTATGAAGTCATGATACATTTTTCTATGAAATTAGGTTAACATTGAATAACCTTTGAAAGTCACCTTGCACAAGGAACAGGAGCCACTTGTGACCCCGCTGTATTGGTCCTTGTACAGACATGTAGTGGTGTAGTCTCTGGTCAAAGGAGATTACAGTCTAGACCAGTTTCTCAACCTGCTTGCCATAGTGGGTGTATGCTCATCAGGCTGCAGGCTGAGAACCACTGGCCTAGACAAAACCACAGTACAGAAAGGCTGAAGTGATTTGTTCAAGATAACACACCAAGCCCATAGTAGAGCTGGTAATAAACCTCACCACTGTACCACACTTGCCTCTTTTGTGCATGACTTGACTTTTCATTGTGCTGTTTTTAAATTTCCCCCATAAATCAACGATCTGCTCAGGTCCCTTCCAACCCTACCAACTATGAATAACTGCTTGTACTACTATTGAAATGTTAGTATAATTTTCCCTGTAAGAACCATATTCTGGAATGAAAAAGGTTTTTTTATTCTGGGATAATTATTTTACAGACAGCAAATGTATCATTAGCATGTTCATGGTAAAGTGTAAGCAAGTAGATACTCTGCTTGAATGGTAGATTTCCATGGAGGGTTTTGCAAGGTTTCAGTACTATATGTTTTCTCTCACTTCTCTCCCAGATTAGCCTGTTTCATTGTGATTTTCTGTTAGTGGCCATTGAATATAGCCTTGCCCAAATTGGCTCTTCCATACTTATACAGGTGTGTCTCAGGCTAAGCATAGTGTAATTATGACTCTTAGGAAATATGGGTTTTTATTTTGTAGCGTTTGGTTCTGTTTCCTTCAAGTTAAACTTGAGGATCAGAAATAAAACTAAATTGTGAGCTAGGGCATTTATATTCTGACTGTTAGTCACATATACATAGCTTTGTAATGGCTTACAGAGTTAGCCACTTATTACAATTTAGTTATTTTGATGCCTACTTTGAAGTCTGGCCTCACCAGTTGTTTGTATGAAGTTGCTTGCTAATATGCCTGCTTGTTTCACTGACCCAGTTTTTTAATGGAAAGCAGTTCTGTAGACTTGAGAGGGTAAAAAATAAATTAATATCACATTTATTTTAAGTTTTTATTAAAAAGTAGCAGAGTAATCGCTACTATTATCACCCCTTTGCTCCTTGTCTGAATCACTTGTGTGATTTCAGTGCTCATTTTTTTTTGTTGCTTATACATTTTTTCCAGATGAGTCGATACAAAAATCCAAATAAGAGGAAAATTACATCTTAGGTGGCAGCTAATCTGTAAAGTAACTTTCAGGTTATGAAATTCTGACTAAAATAGCATAGTCTATTAATAATACATGTGAGGGAGGTTTTAATTTTAAGAGAGAGAGGCTAAATTTTCAAGCATGTAAAAATCATACAAACCTGTCTGCTCTGGTTCATGTTGCAATATATTTGAGACACAGAAATGATTAGGATAATGTATTAAATTCAGAGTTCCCTGTGACAGAAATAGAAAAGTTTTAAGATTTTTTTTCACACTTGAAATCTAAACTACATTTTTGTCACAGATTGCAAGTGGTCACGTGGTCATTTAAAAAAGGTGTGACTGGTTTTTCAAAGAAGCAAGGATTTTTCAAAGGAAGAGAAGACTGTCAGCTATCTTAAAGCCATCAGTGATTCTTATAAGTACCTCAAGCTGTGCTGGTCGTGGTATGGCCAGTGGGGCAGATCTGGCCTGTAGAAACATGTCATCTGGCCCTCAAGGCACCCCACAGCTACAGAAATTTGGTAGCAGGGAAACAGTGGCAGCATAATCTGCCACAGCTCTGGAAGCTGCAGCAATTAACACTGCCATTGCTCGCCCACCTCCAAATTTCTCCCCTAGGGAGCCCTGCCAGTCAGATGACATGGCCCCATGCTCCAGATAACATCGACCTGCAGTGTCATTCTGCTGCTGGATCTGGCATTCAGGGTTGCTCCATAGCCACATTTGGCACGTGAGGCCTGATCTGGTGCTCAGGGTCATATTCCGGGCACTGATCCACTCTGCAGTGATCAGGCCTGTGGACCAACCCCACCCATGGGATCTGCCTCTTGGAGCAGCCCTGTGGCAGTCTTTTGGCTGGCAAGGCCAGATAGATTGAGCACCATTGATTTAGAAGAATGCTGGGAAAAAGTTTAGATTCAAAATTAAGAGTTGTTTAAAGATATTAAGAATAATAAAAGTTATTAATGTTAATGCTAACATTCAGTTTTTCTAAAAAAAACCCAAAAACCTCATTTTTAAACATTAGTTACAACCCATGTGATTTCAACATTGTCTTTGTAACTGTGGTAAAATCACCACTTTCATACAAATTAATAGTGTTCTTGCTATGCCTCCATTTAGTTCTAAAGGCACATTGTTTGGGGAATTCAGTTTCCTAGATAGAAATTCACCTTGAAAATGCTCTACCAGTTAGTATGGCAGTGAAATTACTAGGAATTTCAAACTGAAACCAGCACACTGAAAAATACTTCCCAGAATTTGTAAAAACATCTTAAGAATCAATTGAAAAAATTACCAGAAAGAATAAGGAATCTGATAAATTGATGTAACAAGAATTGCCAATAACTTTTATGTATATATATAAAATTAAACCATAGCTAGATCATTTTATCTTTTTAAATGTTTTAAATAAATAGGTCACTTTTTTACCTATGCCTTTTATTGAATATGGCTAAAAGTGGATGGAGGATAAATGGTTCAGAGCTTTCCAAATCTATCATAGATGACTGCCAAATTATTTGAAAATACTAAAAGCCTGAGCAAAGATTTCCTTCACAATAAGAAATGTGGAGCCATTTGTGCTGCTATTGCTATGAAGTGTATGGTTACATGCCACATATTTGTTGATTTTTTTTTCTGTAGGAACTGAGAGAGATACATAACAAACAGCAACTTCAGAAGCAAAAGAGTTTAGAAGCAGAGAGGCTAAAACAGAAGGAACAAGAGCGGAAGACCGTAGAACTGGAAAAGCAAAAGGAAGCCCAAAGGTAATAGTTCTAGTTTATAGTAAACTACTTATGAGTACTTAGCACTTCACAAACAAGAAAGACTCTCTAACCCCAAGAATTTTATCTTAAATAACTAGCCTCCTAGTGTGTATATAACAATTTTATCTTAAATAACAAGCCCAGACCCATATACAAAACGGAGAGAAAATTCAGGCCTTGGAGACTGCAAACCTGAAAAGTTCATTTATTGCTATTTAATAGCAGCATTGGTAGGGAGTTTTAGGGAGAAAACTTGATGTGCTTCCATGCACCATTTTACTTAGTTATTTATTTATTTGATGATGATGTGACTTTTTTATACTGGTTGTAAAGAGATTTGTCATTTGAGGCAGTTTTGATTGTCCCAGGTTTTGACTCAGATCAGAACAAGAGCAGCACATATAGCCCTTCCAAGTGTCATTCCTGCTCCTTGACCAGTTGTAGAAATGCAGTGTTTGTTTACACTCTTTGTATGCTGGACTAGATCTGACGACTAGCTCTGAACAAAGAATTTCTGCTACAACCTTGGGAATCACTATTTAATACATATGATATGCAGACTAAAAGCCAGTTATCTTCCATGAGAGAGATTTTGTTACAGTAGTTATGAAAATGAAGCTCTCAGCACTTAAACTTATTTTATTGAAGTTCATCTGAAACCCAGTACATGCTGTAGTACGTTGGGAGTAGTGGCTTCTTATTCTTAAATGGTCAGGTGGTTATAACAAAGAACTGAAAGTAGGAAGTCTTAAATTTGAACATGTCCCATGGTGCATTGTTTGAGTGATCTGTGACAAGTGACTTGTGTTACTGCTTCCTCAGCCAAACCAATTTTTAAAACATTGTTTAAAAAAAATGTTTTTTGCAGAAACCCCTCCCAGTCACCTGACCCTTCCGCTTCTGGCCACTACTTTCCTTGCTGTAGCAGTCTGGGGGTGGGAAGGGGACACATTTAAGACAACCTTTCAATAACTAGATTCTACACCTGGAAAATTATAACAAATTTGTAAGTTTTCCGTATATAGGACCTAATTATTTGGGGGGGGTCACCTTAAATTCAGCGTCAACTTAGATTTAAGTAAATACAGTATTTAAAAATCTTTACATTCAAATTTATGGAGTCTACTAAGCACTCTTAAATAACTTAAAGCCTATGCCATTGTAAAAATCTTAAACATTGGTACTAGAAATGTTTGCAAAAGTTTCTGACTTTCTGTCAGAAAACATTAATTCTACAGAATGTGCAAATTATGTAGAAACGTATAATGGAAATCATGCAGTCTGCTACAGAGCCTGTGGTCCCAGGGAGCTGGGACTGAAAATCTAAAAAAAATCCATTTTAACTCTCTTCTAAAATATTTGGGTGGGTTTTTTGTTTTGTTTTTCTTCATTTATTGTCATTCCCATTGAAAAAGTCACTTCTGACTTTTTATTCTGATTCAGAACTATGCTGGTTCCCCTTTCTTAGCCCCTAAAGGTGGCAAATCCTGCAGCTCCTATGTTAAACTCTAAAGTTCAGTCTTGCAAACAACAGTTTACCGATTCATTTAATTTCCCACAGTCATATAATTATTAATCACTTGCTTGCCCCATCTTGCTTACATCACCAATAACCTTAATGCTGCCTTCTAAACCTTGCAGAAGTCTGCAGAAAGGTCAAACAGCGAGTGAATAGAACAGGATTGATAATATATCCATTGAATAATAGACTTGTATGTTTTCCTTATTCTAATCTTTCTTGCATTTCTGCAATGCAACACAGATGGGAACAAGGATGATTGAAAGGAGAAGGGAACAAAATCTGTTCTGAGGGAGCAAGAGAAGCTGAGTGAATGAGACTAAAAGAAAGTGGTTGTTTTTCAATGATGGATAAGAGCAATATACAAGAGAAAAGAATGGAATGAAGCTGGACAGAATGGGTTAGAGACTAGGTGAGAAAAAGCAGAGAATAGGAGAAGGAAATAAAGTAAAAAGGATTCAAATGACTCTTAGGTCAGTGGAATTTTTTTATAGTATCTGTGTTTCTGTATTATACTTAGGCAAAGACATCCCACATGAATATAGGGCAGAAGGATGGGATTTGGAGTGCTTTATTAAATTGCAATCAACCATGTATCTGTAGTAAAATAAAAGAAAACAATTTATACTCATCAATACATTGGCTCAACCCTTGGGCATATTCAGGGCTTGATGGTCACAACCAATTTCTTAAGTTTTGAGTAGTGTGATAGAACTTAGCTTTTGGGAGTAAGAAGAATGCAGACGTGATATTGGCAAATAAGAAATTTAGGTGAAGTCTGCTTCTACACTATGAATTCTGGTTTAAAGGCCAGATAATCAAATTCTGGGCACACACAAACAAATATTTTACAACCTTAAAGGAAGAGGGGGAGCTGCTGCTCAAAAGTGTGCGGCTGCTGTTATGTTACATTTGCACAATCCTGTAGTGATACAGTTAAGCTAAACAAACCACCTTAACTTTGACTCTGAACAAAGCAGGGTTAAAGTTGGAACATTTTTGTTGTGCTTGTGTCTCACTACAGAATCATGCAGATGTAGCAGTTTCATTGTAACAGCTTGGATTGGTTTCTGATAGGATTGTTATGCCCACCTTTACCCTCTGGCATTGTGGATTCTGTGTAATGCAGAGAGGGGCACAAACTGTCTTCTCCTCCTCTGCCCCATGGAATTTCTCCAGTTCTTGTGTCCTTTTTGTGCTGGGTCAAACTCTAACAAACTACCTTGCATGAGTGATTGCAGGGAGATATTTCCTATTGCTAGAAGTAGTGGACTGTTTTGATTTACGTGCTCATCAAAGGGACAAATCTTGCAGCTTCTGTATGAAGTGGTTATTCTCTGCTGCTTACATTAACAGTTGACTTTAAGATTGGATAGACTTAATCATGGGATTAAAAACTCCCAGCACCCCAGGAAAACCCTCTGTGAACAAACTCAGCATGTATAACATCATTAAATGATGCTTCATGCTGTCAAAAGATGGCTTTCCCTATTTATGTAGTGCAGTCTTAATAATACTATAACAAAACCGCTGAATAATTGATTCTAAGTCTACATGCCTTGCAAGGGAGCATACAGCTGAGGACAGATACAAATTAATATTTGAAGCAAATGGCTGAGAGGGCTGCGGCTTTATTAAATAAAGTTAAATGACATAAACCTGGCAGTAGAAAGATCTGGCAGAATTTCAGAGAAGAGGAGATAGTGTTGTTTTAACCATTCTAGGTCTTCAGCCTTACTCATACCAATGTACTGAAAGTGATACCAATTTTCACAATCCCCATAAGGCCTGGTGCTGTTACTGTTGAGGCCTATGATATGCCTACAGTCTAGCTGTCACAGTATGGGTTCAAATTCTGCACAGAAGGTTATAACATGTTTGTTGACTCGTCTCACCTTAGCACCTGCTGAGTGGTTCTGCTGACTAGGGGCATCAGCCTAGTAGCTGAACAGCAACTTTTGCCCGTTAGCAAGTATAACCCCATGTGCACATGCTCTGGTCCTTTTAATTGAGCAAGACACATACTGTACAGTAGGTCAAGTTCATAACTGCCACATGCAGGCCCATATTTCTTTCCTTTAAAAAATGAAATAAAAAGTATAACCTGGGAATAGGTCAGAGGAGAAAAATGATAAAGGTTTTATGCATCTGTTATGTTCTTGCAAGATTCCCTTTATCCACTGATCCTGGGGTAAACAGTGTTTTTGGCAAAGCATCACCCCTCCCCCTCCCCCCTTGCATCCATTGAGGCAAGGATGCACAAATAACATTTTACAGCTGGGCTGTGAAAATTTTGTGCCAGTTAGGCAAGACTGCTCTATATGAGGCGGTTGTCAGAGCAGGAATGTAATAGCGTCCATCTGCTGTCTGTAGCACTGGCCAGTTTGATGCTCGGTAGGGTGGCACTGGTATTGGATATTTGCTCATGAGAGGTGGCTGCCTGGTTCCCTTGCTTGGCCCCTTCATTGTGAAGCCACTTAAACACAGTATTTTATGTAGCTGGGATGAGGATTGTAATGTGCCTCTGATTATAACTGACGAAAAATCTGGGGTAGAATTCAATACTGAAAATATCCGGTCGTAGCTGTAGCTCTTATCTATAACAGATTAAATAAAAAGCATTTGTAGGCAAGTGAAAGTGATAACCATAGAACTGACTTAAATAATTCTGAATGTGCTGTTGTTTGGTCCTGGGTAGGAAAGGGATTTTCGAGAAGCAGTTTTTGCAGGACACTAAAGTTCCTAAATATAGGCTTCCAGACGTATGGATTTTGTGGATTTTTCCCTGCACACCTTCGCTCTTAGAATTACTTTTTTGTAGGTTACATTAATATTGCTGTGCAGCACTGTAGGAATAAAATACAGTATTTTTGAATCTGCAAATGCAGGGTCTGAAAGACTGGGATCTGCAGAAATCAGAGAAAGCCATATTTCTGATTCTCCTAATAATACCAGCTTAATACTAACTGTAAATGCAGATGTTTATGTAAATCTGTTTTGTCATAAAAGATGAGAGGCTAAGTAGGTTTGTCTCTGCTTTAACTTTGCTGTATGGAAAATGGAAGATCATGGCTCAGGTTGAGAGTAAAATCTTGCAGTTCCCCAAGAACTCTATGGCTATGTTTATATGCCCTTAGAATCCTTAGCATTGTGTAAGCAATAGGTTTGGATCCCACGGAGGTCAGTCTCTCCTGTAAAATACAACAGTATTGCCTTTTTTTGGTGAGAGTCATTACCAAGTTAGTTTCTGCTGCTGATCTCTACCAACAAGTCTGCCTTATTCTTTAGGATTCTTTCCAGCAGTCAGGTGGTATCATGGCTCTATTAATAGCTCTATTAATACTAATAGAAACATGGAAGCGCATAGAGAAAATATAGCTGTACAATTAGTTATCAAATCACAAGGACAGTTAAATATTAAGCTTGTTTCACTTTGCTTTAAAATTATCTTAATTGACAGACGAATCCAGGAACGGGATAAACAATGGCTTGATCGAGTTCAACAGGAGGAGGAACACCAGCGACAAAAAAAACTTCAGGAAGATGAAAAGCTAAAAAGGGAAGAAATAACCAAGAAGAAAGAAAGTGAGGAGAAGGGCAAGCAGGACATGCAAGAAAAGCTAAATAAGCTTTTCCAACAACATCAAGAGCCAGCCAAGCCAGCAGTCCAGGCTCCTTGGTCAAGTGCAGGTATGGAAAAGCAAAGAAATCCTATTGCATGTAGTTGATTAAACAACCTCCTGTCTTGTTTTCCCAAGTAACATGTCTTTATACCATGTACCCAAATCAGATTGCTATCTTGTTGTAATGAATGTGATTCAAGATGCAAATGCTAAACTCTGCATGATGGAGCTTTCACTTTCATTTCATGTTGGAGCTTTCACTCTACCTACAGGTATTGAACTTAGTAGAGATCATTTAGGGAGAACAGAAGTGACCTGACAGGAACCACAATGTAGATTGGAAAAGTGAATTTAGCAGCAGGGTGGGATTTGTCTCAAACAGAATATTATTTTTAAATATGAGTTAAAGGTGAAACATGGCAATATTTAAGTCAAAGCTGGGCTTTGGGAGAAAGTTTTTTATATGTTCATAAGGATCATTGGAGGTTCGGGCTGGAAGGGACCTCACAAGGTCATCTAGTCCAGCCTCCTGCTCAAGGCAGGATCATCCCTGACTTTAAACCATCCCAGCCAATTCTCTGTCCATCCTGCTCTCTCAAAAATTTCTAGAGAGAGAGATTCTAGAACTTCTCTTGATAGCCTCTTCCAATGCTTGACCACCTTCATAGTCAGAAAGTGCCTCTTAATTTCTAATATAAATTTCCTTTGCTGCAGCTTAAGGCCATTGCTCCTAGCCCCATGGTCATAGAAAAAAGTTGCTCTCCATCCTCTCTATAATCACCCTTAAGTTATTTGAAGACAATTAACAAATAACCCCTTCAGTATTCTCTTCTCCCAACTAAGTATCTGTAGTTCTTTCTGCCATTCCTCGTAAGCCATGTTTCCCAGGCCCCTTATTTATGTTGCTCTACATTTGACTCTTTAATCTATCACATCTTCCTTGAAGTGCAGTGCTCAAAACTGGATGCAGTATTCCAGGTGAGGCCTCACCAGTGCCAAATAGAGAAGAAGAAGCACTTCTTTTGGTTTTGCAAACAACACTCCTTTTGATACAACCCAGTATGCTTTTGACTTTTTTTGCAACAAGAGCACACTGTTGCTTACTGTGATAGGGGTCAGCTCGGCCCAGGCTGGCCATGCACCCCTACCTTCCCCTCTCTCCCCTCCCAGTGCTGCTGGCATGGGGGAAAAGCTGCCCCTCCCCCTCACCACTGCCGGGCTGTTCTTGCTGTAGCTGCCCAAACCCTGCATCCGGGCTGCCCTGTGGTTCCTCTCTGTTGCTGTCACCGCTGCCTCAGGGCAGTGGTGGTAGTGCAGAGGAGCTGCAGGGCAGCCCGGGCACGGGCTTTGGGGAGCTGCAGCAAGAACAGCTCAGCAGCGATATGGGGGAAGGGCTGCTTTTCCCCTACGCTGAGCAGCAGCTTCTGCCCAGCCGCTGCCACTGCTCAGTGTGGGTAGGCAGTACAGAGCAGGTGCATGATGCTCTGAGGTCAGGGTTGTGCCCATGGGTCCCTGCCAGTACCAGAGAGCTGGGCTGAGTGGTGGCAGCACACAGAAAGAGCCACCGTACCTGGGCTGGCTAGAAAGGCAGTTCAGCTGTGGAGCCACCCCAGCCCCACTGGATGCCCAGGGGGTGGTGGGACACACCATGGGCTGGACGGTGCTTGTGCCAGGCAGGACTGAGGGACCTTGTATGGTCCAGACAGAGACGTTCTGCAAGCCAGATCTGGCTTGCATGCTGTATTTTGCTTACCCAGCCCTAGGGTGTATCCAGTCTGGCCTTGCTGCCTCGAAGGCATCTAGCTTCCCTAAGTAATCCTTAACCTATTCTGTCATTACTTCAGGCTCTTCCTATCTTTCCTGCCAGCTGCACTTATCATTTGGTTGCTGATCCTGTTTGCAAAGACTGAAGTAAAAAGGCATTAAATACTTCAGCTTTCTCTACATCAGTCATAACTAGATTGTCTTCTGCAATCTGTGAGGGATAGTTTCTCTGGTCTTCCTTTTATTCTTGATGTACTTATAGACTCCCTTTCTATTTCCTTTTATATCCCTTGCCAATTTCATCTCAAATTATGCCTTGGCCTTCCTGATTTTTTCCCTGAACACCCATGTGATACTCTTTGCAGCAACCAAGAGCCAACTACAAAACTATCAGTTAGTACTAGCACATTGGGAGTGCAGTATTTGGTTACACATTTGGTTAGAAGGTGGTGTATGAGTTATATGTCCCTAAACTCTTATATCATTTCCAGTCTAGAAGTGATTTAAACTATAGCATTATATGCATTTAACAACTGCAGAAAGCAGAGGACATTTTTTGTGGTAGGGGAATCTGTGGGGTAGGGAGAGTTGGTTTAATGTCTTGTCTTTCTGTTTCTTTTCCTTTTACATTCTTCTCTCCCTTTTACCATGAGATTTCACACAGATGTGTGATTGATATATGTTTTCTTATAACAACACCTATATCACCTCTTATCTTACCTAACCTAATGCATATTTATTAGGTCACCTTATAACATCTTATGGTTTGCAGCAGTGTAAGCAGGTCACAAAGAAATCTGTTTTTTAAAAGTATTTGACAGACTACACAGCCATAATTTAATATGTGAACAGTGACCACTGAGTCTGGAACTTATTAATCAATTAACCCACTGTGTGCTTAATTAAAAATAAAACTTTGTGACAGGGTCTTTAATGATGCAGCTATTTTCTGTATAAACAGTTGTCTCCTTATGAAAACTGAAAGCATGTTAATATTTTAAGTAGCCAGAAAAAATAAGAAAGGAAGTTTAATTGCTTATTTCTCCTTCTGTAAAATGAGGATAGTGTTTGCTTTACCTCTCAGGAGCCTAGTGGAGATTGATTTGTTAACACTTTCCCTCTTGTTTGTTTACCTCAAATTTCTTTGGTGTTCAGCAAACATGATACTTTTCATTTTAATACTTTTTTTTCACTCTGTGTGTAGAAAAAGCTCCGCTAACCATTTCTGCTCAGGAGGATGTAAAAATAGTATATTATCGAGCATTGTATCCTTTTGAATCCAGGAGCCATGATGAAATCTCTATTCAGCCTGGTGACATTGTCATGGTAAGAAGGATGTATGACTCTTGGTGGAAAATATATATAGCTTTTTTATGTATCTACTTAGCCTTTTATACCAATGTAATTGGATTTTAATTTTGAAATTATATGTACAGGAGCTTTTGCAGGTTGTAAAGATTTGATGTTATTCCATATTCCCTCTGTGAGAAAAATGGTCAACTTCCATCAAGTTCACTGTAACATAGAGTAGTGTAGCTTATAACTGAACAAACCATCAATCTTAGTGTACAAACTGTTGTGTATCGATCTTAGTATGCCATCTGTTAATCAGCTTGGCTGTGAAGTTTTAAGTGTTTGTAGACAGGTTTCCCAATTCCTCAGCAAGACACTTGTTCTCAAAACAGATAAGTTCCATAATTAATATTGTCATCTTCAGTTTTGAGGATGGATTCTATATGTTGAAATCAGAACATTTTACTAAATCTAGTTGGAATTCTAAGTTGATCTAAAACTGATCCTGGAACTACTTTAATCTCCATATTAAAAATCAGCTATGTATGTGCACATGCGCGCGCGCGCGCACACACACACACACACACACACACACACACACACACACACAC
>NW_017728906.1:36070048-36121681 GCF_001723895.1 Crocodylus porosus
AATCAGCTATGTATGTGCACACACACACGCGCGCGCACACACACACACACACACACACACACACACACACACACACACGTTTGTTGGCATAATAGTCCAACATAGCTTTTTTGATTTAGATTCATTTGTAGAATAACTTTCCTTTTCCAGTGTTATTCCTTATGTTTTACTTTAAAATGGCAGATACGGTTCTTGCTGAACCACTTCAGGAGCTCACTTAAATTCAAAGATAAAATAAGGAAAATGTTAGTCTGAAAAATTAAAATTATGAGAGACTGAAAATTTGGTTGGAGAAAAATTATAATGTATCTTTTTTTAGTGGCAGTGCCTAGTGGTACTGAACCTGCCTAAAATATTCAGTTAGCTTTATATAACAAATTCATAGATGTTTGGGTCGGAAGGGACCTTAGCAGATCAAGTCCAAGCCCCTGCCCTGAGCAGGAAAGAGCACTGGAATACTTAAGATGTGTCCAAACCTGTTACTATAGTTATTAGATATTTAAGAAATTCACAACTCTAATGCAGTCATAACATCCTTGTGTCATTTTTCACTTCAAAATATTCTCATTGAAAATCTAGCTTGGTAAAAAGCATTTCACTGTTAGCTTCCCAGTTATATTAAGAACTATTGCACCCTAGCAAACTATTGACTTTGGGAAAAAAAACCAACTCTGTAATGTAGTAGCATATCTTAATAACTATCTAAAATGTATAAAAAAACCTATTTCTCCTCTTTGATTTACTTAACCATGTCACAATACATTGTGAATGACATCAAAATCCACCGTGAATATGAGAAAATACAAATGATTAAAAAAAAGACCCAAACCAATTTGGAGTGCAGTGGTTTGATAATTTTTGTAACCTAAAGATGTGAGGTTGGTAAGTCACTTGTCAAATGTGGTACATGGGGCTCCCTAGGTTATTGAGGAACTCTCCAATCATTTCTTTCCCAGGAAATAAAGTATCTTCTAGAAGCGCAAGCATGCTATGAGCTTTGCTTGAGGAAACCTAAGCACTAGTTAACAAAATGATTTGGGAGACAAACTGGAACTGAGGAAAATCAACATTTTGGAAAAATAAGAATTTGATTTTAGGGGGCACTTCTGGATTTCAAACAATGGTTTGGACTGTCTGAATTCCCCTTTTCAATGCCTTTAGACTTCACTTCTAGTTCATGATATACCAAAGAAAAACTGTACTCTGGCCCTTGCTTTTTTAAATTTTAAATAAAACTTTGACAATATTTAAACCTAAAATCTGATTCCGGTGGGATTTCTCTCCCACTCTGTAGTAATTGCTTAAATGAACTAAGCTTCGAAACACTAATACAAGTAAGTGACTTTTGTGAAATGTGTTATAATTCTGCCTTACTTTACATCATTGCTTTCCTGATGGAGGTTAAAAGGGAATGGGTAAGTGTGCTTGTATGACTATTAGGAAGTCTACACAATCTATTCATGCATTTTTTTTTAAGTATAACTTTGTTACATGTTTAGTTTACATGTGTGTTTAATTATCTAAGGTTAAATTATCAGACATACCAAACTCCCATTTTCCAGAGTAGCTTTGTCACTTAAGAGCTGGGATTTGGACTCCTCCATCATGTAGGCATTCTTAAACACGTATGTCCCTTTCTGTGCTGCTTAAGAGTTGTATGTCAGTCTTGTTTTTGGAGAACAGTGATTTGCAAGCTTATAGTCTAAGATGTATGTAAGATCACATATATGCCTGCCTAGTAACACAACTTAAATTCTTTAGTGAAATGTGAAGCTTATAATAGTTCTAAACCAGCCAGAGTGGTATAGAATAAGTCATCCATGTTCCTTTGACTATATGCAACAGGTTTTTTAAAAGCTAAACTTTTCTTCTAAAATGGCCTGCATCTTAAATTTGAATGAAAAAATTGTATGCACTGTAGATATATACTCTTGTTTTGTTTTCTTAATTTCAAAGTCAGACTTTCAGTGTGTTTTATGTTCAAGAATACCAAATATGCAAAGGAATATGCTAAGTTAGAACAACTGTCAGTGATCATTTTTAACATTGTCTGTGACTTGGCTTGTCCATGCTTCCTGGCAAGTCTACATTGGAGCAGCATCCAGCAACAACTCCAATGCTGCCTATGCTGTAACTGTTATGTTGAAAGGTACAGGTCAGGCTGATAGCGTAGACATGAGATATATTGTTTTTCACCATGTTCCTGAGACTTGTCCAGTCCTTGGGCATAAATAGGACTGTACTATGGCATGGAGACGTGGTTAAAACATGGTTGGACTCAGTATTGCTTCAGCTGTTCCATAGCTTGCAGGCACTTTATAGCAAAAGTGGAATACAAGTTTAAACCATGTAGGGAGTGTTGGTAGGGGTTTTTAATTTTTAGGGCATACACAGATCACTAAAAATTCAGATAGTCTTTCTACGTGCAGTCCTTCTACACCAGTGTCTGTCTGCTCTGTATAAATGTAGATGTATTCTTTGTGCTTTGCTCTGAAATTCGTGGATACACACTAATTATCTGCAATACTGTGATGGTATGTTATGAACGTGTAGTGGCCTACAGAATCTGTGTGGCATGATGGGAAAAGTTAAAGTTTTTTGAAGTACATTATCTCTATCTCTGTTATTTCTGTTGTTTAGCTTTTTAGTTTTTACTATATGTAGAAGCTTTGCACGTTTCTTAAACTTCCCACACAATTAGGCTTGAGACTACTATATATATGTATCAGGGCATAATAATAGTTGGGGTCTAGGCAGCCCCTCCTATTCCTCCTATTCTAGGCTTTCTCACAAATTCATAACCCCTAAACTTTTTTGAGTAGTGATCAATCTTTCCTGTGTCTGTAAATTGGATGTTAGCATGGCCAGGTTTGGAGGAGGGTAATTCTGTTCAAGGGGAAATATTGTTGGCATAAACCAACTTTGATATCTGAATGATTTTGGAATGAACTTAAAATAATTCCATGAAGCAAAGTTGGATTGTTGAATTGCCAAATTCATTGGCCTGGATAGCAGAGGAATGGAGAGACCAATTAGGAAGCTTCATTTCTGTCCCAAATCTAAAGTCATTTCATAGTGATGCATTGTAGGCTGTCATTATTTTTTTCTGATGATGGTGAAAAGAATGACTGTTCTCTATGTCATAGACCTGAACAGCAAAACCTGATGTGCTAGGCATAGTGTGTCCACACAGTTAAGAGCTTCTACCTGAAAGAGCTGACTTTCAGAGTAGTAGTAAAAGCCAATCTAGTATCAAAGTAAAATAGTAATACCAGTTTTTGGAAAAAGAGAGACCCAGTTTTGGCTGGAACAAAAGTCAGGTGAACAAAGATATATAATGGTGGTATTTGCTTCCAGTTTAACAGAATACTTTGTGAAACTTTGTTTTTATACCCTGAGTATTCCCGCTGCGAAGTTTTACATGAAGTAAGGTTTATAGTGAGTCAAAACCTCTTCCTAAAACACTTTGTATAGATTTGTGTTAATTCCAGCTGTTCTTTTTAATGTCTGATGTTAGTTAAGTTGGCGGTTTTGGAACGATCAGCTTCTTGTTGTGGAAGGTTTAAGAGTTGAAGCATATTTGAATTTTAAAATCCTTTCTACAGTAAATTAATTTTGCAGTAAATTTCTACAATAACTGTCCTTTGGATAGATGGGAAATGGAAAGGGAACAATGTCATACATAGGGACCTGCATGAAAAGCTAAACTGGATTGAAGAAATTAATCTTTTACATGCATGATTAGGCTGTTTTTTGAGAGAGCTTTTAATTCTATTGGATAGTGAAACCTTAAATAAGTTATTTAAAAATCAGAGTTATGCAAGAAGTTGTTGAAAATCTGACTGATAATCCTGTACTTGTGGTGCATTTTTAAGACGGCATCTTTTGTAGAATAAATGACCAATCATGACCTTTTATTGCTGACCCTGTATATCAGTGATTCTAGTTACTACCTTTGCAACTTTCTGGGAGTGCTACTGATATGCAGTTTGTATTGTTAAGCCTCACAAGTCAGGTACTGCTATTTACATTTCTTCCCCTTATTTGGCAAGATTCACCCTCTACTGCTGACCTTCCATTATAATGCCTTAGTGTCTCTACTGCAGTGAAAATGTTGTTCTGCACTGCAGCAAAGCCACACTGAACTGGTCAAGCATGTGGTCCATTTATTTCTGTTTTCCCTGTGAATTAATAGGGACAGAGGCACAAGACAGGACCAGCAGACAGGAGAAATAATTGACTGATTTGCACCAAAAGAAGTGTGGGATACACATTTCAGTAGCAGATGGGCAAAGAATCAGCACATGGCCTAAGGCAGTGCAGTCTAGCAGGAACAGGAGGGAGTAGTCCAGGGACAACTGCAGCCAGAAGCTTTAGTATTACAGATTGAGTAGTTTGTATGTAATACACCATTCCCACCCTGAATATAGAATAGTTTATTTACAGTGTCATCACAGGCTTTTCTGCAAAGAAGCTTTGCTGATAGATTAACAGTTTTAGCAGAACAGAAGTACATTGGTGTTATGATGGTCCCCTTAGATTCATCTGTATCAAACATTATTGCATGCTATTGTCGTGTAATATTGTCACAACCTAGTAAAACCTGCTAAAATCCCCCCTTGACTAATACGTGGAAAGGATCCTAGTTCTCTTTTGCTGCACTCAAGCCAATAGTGGAATACAATCCATGCTTTGATTTGGAGTTCTGATATGCTTTAAAGCAGTATTTCTCAACCCATGAGTTGCGGCCCAAAAGTGGGTCACATGTAAAAGGGTCATGAACAAACTTTAAAAATGGATTCTCGTTTAAAGGAGAAAAACATAGGAAACCGTGGCTTTTCCCTTGCAGACTGACAGTGTTGCAGCCTACAAGGGGCTGCTTGAGGCCGTCCCACCCCCACACACCCACCCAAATGGCATGGGACAGCTAAGGATGGAGGTGGATACCTCAAAGTTGTGGCCAGTTGACCACAGCCCAGTTTAACAATGCATTCAACAAGCAACCCAGGCAGGTAACTACTGATGCCTGACCTATTCTGGAAGCAGGAAAGACGGAGGAGGATATGGGACATCTGCCTCCAGTTCTCCTAACTTGAAGTTTACAGCCAAAACTTCTCAAGCTGTCTGTGACTTGACCAGCCTACTTGAAAATGAGGTCCTTGCAAATCTATTTATACAAGATTCTGCCAGGCTGTCTATCCTGGGTAGGCTTCCCTGTGAGCTCAATTTAAAAAAATGAAAGTGGGTTTCCCTACACATGCAATCTATGGACAAACTGCGTTTTTTCACATGGAAGGTGCTTGCACTCTAACTTTAAAATCTTTCCCCACTTCACCATGTTGTGACCAGCTTCTCTGTAAAGGCAGGCCTAGGACCTGCTGCCCTTGGACGTATTTTCTGTATTGGTGGATAGTGCTGACTAAAGAATCCCACTGTCTGTGTCAAAAAAGAGAAGTGATGGATGTGTTTTGTTTGTATCGGCTGAAAAATGAAAGCTGTCAAGTAATCATTGCCTAAAAATTTCAAGGGACAGAGATGGCAGGATTTGGATTAGTGCAGTGGGCAGCATCTACTTTCTTCCCTGTGGAGGTGTCTGAAACTTTTTTCCCCAGCAGCTAATCTTAATATCAGTTAGGGCTAACAGGAATTGTCCAGTGAAGAGAGAGCTCAGTGTTGCAGGTAACTTCAGGGGGTGACCTCTATTCCCGCAGGCCCCAGCCCTTCTGCATATGCCCTAACTGTAGTGCTCAGAATGTCTTATTTGGAGAAATGGTTCAAGAATAGATTTTTTCCCCTATAAAAGTAGCAGTGATGAAAGCATAAGACTCTATGTTGCTGTCGTTGTTATAGTTAAGTGACAACCTTTGGCAAGGATCCAGCCATGAATTTGTTTGGGGGTTTTTTATAAATAATTTTTCTTAATTGATTTAAGTTCAGGTAATATTAATGGTTTTATGTCAGGGACACTGCCCTGATCTGGTTTTACTGTGAATTATTGCATTTCAGTTTGAGACCATTGCCTAATTAAGCTGCCTTTTTACACTCTAGGCATGTGCTGTGCTCACCTCCGTTAATTGGGTATCTACCCTCACAAGCTCGCTGGTGCTCACTTGCTCAATGCTGTTCTGTTTCCAGTCTGAATTTCCTTCGTTACAAAAAAATCAGCTTATTGGACACAATAGAATTAGTTGCTCAGCTCTGTTGGCAACATTGTTAAAACAGATTAAGATAATTGCATCCACATACATTTTTTAGCAATGAATGAAACACTTCAATCGGTGTTTCTTGCATTTATGTTTAGATGAAACCACCTTTAACTGCTTGGGTAAAAAAAGCATAAATTTTTGTGGAACAAAACCACACCTAAAACCATTATCTGTTTACCTGCATCTGAAAAAACTTTCTGAAGTAGGCATAGCTTATTTTGGCAAGAATGCCTATGTATGCTTTTCATATCAACTTGTGTACTGAATTTGCAGTATCTTTCATCTCATCAAATTCTAAAAAATAGGGGAAAAAAATAGAAGAGGGCTTTTATAACTTCATCCTACTTCTGTGACATTCTTCCCATCCTCCCTATTGTTTTTGTGGCCTGTGGAGGAGCCAGCCGATGCCCAGTCATGCACATGGAAGAAGAGCCTGACTAGTAAAAGCTCAGAAGTTCTCTTCCATTTTTTTTCCATAGTGCATGAAGTGCCTGGCATATAAACAAGAACATTTCCTCATTTGCCCTTCCAGTGTTGACTAGCTGATAACATTTGTGAGTTACTGTCCCAGGTGCATCCTCTGTTGCCCAAAATGGTTGATTTCATATCATAGACTATTGTCTATTACTGTTGAAGCAGTAAATTAAGATTGTAGACTACAACTGAAAGCTTTCAGACTGTGAATATAAAACAATAAGGGAAGGTTAACAAAAATCTGGGGTTTGCCAGATTTTGTTACAGTAGTTGAAGTGACAGAATAGTGGCAAAAACAACTTGGTTTCATTATAGGTTGTGGCTCTTATCTGAGAAGAATTAAAGGAAGACTGTAGAAGAATAAACAGTTGTCTGCAAGGAAACATATATTTACTGCCAAAATAGTTTGCATAAATATATTAAGAAAAATAATGCTCTTTTTAGTGGCTTTATGAATGCTGATATTAAGTTGCTGTTTTTATTGTACTTTCTGAGGATGAAAAAAGGCTGTAGGACAACCCACTAAATAACAAATTTCCTGAAATGTCTGCTATACTACAGTAAGCTTTTCAGGAACAATTCTCTAAGCCCATATTTCATTCATTCTTTGGGATTTAAATAGGAAGTCTTTACTTACTAGGCAGGGTTTGAAAAGGACATGAACAAAATAACTGTAAAAATAGAGGGATTGGTTCTACTATAGTCTATCCATTACAAAGAATTACTAATTCAGTTAAAGTGGGGGTGTCAAACTCACCCAGGCTTACAGATTCTCCCCGCCTTCTGGATCTAGACTGGGCACTTTGTGCAGCACAATGCTGCTCCAGCCACCATGGGCCATTTTACAAGGCTTTGGAGCCGCTGCTGCCATAGCTGTTCTGCATGGCTCTGTGGCCACTCTGAAGCTGTGCTGCTTGTGGCAGCCACTCCAGTGCTCCAGGACGCAATCTGGATGGGGTCCTTGTGCGGCACACAAGACTGTCCAGAGCACTCTGCATGCTGCCTGTGGGTTACTCTAAGACCTGTGGGAAGCACGGGGGGCCAGGTGATATAGCTCTGGGGGCTGGATCTGGCTTGGGGGTTGGATGTTTGACACCCCTGGATTTAGGAAGAGTAACGCTTGCTAACTTTTGCCCAAATGAATCATTTACTTCTGTAACAGGGTGCAGTTTCACAGTAGTTAGAGAAACATAATCAGCTGAACAGGTGCTGGACTTTTTAAATAAACCACCCATTTTGTGTGTCATGTTTGTGATCGTTGTGTCTTAACATGCCTGCAGGTAGATGAAAGCCAAACTGGAGAACCAGGGTGGCTTGGAGGTGAACTGAAGGGAAAGACTGGATGGTTCCCTGCAAACTATGCAGAGAAAATACCTGATAATGAAGTCCCAGCTTCTGTTAAACCAGTACCTGACACTACAGCTGCACCTAAAGTTTCTGTGCGTGAAACTCCCACGTCTCTGGCAGCACCTGCTTCTACAGAATCTACTACAACCACTGCCAACAACTGGGCAGACTTCAGCTCAACGTATGTCGGGGGTGGGGGCGGGTAGTTGTGAGTAGCACTTGGGCTGAGATGAAGCTTGTTTTCAGGTAGTTAATCTGCATTAAGTTAAAATTCCTGATAATTCGCTCATCCTTTAGGATAAGAAGCAAGCAGACGGTTAACATGGCAAATAAGTTTCTGAGGACACTACAGATAACGTGTTTTAAAAGAATAAAGGATTGACCGTCTCTAGTAGGAGCTGCTTCTGTAACTCCTTTCTCCTTTGTTTTTAAGTAAAATATTTCACTCCTTCAGCAACAGGATACAAAGTTCAGAGAAAAAGACTTTCCGAGTAAAAGACATGCTTTCACTGTACCAGTCCGACAGATAAATACAAAAGGAAGTTTGTTACAAAGAAAACAGGCTCAGGGCAAAGCTGTTCTGGCCTTAGGGGAATAATGCATTTTTTAATGCCCTTGCATAAAATTAATGCAACAGAACATAAAAAAAAATCTTCAGCCCACGGTGCTTACTGCATATCATAATTGTATGACCCTTGGTACAATGAGGCTTTGTGTGAATGTGAGGCATTGCTGCAGTGTGTAGTGTAATATTACTATGCTTACTTGATTCTAAGATGTATTTTACCCCCATTTAACATGGGAGGGAAGCCCTTTGTCTTAGAATCCTGTACAAGGGCAGGGGGTGGCAGGCAGCTGTGGCAGCATGAGCTTCATCTCCTACTTGGGGTCAGGGCCATAGCTGCAGCTGCTTTCTGTCCTTGCCCCCATCCTACTGCCTCTGCACTCCACCATCTCGCCCTCGGTAGCTTCTTTCCCCCTTCTCCCCGCTGTACACAGCTTCTGCTCCCTCACCTGGACATTTTCTTCCTCCTTTACTTTTGCTGCATGCTGGAAGGCTCTGTCCATGCTGCAGCCTGGGGTAATGAGCCTGGCCCCAGCGTGGTCCCTAACAGTAGCACATAGCCTTGCACAGATGCTACAGGGGCTGGGGCCATGCTCAGTGACCCAGGCTGCAGCCTGGATGGAGCCTGCCAGCACAGAACAAGGGCAGGGTAGGGGGAGGTGGAGGAAGCAGAGGCTGGGAGGATGTGTGTGTGTGTGGGGGGGACATGTAGAAATATAAGGACCAAGGAAGCAGAAGGGGAAGCAACAGGAGAGGGAACAGAAGGGGAAGGGGGAACCTGAGGGTGCAGGGAGGCGGGCAGGGAACAGAGGTGGCAGAGAGCAAGCATAAGGAGGGAACAAGCTGCTTGACCTTCCAAACACCACCTGCTGCCCCCACTGCCTGCCCCCTGCAGCAGTGCAGGGGCTGAAATAAAGATGGGTCTCCGATAAGTAGATTCTATACATAGAAAATTATAACAAATTTATAAATTTTCCATGTATAGAATCAAATTATTGGCTGATCATCTTATATTCAAGGTCATCTTAAATTTCAGTAAATATTGTAAATGAATGGCACAAAAGCCAGGAACAAGAATTTCATGTAAAATGTAGATGTTTTCTGTATACTCTCAGGATGATTTGTTGCTTTTATTTTAACTCAATGTGTAAATTGAAGGTAGGATGACACTGAACTTTCTTTACTTTGGTTGAGTATTGTAAATATTCCTTTTTCCAAAGCACTGATAGTGAATGGAAACTTATATTTATGGGCTGGTTGATTATTTAAGATGATCCCATACATAGATTTAGCTAATCATAGAAGACTAAATAAAATCCATACATGTTAGAACCAGTTTCTGACCTAAAATGTGCCCAAGCACATTGAATCTTGGAATTCTTCCACCATTAAATCTGTTCTTTATATGACAGGCCCAACAGAGATCAGTTTTGTTCACTTTCAGGCCCAATCCAGTGGTTTTCAACCTGTGGTCTGCAGACCTATGGGAGTCTGCAGAGTGTCTAAGGATTCCACAAAAGATGACTATGATAAAATGAAAAGTATATGAATACTCACACTTACAGTTCAGAGGGGTCCATACCTCCATTTGAAATTTTTTAGGAGTCTGCAGATGAAAAAAGGTTGAAAACCACCAGCCTAGTCTACAGTGCAAGGTTTTTACCAGCAAAACTAGTCTATGATATTTCATAGATTTCATAGACATTAGGGCTGGAAGGGACCTCGGGAGATCATCGAGTCCAGCCCCCTGCCCAAAGGGCAGGAAGTCAGCTGGGGTCATAGGATCCCAGCAAGATAAGCATCCAATTTACTCTTGAAGGTGTTCAATGTAGGTGCTTGAACCACCTCCGCTGGCAGACTGTTCCAGACCTTGGGGGCTCGGACAGTAAAGAAATTCTTCCTTATGTCCAGCCTGAAACGGTCTTGCAGGAGTTTGTGACCGTTCGACCTCGTCATCCCTTGGGGCGCTCTGGTGAACAAACGTTCCCCCAGATCCTGGTGGTCACCCTTGATAAACTTACAGGTGGCCATCAGATCACCCCTGAGCCTGCGCTTTTCCAGGCTAAAGAGTCCCATGTCTCTCAGCCTGTTGTCGTAAGATCTGTTTTCCTGACCTCTGATCATGCGCGTGGCTCTCCTCTGGACTCTCTCAAGCTTCTCCACATCCTTTTTGAATTGTGGAGCCCAAAACTGGACGCAGTACTCCAGCTGCGGCCTCACCAAGGCCGAGTACAAGGGGAGAATGACGTCCCGGGATTTGCTCGAGAAGCATCTATGGATGCAAGCCAGCGTTTTGGTCGCTTTATTAGCTGCAGCATCGCATTGTAGGCTCATGTTCATATATTCATATATATTCATGTTCAACTGGCACAGCCTGGCATATGTTCATTTTCAACTGCATTACTAATGACACAGTCTGCTGGTGTAGTTATACCGGTTCCTGAAGCAATAGAAGTCTTGCATCAATATTTTTCTACCAGCACAGTGCTTGTTTGGATGCAGAAGTGGGTGTACTGGTAGAAACAAAAAATTAATAATGTTGGTTTCTTATTTTCAGGTGGCCAACTAGCACTAGCGAGAAACCAGAAACTGATAACTGGGATGCTTGGGCAACCCAACCATCTTTAACTGTTCCAAGTGCAGGGCAGCTGCGGCAAAGATCAGCCTTCACTCCAGCCACTGTAACTGGATCATCTCCTTCTCCTGTCCTGGGCCAAGTAAGTGGCTATAATTGTTCAAGAATAATACTTGTAGCATTTTAACTTTTCCAAATAATGTACAAACATGAAGCTTTCTTTGCAGCGTTTCTTTAATATGGGAAAATTATTTCAAAATGGAAAGAGGATCCAAAGTCTTACAGGAAAGGAGTGGCAAAATGCAGTTAGAAATTCCTGGAACTTCAATCCAAACCCTGTGTGCAGTCATTTAGACCCCAGTACCATCTTTTTCTTGCATACACCACACCCCAGAATATAATACACACCTTGTTTTTGAAAGGCAGGATGAAGGAAAAAAGATCTTTCCTTGTAACTGAGTGCATCTACCTGAGATACTAACTGTGCAGTAGCCTCATAACGCCGCATAGTAGCATGCTGGGCAAAAACTGTACTAATACGCTACTGCACGGGAAGTGTCACTAAAAACCTGTGCACTGGTGCTACTGTGCAATAGCACAAGTTGTTGTGCATTGATTCAATGCTTGGTTAACCAAGTACTAAATTTAATGCTCAGTAGCTATGGTGCATTATTGAACATGTAGATGCACCCATTGAGTAGCAGGAGATAGGGAGTAGAACTTGCTCACTGTGCTGTTTCCTGTGAGTCATGCACTGATTTTAGTTTAACTTTTGCTTTTATGACAGAAACTGTTCGTACTATATAACTGTTCTTCCATATAACATGCACTGAAATTTCCAGGAGTTGGGTTTGTTTTGTTTTTTTTGGTGGGGGGGAAGTATGTGTTGTATGCAAGGTAATAAGGTAATCCTGGTAGTCCTGGTCCATTTCCTTAACATTCTGAATTATGTTAGGTACTATAGCTCCATAAAGCAATTAGAATGCAGAAGAGCATAATGAATAAATTACAGCAAACATATACCCTTCACATACCCTTTGCTGCGAGGCTTCCTGGAAGCCATTTGTCAGTTAGGCTTGTTTTTTATTTGTAGAGGTTTATGACAGAAGTATAGTAAATGAGATAAAATATTTTTGTTGAAAACTACTATTCTTACAAAGTGTTTATAGCCTGTTCCCCTTAATAAGAATGGACATAAAAACTGGTAAATAGTATTAACATATTCTGTTCAGTGTAAAATGCATGTATTTTTAACTGGTCTATATGGTTTATTCATTTTGGGAAAAAAAACATTTTAATAGAGACTAAATGCACCTATAGGTGTTACTGCATTCATTTTTGGATACAGAATTATCTTTTTTTTTTTTTTTAAAGCAGCCTCCTTGCAGAAGGCACTTCCTAATTTACTGTTCTGTTCTCATCACTCTAGGGTGAAAAAGTAGAAGGGCTTCAAGCACAGGCTTTGTATCCTTGGAGAGCCAAGAAGGACAACCACCTTAATTTTAACAAAAATGATATCATAACAGTTCTGGAGCAGCAAGATATGTGGTGGTTTGGAGAGGTCCAAGGTCAAAAAGGATGGTTTCCTAAATCATATGTGAAGCTTATTTCAGGCCCAATAAGGAAGTCAACAAGGTATTTCAGTTTGGCTTTGTTAAAATTCACAAAAGGTTTGTTTAAACTTTAAAGTATTGAGATACACATATTTGTAGGCTACATTTTATAAAGTGTAAAGTTGATTTTGTTAAAATGAATTTTAGTTTTCTTGGCTTGTTTTTTTAAATGCCAGCTTGGGATATGAAGAGTGAGCTTAGCTTACAGTTCTGTTGATGTAGAAACGAGGATAGGATACAACTAATTTTCTTTTACCTGTTTTGACTAACAAAAATAGCAAAATCATATTTAAGCAAAAGCATTAAATAAATACTAGGGGGAAGAGCCACTGGCTAACATAGTGCCACTTTATATATAGTCACTTCAGGGGGAAAAAGGGTATTAAGAGGCACTATTTGATTTATGTAGACCAAATACAGAACCAAGCTTGAGAATTCTCCATACAACTGAAAAGTGATTGTTATTGTCAAAGATAGAACAGAATTGGTTGCAGTTTGTCTACTATAGAGGAGATTCAAACTTTACTTTTAGAGCACACTGCTTAGAAACTGGAAAAAGACATTGTGAAAGACTGCCATTGTTTCAGGCAGATTTTGATCTAGCAGAGTATGTAATATTAAAGCAAAATTCACATTGACAGTGAAAACTAGAAAGTAGAGGTGCACCAGCACATCGGTCTGATATTGGATCGGCACTGATAGAAAGAAAATTGACTATATTGGAAATTGGCCTGATGTGGCCGATAATTTGGCCAATAAATGTCCGTGTGGGCGCGGGACAGAGCCACAGCTCATCTGGGGGCTTGGGGGCGTGGGGGCGGCTCCCAACACTGCACGCCACTCCTCTGGCAGCTCTTGCTGCTTGTCTGAGAGGGCACAGGGGGAGGCGGTAACATGTGCGTCCAGATCTGCATGGGGCAAGCCAGTTGGGCTGCAGCTGTGGGCTGGGGCCATGCTGTGCTGCTATCATGGCAGGTGGCAGCGCGAGGAGGGAGCTATGGGGGTGCTATGGCAAACTTTGGGGTGGCTGAGGCCCCCCCTCATAGCCCCCTTCCCAGCACCGCTGCCACCCATCCCAAGTGCAGCACTGCAGCCTGCCTGGCCCACCCAGCACAGATCTGAGGGCACATGCTTCCTCCCCCCACGCCCTCCCAGACAAGCGACGGGAACTGCCATTCCTCCCAGATGAGCCGTGGCTCTATCCCGCGCCCATCCCGCCCTGGCTGCACAGCTCCTACCTCAGCCCCACTCCCTCCCTCACCGGTGGGGGGTGTTGTTCTGCCCCCCCACACCCCTTCCCTCTCCTTCCCCCTCCCCTTTTACCACAACAGACTTACCAGATGCACACAGCTGTATCAGAAATTGGATCAGTATCAGTTGATATGCTTCCTTAAAAATCGTCTATCAGTATCGGCCTCCAAAATCTCTGAGTGCACCCCCACTGGAAATGCATGTAGATTTTTCTGTTGAGAGGAGAGGGGATGAGAGCATGTTTGCATTTGTTCATATCATTCAGGCTCTTGTTATGCTGAAGTATTAAATAAAGACTTCGTCATCTTTCTTTTTCAAATTGATACTTGGTAGCTTAAAATGCATTGCAGGATATATGTATTAAGATAGTTTATATTTTACTAAATTTAGAGATGTTAATGCTTTAATTCTTCTCTCTTAAGCATGGATTCTGGTTCCTCAGAAAGTCCTGCTAGCTTAAAAAGAGTAGCATCACCAGCAGCAAAATCTACTATGTCAGGTGAAGGTAAGCATTAAAATTGATTGGTAGTAGTGTTGTTAATTTAAATAAATGTTTAATAGACCCAGTGGTAGTTGGTGGTACTATATACCTTGCAAAATCAGCTCCACTAATATTTAGAATATAATTTGAACTTACCCCCAAAATTATGATAACCTCCAAGAGGGTAACTATGAATATGTCCTGCATATAATGTTACTAATATACATAAAGTAATTTCAAATTATTTATAAAAACATTAATATTTGTCATACCATTTATAAGCATTCTGGAAATAACCCCCAATTTTGGTATGTTACTGGGCTTGGGAAGGGCACACCATCTGAAGATGTGTGAAGGATGTATATTTTTTTTAAATGAATATGCAGGCTTTAGGATAATCAAGGCTATTAATTTAATTCATTGCTTAGCTTCAAAAAACAGTGTCCCCTTTCAGAGTGTTTCTTTGAATACATTTAATCATTCAGTTACTGTGAGAGCATTGTTCCTATTTGAATATTGGGTAGATCAGGGGTGGCCAGAATGCAGCCTGCAGACCAGATCCAGCCTACCAAGAGATTTTCTCCAGTCCACAGTGGGTTCCTTAGCCCTGCCAGTGCAGTGAGTCACCTGGAGTGTGTGATGTGCAGCCACTTCTGCAGCCCCTAGGCGCACAGTGGGGCTGGGGCAGTGCAGCGGCTAGACTTGCTTCCCAGCAGTGGTGTTCCTTCCAGCTACCACTGCTAGTCTGTGCCATTGGTGGACTTGGTCTTGCTGCCCAGGCACTGCAGCCTGTCTGCCCCACACCCATCATTGAGAGCGCTGGATGGATTGGTTGGGCAGGGTCTCCATGGAGTCTGACCTGGGCCCCTGGCAGGCAGGGTGTGTGGCTGGACAGACGGGGCGGGGCTGGGACCAGGATCTTAAGGCAGGATTGGGAGTGGTGGCAGTGTGAGTCTAGTGCCCAGTGCAGAACCACGATTCGCTCCCTGCATGTCCCAGCAACGAATGCTGGTTCCATGGGAAAAGACATGTAGGGAGCAAATTATGGCTTTGCCATGGGCACTAGCCCTGCACTGTCATGGCCCTGTGATCCTGATTCTGGGCTCGGCCCTGCCTACCTGTCCTGTTCCTGGACCCTGCTCTCTGTCTACCCACAGCCCATCCCATCTGCCTGACCAAGTGCACCCTGCCGGCACAGGTCCCTGGCTAATCTCCATGGAGACCCTGAGATCTCTGAGTGATGACAGTGCAGGGCAGGGGCCCGGGGCAGAGGTGTGATCTGCTCCCTGCATTCCCTACCTGTGGAACTGGCACCCATGACAGGGGCATGCGAGGATTGGATTGTGGCTTTGTGCTGTCACTGCCCAGTATTATTGATCCTGGCCCCAGCCCTGCCCACCTATCCCACTCCTGGATGCTGCTACCTGCTTGCCAGTATCTGATCTGCCTGGCCAATTGCAGGGCAGAGCCACTTAGGGAGTCTTGGTGAGCTGTTGTAGGGGTGGGGAGTGCTGACTGGACCCATGACAGCTCGCCAAAACTCCCTAAGTGGCCCTCCAGCCCAAATAATTGCCCACCCCTGGTGTAGACAAATGCTATTGCTTTCTAAAAAGTGATGCTAAATCAATGCTTGTGCCCACCAAAAGGATAGGGTTAATGAAGATTCCTGAAATGTCATAAAAGTTTCAGTGCTATTTGTGTTGTCTTTATGTTTAATTCTGATCTCCCTGGACCATTAACTGTGTAGAATAATTAACAAGAAGGAATGACTTCATTAAGCTTTTTGAATTGCATACATATCGGTATTGACTAGGGCATGCAGGCCAAGTGCATGGGAAGACTTAAATAACAGACATCAACATGACACTGGGAAGGGACACTGCCTACCCTACCTCTCATGTCCTAGGTCAGTGGTCTCCAACTTTTTTATGGTGAAGATCACTTTTTGGCACCCAAGGATCTACTGCCTCTGCCCCCCCATTCCCCTGCATAAGCCACCCAGGTTCTGACCCCACTCACCTACCCTCAGACTGAGATCGACTGACAGAGGCTCCACAACTGACTGGTCGAGTGAGATTGACTGGTTGGTGATCAGTGTCCTAAATATTTACCCAGAATCAGCATAGAGGTTATAGGGCTTTCACTTTTTAATTGATGTCATGAGGTAGATCTTTTTTGGTGTACCCCTGGGACTCAGCTAAATTTTGAATTCTTTTTCACATGCAGATGGGGCAGAAGGGTACCAAAGAAGGACACAGAGCAAAGAATGAAAGCTTGGGGTGGGGCAGTAGTGTGTATGCGTGCGTATGTATGTGTGAATCAAAATTTACTCTATAAAATAGTAATATCTTAAGAGCAGCAGACCTTGCCACAACACTTTATATTTCTAACTAGAATTCTATATATGATTAAAAAAAATACTAGAAATTACTTCAGACAGTTTTAACACATTTACTTTTCTTGTAATAGCCTCTGTATTTTGCTACTGATAAGAATAATACAAAAATAAAAAGGAAAAACATTTATAAATTGTTGTGTTATGGAGAGTGAAATTGTACAAAGAGTCTAAAATGTGTTTGCTTTATTTTTTTTAACATTGTTAGAAAGCAAATGCCAAAATAACAAATACTGTCCCTCTGTTTGCCATATGGATTTAAGCGGAATGTGTCCTTAGTCATAACTTTGATAGTGTGCTGTTTGATTATCTGAGTACTTTTTAAGAATATATACTTTCAGTTATTAATTCTGAAAAAATGTGTTGTATGGAATTTGGTACCTTTGTGTCATCTTAGAGAAATTACAAGCTACTAGGGTGTGTGTGTGTGTATGAATATATGCTAGGTAGGAGATCTTAGAGAACAGTGTTTGCTCTACATTTGTTTGCTTTTCAGCAACAAAATTAAGCTTTTGGGTCTGAGTTAAAATCCAAACATATATAAGAATTGCAGGCTGCTGCAAGATTCTCATTCCCATTTTTTTTTTACCATGCTGGTCTCTGGATCTCATCACATAAGTGGAGTGTGTAATTTCCAGTGTTTTTTAGAGGATATTAGCTTTGGGAATCTGTTATGTATCTCTGCACATTGGTAGCATGCTCTTGGTTAGTCTAAGAATCATATTTACCCTCTTAACTATGAATCTTCTCTTTTTTTGCATTTGTCTGTGTCAGCCAGCCTATTTAATTGTTTTTTGCACTTGAATACTAAGTAGCTGACCATGTTTTAACAAAATAGTTTGTATTCCAGCTTTGTTGTAACATTTGCAAGCCATCTGTTGTGTAGGGTGTAATGAGATGTGCATTCTCTATACAAAGCTTCAATAATGAAAGAATTCATTGTACATGAGAGCCAAGCAACATATATAAAATTAAGACTATCTACAGATGGTCAGACTGAGGTTTTCTATCCCCAAGAATGAAAATGGTAATTCTCACCATACAGTTGAAGCCATAGAAAATATTCAGCTGAAACTTTTTTAAGAAAAAGAGTCTGTATACATTTTGATCATGTTGGTAGTTTGTGGATAGTTTAATTAAATGTACTAGAAGAAGGTTTTAACTGTGAAAACCTTTAAAGGAGTTTAATCCTGGAACAGTTCTAGTTTCAGAAATTAAATATTAAATCTCTTTTATGAAGAAAAAAATGATGTTTTAGCATGAAATATTGCCCACACAGAAGCTTTAGGAAAGAAAACGGTAAACTAACTTGTAGATTGGTGACTCTCCAGCAGGGTGCCATGAGCAACTTTTAAGGGAGCCTTGAGAGGCCTTGCAATATTAAATGTGCAAACACTGACACACAATTCACAATATAAATGCAGATATTTCTAATAGTATAAAAAACCCTGTGACTTGTTGTGGTTTTTCTGAGTTCTTTGCAACAGAAAGTTTGCTCTGTTATTTTCCTGTAGTCAAGAAAGAAGTGAAAACTAAGAGCTGGCACTTTCAGAGGGGTACCTTGAGTCTAAAAAGGCTGAGAACCACTGCCGTCAACAGACGGTATTACATTATGATTCTTCTTTCAAAAGGTAGGGTTTACAAATTATACTGATCAAGCTTTTCCCCTTTTTTTTCTAACTGTTTTCCTTCTCCAGAATACATTGCTATGTACACTTACGAGAGTTCAGAACAAGGAGACTTAACCTTTCAACAAGGAGATCTGATTCTTGTGACAAAGAAAGATGGTGACTGGTGGACAGGAACATTGGGTGATAAATCAGGAGTCTTTCCTTCTAATTATGTGAGACTCAAAGATTCAGAGGTAAAGAGATTTTTGACATGTGATAAGATCTCTCCCTTTCCATGTTCCATTTGTGCTTTTTATTGTCTTGAAATGTGTAATTTCAAATCAGAAAAAAAATCTTCATATGATTGTTTTACAACTTTATTAAACATAGAGAAAAAAACATGGTTATAAGCCTTCTATATAAATTGCCACTCCTATATCACTTACTTAGTTTGAAGTGTCCCACGCGGTAGTCCTTTAGAGCCAAATCAGAGGTGTGGTTTTACATTTAACACTAAAGAGAAGGGCAATAAAATATAACTTTTGTGTGTTTTGTGGGGATATCCAAACAAACTAAACTGCTTCTCACTGCAAGATCTTTTAGCAGTGTCTCAGCTATTTGAGAATACGGTTTCAGTCAATCAGTGGAAGTTAGCTCAGGATCTCATATCACTGTCTGAGAAAACTGTCATTCATCACAAGATGAGAAATGTAGTGCAGTTCTTTTCTACTTTGTTAAATAAGATGATAATATGATCAAGTCTTTAAAAATGAGTTGTTGAAGCTAGGCTTCTACATTCTTATTTGTATTAGATTTGGGTACCTAGTAAGGATTTTGAGAACCTAAGACTGTACCTACACGAGCATGGATATTTGGTTCCCTGGGGACAACTAGTAACAACCTTGTGCCACTGCTAGTTGTCCCCAGGAATCCCCTGTGCCATGTGCCCTCTGGTGCATGGCAGGTTACCCTGAGTGGGGTAGAGGAGGCTGAGGCCAGCACTGGGCTGGTCCCGGCAGCCTTACTTGGGGTCCTTCTGGGGCTTCAGCAGCAGCGATCAAGCCACTTGGAGCCCGGCTAGTAGCTGGACCTTGGCTCTGGCCAGCCTGGCTCTGGTTTTGAGCAGTGCATGCTTCCCCTGCATGTGCTACTCCGCTTTTTTTGGCCACGTCTGCATTTTTTGATGCCCAGATGTGTCTGCAGTGCCACATACTGCACAGCCATGCTTGTCTGGACACAGCCTAAGTTTATGTATTTATTTTTTCAAGTCTTGGCTTCTATATTTGTGAGTTCCAGCTTTCTTTGCTGACTGTGCATCTGCAGTATTGGAGCTTGTATATGGCTATAGTTCATTTTTCAGTTCGGGGAAACATGTATAATACAATACTTAAATGATCAGAAAAAGTTCTACTCTGTTATGGCAAAATACTGCACAGCTATGTAATTTTTGCTCCATCCACTAAAACAGTGCAGTTCATTTTCAGGGATACAAAACAGGATGATGGGCCCTATTCGGGTGCAACTAGTGGACAGGCACCAGTATTCCATAAATGAAGCTGTAACATCAAATAGGGTCTCCTAATCCTGTATCCTATTGGCATTCCCAGTTCCTTCTAATAGCATACAACCTTGCTTTAGAAGGGGGTGAGAGCTTCAGGTCCATTTTAAATGGATGTGTAATTCTGTCCTCCTCAGGCTTTCTTTGCATTTCTCCCAATTTCAGTCATAGTAAGGATTCACAGGAAGTTCACCTGGGATTCAGGTGCAGCTTGGTTGAGGAAATTTTGGATTTCAGAAACCACTCTCTACAACAACCAATAAGTGTATTACTGTGTCCAGATACGCTCAGAATTACAACAATATCTTGCTTCCCAATGCATACATTTGCTGTTTTGGTGTAGAAGTGAGCAGGCTACCAATGTCAAAAGAGCTTGTTGAAAATCTAAAAAAGCCTCTGATGAGCATGTCAGGACCATTGTACCCTTCCATAACTTGGGGTTTTGATACTCTAGACTACCTTCGTGTGTTAATTTCAGGGCTGTTAATGGGATCTTTTGTTTATCTGAGCATATCAGCAGCTCCCAGTTCATATGCATTCTCAATTCTCTCATCCTTTCTGCATTCTCTCACCCAGTGGTGACTATGAATCTATTACAATCTATGAATATTTACCTTAGAGAAACTGGTTCTTCAAGATGTTGTCCATAACTATAATATATCATGACCCAACCTCCACTACTCCATTTCTGCTACTGTGGAACCTGTTAAAATCACAATTCTGTGCGACAAAGGAGCTGAGAGGTGGTTGAAACCTCCCAGCTTGTAAACCTGGAGTTGGAGGCATAAGGATGCTTAGTGCCCATGTGCTTTTATCAGTGACATTGCTGACTAAGATCTGTTTTGAATGCACAGGTATATGGGCATGTTTATGAAGAACACTTGAAGGGGTGGCTGCAGGGAATTTTGGGGTGGCTGTAACCCATAGCCATCCCTCCTAGTACCACTGTGTCCTGCTCAGCCCCCTCACCAGAAAGAAGCTGGTGCAGCCCCTGGCCCCAGGTCTGCAGCAGGCAGCCCACCCTTGCCCCACACACAAATCTAGAGGGCACATGCCTTCCACAGGGGTGTGTGCAGCAGTGGGGAGCTCTTCCCCCTCTCGACGAGCCGCCCATGGCTCCATCCCACTCACATAGTCACATTCACTGCCCTGACTGGGCACCCCCTGCCCCAGCCTCTTCCCCACTCCCTCCCTCACTGTGAGGACCTTGATCTGGCCCCTCCCATGCTCCTCCCCCTCTCAGATTTACCAGCCAGATGCTGCTCTCCAAGCTGCAGGGCTGCATTCCTATAAATCAGCTATCAGCTATCATATTGGCCAATATGGCTGGTTAATAATCGGCCATCAGTATCAGTCAAGAAAATCTTTATTGGTGCACCCCTACTGATTTCTTTCTGTGATAAATTGGCAGCCTCTGTGAAAGGGAGGAGAGTAGTGGATGTGATATACCTTGACCCATAACTCATCTTAGAGAGATAATGAAAGACTTCTTTGGGTATGATGATTTACCTCTGGAAGAAGTTTCAGAACTGGGATAAGAGCAATACAAAAGTAGCTGTTTCTAACTTGTTCCTTGGACCTATTTTAAGATCTCAATTAGTGTTACTCTTTCAAAACAGTTTGAAATATACACTCCAGAGATTTTTGCAGTTGCAATTAAAAAACTACATAATTTGAGAAACGTTGGTATTTGCAATCCATGAGGGCAGAAAGGATATGTCTGTGTATGGGAGGGAGGTGTTATAGATGCCCACAAAATTTACAATATCAAATCAGCTATTTTTGTGATGTGCCTTTTTTAATCCTCACTTACCGTTACAGATAGATGGATTGTTGTTACAGATGCTGAGAATTATTGAGGATAGAGTCTGGTTGAGAGAGTTACTAATTATTCAGATCCTTGTTTTGCAAACTGTCCCAAAATCATTTAGCATACCATAGCAATAAATATATGAATGTATACAAATCATATTTTTCCCTCTTTTAAGGTCCCTGGAACTGCTGGAAAGACGGGAAGTTTAGGAAAGAAACCTGGTAAGTTATTGAATATGGCAGCAGTTTTGTTTTTAAATGGTATTATTTGCTTCTTAACTAGATTTTAAATTTCCCTTTTAAGTATTTAGTGAGTTCATGCTGATTTTTCACTCTGCTACTTTTAGTCATTTACATTCTTGAGACTGTTGCCTGCTATTTTAGGATTTTGTAAAGATTCACCATTGTACTTTTTAAATGGTTATTGTTTCAGAAATACAGTTGTCTGAAGTGAATGCACACTTGCAAATTGATGGTAATAGGAGATCCCTAGCTGAAATTCGCTCCCTGTCTAGGTTATGGCCTTCTTTCTGGGATACTGTATAACTTGCTGCAGAGCTGAGGGGTGGCCCTGCATATGTCTAAGCATGGAGGTTTCAGCAGTTTTTTTGTAACTTACCTCTAACTGTCCACCCAAGAGGAAGTAAACATTTTGGTGAGGTGGTTGGGGTGTTTTCACTACTTACCCAGTCTTTCTGCTGCTCCTGTATTTACAGTATTCTTGGCAGAAACTGTTAATAGGGAAATAGAAATAGCTGCTTCCTGAATTTGCAGAAGCAATGCAAGAGCCAAAGGAGAAATGATGTGAAGGAGTTTATTCAGGGAAGGATATTGTGCCCTTATACTATATAGGTGCACTACTGGCAGGGGGCCAACTTTTTTCTGGTTTAATACAATTTGGAATTCTTCTCATATGTCCAACATTCAGTAATAATAAAGAATACATTCTGAATGTTACAGAGCTATTTCTTTATTTTCTGAAAACATTCTGTGAAGAGCTTTAACTTCCTGCTTCTCTATAACGTGCAGTAGCTGAATGGTGAGCTTCACAGAGTGAAGCCAACAGCCATCGGCTGTTCTCCTCCTAGGACTCTTTCGCCTATTGCCATTTTCCAACTGACTAAAAAAAATGTTTCTTACACCCTGCTGTTTTCACGTCTCATAAGCTGTGCCTGGAGACCACGTGCAGCCCTGAAGTCTCCCCCTTTTCATCAGTCACCAAGCATCAACCTCTCCCTTTGGACTCTATGCCTTTCCAGCTGCCCTTCCCTTCCTCCTTAGCAGCTTCTCCCTTTTATCCTCTCTCCTTTATATTTAAATATGCCATTGTTCTCCACAATCTCAAGTCCTTGCTGTCAGTCTCTTCATTCTGAATATCTTGTTTTACTCGTTTCGAATACTTTTGATTCTCTGCTCTCACCCCTGCCCATTCCTCCCCCACCTTGTATTTCTATAATCCATTGTTTCCACTTTAAGTTTGTACTAAACTCTTACTGGTCAGAAACACATGCTCTCTCTTTTATTCTTTGTGTCTCAGTTTATTTGCTAACTTCAAAATGTCTCTTCTGCCTGCATGATGCCTCTTATGATTTTTCCTTTTTTTCTGTAAATACTTTGCTCCTTTTCCGTAAGTTCCCAGCCCCAAGTCTTTCTGTCTCCCCACACTGCCCCAGTGAAATGTCATTCAGATTCATAGCTTCTCTAATTCTCAGTTCTGTATCCTTGGTTCTTAGACATGCCCCTCTACCACTGGTTACCTCCTGCTGTTTTATGCAGAAACACATCTGCAAATATGTGGGTATGACCTCTCTTGTGGAGTCTCCCATTTCTGGTGTGTTAGAGAAGTTAAGCCTTCCCAAGACTGATTGTTCCATGCAGAAGTGGCTATCTGTGCAAACAACATGCAGACAAGGCTATCAAGAATTGTTAAATTATATATTAAATACCTGCTTCCTCATAAATCCTGCCTGTTCCCTTCTAAGATATTCATTTCCTGTCTGCTTCCCATTAGAACCTTTTTCATGCATTGCTTATTTCACATCTTTACTATTGCAACCCTTCCGTTGTGGCTTTTCCAAAACTTCCTTATCCCTTTGTGAAGTTTGTCCAAATTAGTGTCATAAAAATATTCCTTGTAAAATGCAATGGTTGTGTTTAATATCTCCCTGCCTTTCATTGCTATCTTATTACCTTGGCTTAAAGCTCTTTCTTTGTTCTTGTGTTCAACACTCTGTGAAACTTCTATCCCCTTTCTATCTCTCTCATGTCCACAATGTTCTATTGGGACTATTCAACTATTCTCGTCGTTTTGTTATGTTGTTGGGAATGCTTTGGAGCAGTATCTTTGACTTTTGTGCCTCCACAGACTTGAATAGTAGAAACTAAAGTAAAAAATAAAAACCAATCTGATGACAAAAAGTATATAATGGACCTACTGGGCTAATGGCACATGACACAGTAAATATTGCATAATAACTTAGGATATGGTTCCATGGTTTCGGGTTAGGAGTAAATGGCAGATTTTCTTTCTCTCACATTAACAGAAATTGCCCAAGTTATTGCCTCTTACACAGCAACGGGTCCTGAACAACTTACCCTTGCTCCTGGTCAACTTATTCTTATCAGAAAGAAGAATCCAGGTGGATGGTGGGAAGGAGAACTTCAGGTTAGTGACTTCTTTTGGTTTTATGAAATTGTTTATCCAAATCTTCTAATGTAGTCATCCTTCTGAAGTATAAAATGTCATTACTAATTGTTCATCTGAGATATTACATGTTAACTTATTTACAAAAATACACATTCACACATCCGCTCTTATGGAAATATATCACCAGTGGTAAAAACAAGGCCTTTTGCTATACTGTAGGTCAGTGGCTCCCAACCTCAGGTCGCAACCCAAATCAGGGTTGCTGGAGGTCTGCCACTCACTCCGCCCCTCCTGCCTGCAGGGCTCTCACTGTCGCTGCCCCCCATGATCCCGGCCTGGCCCAGGCTGTGCTGGCACCGCTTGGTATGAGTGAGTCAGCGGTGGGGGTTGTGACCTGGATTTAGAGTCATGGCAAAAAAACATTGGGAGCCACTGCTATAGGTAATAGAAAGATGCAAGATGCAAAAAGAGATTTTTTTTTTTTAGTCAAATCTGTTTTCTCAGATAGTCTTGCTCAGTTTCCTTTGGTCTGAATGGGCATTCTAAACTTTTCTTTTCTTTCTTCCATTGGGAAAATTAGTCAGTCTGCAGTCCAATAGTTAGGGTGAGGTTCACAAATAGATGTAAGTGTGGTAATACAGAGCATTCTAGTGCCTAGGAGTGTGACAACCAAATCTGGGAATGGAATTCATAAGCCCAAGTTGGGTGTCTAAAAACATGCCTTCACTACAGACTTGTTGTTTCAGGCAGTGACACCCTCAAATATACTGTACTGCTCTGAGCTACCTCCTGAACCAGAAGCACTGTAACCATTTTCCCATAGCTCTGCTGAGTGACATGGCTAATTAGCTCACCTGCAGCCAAGTTTTGATGTGGGCAGGTATCTCTGCATCCACCCCAAGCCCACAGGTCAGGAAGTTCATAACTAAATTTTCCACCTTTCAGGAAAATGCTCTAGTCACCATCTGGCTACAAGCTAGTCTGGGAATAGGCACTGTCCATTCAAATCTGGCCACTGTGCAGATAGGTGTGAAAGATTCATGAGGCCAAAGAAAGAGCAAGAAAGAAGATGACTTTCTAGCACACTTGAGGAAGATACACCTGTGGAAGTGGAGAGTCCTCAGGGTTTGATCCCTGTCCCCAGTGCTGTTTATTCATTTTACCCAAGCCCATTCTAATGCAAAATACATCAGCAGTCCCTGGAGCAGGGACCAAAACTCATGCTTTGAATGAAAGTGCCAGCACATGCTGAGTTCAGTGCTTCCAGTGTATATTAGACATGCTTGGAGCGTGCCTCTACTGTATTGGGCCCTTTGGGGGATGTAGTCACAATGAATCCAAAAGACCGTAATCCATGAGAGAGGAGTAGACATACTGCTGAACTGTAGATGCCTATGTAGGTTTTCTGACACAAACAGGCACCTGGAGAGTCTCAGGAGCCCAAGGCAGTTTGGCAGGGCTTCTGTGAATAGTTCCTTAGGTGGAAGCAAATGTCCAGAGTCCCATTTTAGACAACGAAGTTCTTTTGTGAATCTTATCTTTAATTTTTTCCATCTGTCCTTTCTTCACCATTAATCTCCTCAGTAAGTAAATCAAGAGCTAGCTGACCATGTGATATAGAATGACTCTCTGACATGCAATGTTGGCATAGTTTTATCTATCACATGTATTTCGTATATTCTAAACACTAATAGTTTAAGCCATTGAAGAGAATGGAGCAGTTACAAATCTCTGAAACAGCTGATCGATGCATCTCACTTTAGGAAGAAGAGGAACAGTTTTAAATGTATCACTCATTGCTCCATTGGACTTAGACCAAAAATTAAGCATGATTAAGCCATCTTTTTAAAGGAAAAAATTTAAGCAAACTGTAATTAGAAATAGATCTTATAATTTCAATCTAAAAGAAAACTCAAGAGACTATATCCTATATTTATTTTAAAAAGAATCTTCACAGCTGGCTTTAGAAGTGTTTGTCACTATTTCAGGTTTTTCACTTAATGAATGGGACTGTGTCTCAGTGGGGACTATCATTTTAATGAGCCTTTCCAGCAGGAGCACAGTTTAATGCAAGAGAAGGGAAAATGAGTTAGTGCTATCAAAAGAAAGTATTAAATGTTAGAAAAATATTGAAGTTATTTAAAAATAATAAATATCCTTAATAAAATATTGCTAAAATAAGCAAGTATATGTAAAGAGGTCTCTGAAACTTTGTCTCAGTGAATCTTAGTACAAAGCTAACGTCTCAAGGTGAAACGTGTTTGTGGTGAAGGTGTCACCCAGAATAGCAAAATTACATTATTTCTGTTGTTCACCCATTTGAAATAATTCAAATCTAAATATTTTCCCCTGCAAAACCCATTCTCAGGTTCAGTCACTGTGCAGTTTCAACAGCTTGGTATGTCACTCTTATTTTATAACTTAAAAAATGCAACCTAAGTATATTGCTTCTAATTAAAAATTGTCCTAAAAGTATAGAAAAAACAAGAACAATCACAGTCATTAGCTAAGAGGCTGAGTAAGTGTTGAAAAAAACATTTGATCGCTATTGTGTGCAGACAAAAGAAAGCAAACAGTGTAGAATTGATATGCAAGTAAAGAGAGATATTGGTCTGAAGTCAGGCAGAAGGCAGGGCAGGGTGGCTTGCCCTACCTCAGTATGCAAGTATCCGGTATTAAACATTATGTTGTGTTAGGCTTACAGAAGTGTTAAAGAATTACTTACACATTAATAACAGACTTCAGATCAAATTTAAAAAGAAACTGGATTAAGTTGGTGATAAAGATGTAATACTGCATAGATGGCTGCTTTTACTAGAATGCACTAGATTTTTTGTTTCCGATACACTTTTAGCAGAAAACTTTGGCATATTGGAAAGTTTTTATTTTTTTCTAAGAAAAAGAAGAACTATTTTGGAAAAACAAAGAAAAAACAGTAATACTAAGCAGTTGTCACTATGACAGTGGATTTCAGAAAAGTTTAGAATTAGAAAAAACTTTTATGTTCAGACTCCTCCTTCATTTCGTTCGTGGTATCAAGAGCTGCTTTGATAAAATAACACAGCTATTTATACATGCTACAGAAACAGTGGGTCTGTCTGATCCCTCATCCTGATTGTAGCCAATTCCAGAAGTTTGGGGAAGGTGTGAGAACACTGTGGTAGGCAGATGTGTAATTTGCCCCAGGGTTAAATCTTGTCCTAGTCTCCAGTTTTTAAACTAGGGTAAACCAAGAACTATAGGATTTAACATCCCTTTCCAAACTTTTGCTTGCATTAATAACTCTGAATATTCTGGATATCCATATACCATTCCACTTCTTTTGTGAATCTTATGAGGATGCTTTTGTTTTATAAACATCCAATTTTGATATCTGAACTAAAACATTGAACACTTCTTCTGTCTCAGCACTGGTCAAAATTTTGGAGAAATCAGTAAATCTCCATGCATCATATGTTTCTTATACTGTATCTGGAGTTGGTTAGCTCAGTAGTGCTCAAATGCCTGGCCCCACAAGCCAGATGAGTGGCTCAGGGTGGATCCAGTGCAGGGTTAGAGGTGGACTGCTAGAAGGACATGGACTCTTTGCAAAGAGTCCAGGGCAGGGCAGCAAAAATGATCAGAGGTCTGAGAAGCAAGACTTATGAGGAAAGGCTGAAAGAACTAGGGTTATTTATCGTAGAAAAAAGAAGACTGAGGGAGGTCTGGGTATTTGATAACAGTCTTCCATTCCTGAAGAATGATTACGGAGATAAGGGGGATGGACTTTTCTTTATAGCTGTAGGAGACAGGGCTAGGAACAATGTCCTCAAGCTGCTGCAGGGAAAATTAGGTTGGGGATTAGGAGGAACTTTCTGACTGAAGTCAAGCATTGGAACAGGCTACCTGAAGAAATTGTAGAATCCTCTTCCTTGGAAACTTTCAGAAGCAGGTTGGATAGACACTTGGCTGGGATGGTTTAGCCAGGAATGGTCCTGTCTTGAGCAGGGGGCTGGACTAGATGACCGTATGTGATCCCTTCCAGCCCAACTTTCCTATGATTTTATGGGGAAATCACTGTTTCCTAAATAGAAAAAGGACAAATTAGTAGCAAAAAAAAATGTTGAGAATCTGAAAGATTGCTTCTCACAGTGGAAGGCCAAATAATATTACATTCTGAATACAAAATTAGCTGTTTTCCTCCTTTTAAAAATAATTTGGTCTGTTTTTGAAGGAGTCAGTGTACCTTCAAACAATAATTCAAACGTAGGCTGAGTTCACATGTGTAAATAATCTTAAAAGAATTATTTTTTTACTAGGCTCGAGGGAAAAAGCGACAGATAGGATGGTTTCCTGCTAACTATGTAAAACTTTTAAGCCCTGGTACCAGTAAAACTACGCCAACCGAGCCACCTAAATCAACAGCATTACCTTCAGGTGAGTAATGTGGCAGTGTCCTCAAAATGTGTTTGTGTACTTTGTATAGGTGAGAACTGAATGTTTCTAGAGAATTAACAGCCATTATAACAGTTGCTTGGGTTTCAGGTTCCCTTTCAAAATGTTTTGATCGTTAATTTGTACATTTGGAGAATGTTTTCTCATTTCTATATTTGGTCATATGATGGTGTAGGGAGAGAGGGCCAGTTGAGTTAACATTGAATATGTTTGACTATCTTGTTTCAAGACTAGAAAAGGATGTATGACTGGTAACCAAAGAAGGGAATGAGTGGTATATTAGAGACCCAGCACAAGCAGTAATAAACCATACTTCCAAATGTGTTGCAGGACCAGATCTAGGATTGAAAAGAAAGTCCATTTTTGATGACCCTTCAGTCTCTTATCTCACAACTAAGCTTTACCGTCTGGATGATAAATTTTCAAATTAACCATGAATAAAAAATGTGGAAATATACACTGATCCTGAGCATGACTTCTGTCTTGGTTTTCTGCTTTCCAGTATCTAAGGAAAAATAGTCATAAGGTTCAAATGCCAGAGTACCCAGATTATGAAATTATAATGGAATACTGAGGTACTCACAATTCAGATCTAGCCCCAGTAAGCCATGGTTGAAAGATATCCAATGTATTCAGCAACCCAGGTTAAAAAGTACAAAGTAAGTCTTATTTCAGTTCATGGTGTAAGCAAGTGACTGAATCAGAGAAGCCCGTGTCACAGATGACACTGATTGGCTCCCTAATTGGTAGGTTTCCGGAGAAGCAAAAGATCAACTGGACTTAAGATTGTATTCTCTCTCACTACTGTTGGCAGCATGGAGATGATAGGGGGTTTTTGTATTACAGGGCTGACAGCCTGCAACCTTTGTTAAGCACTAAGAAATCTTTTATGCAAAACAGGATATTATTTACCTGATGTTATCCACATCATAAACAGAATTGTAATACTTCTTCAAATCAGAAGAAGCTGTTTCCTCTTTTGTATTACTGGTGACCTCTTTATCATGTGGCCTGACTAGTAGATGAGCTTTTAAGAGGTGTCTTCAAAGGAGGAAGTCTGAGGTACGGTGTAACAGAACAAAACGTGAAGGTTTTCTGTATAAAGGTTTTATGTATATGTGGGGAGTAAGCTGTATATTGGGAAATAGCCACAGAGTAAAGAAGTAGCTGGGGGTAGTAAGTGAAAGAGAGGATGGGACAGAGGGGTCTTATAAATTGCTGTAAAAGCATCATGTCTAGAGTTTGAAGGGAAAGAACAATTAGAGGCTGGTAACATTAAATGATTTTTATGTAACTGTATTTTCTTTCTGCTTCTGCTACCCCCCTATTTTTCTGTTATATTTTTTTTCCTGGTTTTGTCACAGCGTAATGCAGACTGCATGATTTTGGACAGCATTTTAAAGTCTCCTGCATGGATTTTTCTGCGTGTTGGTACTTGGAAGTTCTCTCCATTTCCCACTGCTCCTTTCCAAACCTATCAAGAGCTGTATTTTTTTTCTAACTTTAGGGAAACAATAGGACTTTCCCTTTAAAGCCTGTCTATGCCATTCCCATACTGCTAAAAGTAAGAATCTTCTTTCCAGCCTTCCCCTTATTTAAATAATTGCATGTTGTTTTCATAGTGTGTGTGGCTTGTGCTGATCTGGAGAGAATTGCAGAGGAATGTGGATTCTGATTCAAACTGACATATCAGATATATCATAGAGTACCACTGAGCCCACAGAAGGCTTTTTAACAGCAGCTGTGGTTAGAACAGGTTTATTCCTTTTTGATAGTTCTCCATTGCTTTTGGAGCTGTCACAGCCAGGAATGTGATTGCAGTTGGGTGCATTCTTATGGGCATCCTGGATGGGGTTAGGGTGTATTCAGAACTCCATTAACAAACTTCAGAGTGGTGTCATGGGATCAACTAGCATCAGTCCTCCACGGTCCATCCTTGTGCTTAAGGATTCACATTAGCTGCTGTAGCTGATGAAGGGATTGAGGGTCCAATCCAAGCCCGTGTTTTATAGAATAGTTTAGAATCCCAGTGGATGCTCTTTCTCTAAATTCTGGCGATACTGATTGACGACACCAGGTTTCAATATGCCTAAAATAAAATAAGACTAATTTTTTCCAGATGGAGATGAATGATGTAAATGAAGGAACTATCACACATTAACTTTTAAAATAGGTATGGCGTGGCTTATGTAGCTAAATATTTTTTCCCTTTATTTACCATTTATAATATATTGTTAATCTGTTCCAAGACACTCATGAGAATTTTGTAGCTCAGTCTTACAAATCCTTGAAGCAGAGTGTGAGGCTCCAGTTCTAATGCGGTTACTCTAATCTTTTCAGTGCTGAGCTACTTAAGAGTAGATGTGCTGTACATCATGAACGTCTTAAAAGCATGCTTGTTAACCTTGGCGAGGCCAGCCAAACTCAGATTTTGTTTAGGTGTATGCAGCTTAAGTTGGGACAAATAGGCTAAGTACAGACAGTGAAAAAGCCTGAGATTGAATCGATTCAGTCTTTGCAGGTTAGTTTAAATTGCAGAGCTTAAATTGAAACAGAAGTCAACAGACATTTATGAAATGCAGCCAGGTGCCTGCAGTGAGCAGCTCAGGCCAGAAGCCGGGGAGCACTAGAGCATGGCTCTCTGGCACATAGCCAACAGAGGTTGTGTGTTTGCTTCCTATTCCTGCTGCCCTCAAGATGTCTGGGATTTGTAATACAAAATCACAACAGCAGGACTCTACAGTGTTGCTCATTATGTCCACTTCCTGCTTCCAGGTGCTTCTGGGAACTGTAGTCCACAGTCATAGCCAGCAGTAAGTATGAGTGGGGGAAGGGGTGTTTAACACCCCTCCCTGGCCCTAGACCCCAGCTGGGGTTTGCTGGGGGGCGGGCAGTCCCACCCTGCTTGCAGACTGGGCTAAATCCCCAGCCAGGCTTGCCCCCCCCAGTTACCTTTTTCTGTTTGCAAGGACCTAAATGCTGTATCTGTAATATATCAATTTTTTGCTGAAATATGTGCATTTCCACACTGTAAAAATGTAAAATAGCTTAAAAAATCTGATTTTCATTAAGAGTAAAAGGCAAAGAAATAACTAAAAAATGATAAAATTACAAGTCGTTTGAAAAATGTAAATACCCCAAACAGAGAGCAGCTATTTAGAACTGTCCAAATGAGTATACTGGATTGAAATTAAGGCTGAATATCATAGATGTTTCCTGACAGCAAGATCGGGCAATGTACCAAAATCCCCACTGCTTGGAACACAGATCACAAGAGAAAAAAAAGAGAGAGGCTTTTATTTTTTGCTAACAACATCGCCCTGCCTGACTCAGAGAATGAGGGAGGAAAGCTAGAAAACTGGCCAATTGTAACTGCACAAAGCCCACTGTGATCTAATAGCTGCTCAGATATAACGAGCTTCATGATAAGAAAGTAATAATACTTACTGGAGGCAACAATCCTACAGTGGAACAAGGATGGGTTGAATGACTTCTTTTTTCTCCTGTCTGATTTTTCATATTGAAAACTTCTCCATGGGCCTTAATGCTTCAATAATGTATGATAGAGCTGAGGTGAGATGGAGGTTTTCTCCCCCTTCGTGACAGGGTATTTCCAAAAGGAGTCTCTATGGTAGAAGTGGAGCTTAGAAATCAAATGCCTACAGTTATATGTCATCTGACCAGTTCTAGCAGAAAAAGTAGGCATCTTAAAACTGGAGAAGATCCAAAATGTGTGGGATTTTGCCCCCGTAAAAAACAGTACATCTTTTGTGAATGAAATAAATATAAAACTGGAAAGAGATGGCTGTAGAAAGCTAGTATTGAATCTGAAGGTAATTTGAGTTTCTGAAAGGGACCTTGAAGTTTCAGGCCATCTCTCTTTTTTTGAGTATTTTCTGAAAGAAGAATTATTGCACAAGGCAATTACAGCTACCTAAGCTGACTACTTACAGATAATTTTATATTTTACTAAAATGTTGCCAGTGCCACAGATCTGTTCATTTATCTTACAGTGTGCCAAGTAATTGGCATGTATGACTACACTGCACAGAATGATGATGAACTGGCATTCAATAAAGGCCAGATCATAAATGTCCTTAACAAGGAAGACCCAGACTGGTGGAAAGGAGAAGTGAATGGACAAGTGGGTCTCTTCCCCTCCAACTATGTGAAGCTGACAACAGATATGGACCCCAGCCAGCAATGTAAGTGCCCCTGCTTACTCTCTTACTGTTACTGCTTATGTAGTATCTTAAAAAGAAACATGCAGCATTGCTGTGATTCTGCTGCGGTTTGCAGAACTCAAAGCTTCGCCACTGCTGCACTTGCCAGTCTCTTTGAAGACCTTCTGTAATGCAAACCTTATTTTGTGTTTGGTTTTTCTTAGTTCCATTCCCTTTGTGGCATGTTCCCTTTTATCATTTTTGCACCATGCTGTTTACATGCCTGACTCATTTTCCTAGCTTGAATTTTGCTCATTGTTTTGTTTTGCTTATGTGTTGTTTTCCTCCTTTTTCTAGGAATCATATGTTGTCCATCCCCCACTCAGGCTTGAAAGTCCTCAAAGAGACCCACTATCCCATATCACTGCCCAGAGGGATGATGGGAGATGCAGCCTTGATCATGTGACTTCCAGCATGATCATCTACTGCCTTCTGAGTAGAAGAACACACTGCAGAGCAGTTTACCTCATTTTACATTAGTTGCATGTAATCACAATGTTTGAGTTAATTATCTACAGATATAGAAGCAAAATTACAAAAAAATTTTTTTAAAAATTACACAGGATAGTGGGTCCTTTTGTGGCTTTCATAGTTACTGAACTAATTTTTCCACCTTTGCACAGGTGCTTTCAGTAGTTTTAAAATTATTTTTAAATGTATATTTTAGCCTTTTAAAGGAAAAGTATAAATTAAGTTTCTTCATTGCAATTTTGTTCTTGCAAAAAGACCCACTATCAAGGAATGCTGCATGTGCTATTAAAATTGTTCCAAATGTCCATAAATCTGAGACTTTATGTATCTTTTTATTGTCCACTTGTCTGGTGTTGTCAGTATGTCTTGTTTTGTTTTTTTCTCCTATAAACAGAAGAACAGAAGGAAATAGATCAGTTTTTAAAGAACTTAAAATGTGCCCAATAACAGAAAAGGTCTTTTGTACCTTGTGGTTCTTATATTGTATGTATCAGGTGTTCCTAGTTGAGTGTGTAATTCATTGTGGACAGAAGAAATTAACTTCCTTCCAGTGCAACAGATGCTATCCTTGCATAGTGTTGTTATCCTTACTACATTACATTTTATTTTGCACAGTTACATGTAGCTGCAAATAATAAGAAAACATTTGTTTGTGTTTGTCTCAGATTTGTTTGGGTTTCTTTTTTGTTGTTGTTGTTTTGCATTTTCATATCAGAAAACAGTAGGATACTACATTCATGTGGTATGCGAGAAAGAATTAACCTGATTTTTTTTCAACCTGTTACATGAAGTTTTATTACCATTTTTACTTTTTGCGACTATGGAACAACATTTTATGAACAAGTAATTATCCTGACAAGAAAGAATGTATAGAAATATCTCCCTGCAATTAATTTCCAATGTTTACATTTTTTTAACTAGACTGTGGAATTTATACAAATTAATATTAAATGGAGCTTACAGTCAAGTTTATGTAGTAAATGTGCTGTAGCCTACTCCATGTTTGTCTTTCAAATATTAGTTACAAGCTCTTGAAATGCCAGGTGCTCTTGGCACAGAAAATCTCCCCATGCCTCAAGCACAATATAGCAGTTTACTAATTATTTTAACATTTATAGTTGTGTTCTGTTTATGTATTCTTTTTATTCCTAAAATTCATTCTGGCGGTGTTGTAGAGTTCCTTTTCCCCATCCATGTGGTGCAAAGAACAAGTGAAGCTCCTTATTCAATTGCACTTCAGTATTTTCATTGATATGAATGTAAAATATATAAATATATAAAACCTGCAGCTTTAACAACTGTAATACAGCCTTTACAATTAGTTACATGTATAGATAATTAAATTCTTCATATAAAAGCTAGATGAAAATGTGTTGTCTTGTTGCTATGTACAAACAGAATTCACCAAGTGGCATTTGCGCATGTGACAAATTCATTGTACGGAATAGTCTAAAGCCCTGCTTCAGATGCAGAAGATGATTAGTATTGTTTCACTGAGATTGTTCATAATTTATCACAACTTCTCAAGCCTGGTTCTTGACTTTCAGTGCTTGCTAAATATTAAACTGAAATCACTTGGTATGATTTCTCCACACTGTTATCATAAATCTCACATTGACTCACAAACCTACTTTTAAGATAACTTCTGGCATAACAATTTTGTCTTGCAACAGTCCTTTTTCCAAGGAATATATTCAGAATTATACAATATGTCCTTCCATGCTCTGTCATGTAGTCAGCATAACTACTTAGGGCATGAGTGTCAAACATACAGCCCATGGGCAAGATTGACCTGTGGAACTATAGCATCCAACCTACTGGTAGTCTGATGAGCTACTGGAAGTGCACTGTCCCTCCCAAATGGTCAGCAGTGCCAGAGGTGTGCAGCAGCGTAGGTCTGGAGACATGTGGCTGCTTGAAGCCACATTTATGCAGCACGGAGCCAAGAGCATGCAGTAGCTCTGAGCTCTGACTAAATGTGGCTGCAGGCCCCCAGCTCTGTGCCACTGTGTGGCCAGAACTCAGCACTGCTGCACGCCCTGGCTCCTTGAGGATGCATGTGCTCAGCTCCACGCTGCACAAATGGAACTCTGTGCAGCCATACATCCCCAGACCCACACTTCTGCCCAGATGTGGCCCCATGGATCTGGCCTGAGAGGAGCCCCTGCCATCTGGATCCAGCCTGGGGACAGGGTGAGTTTGACACGCCCTGACTTAGGGTAAATATATTGCATAGTAATTCAGTGAAATGCCACAAAACTTTATGCTGTTTTGAATATAGATTTCTTGGCCAGTTATTTGAGAGCAAATCAGCTAGATTTGAGTCTTCATAATTTTCATGTTTATAATTTTGCGTTAAAATGTCATTTTAATTACAGCTTTCTTAGCATCACCATGCTGAGCCAGTGTGGTTAAATATGTTATCACTTGAACTACAAATATTTGTCCTACAGGCCCATTGGCCTATATGATTCCAATCCAGAAACATATTTTCTCCAAATTTCTCTAAATAAAAGTTTAAGAAGCTGCTGGTTTCATTGTACTTTTAAATACAAGAAGAAAGAACAAAAATGAAAAAATAGTTTGCTGATGATCTATTTTGTAAGAAATGTTGATATGCTGATACATGATTAAAAAAAATCAGTGCCTCCAAAAGATCATGGGGTTAGTAATCCATGACCTGATGAATCTAAGTATGCTCTATAGACACACTGGTGTATGGTGTGCCAAGAAATCCTTTTGCTGAAGAGTACTGTGTATCATTTGTCACAGCAGTAGCTTTATAAAGCAGTCCATTGTTAAGAATAATTGACTTACCAAAAAATCTCAAAGCACAGACTGAAGTGTCCTGAACAAGACCTTCAAGTGACCCATTGATTTCAGTATTTCCAAGGGCACTTTTGCAGATTGACGTGATCACTTTTAATCTGCTTTGTAGTAGTTATATTTTCTTTTGCAAGCAGTGTCTCAGAATGCAGTAGCACACATGCCCATTGTCACCTTTCTGAAGTTTAAACTTCTGTAAACAGTAAGAACAAAATCAAAAGAAAAATAGAAGACTTTAGCATTAAAGCATCTATATGAGAGTTAGCAAAAGAAACGGCTTTTCAGGGCTGTGTCTCCAATCTGATTTTGATTGCTTTCCTCTTTAGTAATCTATCTGAAAAGAGTGTTGGCTTCCTGAACCACACAATCTCCACAAGACAGTTGATCTCTTGGTTCTGCAGAAAGGAAACCAATTCAGAAAAACATTGGCCTGCCATGGTGTCTCAAATAAAACAAGCACCACTCTTTACAAACAAGCAGAGATTTAGACTTTTTCTAGGATCAAGTACTTTCAGTTTCTTGTTTCTTCAGTCACCATACCTGGAGCTGCAAAGCCAACATTAATCCTGCTCAGGCTGAAGTAACAGCTGTGTGGACACAGATTAGGGAGGATGGGCTCATCACTCAGTGAGCTTTTAATTTTATATTTAGCAACCAAAATGTAGAAAAGGGGAAATCTTGCCACTTAAATCTCCAGCCACATGTTGCAGGGCTCATGAATGACACACTTTTGGTATGATAAACACCTGCCATGGTGTACCTTTTGCTCAGACTCACTGGCTAGCCAAAGAAGTTGTTATTCAAAGGGTCCGCTCTGAAATTAAGTTTATAGACCCTTTTAAGGAGTTTCCCCATCCTTCCACTTCCAGAAGAGTTTTCCCTTTTGTTAAGCTTTGGGGGAAGGACTGCCTGAGCATCCTCAGTGGAGTCCTTTGTGCCAGTTCCAGCAGTAATTATTTTCACAAAAGACCTCCCAGGGATAAGATTTGTCTGGAGTTTGTCTTCTGACAAATATCTCCAAGGGAAATATTTCCCCTTTGAGGAGGGCTTGTTCTTTATGTTCCATTAGTTTAGCAAGTGTTTTAATATTACCTCAAACATGCAGCAGAAGACACTAACCATGACACTTCAGATGAATGGAGTACTAAGGCAACAAGTTTTCAGAGGTTTTTTGCATCAGACTTCATACCTGAATTCTTTTGGTTTTTCTAGTCATCTAGGTTTTGGAATCTGACTATCCCAGCTCCGCTGAGGAACTGTAGGGGAGTTTCCCGAGTGGCAATCTTCTTGTTGCAGAAAATGCAAAAATTGGAATATAATTTCCTATTTCAAAGTGAGAGTAATTTTTGAATTTCAGATGAATTGCTTAGGCTTATTAGTACATGCTGGTTAGAGGCCCACAATGGGTGATACTTGGTCCTGAATAAAGGGTTGGATTTATAGCTCACTGCAGTGATATAAACAAGGCCAGAAGCTAATGGCACTCTTCCAATTGATATTTTTAGATGCATACTGGGGGCTTTATTTCTGTCCTAACAAATTCAAGGGGTAAGGGAAAGGGAGAATCATTTTCCCTGGCTATTTTTGGAAGGTTTTAGTATACTTCCTACTCCGCCTTGTGCATAACCGTCATCCCCTAGCCTGTTACCCAGTTGAACCGAATCAGCATTTCATCCCAGTAAGATAACATTACAAAATAAAATGTTAAGGAGCTTTCTGGTTGTAAAGTGAAATGATAGCTATATATGCTGTTGCACTTTACAGCACCATCTATACTTCTAAGCAGCTTAGGCGGCAGTGACTCCTTCCGGCTGCCACTGCCACAGGCCTCCCCCCCGAGAGTCAGAGTGTTATTTGAACCTTGCTATTTGGCCTATGTGTTCTTTTAAAGAAGCACATTGCCATTGCTTCATAACCTTCTGAAATTGTTTTTTTTTTAAAAAGATAAGGGGCCAGACTTGCAACTTGTTTAACAAAGCAGATTGGAGCAGAAAAGAAGAGATAGATGAAAGCATCAGAACATTTCACATCCTTTTGCTTTATCTTTCTACTGGCATTCACCAAGTCATGCTTTTGTAGTCCTGCTTGATGATTGGGACAAACTGATCAGAACAAAAATGTTCTTCAGGTTTCCCTCTGTTGGATTTGATTGGTATATTAGTGCTGCCTTGCTAACAGAGTTCAGATAACCAGATCTGATACACAGCAGCTAGTTCAAGTTAGCATTTTTCCCATCTCACTCTCACCTCACCACCATTTTGTAGTTTTTCTTAGGATTCTCTGTGCAAAATAGTCAAATACGTGTTTTAAATGGAGAGCTAGATTTTGTTTATAAGACTTGTTGACTACAATTGGATAGTGATTTTACTGGACCATGAAAAATGTTCTTAAAAAGACTGTGGAGGATCATAAAGGTTAGAAGGAAAGAGAGTTACTGGATTATCAAAGTCCAAACCTCTTCAGCAATGCTATGATATAATCTCCCAAACTGCAGTGCCAAGCATCTGTAATACAGCCAAAGCTAGCTGATAAATCAAGAAGAAAGGATACTGCAAGACAGGATTATTTTATCTAATCAGAGTGCAGGGATGCTTTAAGAGGTAGAGAGACAACCATGTTCCCCTCACTGGTGATTTGGGCCAACCTGTGAGACAATTTTGTGCTGCTTTCCACTCCTCAAAACCAAATTTATCCTCATCCACAGTGATCTCACCAGTGTTTGCCTGTCCCTAGCCCATGGGAGCATTACACATAAACTGGTTTAAACCTGTAACCGAACAAATGTTCAGTGCACATAAACCAGTTTGCGTTGCCTGTCCCTAGCCCATGGGAGCATTACACATAAACTGGTTTAAACCTGTAACAGAACAAATGTTCAGTGCACATAAACCAGTTTGCAAAAAACCTGGTTGAATGTAGTATCAGACTTAACTGATTTGGGTCAAACCAAATTATGCAATGTCTGTCCCAGACCCCTTGCTGGTTTAAGATAAACGAGAATCTTCCAGCATCCCAACATGCTCTTTGGGCTGGCTGCGGCTCTCTGCTCCACAGCAGGGCTGGCCCCTCCCCTCTGCTCCCTGGCTGGAGCTCTGGCAGAGACTGCAGACACAGCAGGGTCTGTCTGGCTTCCCTTGCCTCACTGTTCAACCACCCCCACTCCCATCTCCCACAGCACAGACCCCAGCCTCATGGACCCTAGGCACATGGTATGCTAGCTAATGCCAAGAGGTATCTGTGTATGTGTGTCTCCAATTTCACTAGGACAGGCAGACAGAACAGTGACCACTTAGGGCATTTTGGAGCTAATCAACAGGTCAGCTGGTAAGCTGTTTAAGAAGAGTTTTAAGTAAGGGAGAGAGGCAACATTGCTTTGCTGATGGGGTGATAAACACTGTTATCAGCTCCCTGCTGGCTTGCTTGCCTGTCAGTTTGCTGCAGGTATTATAAAGAAGCAGGGAGGGAAATTCAAAAGCTCTGTATCATCAATAGATGCATACACTTCACATCCTCCTTGCCTCAGAGTGCTAGCTGCGGGCTGGCAACCACCCCTTGAGCATCCAGCAGGGAAAAGACCTCCCTAATCAGAATGCCCTGCCAGGGCCTGGCCCTGGCCCCCTCAGCTCAGCACTGTAGAAGGGAAGGGAGGGCTGCTCTAGCGCCCCCTGGCTTGTAGCCTGAGCCACTGGAGACATGTGCCTCAGTCCAGAGAGAATGATTGTCCAGTTGCCAAACCGATTCAGCCTAGCCAGGTTAGACTAACCTGGAGAGATTAAATCAATTCAGGTTCAGGCTTTTTGAATGTCTGACCCTAGCCATAAAGGTTCCAGAGAGTTAGCAGGCTGATTGTTTAGAGCAGTGGTCTCCAAAGTGGGGTGCACAAGACAATCCATTGAGGTGTGGGAAGAAAATATTAGAACTTCTATTTAGATATATATTTATATAAATATACATATATTGGGGGTGCGTGCTCAAAAATGTTTTACTGATAGGGGTGCACAATCAAAAAAGTTTGGAGACCACTGGTTTAGAGCACTCTCCAACTGTAACCAACTCATTTTGCATTAGATGCATGCGCATGTGTGTATGGAAATTTTAGGCCTTCACCAAAATCCTCGTGAAGGAATTAGAACCCCTCTGCATGTTCCTTTCAACCCTGTTTTTATTCAGTGTAGTTTCCAAGGCTGTCTTTGCGAAGATAAGAGACAGAACTTTTACTTTTTAAATTAAATCTGATTCTTTTTCTTCTTCTAGTATCTCCAGATCAAGCAGTCTTGTCCCTTTGGGGCTTTAGTAATACAGTAGCCCCCTTTCTGGTTCTAGGCATCCAGTTTCCATAACCATTCTAGTTAATTATACCTACTCAGTGCATGTGCATATGTATACTTTAGTTGATACACATGAAGCAATCAAAGTGCAGAGATTTGTATAATCACCGTGTGGTTAGTTTCTATTCCATTTGGTGAATATACAACTCTTTCTCTTCTAATTGACTATAGCAGGGGTTTTCAACCTTGTTTAGTCTTAAGTACCCTCAGCGGCCAGATGCTGAGCAGTGGGGGAGGGTAGCATGTGGCCAGACAAGGAGAAGGGGGTGGGAATAGCACGTGGGTGGGCAGGGTTGAATGCTGCCACCTCCCAGGAGCAGGGGCAAGGCAGGATGGGGAAGCTTGCCTGATTGCGGTGAGGGCAGCAGCACCCCTCCGCAGGATGGGGAAGTTCACCAGGCTGGTGTGTGGTGGTGGCAGCTGCTACGTGTGAGCTTCCCTGCCCTGCAGGAGGCTCCACTGCCCTGGCCCTGCTCCTGGGAGGTGGTGGCGCTCCATCTCTGCCTGCCCACACGTACACCCTAGGACCGGTCCAAGTACCTCGCGGGGTACATATACCCCCGGTTGACAGCCCCTGGACTATAGTAATCTTTCTGATTTACTCAATTTTCTAGCTGTTGGCCAGTGCTTAAAATATAGGCTCAGCTTCTCACAGTACAGTTGGAGCCCAAAGTTCCAACAAGGAAATGGAGAATAAATTCCTGAAAATCAGAGAAAACAGGACTCTCTAATTGCTAGGGGGAGGAAAATATCCCAGTGGACCCCATCTGTCATTGACCTAAGTAGGAACAGGCTTTCGCTTGTTCCGCTACCCCTAAGCACATGCCTAATGTTAAGCACGCAAGTTGTTGCACAAATGGCTACTTGTGTCCTGATAGTTAAAAACATGTTTAAGTTCCTTGTTAAATTAGGGCCTTAGAAAGAAATCCTCCCCTTCATCCACAGCAGGATTTCTGTTTGTCAATGGAAGCAGCACACACTTATCCAAGGCAGTTTATGGGATCTCTTTTAGTTGGCTGAATTTATTCATAATATTATTACAGCTGCAAATGGAATTTAGACATTTATAAAAGTACTTTATACTGTCCTTGGCTTCATTGAAAGGCTATTAAGAGTCCTTTGGGTTCACATTTCATTTTGAAAAGGAACCCAATGATTTGTTTTTTGTCATGAGACAATTCCTAATCTTTCAATACCTAAAGAGAAATCCTTTATCAGACGTGTCTTTTCCACCTATTCTTATTTGAAGTCATTTTTTTTACTAGCTGTTAAATATGCAAAAGAAGATCAATGGTTGAAGTTCAGAGTTGTCTATTTAAGGTCCCCAGGGGCAATCTGTCAAGCTATCCAGTAAAATATTATTGTCTGAAATGTTAAATGCTTCCTATAAAATGTTAAGGGTTTTAAATAACACTTCAAGGTCACCAGCACATTTAAAGATAAAATTTCCCAAGCCTTTGGAGGAAAATACTTAAGTATTTTGTTCATATTTAACGTGGCAGTCAGCAAGGAAAGAAAACTTAAATATGTTTATTAAACTTCTGTTTTATTGTATGTAGTAATCTAGGAACCTTTTTGAAAGCATCTGTTTTTGAGTACAATTGAAACTAATAGTTTGGTATGAAGTTTGTATTATGTTATTGGTCATTTTCCACTCTTACTTTAAAATGTGTTGCTAAAATAAGAAGGTATCTCACTTAAAAAACTATACAGTATCTGAAAGTAATATTTTTTCTGTGATTAAGCTCCCAAAAGGACCACTTACACTTACAAAGGAGGCACCTCGGCATTTTCACATCTAATTATGTTGTTTAGATCTTCCAGCTATTTAAAAATTGTTTCTGCAAAAACACATTTGTGCTGGACTATTAATCAGTTAACAGGGAGCACAAATTGGTTAAAACTGTAGTTCATGGATCACTTAAATGTGATCCATATAAACTTGGTTGGTGACATAACCTAGGATCTTCCTGATTTCTAGCTACCAAAATACTGAAAAAAAATGTCTTGGTGTTAATTTTACAAGTGATAAATACCAATTAAGCAATCACCCTAGTTGTTAAATGGTCGATATGGATAGGAAGACCAAAATTTCACTGGATTAAATCATTTGAGAGCACTTGATCTAAAAAATAAAAATGCTGTCCTTAAAGGCAGGGCTTAGTACATTGACAGTGATAGTGTCAGTGAAGAAATGAAAACGTTGGCATTCCATGCAGTATAGACCTGTTTAAAAATTCCAACAGAACATTTTCCTATCAGAGGATATTTCTATAGGAATATGTTGATTTTGCCAAAATTTCATTTGGAGAAGAGAAAGGCATTCTGATAATGTCAGAGCATATCATGTTGATAGTTTTTAAATGAAATGTTTTGCATTTTCTTTTTAAAACTTCTCATTTTGAGAAGCTTTTCAAGATAAATGAGAACAAAACAATAATAAGCACTTATTCCCTGGGCCTGATCAGTGTTTTAGGTGTGTGGTCAGTGAAGTCAATTGAAGAACCTCTGCCGATTTCAGTGAACTTTGGATCAGGTCTCTGGAGTGTTGGATAGATAGGTTTAAAAAAAAGGAGGAGAAAGAAATAAAGAAAAAATGTTACTGGGCAGAATGTCTACCATAAAAAGAAAGATAAAGACTAAAGCAGAATATATTTTAAGTTGTACAACACTTTGAGGGTTGAATCTGCAGTGTGACGTGAGTGTCTACTTCATTCTTGCTCTTCTTATTCTGTTTGTTGTATGCCTTGCCACAACTGTTAAAATCAACAGTAGCACTTTTTGTCCTTGTGCCTAAAACTTATGGCATGGGGACACAAGCATAAAGATGCTTTGCAGTAAGTGTGGGGCTAATCTGGGGTGGGCAAAATGCGGCCTGGGGGCCTGATGCAGCCTGCCAGGCCATTCTATTCAGCCCGCAGAGCTCCCAAAAAATTTAGAAAATTAGTATTTATCTGGCCCTGGCTGCCTGTCATGTGGCCCTCGATGGCTTGCCAAAACTCAGTAAGCTGCCCTCTGCCCAAAATAATTGCCCTCCCCTGGACTAATCCCATGTAGGATGCTCCATTTTAAACTTCCTTTGTGGTGACTCTTACCCTGCAGTAGGTAGAAGCTAGCCCATGGCAGCTTAGCCCTCAGTAAAGGAGGAGTAAAATGCTCTGGTTAGTTTATATTTATCACAGAGTAAGAACATGCATATGGGCAGTTCTGTGATAACCAGTTTGTGTGATGATACCCACCAGAACTAATAATTCGGTGGTCCTCAGCCTATGGACTTTTATTTTAAGCAGGTCTTCATTCATTTGCTTTTCTTCATTAGTTGTAATTTGGAAAAGGGAAATAATGAACACACAATAGCAGGACTGTGTTTTTTATGGAGGCATTTTGATTGGTCAAGTACAGAAAAGAGTTTTATACTAATATATGTAAATGAATGCTGATTTAAATGAGCAGGCAGTGATTACCATCAATTAAACCTTATTTGAACTACCACAGTTTCAGTTTGATTCAGTTTCTAAATATCCCCCAGTGAATTCTCTGTCCCTTTTGTGTATTCCAGGGTGTGCAGATTTACATCTTCTGGACATGTTGACACCTATGGAAAGAAAAAGGCAAGGGTATATCCATGAACTGATTGTAACAGAAGAGAACTATGTGAATGATCTGCAGTTAGTCACAGAGGTAAGAACAATAGCTGAAGTTTTCAAAAGTGAGTACCTATTATTAAGATCTTAAATCCATGTCCAGATACCTACAGACTAAGCTGTCTTTCAGAATTATTAAACACCAACCACCTCATACAGGTCCCATTTGAGCTGCGGGGCACTCAGCTGTTTTGATGGTCTGGCTGTTTGTTCAGAGGATCTAAACGTGTCTTTATAAGCCAATCTTTAGTCACTTGTTTTTTGAAAAAATTTTGAGCAGCAGTTTCCTATTTTCAGTATTCGGGCATTAAAACGAAGATCTACTGTTTTAATACAAGCTTTTTGCTCCTGATTCTGAGTTTTTACTTCTAACTTATAAACCAGTGATTCACAATCAGCGTGCCATGGCACCTGGGGTGCCGTGAAAACCTTGTAAAGGTGCTGTGGGGTGCTGTGCAAGATTGGTCTTGTTAGGTGTGCAAACACCTACACAATTCACAAGATAAACCCAGAGATTTCAAATAGGAATCCATAGTGTCAATGACATTCTAACCTTGCCAAAAGACTTTTTGTGGTCTTTCTGAGTTCTTTGTAGCAGAATTACTCTGTTATTTTTCTGTATTCAAAAAACAAATGAAAGCTAAGAGCTGGCATTTTCTGAGGGGTGCCTTGAGTCTAAAAAGGTTGAGAACTGATGTTATGAACCTATTAGAACTCATTGTACTCATTGTTCAGCAGTGACACTCAGTGGTCACCTTTTCAGTGCCAAAATCCAATTTTTAAACATTATGTGCCTCTTTCACACTGGGAAAATAGAAGCCCTGTGGACACTGAAAATAAATTATCTGAACTGAAGGAAATGCCTCCTCTGGCTAGGTAGGCAAGATATACAAGCAAAATATATGATCAGATAAATCAGAATTCAAGCCCGTGGGTCAGAAATCCAAATAGGCTTCGTCCAAGTAGAGTAGGGACCAAAGTAGATTACTGTATACATTTACTGAGGTGTTTGGCAAGAGACCACTAGTGCTAAATACAAGTCATAAGGGTTAAAATAGATTAGCTAGTCTGTAATTAACATCACTGAGTCAAGTTTAGATTATACCTTGTAATGTGATACACTCTTCACAGGCATCTTATCAGGAAAGCTTGCAGAACTTTTTAAATCTGTTCCAGGCAGTATCACATGCTTCTCTGGTGTAAAGTTGGCAGCTCTCTAAGTTGAAACCGTGAGCAGCAGTCAGTTGCTTTCAACATATTGAACTTTACACTTTCTAAATTGATTCATTTTCTTCATCTACAGATCTTCCAGAAACCACTGATAGAATCTGAGCTGCTCACAGAAAAGGAAGTGGCTATGATTTTTGTTAATTGGAAGGAGCTTATTATGTGCAATATCAAGCTACTAAAGTAAGTTGCTTTTCTGTATTGAGCAGAGGCAAAATGATAGGCCTCTCCCTCCTAATTTTTCCATATGATCTTTTGGAAATAATGTTTACCACCTATGAAAAGACTAGCAAGAAAAGCATCCTATCTTTTCAAGTTGAAAAAAGCAAAATATATTAAATGTTTGCTTGATTCTTTAGGAGAGTGTAATGCTGGCTCTACGCTTGGTGTCCTGGCACCCCCTACCTGTGAGATGGGATTCTTTTGTATAGCTGCATCTTTTGAGGTGCTGTATATGGCCTTGGGACTCCTGTATGTCCCATTCCTGACAGCATAAAGCAGATAATTACTGCAGCCCATGCATAATTCCATTTTTATTGCCCACAGCTGTCAGATGGACTTGGTACTGATCTCAAGACAAACAGCACCTGAGAATGTGTTCCTCATCTCCATAGGCCTTATCATGGGAGTCTGCCAGAGAGCAAAGGGAGGAATCCTTGAGGGATACCATAAGGGGCCTGTATAGAACATCCCACCTGGTAACCCCCCCAACACACCCCTTCTTACTAGCCCTATCAGCTGTGGCTGTACTGGTCCACCGTAGGACCACTGCCTTCTTTGTGCAAGAAAACCTGCATTCTCAACAGCACCAAGGGCCAGATGCTGTTCACGAAAGATTGTATAGTCCCTAGTGGTCCTTCAGTGTGATGGTGCTCCATAGCACATTTCACAGATGAGGGTTTCCAGGAGTGGACCTTTTTCACAAAACATCACAGCAACAGATGCTAAGTGTTCCATTGCAGAGGAAGCACAAGCCTAGGCTTCTTTAAATGAAAGAGGGTTTCTATCTAGGCAGTGAAGCAGAAGTTTTCTCCACCAGCAGCTCCAATTTCATCAATATAAGACTGTTTACTTTGAGTAAAGCAATTAGGATTGTCCTTCAGTTCAGTCAGATCACATCTAACAATTGCCTCTGCTAACCATCCTCCCATCCAAGGTCACATAATCTTGCATTGCAGGTGACAAAATTTCCTGAAAGACTCATCCAAACTTTACTCCTGGTCTGGGACTTCCTGCCTTCCTGGGACCTTGATTTTGTATTGATTGGATGGATAGCTTACCTGCTTTGAATCTGTGGATATCTGCTATCTTTATTTCTTGGCGGTTGGAGACAGCCTTTCTGGTATCCATGACATTAGTTGGAACAGTGTTGCTTAATCTGCAGCCTGGATGCACCCTTTAAAGCCCATATGAACTGCTTGTCACAGGCAGGTCATACAGTCATAGATTCATAGATGTTTGGGGTTGGAAGGGACCTTGGAGATCATCGAGTCCAACCCCCCCGTTTTAGGCAGGAAGTGACCCTAGCAAGGTGACTGTTCAATCTCCTCTTGAAAACCTCCAGGGTAGGTGACTGCACCACCTCTGGGGGAGTTTATTCCACAGTCTGGTCACCCTGACTGTGAAGGAGTTTTTCCTGGTATTAAGCCATGTCAGCATGGCTCCTGCTAGAGATCCACATGCACAGCGAATTCTCTGAGCTCACTGGCATATCAGTGCAGGCTCTGGCTGGAGCCACCACTTTTGCATGGCTTCAGAGTCCAGAGCGTGAACGCTTCCGCTGTTTGTCCCCTTTTTTCTCCTGCCAGAGAATTCTCTAGGAAAGACTCCTGCTGAAGAAGCTGCATACTTCCTTGCTTATGATGCACATCTAATTACCAGCAGCTAATTTTTGGGAAAAAGGGGTGTGCTGTATGTGAGACAGTGTGGGTTTTGGTTATTTCAAAAATGAACCATCTGGGGCTTAGCTGTGCCTTATTTCTAAAGTAGAGCTGAGGTGCTGCTTGCTAGGACTAGATTCACAGCTAACCTGGCAGGTGCTGCTGACTGCTTATCCAGCTCAGGTCAAGAAGAGAAGAGAGCAGGCATTTGGGCTCAGCCAGCAATACCTGCAGCATCCTACAGCTAGAAGGTTAGCAGAGCAGGCACAATGTTTGCTGACTTAATTTTTCCTGGGAAAATATCATGCTTACCAGTATTTTCATGATAAGATCTTTTGTTCTTCATTGTGCCCTTCAAAAACAAGATGCATGTTTTATTTAGGGGCATGTTGTATAAAATAAATATGGTAATGCAGTAGCCCAGGAGCCAGTGATCACCCCTTAATAACCAAGTTAGACACAAAATATGCTCAACATCTTTTATTGTATGTTTAGGGCGCTGCGTGTTCGTAAGAAGATGTCTGGAGAGAAGATGCCAGTGAAAATGATTGGTGATATACTGACGGCACAGCTGCCACACATGCAACCATACATTCGATTCTGTAGTTGCCAGCTTAATGGAGCTGCACTCATCCAGCAGAAAACAGATGAAGTCCCAGACTTCAAGGAATTTGTTAAAGTAAGACACAAAGGAACCACATTGAATTTTGTACCTAGAAAGCTTGTCTAACTTTTACTGGTTACAAAATGGTGCCATGCTACAGACATTTAGGCTTGATTCAGTGGTTCTCAACCTTTTTAGATTCAAGGTACCCCGCTCCGTAACTTTTCTGAATTTAGTGGCACGCTGGTTGAGAACCACTGTTGCACTGCCTCAGCCTTCCTCAGTGGTTCTCAACCACGAGTTGGGCCCCCAACACCATGGCTAGGTGAAAGTGCTTCATGCCTTGTGCCTCGTGTTATGCAGAGCCTGACCAGGAAGCAGCTATGGCAGGAGCAGCTGCTTCTGTCACTGTCCTTCCCAGTCTGTTTTTGCACCTTCCTCTTGGAAACAGAGGCACACAGAACAACTCCACCTGGAAATGGTGTGGCAACCCAGAGATTTATCTGTGTTTCTTTGTGTTTCTCTAGGTTGCCACACCACTGCCACCACTGCCAAGTGGAACTGTCCCACATGTCTGTTTTCAGGAGCCTGAAGGGCCAAATTGGGATATGGCTGTGGAATCTACCTATTAAACCTAATGCAAGCAGGAGCACTCGCTCTTGTTGCAGCCACTTTCCAGTCGGGCTTCACACAAGACGTGCAGGGCAGTTTCATCTAGTTGCAGCAACGATGCTGGCGCCGTGGCACCCTTGAAAGGGTCTTGTGGTACCCTGGTTGAGAACCACTGACGAATGCACATTAAGGAGATCCGTTAGTTCAAAGAATCATAAAAATAAAGATTATTTTTATTGTTTTACTTGTTGTAGTAGTTTTCCAGCAACACATTGAGGCTGTAGACAAATGCATAGTAGGAAATGGTCCCTGCCCTGAGTGGGCAAGACAGCTAGAGGGGAGGAGAAACACAGGCATAGTGAGGTAAATTCGGTTGCCCGTGGTTATGTATCAGCTGAGCTGTAGAACTGTGATTAAAATCTAGGCCTATGGCTCTCAGCTTATTGCTTATTCATAGTTCTCTGAAACTGTGGAAATGCCTATTCATAGAGAGAGAATATTGTAATGGTTTCTTTTCAACCCTGCGTTTAAATAATCTGATCATTTCCCTCCCATGGCATCTTTCAAACTTCAGTCATTTTATATTCACACAGTTAGAGTTTCAGAAGGAGCCTGCAGGGCCAGATCTTTGGGGAATGTCAAAATATGCTCTACTGTGTTTTGTAAATATGTAAGAAATTATTTTGCTCTGATTTTATTTATCAGACATCTTGTCCTGGCCAAGAACAGGTTTAGCTGAAGCATGCTATTAATTATTTTGTTACTACCTTTTTATATATTACCATCTTAAAGGAACTTTTTTACAAGATTTTAAACAAGCTGACTAACACCATTTTACCTCTCTAATATTTCAGAGGTTAGCAATGGATCTGCGCTGTAAAGGAATGCCACTGTCAAGTTTTCTACTAAAGCCTATGCAACGGGTAACAAGATACCCACTAATAATTAAAAATGTACGTTCCTTTGCAAATATGCTGGAATCTATTTTCAGTGCTTCTTGGCTTTTAACTTATTTATAGCTTATGTATGTACGTCTAGTCTCGCCATTGTCAAGATGCTGGAGACATCTGCTACGATGGAGAATACAAGGCAGAAATGTTATCTCTGCTATACTGGTGTAAATCATGAATAATTCAGTTGACTGCAGTGGAGTTATTCTGGATTTACATTGCAAACAAGAATAAGTTGCATGCTAAGGAACAGGGAGTAGTAAAAGTTGGGGACAAAGTGTAAACATAGGAGATGGAATAAAAGTAATGATTTTTCCTACACTCTCCTATTAGAATTTCCTGTTTTATATGCCCTTCCCACTCCCTTGGCTTGTGAGTCTATATTCATTTTACATTCAGTACAAATTCTATTTTTATACAACTTACACCCATTTTCTAACTTACAGCTGATGTCTAACTCTTATCACCATTTACATTACTAGTAAATTTGGCCCAAAGCTTCTCTAGGAGAAAGACTGGTTAAAAATATCTAATTTTGCTCTTGACTGTCAAAGATTCCTTTATCAGCCCTGGTACATCTCTGTATTGAACCAGAGCTTACCTCTTAAGATAGAAGAGTGAAAATAAAAGAGGAATCTTCGGCCTGGAAGCCATCAAAAAATCATTGCCCAGTGTTTTGTCTGTTGTGCATGTAAACTGCTAATAACATAAGCAGTGCTAGACCGGGTCAGATCAGTGATCCACCTAGCCTAGTATCCTGTCTGCTACAGTGACAATAGTACATGCTTTAAAGAGAGAGCACATGAACAGGGCATATCTGGAGCGATCCAGCCCCTGTCATACCCTTCTGCTGGAGTGTTTCACTACTTAGACCCCGAGTTCATCTCCTACATTGACATTTGAACGGAAAATCATCATGACATTTGAAATTATGGAACATTCTGACTAGTTAAGAAATAAAATAAAATACAGAGCTGATAAGATGGGTAGATTTCTAGCCATCAGGACCAGAAAGGAATTAAACTGTTTTACTTATTTGTAGATCATCGAAAACACTCCTGAAAATCATCCTGACCACAGTCATCTGAAGCATGCTTTGGAGAAAGCTGAGGAATTGTGCTCCCAAGTAAATGAAGGAGTACGTGAGAAGGAAAATTCAGACAGGCTGGAATGGATCCAGGCTCACGTTCAATGTGAAGGTCTATCTGAGGTAAACATTGTCATGTGCGTTCACAGACATAACGGAAGCGTGCTTGCTTCCCAACTGGAAAGAAACAGAAATTGGATCACACTTCTGCATCCAAAGAGAAAAAGAATATTACCAAATCACATAATTTTTCATGATTTTTTCCCTCCTTGCATTGGGCATCTCTTTCACTCATGCAAATTATCCTTTTAGCTGCTGCTTTTGTCCTTTTCTATTTGGCAAATAGTGCTTTCTTTGCTTGTATTTGGAATGTTTCCAAATGTAATCCTCCAATTTTTTTGGAACCATAACTTCAATTTCTACTGTCCTTAACTGTGCTGTAGTACTACTGCTGCTCTCTGTATATTGCCTTGAAGGGGCTCAGTGACAGAACAGTCAAAGTGTCTTGCTGTCATACCAGAGATGTGAGTTCGATCTTTGCCCTAGATTTGTGCCAAAGACTGCCTGAAGTCAATCCAGCTCTAAGTGGTTAGCTGATCATTTGGTTGAGGAGGAAAATGTGGCTGGACATGGTGATATGCACATCACTGCCTGGTCTGACTTTGGCTACAGAACCTGCTTTGCCTTAACCACATTAACCAGAATACGCGCCCCCGCCCCCCAACAAATCATATACTGAAAAGCAAACATCTGCCATAATGTATTTTCACTTTATTTCAAAAATATTTTTGCCCTGATTTATGTGTGTTTGCA
>NW_017728906.1:36121836-36123904 GCF_001723895.1 Crocodylus porosus
GGTGTGATGGGTGTGTGTGTGGGGCGGGGGGTTTGTGAGGGGTGTGGCTGTGTGGGGGGATATAGGGCATGTTGGGGGTGTGACTATGCGTATATGCGGGGGGGGTGGGCAGTGTTTGGGGTTTAGTGGGGTATGAGGGAGGGTGAGGGTGTGGGGACCCTGCATACATACCCCACATGGCGCATAGACCCTGCTGCCACCGGGTTGCACATGGCTCCAGCCAGTTCCAGGAACTGTACTTAGTGGCAACAGAGCCAAGTCGGCCTGCCTCTATCACCCAGGGCTCATGTGCAGCTCATGGGACTCCATCAGAAGTGATGGAGAGTCCCATCCCCTGCTTCTCAGTGGAGTCCCATGAACTGCCTCTGGCAGCAGGGAGAGGTGAAGGCAGCCGGCTCCATCATGTGGGGCTTCCCCCAGGTGGCGCGTGATTCCTAGAAGCTGAATGTGAGCCCCACATGATATAGGTGGGCCGGCCTGGCTCCACTTCTTGCTGCCACATGCAGCTCCCAGAACTGGCTGGAACTGCATGCCACCCAGTAGCTACGCCTGCATGGGCCTTGAGTACTCTGAGGGCCCACTGCCTGCTGCTACTGCTGCCAATGCTGGCAGGGGCTGTGCATTACAGGCGGGAGACCTGTAGGGGTCCCCACATCCTGCATCCTCCCTCACACCCCACAAACCCTACACATCCCCATATCCACACCCTGACCACCTGAGCTCCTTGCTTCCACTGCCCTGCTGGATGTGGACCCCAGGCTCCATGCTTCCTCCAGCTCCAGCCCTCCGCTCCACATTCCCACACAGCTGCAGCTTCCTAGTAGCACCAGAAGCCCCACCTGGAAGCTATGTGTGCTGGCAGGGGCTGGAGCCCTCCCATGAAGGAGGGTGGGAGCAAAGCATGTGGGCTGGGCCAGGGTACAATTAATTGGTGGGCAGCCATGGGCTGGATGAAATTGCCTGGTGGGTCGAATCTGGATTGCTGGCTGTATTTTGCCTGCCCCTGGCCTCAAAGGTACACAGAACCAAAAGGAAGATCTAAGAGCAAACTGATAATACTTTGCACATCATATACAGATGCCCTCCAGCCCCACCCGAGCCACAAACCAGCAGATACCCTGCTAACCCTGTACAAAAAAAAGAAACTTTGTGGTTATCCAGAAACTCCTGAGTATTGTGGAAGAAATTAAGCTTCGTGTTGTGGTTGAATCAGAACTGACAAAGCCAGCTTTTCTTTATTTAGGGCTATACTGTCATCACAGGGAGAATTCCATACAGCTAGGGGAATCACCCACTTGTCTGTTTCGAAGGATTTCTCGGACTCTCTAAGCTTACAAGCATATTTATACTTAAAACAGAAAGAGAAAAAAAAAACGACCTTGGAGAAACAAAACAATAGTAAATTACACAGGCATTTAGGAAGTTTACTTAAACAAACCATCTGTGCACAGGGTAATATATCAAGACAACCAAGGCATACAGGATTTCTTATCTCAGAACATGTAACTGAAATAAGCAGTATCAGCTCTTCTGGTCTCTGTCTGTTTTTCTAGTCAAGTAGGCCAGAAGCCCAACTAAATTTATTATCACATTCCCTTGTTTCTGTTTGTTTGTTTCCATCAAGTTAGATATTTATAGCCATTAGCCTCTCAACTTCTAGTTTTTCTTTCTCTTTACTTTCTGCTATTTCAACATACAAATTATATACTTCATTTCTTGTTGATAGGCTATTTCACATTTGCTTGGTAGCACAACTTAAGCAACATTGTATTATCATAAACACTAGGCATACTCCAATAAAAACAACAAAAAATATCAACAAACTATGAATGACTGTAGAGCCTAAGGAAATGAAAATAGAGCTAAACCAAGAATTCAAATTCCAACTATCTGACTCATGCAATTTAGCTGCTTCTTTTCTAATATGTTTACTTAAATCCTGGATTTCTTCTGAATTATCGGGAATATAAGTACAACATTCTTTACCTATTAAAGCACAGACTCCTCCTTTGCTGGCTAGTATATAATCTAACGCAAGTCAGTTTTGCAATGTCATTTGCCTTATTTC
>NW_017728906.1:36124167-36125253 GCF_001723895.1 Crocodylus porosus
GACATAGCACGTTCCTCTCCAACCGGAGGGAAGATTTTTATAGGCCTTATCTCCACACACAAAGTAGTGACCAGCTAATGCAGTATATCCACCTGTATTACAGCATGGGGACATCATCCATTGTGAATAATAGCCTGAAAATTGACCTGCAGAGGAGTAATTAGATATCCAGGAACCGTTCGAAAACCAAGCACCATTTATCTTAAATTCTGCCTCGCACTTACTGACTCCTACTGCAACACAAGATTTATTACAGGTCCAACAGAACTTTCCGGGGGTGGCATAAGCTAATCGTACATAGTCAGACTGATTGCAACTTACATTCTGCCAAGTTTCGTTTCCATGAAAATCTGAATAGTAAGGGACTAACATCTGAGTTGCATTCAAGGGTACCAGTATCATGGGTATTCCTCTGGTAGAATACATAGGGACATGACTACATATCCAACAACGAGAGACATTTAAATCTATCCCTATTTGATTTCTTCTTGCAACACAGAAAGATCAGGGAACTCAGGCTCAGGAGGTGAGCTAGCTAAAGCGGCAATTACTGCTATCTCATTATCACAGGGGACATTTAAATAAACACAATTAGGAGAGGAATAGATACTACAGCCGAGTTTACAAAGAAGATCTCTGCCTAATAAATTAACAGGAGAACAAGGACTAGGGAGACAGGCATGTCGATCAGAGACAGGACCAAGAGAAACATGTAATGGTTGGGAAACCGGATGAGGAACCATTTGATTTGAAATTCCTACAGCATTTACAACAGCAGAGGAGAGGGGAGTTGTGGAAAATTCTTCAGCTCGAAGAGTAAAGCGGCTTGCACCGGTATCTACTAAACATTTTGTAGAGATGCCATTTATTACACAGGAAACAAAGGGATCATCTTGATTAAGTGGGAGAAGCAGGGCTGTGATGATGTTACTATTCCTCAGGCTTGCCTAACAGAAGGCTCCCTGATTTGGGACAGAGAACTGAGTGGGAGGAGGTGGTGGCGGGTTAAATGTCATCCCTGGCTGGCCAGGCCAGTGAGGACATTGAGCCTTCCAGTGTCCTGGTTGGCCGCAATAATGACAACTG
>NW_017728906.1:36125754-36149552 GCF_001723895.1 Crocodylus porosus
GGTTGCGGACCTCAGAGGGCAGAACACTTCTCATTAATCGGTTCAAATCTGCCCATGTTGGATCATAACAATGGATTACAGTGTCCAATTCATCTCTAAATTTCTGGGGTGTAGCTCTTCTGGCCTCTGTCTGTTTTTCTAGTCAAGTAGGCCAGAAGCCCAGCTAAATTTATTACCATGGTATGGACTAATGGTGAGATCCAGACATTAAGAGCAAAATGACATGTTAACTTGTATGACCACTCTGCAGATGGATCAGCCTGTTGTCATGCCATTTTACCCTTTCTACGTTGAAAGTACCCATTCACAACAAGCCATCCACTCCATCCTCTTCCACACACAAATATAAGAGTACATTGCTGGGAATATCTAACATAGGTGCAAGTGTTTTTGTCTTTCCTCCCATCATCAAGGACTTGCCCAGTCTGAAAGGGCCCTGAACCCAGTTAGTTGTTTTTCTCTCACCTTTCTATGCAGCTTGTCCTGTGCAAGGTTAAGATGTGACCCATCATCCCTGTGATGTGAATCAAGGCAAATATCAGTACTCAACTTTATATTTGACTTTCTTCAAAGAAGCCTTAACGGATTTACTTAATACATTACAGCTTTGTTATTGTTCTTCTTTTCTCAGCAACTTGTATTTAATTCAGTTACCAACTGCTTGGGACCACGCAAATTTTTGCACAGCGGGAAACTCTACAAAGCCAAGAGCAACAAGGAGCTGTATGGTTTTCTGTTCAATGATTTCCTCCTGCTGACTCAGATCATAAAGCCCCTTGGCTCTTCTGGTACCGACAAGGTCTTCAGCCCCAAGTCTAATCTGCAATATAAAATGTACAAAACTGTAAGTATCACTCTCAAACAGTAACAAAGCTGTTGGTCTTATAAGAGGCAGTTTCCCATTTGGTTGTGTGACCATTAGTATTCTCTGTTGATGCATCAGAAAGAAAGAGACTCCAGAGTGCACTCAGAACCCCTGCTCCATGGGGATGATGATGAACAAACAGGTTGCAGTCTTCATCTGCAGAAGGGTGAAGCATTCACTTCATCTGATTTTGGACAGCTGTAATGACATCATGGAGAGTGGTCATGTAGTCCAGCTACAAAAAGAGAAAGGGATGATGCAGAGGGCAATATACTCTGCTCCCTTTGGGAAGAAAAAACCTTGGAATGGTCTCTATAAAGATGGCTTTTGAGATGAGAAGAAGCATTCACAGATCTGAAGGGAGTTGCATCTCTAAGGAAAAGGAAGGGTGGTGGAGACACAAGGCTTCTGAAGAAGGGGAATTTGAAAAGAGAAGGGGAAAAAGGGTATTTGAGGCTCAAAGCAAACTTTCTATACCTTGCGGTATGTTGAGTGTTTTGGCCTACTCTAATATCATACTGTATTACTCTGGCTTTACCTAATATTTTACAGCCCATTTTTCTGAATGAGGTACTAGTCAAATTACCTACAGACCCTTCTGGAGACGAGCCCATCTTCCATATCTCCCACATTGATAGAGTCTACACACTTCGTGCAGAAAGCATAAATGAAAGGTAAGTCACTGCAGCCCCCTTGGCATTCAATGTAAAGAGACTGATGTTCATGCTAAATGGCATACATACTCAAGAGTTTCCATGAAGGGAAGAGAACATAAAGAAACCCTAAGATATGGAATTGAGGATTTCTATGCTGTTAAAAATATCTGTGGCAGAAGTTCATACCATGCTAGAATCACATTCCCTTTGGTACTTTCTCCATTTGTAAAATGCAGAGGAAATAAACATAGTGGCTCAGATCCTCAGCTGTGAAAATCAGCATGCCCTTGATTAACTTTGCGCTTGCAGCTGCTCGTGAGAACGGAGGATCTGTCCCTGTGCTGAACATGCAGATCCATTACAGTGGCTGCATGTGCAGTTCTGCAGGGGTTAGTGCAGCAATTTAGAGCTTCAGCACCCTGAATACATTTTCCAGCATGTTTGCTTGCTGCCCCAGCCAAAATAATTGTCATTTGTATAGATAGCACATGGCAGCATTACTAGATTGAAAATTTAGAAGTACTAAGATGTGACAGGCTCCTTGTTTATGTCAACAGCAATGAAAGTAAGAGCTGAGTAACTGATGGCCGAGCTGGACATTTGATCCTGCCATTTCCCCCCCTACTCCCCTGCCACCTCTTCCTCTGTCTCCCCCCACAGTGCAGCCTTTACTCCCCTTCTTGTCCCTTTCCCTCCCCCACTTACCATTGCTTCTCATTGGCAGTCTCCATTCACACTGAAGCATAGGAGGGAAGGGGAAGAGGGAGCAGAAGCAGGAGGAGCAGAGGGGGAAATGGAAGGGAGGCCTGAGGCTGGGGTGGGGCAGAAAGGTGCCAGGGGCAGGCACAAACAGGGGATAAGCTGCTTGACTGCCCATGGTGTGGGATATAAATTAAAGATGACCCTCCAATAATTAGATCCTATACATGGGAAATGATAACAAATGTATATATTTGCCATGTATAGAATCTAATTGGGGGGGGTCATCTTAAATTCAGGGTCATCCTAGATTCGAATAAATATGTTATTTCATTTTTGAAAAGTGGTATATTTACAATTGTGTTGAAATCCCAGTGGGTGCTTGTGTGGCTACTGCTATGTTATATTACTGCGATACTGTGAGCATGGTGTTCTCAATTTGCTGTTATATTATGGATGTTTATTTGATGTTTGTCAGACTCACACTTTCTTCAGTTTTGTGCAAACTAGAAGTAGCTATCCAGGGCCAAACCCACAATGTGGTGTACAGAGGTGAAACTCACCAGTAGAATTGAACCTATTTACAGCAGGACTTAAAACCGAATCATAGGCTGTAATCTAGGTTCCCAAAATTTTTCCTTGGCCTTGTATCTCAGGCTTCCTGGTGTATCACGTGTGTCCTTCTGGACGTTCCTAACACTTGATTTGATGTGTTTTCCCCTCTCCCATTCTTTTCTTTCTGCATTTTTCCTAGCTGCCTACTGTGTATGAAAGGTTTCCCCACCCTGGTTTCCAAACTCAGCATCATCTCATTCACATCTCTTTTAAAATCTTACTGGCATAACTCAATGAAGCTCTGCTGAAGTCAGGAGAGCAGTGGTGGTTTACATCAGCTGAACCTAAGGAGTTTATTACAATAATGCAAGGAGAATGGAAAAGAAAAGTTTCTTTTCCCCACCTTTTGATTTCTTAGCACAGTAGTGTAGGACTTGAGAGCCAATCCCAGGCCCAGAACTTTATTTGAGAGCAGGTAGCATTCTTAATTTTGAATGCTGAGTTGCTCTGAGGAGAAATAAAATAGTAACAGTAATGTTGTGCACAACTTTTCATGCTTTCCTTTTGAAGGACTGCCTGGGTTCAGAAAATTAAAGCTGCTTCAGAACTTTACATAGAGACTGAGAAGAAGAAGAGGGAAAAGGCCTACTTGGGTACAGTATGGAATACAGTGATTACTATCTATCATAGCAATGTCACAAGACAAGGGCATACTCATTCGTTTTCCACTTTCTCCCTCCTCTCCTCCCCCACTACAGTTCGTTCCCAAAGGGCAACAGGCATTGGAAGGTTGATGGTGAACATCGTAGAAGGCATTGAACTGAAACCCTGCAGGTCACATGGTGAGTCTCTTAGTTTTTTTTGCTCTGTCATGTGCATTCTAAAGAAGGAAGTTCCCTATAGACCTTGGCACCTTCATATTTTAAAGGACATGAAAGCGGTTTTAATTAACTTTATATTCACACCAGTTGTTTCTTGCAGTTGTGGGAAACTTGCACTGGTGTCATGTTTTTAAGTTTTTGTTACAAATGTCCTTTAATTTAAGTGAGGCCACTGGCACACATTACACTTAAGACATGATAAAGCAGTTGGTATATAGCTACATATTAATACAATTAATAGTGTGATAAAACAAGGAATAAGCCACAAAATTATTACACATTTTCTGTGTAATAACTTTGTGGCTGGTTCCTATCACACCATTCATTGAATTCATGGCTAGATTGGGGTTGCTGGCCACAGTGTGTACTCCCATGGTTGGCAGTCTCATAAGCCAGTAGGACTCCCAGCTGCAGGAGCTTTTCAGCTTCTGGTGCATGGGTAACCCAGGATCATGATCCCAGGCTCTCCTTGCACCAACAACATGGCACAGTGGGATCTGATGCTGGATTTCACAATCACACCTCATGCCATGCACATGTGGCATGGCAGGCAGTGTGATTGTGGGGATCCAGCATCAGATCCCATCATGCCTTCCCTTGAATGTCTGCTAGGGGCCTGACAAAAAGCTTAATCCCACATACAGGAGCCAAGGGTGCTTAGCACTTTACAGGATCTTCCCTGTATTTTCAACTTTTCCCAGTTTTCATGGGATCTTCCCTGGTTTTTTTTTTCACCCAGTTGGATGGGTAAAAAGTTGACTGATGGGGTGTACCCAGAGAGTAGTGGTGGATGGGTTGTACTCAACCTGGCGAGATGTGAGCAATGGGGTCCCTCAGGGCTCGGTCCCCGGGCCTGCACTGTTTAACATCTTCATCAGCGACTTGGACCAGGGGGTGGAAAGCATGCTGTCCAAGTTTGCTGATGACACTAAGATGTGGGACAAGGTGGATACACTTGAAGGGAGAGAGAGGCCGCAGATAGATTTAGACAGACTACAAAAGTGGGCAGATGAAAATAGGATGGGGTTCAACGTAGACAAATGCAGGGTGCTACACCTTGGGAGAAGGAAGCCACAGCATACATACAGGCTGGGGAGTTCCCTTCTTGAAAACACAGAGGCAGAACGGGATCGTGGAGTCCAAGATGAACATGAGCTGCCAATGCCAGACCGCAGCCAGCAAGGCCAGCCATACCTTGTTATGCATCCAAAGATGCATCTCAAGCCAGTCCAGAGAGGTGATTATCCCCCTCTATGCCACACTGGTTAGGCCGCAACTGGAGTACTGCATCCAGTACTGGGCGCATCACTTCAAAAGGGATGTGGGCAGCCTGGAGAGTATTCAGAGGAGGGCCACCCTCTTGGTGAGAGGGCAGCAGGACAGGTCCTACGAGGAGAGACTGAGCAACCTGAACCTGTTCAGCTTCAGCAAGAGGAGGCTGAGAGGGGACCTGGTGGCAGCCTACAAACTCATCCGGGGAGATAATCAGCAAATAGGAAGAGCCCTATTCTCCCCAGCACCACCTGGGGTGACAAGGAACAGTGGTAATAAGCTGATGGAGAACAGGTTTAGGTTAGAGATCAGAAGGCAATATTTTACAGTTAGGGTGGCCAGAATCTGGAACCAACTTCCCAGGTAAGTGGTCCTTGCCCCTACCTTGGGCAAATTCAAGTGGAGGTTGGATGATCACCTGTCTGGGGTCTTGTGAATCCAGCATTCATTCCTGCCTGTGACAGGGGGTCAGGCTGGATGATCTGTTCAGGTCCCTTCTGACCCTAGCTACTATGAAACATGGGGCGGTACTGCAGCCTTTCCCCAGTTTCATGGTAGAAGAGGCTAGAAGATATTTAGAAGGATATCCATGAACAACAACATTCCTTCACATCCCTGCACCTGTCTTCCTCCTTCCAGGAAAGAGTAACCCCTACTGTGAAGTGACCATGGGCTCTCAGTGTCACATCACCAAGACTATACAGGACACTCTCAATCCTAAATGGAATTCAAACTGCCAGTTCTTTATCAAAGACCTAGAGCAGGATGTGCTCTGCATAACAGTGTTTGAGAGGGATCAGTTCTCCCCAGATGGTAAGTAGGAGGCTGCTATGCTTCTGGTAATGTGTACACTTCTTCCCACCTTTTCATGCCTTAGGAGTTACATGGCTACCGAGGTGAAACATTTCACCAACAAAGCAGCACCCAAGGTGTAGGTCTGCCACTTCCTGTCCGGAGAACATCTTCAGTGGAAATGGGAGGAGAATAAAGCTGCCTGTGTTTTTTTTATTCTTTTTCCCATAGAAGTTGATGCAACTTGAAATATGACCTGCAATTCTGTAGTGTCTTTAATCAAGATCCTAGATTTCCCTCTGAAGTAGATGTCACTTGTAGATGGAGACAGTAAAACAGGAGGGAGAAGAAGAGTCTTGCTTAAATCAACAGGATGAGTTAGTAGCAATATTGTGGCTGGAAACTCAAGAGTCTTGATGCCCAGTTCCTTTAGTTAACATCTCTGTGCAGAAAGTGAAAGTTGCTCATAGCAGTGAGGTGCTACTGATGTTTTAGCCAGGGGAGGTATATGGGGGAAAAATGTCCTCTCCTAGCCTGAGATATAAACCTGCATATCAGAGATACCTAGGCTTGCAGAGATTGAGCAGGGAAGTGAGAGGGAGTTGTGGGACTAGAGAATCTCTTAGGGGATGGGGTTTTTTTTCCCATTAAAATAAAATTCCCATAACCACAGCTAAGGAGGAAGGAAATAAAGTTCTACTTAAAGCTTCTGTCACTCCTAGAAAATTAAGTGAGCATATTGGTAGCATAGAATAGTGCACGTGTGTGTGTGCAAGTGTGTGAAAGAGAGAGAGAGAAAGAGGAGGGTGGTATCCGTTCTCAGGCTGAGAGCACACCAATCATTCGGTACAGTTGAGCCCATTGGCCTACCTCAGGATTAGTTCCTTCATGGCTTTGTTCTGCTCAGAAGGGTGTTGTTCTTGGTCTGAGTCACGTTGCAGACTTTGAACTGCTCTGAGCTTTTTTTTCTAACATGCTACAAAACAAAGAAGCCATTTAGGAATGCAGCAAAGGGATATGTGATGATGATGGATTATTCCAGTCGAGTGCTGCTTTATTTACAATGCTGTGACCTAATGCGCTCTGGATGATATCCACCTCCAGGCTGAGAGGCAGGCTAGAAGTGCACAGAAGTGCCTTGGACAACTGATATTTAGAATCAGGAGACATTATGACTCCATTTGTATTTGCTATAAAATTACTGTATGCAGCAGACTTACTGAGCTGGTTTCTTTTTCACTTCTTAGGTATCTAAGTATAATCTAAGTATAATTCTGCTCAAGTCCCAGAAAACCCATTAAGGCAGAAGATGGGTGGTCTCCTCCTCCTCACTGCTTTTTGGAACTTAGTCTTAAGGCTTCAATTGATAGAAGTAGCTGCATTAATGGGTTTTCCAGGACTCAGAGCAGGGTGGAATTGAAGCACGCTTGCACCTAAGTGCCACTTAGATCCTAATAGGTGGATTAGGAACTGGCCCATAACCTCCCTGTAGTCTGCACGCCTGAAAGCCTAATGCTTTCTTCATAGTAACAAGTTATCACAAAATAAGCTGGAAAATAAAATGTGTTTCACTTCAGCTTATGCTATTTTTTGCATTTCAGATTTTTTGGGCAGAACAGAAATCCGTGTGGCAGATATTAAGAAGGATCAGGGCTCAAAAGGACCAGTCACAAAGTGTCTCCTTCTTCATGAAGTCCCAACAGGAGAGATAGTAGTCCGACTAGATCTGCAGTTGTTTGATGAGCCTTAGAGGGAAATCAGTATTTCATTTTAATCTGAGTTCACCGCAATAGGTGTCTGCAGAAGCTGTCTCAAAATCCTTATCCCTTTTATATGAAACTACTGCTTGTCCTTCATGTGCAAGAGGGTTATCAAAGCAAACAGGAGCATCTATGTGCCTTGATAATCCTTGCTGAAAACTGCACCCCTATTTTGTGAGGAAACTTTTCTCACCGTGTATATGGAACTTTACCATAATTTTCAGGGCTCCTGAAAATAACATAGTGGTAACTTGTGCTCCAGTTTGAAAGGTTAACAAACCGTATATTTAGCTGCACTTGCACCAGTTACACTATTATTTAACTTTCATGAAGCAGTCAGTGTCTCTACCTTTGAAGGTTTTCTGTAAACTTTCCCCCTAAGAATGTTGTGCCTATTACCCCACAAAAGTGGTGTGTAAACATAACGTGAATGAACACTTACCAGGTAAGATGATCGCCAATAATTTACCTGTAGATCTTCACGGTAGTATTGCAAAGATTTTCTTTTTTTTTAAATGCATAATAAGCAGATCTGATGCTGTTAGTGCACCACTTGCAGACTCAGCCTCTCAAAATAGGGTTCAGGTGGAACTGAAAATTGTGCACAGGCTTTGCACTGTCCCTCTGCACAGAGCTGAATTTCACCTTAAGAGTGCACTGACTTTCAATACCTGTTGAAGTTTCATTTTTTCTGTAGGGTTGTAAATGCTTGAATAATGAGCACAAGTGATAGAGAGCCCTGCTGAATGTTGAACTGTATCACTCAAATACTACTTTATGTGCGTAAACTGATGGATAATCTGGTCACCAGCTGTAATTTTAAAAAAAATCACTGCGGTAGCTCAGGAAGCTAATTTATACCCTATGGAGTCTAGTTGGAAAAGCAACCGGTGGTGACTGGTTATTAAATTGTACTGTGCCTAAACATCATGGTGTTGAAATCAGGGCCGTAGCATATTGTAGCTCACAAAGGCATTCGTTGCAAACCAGGTTTATTATAAATATGTTGGCTATAATATTTGATGTGACCAGAAAGAAAATCTTTCTTTGTGATTGTGCAGAGTGAGTAACCCCAAAGCAAAAGGGTCTTGTTATCTTAGTGAGGGGAGAGGGGAGTGCAGAAGTTTTCCCATGTAACTCCCCACACCCATGCAAGCTGAGATTTGGCAAAACGTCCCTATTCAGCAACCTTGAGCATAGGCTTAAATTCTACTTTCTTTAGGCGCATGCTTTAGTGTTTGCTGATTTGAGACCTAAGATGACGATAGACCCCCAAGAGTAACATTCCTCTTTGTTCTGCTTGGAGTCCTTTTGTTCGTTAGCTAATGATCATGCATAAGCTGGTATTTTTGTAATGGCTTCATTTCAGAATGGGAGGTGTTAACCATTTCACTAGCATGTTGATGTTTTTGTGGAGCTTGCTGTTAGGTTTTGACGTTCTTTGCATGTTGTTTTGGTACTAGCTTCCAACTTTCCTGTATAGATGGTATTCTCTAGCACTGCAAGTCTTTACAATTTCCTTTAGGAAATTAGGATATCTTCATAATGGATATCTAGTATGGTGATAAGTGTAAAACGTGAGGGGGTGTGTCTGTGTATTATAATTTCCTACAAGACCACTGTAATGTTTCAAGCAATTGAAAAATAATCCTGTATGTTGGAGGGACAACAAAGTTTACATTTCATACTTTTAAGAATTGCTTTATTATTTATTTATTGAAGATAGTGTAGAATTTTGTATCAGAAATGACATACTTACGTATTTTTTGAACAAAGCAGAGATACACACTTTAGTTAGAAACTTTCAACTGACCACATTTTAGAGGAAGTTTAACTTCAAGGCATGCATTTGTTTACCACTAACTGGCTGAAAACACAGTTAAAAGAACTTTTAAGTTTCTATTTTTCAATGTTGTTACGAAAATTGTTTCAATTAAAAATTGTAAATAGTACTAAACCCATGCTTTCCTATTTCCATATCAATACATTTTACTAAATATAATGTATATGAAAATACACGTTGTTGTGGTAGGAAGAGTGATAAAATCTATTAATGGAATAACATTAAATGTCATTGTTCTAACCTTTTATTGCTGTCCTAACTTTTCTCAATAACTGTAAATAAGCTTAATGTTATAGCTCACTGTTTAAGAAGTAGTTTCAGGATCCCTTTTGAAGACATCATTTCACTAGCATAAATTATTCAAAATAAATAGGCACGTAAGTGAAGTAACTTGGGTTTAAAAGAAAAACATCTGATGGGATTTTGAAAGGAGCCTAAAGAAGGTGCCCAAATCCCTGTGAAATTCAGTTGAGATTAGGGGCCACTTAACTCTTGTAGGATCTTGCAAAAACAGCAGCTGTAATCCTTAACATGTCTGATTGCATCTTAAATTCGTCTTCTTACTTGCATTTTCAAGTCACTTGAAAGCTCAAATTGTAGTTTAATCTTGATGCACATGAATTTAGGTCCTCTACTTCATATTGATTCGAATAGGAATCAAACAAAGGAGGTGATGGGAGAAGTTTGGGAGTGTGCTTCATTATTACCTATCTCTCTACAATCACAGGAAACTAATTATATGGAGATCATGAATTAAATCTTATGCATCAAGGAGATTATGTGGTCATTAGGGCCAGATTATGGTGCACAGAGTTGTCCTTTTTTCTCCTGTTCACCAGGAAGATTCAGTAATACATTGGCACTGCCAGTTTCTGGAACAGAATATTTTTTTTTATTTAGAGATAACCAAAAGTCCTAAAAGTATATACCTACTGATCAGTTGTCATAAATTTTCCCCTGTTCAGGAATTATACAACATTGTATGATATTCATAATGATTTGGTTGTCACACAGAATGTCAGAGTTGTCTGCTCTTTCTTCATCATAGCAACACACACCTCACAGTCATCAAGGACTTTATTCTCCAAAGCATAGGCCACTATTACTTAAGGTCTTTGTTAGCCATAGTGCTGATGTAATCTATCTCTAGAGATCAGTGTGGACTGATGTTTTAACTGTTAGGAGGACAAGAGACATTCAGAGGAGACAGTACCATACATTGCATGGAAATTAATTAAATACATTCTCTGAGCGTATTTACAAAGTAGACCAACATTACCATAATGCTACTTCTAAGGGGCCTCTATTTAGGCACTGTAACACCTAGATTTAGGTACCAAATCAAAGGGGTTAGTGAAAATCTTGAATCTGTGGGGCACTCAAGGAAAGCATCTTTTACCCCATTCTTCTTTACTGAGGGATTGGAGTGCATTTCAGTCCCTCGCACTCTGTACCTCCCTACCCCTCCCCTACCATCCTTTGGGGACAGGGAGGGTCCTTCCATTTTCTTGCCCAGTCCAGAGCAGGTGGGTACTCTCACTGCAGACCCATTTACTCTTGGTTACTATTTACATCCTCATGCTGCTCAATAGCCAGAAAATGTATTGCTTACCTGGGCTTTTTTGTACACAACAGCAGTCATGGGAATTAACTAGTTAATTAACTAGTTAAACAGTTAAAGAGATGGCTAACTTTTAACTTTAACTAGTTAAAAAAAAAAGGTTAACTTTAACTCTTTAAAGTACAAGTTAAAAGTTAAAAAAAAACATTGAAATGCGGCTTTCCCAGAGTTTTTCCTGATACAGTCACTCTTCAGGACTTACACGGAACAATATTTCATTACTGAAACTCTAGGACTTCTTGTCTGAGAGACAGCAAGTAGTGTACCTTCCTATGAGATATGGTCTCTTAAGAACTACAAGTCCCAGAGTTCCTTAGTTCATGCTGGCATTTTTCTATGCATCTGCAGAAGTCAAAAGGGCAGCCAGTTGGCTGCAGGGGAGGGAACAAGCACAAGCAAACAGAGACATTGATCCCAGTAAGAGTGGGAGCAAGTAGAGGGTGAAGCAGATGATGACCTTTTTAATTTTAATGAATATATGAACCAGGGCCCAAGAAGTTGAGCCATGAACGGCCTGTGCCCCCAGCGGTGTGGGGCGTGGCTGCACCGATGGTGGCGGCAGCACAGTAGCAGCAGCCTGGTGGCAGTGAGCAGGGAGCTCCTGCAGATGCCACCGGCACTGTCAGCAGCGGGGGAGAGGGAAGGGCAAGGGGGTGGCGAGCGCTGGCCAGGGCTCGGCGACCACTCGCAGGTGCCGCCAGCAGTGTCGGCAGCAGCCGGGGGTGATTGTGGACCGCCTGCAGATGGCATTGGCAGTGCCAGCAGTGGGGTGGTAAGCGGCAACTGCCCACAGGCGCCACCAACAGTGTTGGCAGCACCTTTTTGCAGGGGATGCACTGCCGTGCACAGGGGGTGTACCCATTTGCATCCCGTATGCGTTGCCCCTGAGTCGAACATTACTTGTCATCTGTGAGAAACTTATCTGAGATGTCACCTAGTATGAAAAAACTATTCATCTGTTATAACACAAGCATTCCCTCATCTGCCCATGTAGAGTGATTGTTCAGTAGTGGGGGCTTAGTTTTGCAAGACAGAAGAGGAAAATTGTCAGATGCAAATTTTGAAACGCAGCTTTTGCTGAAATTCAGTAAGCATGTTTAAACAGTATCTGCTATTCTTTTTCTCATTTAAACTGATTTTCTCATTTCAGTCAAATGTTGATTTTCAGACACTTTCATTATTTCTAATTTAGATGTATTTCATACCCTTTTGTTACCTTTCAAGCAATAAAAATTGTAATGACAGAGGTTTTCTGTGGAAACAGCTTTCATTTGTCACCTGGCTATGAATATCGCCTTTCTGTTATTCTGGTATACCTATGTGATGCATTGACTTTTACAAAGTACTTAACATGGAGAGGTGAGAAGGATCTAATATTACACAGGTATTGGTAAATTATTATTCTGAAAACAATGTTATGCTTGTCATATAGTTTTCAGGTAAAGCAGGGTGAGCTCTGAGTAAATTAGTGTGCTTCTGTGAGCTTATGGAAAAGAAACCCACTCATTGCATTTGAAAATGAAAAATGATGCTAAGAGGCAATTCACCGTGTTTCACGCATTTCTCACGAATCATCTTAACTTTTAACTACTTTCTTTTTAACTTACCTTTTGACTAGCTGAAAGTGGAAATATTTAACTTTTAACTTAACTCAAGTTCATTTTAAAGGCTGCTAACTTTTAACTTTAACTAGTTACATTTTTCATAAACTTTTCCCATGACTGCCCAGCAGGACGTAGAATCATAGAAAATGAGAGTTGGAAGGGACCTCAGGAGGTCAGCTAGTGCAACCCCCTGCTCAGAGCAGGATGATCACCAACTACATCATCCCAGCCAGAGCTTTGTCTTGCTAGGTCTTAAAAACCTCCAAGGATGGAGCTTCCACCACCTCTCTGGGTAACCTGTCCCAGTGCTTTACTGCCCTCCTAGTGAGAGAGTTTTTTCCTGATATCTAACCTAAACTTCCCTTGCTGCAATTTGAGATGGTTGATGCTTCTTCTGTCATCTGCCACCACTGAGAACAGCCCAGCTCCACCCTCTTTTGAACCACTCTGCAGGTAGTTGAAGGCTGCAATCAAATCCCCTCTCAGTCTTCTCTTCTTCAGACTAAATAAGCCCAGTTCCTTCAGCCTCTCTTCATAAGTCGTGTGCCCCAGCCCATGAAACATTTTCACTGCCCTAACTTGTACACATGGCTGTATCCATTGTCCTATGGGTTACAGGCATCAAAAAAGAGACTGAAAAAATGAAACAGGGCCATGGATTTACAGGGGGTATTAGGTTCTCACTCTCAGTGAAATCACTGGGAGCAAGGTGCCAACATACCTTTGAGGATCTGGGGCTAACTATTCTAAGGAGCTGAACCCGAGAGGGGCTCGCCAAGCAAAAGGCCCTTGGACATCACTGCGAGGCATGCAGGTTCTCAGTGCGTCTAAGGATCAGGCTCAAGAAAAATAAAGTGGCTTACACGCAAGAGGTGTGTGTCATGGCACCGAACTGCGCAGTTTCTGTGTATCAGCAGGTCATGATTGGTCACTCAATGAGCCAGCCCAGCGCAGGCTTGGTTTAGTGGCTTCTGCAGCCTCATCCCACTGCACAGGGCATCTTAATAAGCAGGAAACAAATTATGGGGAAAAAACAAACCAGTGTTGTAATTCAAGCCCAAGAGCCAAATGGCATTTTCTCTTGCTGAAGGGACCATAAAGAAGTCTTAGGAAACTCTGGATGGATGAGCAAAAATATACACAACAGAAGTAAAGATGGAGGTCACTGTTTTCTTTTCCAGATACACAAGGTGGTTGAAACAGAACATTACTTTTCAGAACAAAAAAGGATAAATATATGGATTTTAAAACCATGATACAGGGGAATGTAATAAAAAATCTGAGAAGGTCTGACTTATCACTTCTCCTTTCGGCTTCTTTGAAAATCCCAGCCTACATTTACAAACAACACAGTAGACACAATTAAAATCTGCCTAGTGCAGTGCTGCATATGTGTGTGTTATTTCCTGTTTTACTTATGGGGAATGCCACCAATGCTGTATATGGAGTGAATGCTGCAGGTGGGGTTCGGTGTCCCTTTCTTTAACAGAGCCCCCTTTATCCTCAGTGAGACAAACACAGAGATCAGGCAGAATCCCCACCCCAGAGCTAAGTCATTTATTTCACAAGAAAACATCAGGGTGACTGAAATTGCAGATTCAGAACTGTGGGGTGCCCATTCGTCTTCACTTTTCATTATCGGGTAAAATTCACCTCTATTCAGGGGACCAGCATGAGGCCTGCACATCAGTTAAGCTCTGTATTAGCTCTCAAAAAGAGAATTAAGTAGGATAGAAGTGGTACATAGGCCTTGTGCTAGCTCTTGGCACAGGGTTAAATGTCCTTCTGTTGATGAGCTTTATTTTACTGGAGAAATCCATTGGCTTAGAAGTAATACTTCAGTAGCAGTTTCTTGGCTGGTGTTAGGATTAGTGCTGTAGTGTTTCTAATATTTGTCTACAGATCTTTTCTAAATATAATACTGTGACTTTTTAATGCATTTATTACCTTTGTGGGGAAAAAAAAGAGCTTGCTTTTTACATAGCTGTGAAAAGATAGAGAGGATGCCAAGAGGCAGAATTAATGTGGGTAGTTTGGCTTCCTATGTAATTGCAAGACAAAGGAGTCATAAAAGGAAGTCTTCTTCACTCCATTCACATACATCTACCTATTTTAGCAAGGAGAATGGCATTTCTCCCAACACCTTGTCACTTTGAAGCTCTGTAGTAATACTGAGCTAACAAGTCAGAAAGGGGAAGTGACCAGACACAAGATTTAGAAACAACTGAAATAGTTTAGTGGAAGATGGGGGTATCTTCTGAAATGTTCTAGTCAGAGTGGGTCAGACAGAGCAGAGTACAGGAGGTTTAAATCCTCCAAGGTAGATTGGGCATCTGAGGACCAAATCTGAGCTCCAGAGCACCGTAACAGAACCTCATTATTACCCAGCGTTGTACACACACAAACACTGCTAAAAAATAATTAACAAGCCACTGGTAAATGAGATTTGCCCTAATCCTGCAAGTTGTGCCAGGTGGATGTAGCCATGCACCTAGGCTGGGCTATACTGAATGTAGTGGAGCTCTGTGCATCTCTGCACAATCTGGGCCTTACTGTGTTTTCCTTGTCACTTTTCATAGGAGGAATTCCTCTGCAGTGCAGATAGGTGCAAAGAAGGTGCACCCAGGAATTTAAAACCACTCTCCCAGCAATATGACAGATGCATAAGTACTTTCAGTTTCCTGGTGCGTATTAGAAAGCCCTAATAAGCATCCAGTTCTCACAGAAATGTCTTTTTGGCCCTGTGCTATTTCCATAAAAAGAATTGGACCCATTTGTCTTTCTACCAGCATGAATGTGCCAAATATGTTTTTCACAGGACTCACTTCCCAGCCTGTAGCCTGTTTGATCACCGTGTCATTGAAACCATTTTCTTGTGTATGTAGGTACCAGCAGGGTGAGCATTTATCTCTTTCTCCTTATTTAGGGCCATCTTCTATTGAAGTAAAGAAGAAACCTCTTATTGACTGTAATTAAAATTGGATTTGACCTCTAGGCTGTCCTGAGAATATACCCACATAGGTCACCTTGGACCAGGAGGTGGAACTTTTGAAGTTTCCTGTAGAATTTTTCTGAATCATAGCCTGTTCCCCTTTGTATTTTGTTGGATGTAGATGGATGTAATTAAGCTTAGGGCAGATTCATCTTTTCTCCTGAGTTTTGGCAGGATACTTACGGTACACTATGAAGCTAGCTGATTTCTATGGTATCTTTCTTGGAGGCTCCAAAATAGCTCTTTGTGATGTGCGAGCATTTAGCAACTGGAGTCTCAGCTCATCTGTCCAGATTTCTCCACAATAATCCACTGCACATTTTTCTGGTGCAGAATGCATGGGTATTCTAGCCTCCCCTGTCAGAAACACAGTCCTCTGGAAGGCAAGCAGTCTCTCACTCCCTTTAAGTACACAGCAGCTCTACTCTATAAAGATTTCTGTGATAGGGATGCCTTTCTGAGCTTCTTACTTGCAACTCATCTGGCAGCCCGGCCATGGGCAGTGCCCGTGCTTCAACAAAGCACTCAAGCAGATGCTTAGCTGTGACCATATCCATCACAGAACATGCTTAAATTTAGACATACAATTAAGAGCTGTGGTGAATATGGATGAACTTAATCACATGTTAAAGAGCCTTTGCTGTTTTAGGGCTTAAATGACACAGCCCATGAAAATTACCTGACTCCAAGGGGAAGGGAAAGTTGCAGCATTTGCCCAGGCATCAAACAAAGTTAAGGATTCAGCTGATTCAGAATCAAAGCATTTCCTGTCCTTGCCAGTTTGATATGAGTTTTCTCCCTTGCTATTCTGAACAAGCTGATACTGAGTTTGTAACCCCCGCACACTCAAGAATTTTGTTTACTGTGCAAATCATAACTGAAAACTTGACATAGAGCAACAAATTAAAATATAGTAACAGAAAATTGTATGCCAACAAGGACTCAAAAGCACTGTATTTTTGCCAGGTTTAATGTCGGTTCAAAGCCAGACTATAAAAGTGAGAAGTTTGTTACACTGTTCGTGAACCAACTCAGGCACCTTGAATGAAACAGCAAGTTACTGAAATGATACTAAGCCAAATGACTGATAAATTACACAAACTTTTTCTAGTTGTACTTGATTCTGTATTTTCTCAACATGAGTTTTTATGATGGAATGTTTTTTAATGTTCATTTTCCAATTTTTTTACCCTTTAAAAGACCACCTTTTGTTACAGGCAAGTAAAGGGGGGAGGGGAACATTATAGGTAATACAACTTTTGTATCCTTATTAACTACATTTTCCAAACTGAAACATAACAAGCATGCAGTTTTACAGCAACACTAGTGTTTGATTTCTTACTAACCTGTTTGCCATTTTGGAATTTCGGTACAGTCTAATCTCACAGTGAAAACCCTTGAAACACAGAAAATCTGGGAATCAGGCCAGTTTGCCTTAGCTTTGAGGGGTTTCCCCATATGTGCATTCCACAGGAAACTTGGAGTTTGTTTTGCACAAACATGTGTATCAGTGTATATATAAATAAGTACATATATATATATATTCATATATAGGTGACTGTGTATGCGGTATAAAAATGTGAGTATGCTGTTGTCAGGTACTACATCAGTTTAACAGAAAAATGACTGTAGGCACAACGTTTTGTTCTTTTCAGTGTTTAAAATGTGAATCATCCTGGAGAAATTATTTTTCTGCATGTATGATAATATTTTTAGGACCTAATTTAAGTGCATACAAAGTTGTGGTAAAAATATGTTCACCTAGCATAGCTGCTTGACTCAGAAGAGGTTCTGCTGAGATTGTCAGTGAATTCCTTGTACTTCTGTATAGGACTGCTCTGTATGTAAAAGTAAATTCTAGGATCTTAAAATGCCAAGCAAGTAAAAGGGAACTGTTACTTTGTCAGTGATCTAACGAGACTGTCGGACAGTTGCTGAATGTTGTAATGAGCACAGGTGAGAATGGCAGTATTGTATGAAATATAGTCAGAGCCTAACAAGAGAGATTGTAAACTGAAGGGTTCTTTTCACCACAAAAGATTTGTGGTCAATCTCTACCTCAAAGGCACAAGGATCTGAAGCGAAATCTTAGCTCCATTGACTTCAGTGGAGTCAGAATTTCAACTTTTGTACTGGCCCCCTTATTAGCCAGAAATTGTCCAGAGGGAAACTTAAGTTGCTCAGATCCTGCGTGTAGAAAACACTAGGACCTCCCTCTCCCACTTGTGTAGAAGCTTGGCTGGAGGTGTAATGGAAATACCCACGGAAGCTGGGTTTTGTTTAAGTAGCTGTCCATTTGCTTTCACTTGTATCACTTTGGTACTCCTTTATTTGTACAGATTGTCATAGATCGAGCTGGATCAAAGTATATTAATTCTTTCCTGTGACTCTCCAAGGATTCATTTCCAACCCTTCTGTTTTCATAGCATCTCTTTCTTGTTCATCATGCATTGTCAGTTCTGCTGTGGTCTTGAAAGGTGCAGACAGAAGTAACGTTTGAATGTTTCCAAGTGTAACAGCCAGGCAGAGCTAAAGGGACTGGAGGTTTCATTCAGAGAGATCAGCTGGCAGGTCTGCGGGGGGCTCCCCACCACCAGGGTTCCAGCTCTCCAGGCTTGTTCCCCAAACCTCTCCTCTCCATCTCTCACCAGGGGGAACAGGTAGAGGGGAGGGGTTTGGGGCTCAAGGACCTAGCTCTGGCAGGCACAGGGGTCAGCGAGGATCTGGCAGGAGAATGGACGCAAGGCTTCCAAGGAGGCCCCAGTCAGCCTTCTGCAACCTTTGCACAGCTGGCCCTTTGAAGCATTTGTAATGTTTCAATTGTTACATCTGTCTGCATACTAAGCCAGGACTCATGGGATACCAGATCTAGGTTTTTGCCAATAATACAATCTGGCTGCCCATCTTAGGTACAGGTTTTCATCATAACCCTGCAGTGATGATGAGACCCACGAAGGAAGTTTACCCTGGTACAGAGGATCAAGACAAGGTCAATGCACTGCATACACGTAGTCTAAGTTGGCTACAAGTGACAGGTAAACCTCTGCTGGTCCTCTGCACATGGGTACATTTTCATGTTATTTATACCTATATATTATATACACACACATACATACATTAAATGAAATTAACAAATATATATGTAAAAGATGTGGCTTGGAGAAGTGCATCTTCTCATGAAGACAGTTTCCCAGTGGGCTTTGGTTAAATGTGAGGTCATTTGCTACTGTGACAAACATTTAGATATATTACCAGAGGTTTTTGTTGCCTTCAATTCAGCTTATTAAAAAAAAAAAAAGGAACTGAAACAGAAGGGAAATTGAAATGCTGTTTGGGAGTATAAACTGTTGCATTAAAGTTCTTCCCAACTGGTTTACAGTTCATGTAGGGTCAGATGCTTTTTAGAAAGCTAGTTCACACTTAACAGCTTTTGCAGAATACCCTATTCCAGTTTTCAGCTAAGTGAAAAGGAATTCAGAGTTCAGAGCCTTTACAACTTTCTAATGGGTACTTTACACTTAGTGTTGGTAAAATGTTGGGGGGGAAGCTATCTGTAGTATTTTTTTTTTCAGTGTTAATACTTAGAATTGGGGAATACCCTCTTGATGGTTGTGTTGGTATTTTCTAGTGCACTTTTTGTTGCCAAATAATAGTATCATTTAGTTTTCTTTTTTTCTTTTTTTTTTTTAAAGGAAGTATTGTACTATATGTAGTGTTCATAAGATCCTAAAAGTTACTAAGGCATTATAAAATTCTTGTCTCATAAGTATTTGTCTAAGATCGGGCTAAACAGGGAAAATAGAGGTTGTACTTTTTTTGGGGTTTTTTTTTTGAAAAGTTTGTACTGTTAATTTAGATTATGTTTAGCTATTTTGCAGTAACACTTCTATACTGTAAAGTCTTGTTTTTTTAAACTCTCCATAATATGTCAGTGGAGATTTAGTTTCAGACATGTTTGGATGTTTTTAAAATCTGCTCTTTCCTTTGTTCTACTTAATTATGTTTAATTCATCTATGAGGTACGTCAATGAAGTTATTATGTGTTTGTTTGTACATGAAGTTACACCAACTTCCCCTACTGCGTTCACTGAAATTAACACTGCAAATAAGAGTCTATTTCTGTGTATTTTGTTTGACACAAAGGAGATTATAGTTGTGCAAGTGAAATTATGCGAGAATAAACCCAATTTTTTCTAAAACATTTACCTGTGTATTCTATGCATTCTTGAGATCTACACAGAAAAAAAACACTATATGAGACCTGGATGTTGCACAGAAAGTGTAATCCCTCACTGCATGGTTTTTTTAACCAAAAGTATCACAACAGTAATGTATACTGAGCAATACACCCAGCAGTAATGGGAAAAAACTGGCAGCGTTTGACACTTTGAGACATTCTGCCTTAGTCAGGAGTGGGCACGTGCCCCCTCCCTGCGACCAGTCTAGTTGCCCAAGGGGGAGACCCCACCACAAGCAGTCTCACTGCCCGGGGAGGCGAGGGTCCCCCATGGCAGAGCTTGCCCTATTGCCAATTGCTGCAGCCGATCACTACAGCCACTTCCAGGAGTGGCTGCAGCTGCAGCCGCTTCTGGGAGTGGTGGCAGCAACAGGCCAGTGCTTGCAGGGGGGGCATTGGCACCCCCCCCGCCTCATCGCCTAAGTGGTGAGTGCGGCCATCAGGAGTGCACCAGCACTCTGAGAAGGTGCACATGCACCACTGTGGGGCCCCTACACATCGCCCGTGCTTTGAGAGGTTTACATAACAAGTGCTGTTTGTATGTGCAAGTGTTTTAGAAAAGCTTCCTGACAAAACTGTAAAATGCTATTCTACTTTTCAGATGGGAAAAATAAGAAAAGTTGCATAAGGCAGCAATAAAGTTTACTAGCTAGGCCTATCCAAAGTGGCTAATATTCGCTTCAGATTCAGATTTGACTGATTCATGGGGCAGTGATTTGATTTGGTGATTCGAATCACTGTCCTGAATCAATTTGGCTGAATCTGATTTGGAGGTTTGGCTGCCACTGACTCTCCAAATCTAACAGGCCACATCCCCCACCCAGTCTCCCAGCCCCATCAGTGGCTGCCCTGTCTGGTCCCTGTGTCCTGGCTCTTAAAAAAAAAAAAAAAAAGCCCCACACTCACTGGCTCCTGCCAGGCGGGGGCAGGGGTGATCCCCGCTGCACCCCACTGCCCTGTGCTGCATGGAAGGGCTCTGTCACAAGCCCCCAGAAGTCCCAATGGCTGTTATGAGTGTGGGGCTTTTTTTTTTTTAAAGAGCTGGGACACTGGGGCTGGGTGGGGCAGCCATTGACAGAGCTGGGGATGGCAGCTCGTGGCAGAGCCTCCCCTGCAGCTTGGGGCAGTGGGGGGCGTCAGGGAGGTGGTGAGTGGGTTTTTATTTTATTTTTTGAAGAGCCAGGGCTGCGGCCAGGCAAGGTAGTCATTGACAGGGCTGGGAGAATGGGCAGGGGTCAGGGGGTGCTCAGGGGGCTGGGGGAGCAGGCAGGGGATGGGTCCTGGTGGAGGCCCCTCCATAGTCCCCTCTCCCCTCCTCCAGTCCCTCACCCTCTACTTACCAGTATGAAGCCCAGGTCTAGTTCACTGCGGCGGCGAGTGGTAACTGCTTAAGTTGCTGAATCTCTGAATCTTTTCCAAATCAATTCAGATGCTTCAAATTGATTCAGACTTTTTAATTGTTTTCCTGATTCGATTCAGATTTGGAGATCCAGCCACCGAATTGGCTCGAATCTCCTCCGAATGGAATCAGCACCCGAAGTTTCACGCAGCCCTATTAGCAGCAGGACAGGAGCAAGCTGGGATTCTTAATTAGTTTTTTATATCATAGTAGTAAAGGAAGTGTTACTAATAATTTAAGACCCAGCTGTCTGTGAAAGTAACACTCTCATAAAGAAAAAGGTGCTCCCTGTATGCAGGGGCGTGTCCACATGAGCACGCATGTGCTTCTTGTAGCATCTTAAACCCCTTTGAGATACTGCAAGACACAGGTGCGGGAACAGAAAAACATTCCCTGCACTGCATATTTGCAGTTCAGGGTTAAAATTTGACAACTGGCTATCCGGGCACCAAAATAAAACCTGTGATAAAAAAGCATGGTCCGGGACCATGCCCTGAGGTAACCGGAGACTTGGTCCTCCACAGAGACGTTCTGGTAGCCAGCCAGGGTGCACCCACACGAGTGTGCACATGTGTCTTACAGTTTCTCAAAGCCCTTTGAGATGCTGCAACAGGCACGTGCGAGAATGAAAATTTTTTCCCTGTGCTGCAGGGGGGTGGTTATGGGTGTGAGTGGGTGTGAGGACTGTTAGGGGGGTATGGGACAGGGTTGTCAGGGGCTATGGAGAGTGGCAGGAGGATGCTGGGGGGTGTTGGGGGCTATGGGGAGTGGCAGGGGATATCAGGAGTGGAGGGTGTTGGGGGCTATGGGGAGTGGGATGTTGGCGGAGGCGTGGGGAGTGGTGGGGGGGGGATGTCCCATATGCGGTTGGATTCGTGGAGGGGCTTGAGCAGGGGTTGCCACATGCCTGCCCCTACAACTGGCTCCCGTGATGCTGGCTGCAGCAGGCAGTGTGGCTGTAGCTCTGCTGCAGGCATAGCCAGCGGCAATGCAGCACTGTGTGGTCCGGACTCCGTACATGCTGAATGCCCTGGCCCAGCCTGCTAGTGCATGGCCTTGGATGGGCCGGGCTGGGTCCATTCAGCATCTATGGAGCCCGGGTCACACAGTGCCGTGTCACCGCCCAGTCCGCTGTGCCTACAGCAGAGCCAGAGCCCCATACAGCTCCGCTTGCTTGCTGGCACAGCAGCTGCTGGGTTGGAGAGCAGGCGTGTGGCGGGTCCAGAGCTGTCCTTAGGGGTGTGCAGGGCCAGGGGGTGACGAGTGGCCCATAGCACAGAGCCAGCAGTGCACGGCAGCCACGGCAGAGCTGGTGGTGTGTGGCGGCTGTGGAAGAGCCAGTGGCATGTGGCGGGACCCGACCCAGCCTGGCATGGCTTGCTAGCCTGGCTTTGCACCATAGTGGAAGGCACAGCTCCTATGCAAATGCATGCTAGCTGTGCACCCTGAGCCAGATCAGGCCAGCAGGGCACATTTTTCATGTTAAACACACCCCACCAGTCCAACCTGACCCAATCTAGCCCTGGCTGTGTAGCTAGCGTTCATTTGCACAGGAGCCGCGCCTTCCACTCCAATGCAAAGACAGACTAGCAAGCTGCACTCGGCCAGGTCCTGCTGCGTGCCTCCTTCCTGCACGCACTGTGGGGAAGCAGTGCTGCCGCCAAAGGTAGGACCCAGCACAGCAAGCCTGGTCCTGCTGCCATGGAACTGGCCCCATCTGGCGGTACAAGTTCCCTGGTGCCGGTATGAACCAGCTTGGCTCAATGCACTGTCCCTGCATGCTACACCAGATCCTGCTGACATGAAACTGGCCCACTCTGGTGGTATGAGTGGCTCCAGTGTTGGCAGGACCCAGCTTGGTGCGACACACAGTCCCCACAAGTGGCACTGGCCCCTGGGTGATGCCAGTGAGTGGCACCAGTCCCTAATGAGTGGTACAGGCAGCGCAAGCTCTGAGCCGCTTGTGGCCACTCCATGCCATGGTGGGGCTGGCAGCAGTGGGCCCTGGGCATTCCACTCCCACTGCTGCTGCAGGGGGTGAATTGTGGGCCCTGCACAAGGGGGCTGTGGCCCAGCAAGGTGGTTGGGACCCTTTGGGGGTGGGTCTGTGGCTCTGCAGGGTGGCTGGGACCCTGTGGGGAGCTGGGGCCCTGCAGGGGGCTAGTCCATGTGCTGTGTGAGGGGGCTGCACCCTGCGGGAGCTAGGGGTCCCACCCTTCCTGAGCAACCTCCCCACCAGGTCCCCCCACACCCACAGTTCCCCTGCCATCACCCCACACCTACCCACACACCCACACACATCCCCCCACATCCCACACACACCCGCCTTCCCTTATGTCCCTTCCCAACTCCCCTTCTGCAAACCCCCCGTCTCCCTATCACACACCCATCACGTGAGAAGAAAACCAAAAGTACACAACACATATAGATACTTAGAATTTATGTTATTATGTTGATAGAGATGCTGGTAGGTTTCCAAATTGCTTTAACATTGTAAATATACCAATAAAGCATTGCCCAACTGATTTCTCTCTTTCTATATATATATATATGTATGTGTGTGTGTGTGTGTGTGTGTGTGTGTGTGTGTCTTTTGTTTTAATTGTGGAAGAACATGGATTT